>NC_135478.1:134213356-134817526 GCF_052094955.1 Ictidomys tridecemlineatus
CATATGAGGATCAATAAGACGTTTGGATGTTTAAAGAGGATCCTTGTATCCAAAGACAAGGGCAGTACAGAGGTCACCAAGGATTGTATGGATAAGCACAGAGGACAAAAACCCTGTACCTCAAGGACTCCCATCACCAGAAAGCAGGGAAGTAGAAGAAAATATCCCAGAAGCACATGCTTACACACACATGAAGGGGTGGGGCCCATGTTTTATCTCAAAGGCACACAGGGAAAGGAAAGAAAAGGCCCACACAGGGTTTTGAGTGGGCTGGAGTTCACAGGTGAGAAAGACTACAGCCTACGTCAGCAAGATGGATGCTCTTCCCTCAGCAGAAACAGGGAACCAGGGGTTTCTGATGTCTGAAAAGAGTCATCCCACACCAAGAGTGGTTGCCCTTGGCCCGAAAAGATGTTAAGCAGTGTTTAGTTCCTTCTTTGAACTCCTGTTCCTTCTTTTGTTTTGCCATCAACATGCATTATTTAGATCAGGAAAATCAATACCTCTATTTTAGTTTTGAAAAATAACAAAGTCGCTAGGGTGGTTGGATTTGTTTTCACTAGGAGAAAGGAACCCCAGGCCACTGGTGGCTGCTGGAACAGTTCCACTTCTGAAACAAGAAGAAATCAAAATGGAACATACTCAAGCCAGGGACCCTCTGCCTGACTTCCAGACTTGGGGAATTTCAAAGAAAGTTAGACCTACATATTTCTAGCACATTTTGTATGGAATCTTCAAATTGTCCTTTTCTTTGTTTTCTCATTATCTTTGAAATCTTTTGAACCCTCTTCTTAAAATAATGTTTGCATTCACACTGAAATTACTCGGTTAATGGGTCTCATCCTAACACATTGTCAGAGAGATCTCTTTTTTCCTTTTGGATTAAAACTCCTCATAGGGAGCATTTTTCTCTGTTGTTTTGTAACATGCCCCTGAAAAATGAGCAGTCACCTACGTTACATATCAGAAAGAACAGGGATGGATTTAGAGTGAGATGAGGGGAGCTCACAATGATTCATCATTCCCAGCAGGTTACTCCGCCCTGAGCTTCAGTGTCCTCAGATGGGAAGTGTTGAGGGGATCAGGGAGCCTTATGGGTGAAAACCCTGGGGCAGAAGTAAATCTCCTTGTTGGAGAGGGCTGTCAGCTGTGTGCCAAAGCCCATCGAAACTGACTGAGGGAAAGCAAGGATTTGGTTGACAAATCACAGCTGAGAAGGGAGTTGAAAAACCCCATTAGGGTATGACTCTGTTTCTTCAGCTTGTGGCAGTCCCTTGTCATGGTGGCCCACCGCACTTTCAAGGTTCGACTTCACCAGAGTAGTGACTCTCCTATTCCAGAAGCTCCAAGAACAAAATTCTGGGCTGGGCTGTTACTAGCCTAACTCGGGTTATGCTCTCATCCTGTGTTCTGAGCATGTGGAGGGATGGGGTGCTTACATGGGCCAGCCGAGGTCTGTGCCCACCCAATGTGCTGGAGGGTGGGTTTACATGAATCAGAAGTGGGGAGGCCCTAGAAAAAAATCAGCATGGATTACCTAAGGGAAAATGAATGATGCATTGATCAGGCCCTAAGATACACTTCAATCATATATTAGTAATTACACACTAGGTATTGCTTTAGTATTATTAAACAGGCTCCATGTAGCTAACAGAAGTAAGAAAATCACTATCCAATACTCTTTGTGATAGATATCCAATATTATATAATATAATATTCTCTCTTGGAGAAATTTTATAACCAAGTATGATACTTGTTGTTAAGCTAGCTGTGCTAGTTTTTTGTCACTGTGGCCAAAATAGCTGACAAGGAAAATTTAGAGGAGGAAAAGCTTATTTGGGTTCATGGTCTCTGAGGTTCAGTTCTTGGTCAGTGGACTCCAAAGCTGTGGGCTCAAAGTGAAGCAGAACCTCATGGTGGGAGGTCATAGTGGTCCTCCTGTGGTCAGGAGCCAAAGAGTGAGTGAATGATGAAGAAGGGACCCCAGGGAAGATGAGCTTCCAGGACACGCCCCCAGTGACCCACCTCCTCTGGCCATACCCCAACTTCCTGCAGTTATCATCCAGTTGGTCCATTCAATGTAGGATAGACCAACTGGGTGGTTACAGCTCTCATAATTTAATCATTTCAACTCTGAATATTCCTTCATTAACAGAGGAGCTTTGAAGAGATCCCTTATATTCAAACATAACAGACATGAACTGGTTCAAAACAAGATTTGATGAAGTTTTTCTATAAATTCTTTCAACAAATGTTTTTGGCCCACAGCGTTTTCAAGCTTAAACCCCAGAGTAGTGAGTCTCTTATTCCAGAAGCTCCAAGAACAAAGTTCTGGGCTGGGCTGTTACTGGCCTAGCTCAGGATGTATTCCTATCCTGTGTCGTATGGTCTTTGTAGCAACTATTCAATACTGCTATTGTAACACAAAAGCAACCATACAACGTACACCAATGAATGAGCTTGGCCATGTTCCAAAAAATATCATTTATGGATACTGAAATTGAGTGGAATTTTTATTTGTTACAAACTCCTTTTTTTTTAATCGTTTAAAAATAGAAAACTCACTCTTAGCTCATAGGTCAAACCAGAATTTGCCAATGAGTGATTATTGATCACTGGTTTAGAGGAGAAGAAAGTTGAAGCAAGATGCCATAGTAACTGGGCCTCTGTCTCTCCCATGAGGATCCCTGAACTGAAACAGCCTTACAGAGTTCCCTGAAACGAGGGTAGGTTGCCCCTGAAATGGAAACTTGGATGCTAGATGTCCATAGGAAATAGGAATGAACTTGAAGAGACAGGTTTCATCTGAACTGGACAAGTCCTAGAGCGGGACCTGGATGAGAGCTGTCATCTACAATACTTTCAGCCATTGCAGTAATGAATGCCTTAGTCCAGGAGGGAAGAAGAACCATGATACCAAGGACTAGTTCCATTATGACTGATTCCACAGTATATTGCATTTGATTACAGGCAAATCCCATCATTCCCAGAGAATAGTCCTCCTGAAGCGGCACTCGAATGAAGCTCAATTCTCTATAAAAAATAAAAATAAATGAATAAAAATAAAATAAGTTCTTTAGGACCATCATCTTTTCAAGTCTCAACTCCAGTAAGCAGGAGGGCTGCTGAGTATTTATGGTTCCCTTCAAGTTCAATCTCATTAACATAGCTCACTCACAGAGTGCCAGGGATGGTGGTGCTTTTTACAGATTCAGAGAGGATAATCTAAATGTAAAGTCTAGTTCCTATAACAAGAGAATTAAGTAATCAAACCTGCAATAGTTTTCTTTTAAATGTTTACCTATTTCCCACTACCAAATCCCTATTTCTTAATCCTTTCAACAACTGTTTTGTTCTAGCCGTCGAAACAATACTTAATCCTAGAATTCAGTATTCTGCTCTTCTCCTTTCCTTCATGAATGCTGCAGCTGTGATGAGGGTAGAACAGGACCAGAGTCCTCCTCTGAATGTGGGAAGCAGATAAGGGTGGTTTGAGGAGACCAGCAGTGTCCCAACAGGCCACAGTGATGAAGAGCTTATTTCTGGCACTAGTCACCCTGGTGACTGGACTGCATCTCCAGCTGACGGCATCACACACATACCTGGGACCCAGCCCCTGAGCCCCAAACTTCTGCCACCTATTGCTCATTTTAATGGGATCAACTTCTAGAACTCTCCGGGACTTAGCAAGTCCTGGCCTTTTCTACACCTGGAAGTCTACCAAAATGATATCTCTGCTCAATTTCTTTAAGCTTCTCAAAACCTTAGTGGTACAGAGGCAGGTCCGGAAGGTCAGGTGAACATCCTGTCTCCCTGTCTTATAGGAGCTCTCTTCCAGAGCAATTCTTACCCTTACCCCTCCTGTGCTTACAAGAAAAAGAATTGGTAACAACCCAAATTCAGTTCCCAGTATAAGAGTTGAGAAGAAAAACTTCCCATATTCAGGATTCCTCAAGTCTTTACTGTGATGGCAAGGGTATAGGTGACAAGGCTCTCTCTCCTGAACCTGTCTGGAAGCCTTCTGGTAAGATGGCTGGCCAGATTGCTGGCAGCACTCTGAACTTAGAATTTCAGGAACAGAGTACCACTTGTCCATAATTTGGGGTTTTAATTGAAGTTCCTGACAATAGGGAAGATCTCATTCTAAACTCTCTGACATGTTTTTTACATTATTTGGTTTGATTTAAATTGGGTTGGTTTCATTTTCTTTTGTCTTAGCGAGTAATACATACTAGAAATCAAACAACAAAAATCAAAGAACACCTCCCTCTGAGAAGTCTGTTTTTGCTTTTGTGATCCCTTTTTGAAAAGTCCTCTCTCTTGCTTCTGAGGACTGCGTTTGCTGTGCTTTGCAAGAGTGAAAAGCAAACTCAAATTTGCAAAGCTGATAGCCACCTTTCAAAGGTTTTTATTTCATGACTGATTTTAAACTTTAAATGAGGTACTTGGGTATACAAGGGTAGAATAGTCCTTTTCAGATTTAACTTTCTTATAATCTGCACTCTATGTTTTACTTTTGAAATTGACCATTGCAGAAAAGCTGGTACCTAAAGTTAGGGAGTCAGTCTCTATTACAGACTATATACACGAATATCTACTAAATCAAGATCTAAGCACATGGGTTTGCACATACATGACTTCCAGGTACACATTTCCATTCTTACAATAAGCTGCATTAAAGAAGATTAGGGAAGAAAAAAAGAAACTTTCAATGGGCTATTAATAGAAATGGGGCAGTAGAGAGGAGGACAGAAATGGAGCTCAACCATGTTGCCACAGCTTTCTAAAAGATCTACAGACTCAACTGTTCTAGGGATTCGGATAGGTTTGAAAGAGGTTGGATATAAAGCAGACCTACCAAATAGGAAGAGGAAGCTCTGTGATCTTCCTCTGGCTGTTGTAGAAAGTGGCAGAAAACAAATCAACGATCATTCTTTTTTAACAACCCATTGAAAAAGAGAGAATGAGTCCTTTCTTCCCCCAGCTACTCACATATATGCAGCTTTGTAAAAGAAATTACATCCATGTTTAACTTTTTTTGGAAAAATTATAGCATCACTCTCTCTCATTCCCCCCTACTCCCTGCTGCCCGCTGCACCTTCTCTTTCCCTTTTTCTCTTTCTCTCTCTCCCATAATTCAAAAACAGCACAGCCCTTTTGATTCTACTAAACCCACACTGAAAACAGGAAGTGTGAGCTTTCAAGATCTATCTTAGGGTGGGCATTTGCCAACAGTTCCTGGGACCTCTCCAGAGGACCCTCTTCTTTCCTACTTGACACCTACTTCAGGTCATTCTATTCCAGCCTGGGGATCTAACAGGATGCTGACACCAACCCACTAAAGCAAGCAGAGGACATGTGCAAAAGCTCACCCTTTGGCTTTACCCTGGAATAATCTTCTCCAGCACCATATGGACTTGATTCACCCCCTGGAGTGAAGGCTGCTGCTGTTGTCCTGCAATTGCTGGGAATTTTATGCCTAATAAAGGCTTCACTAATGCACAGTGCAATGCTTGGCAAGTATACATAGTAGTATATTTTATATTGAGATGTGCATAATCTTTCATTAGTACTTTTTATAAAACAAGTGAAAATAATGGGAATATGTCCTTCACAAATGAATCTACGTGCACCTCCTAGTAAAGGAGAAATTATATGAGGACACTTTATATGTAGATATGAATTTAATTGAGGAACAGAATAAAAGAAGTAAGTATCAAATTCTGTTAATACAGGTCTCATCTCCTTCACCTAACAATCTTTGACATTAAAAGTGAATTTCCACAGAGATGGATTTTTCCAAAGATACAGTGTACACTGTAACAGTAAGCTTTGCGTTATTATAATGAAATGCCTGAGGGAGTTAATCATAAAGAGAAAAGGCTGGTTTTAGCTTATAATTTTGGAGGTTCCAGTTCTAGATCAACTGGCCCCCTTGCTTTGGGATTCTGACATCGTGGTAGGAGCACAGAGCAGAGCAAAAATGTTAACTTCATAAGCCAGAAAGCTAAAATGAAGAGGAAGAGTCTGAAGTCCTAAAGCCTCCTTCAAGGTCACAACTCCAATGACCTAAGCAACTCTCATAAAGCCTCACCTCATAAAGGATTCACACCCTCCCAAAAATGCCACCCTGGACACCAAGTGACCTTTGAGGAGCATTCAAGATCAAAACTGCAGCATATACTTTGCTAGTTATACCTTAACAAATGCTACAGGTAAACTGAAGAGATTTAAAAGGTACAAAGATGACCTCAGCACTTATTTTGTTCTGGGTCCCACCAAGAACTTCTGGTACCTCTGCTGATGCCTACATTTTGGCTACCTCGAATGGTTTGCTTCTCTGGCTCAGAAAGAGAATTATTTCCATTAGCTTTCACTTCTATCTCCTCATTAACCCTTCACCTTGAAAAGGGGGAAAAAATGACAACCTCTAAAAACACTCTGTTTGGGCTTTTGTGTGGTACTTATAGGAAGCCTAAATTAGCCAAGAGGATTCTTGACTGGGAAGCCTTATTACATCTATTGTGAACTCATCAGCAGACCAAAACGACATAAACCAAGTTTTCCACTCAATAATTAGTCAATGGTTTCATTTGGTGGTTTCTTCAATCAACTAATTGCAACCTTCAAAAGAATGATATCACTGCTTGGCTAAAGGAAAAGTTAAGCTAATCAAAAGCCATTTTCAGAGATGCCTGAAAAGAGAAAATGAATTCAAATTATTAAAGAAAATCATACTGCCAGTTTCAAGGAGACAGAGAATCTACATGCTTGGGATTCTGAACTTAATCTTTAACACTGTGCTTCCTTGGATAAAAGGTGTCAATAAGAATTTAGAGAGGTCAGCAACCTAAAAGGAATGTTAGAAATAAACTGACCCAGACTTCTCCGTTTACAAATGCAAAAGTGAAGTCTGGAAATTTAAAATCACTTGCTCTTAGATTAGAATAAAAATTACATTAAAGTCTCAGTCCCTATAAAGTTTTGTATAGCTTTTGGTATCGAGTTCTGTGTTTCAATCAAGTTAAACCAAGAACAGACAAAGCAAAATCTTATACTTATTTGAAAATATTCACAATCATTTTCAAGCATAATAATTAGTCACAATCATTTTCAAGCATAATAATTAGTCATTAATGTGTAGGAATAGTTTTCAAAGGTGACTTCAGTTTTTGCAAATTTCACAGACCCAAACCAGAATATCTGAGTCGCCAACCACTTTATTGGATCTGTGGCTCCTGCTGATAATAGAGGTACTTGTTCACTACCATTACTTAATTGTTTAAGCTGTGAGTTGGGAGATTAAAAAATATATGGGTAACATGTTTCAGTCTCTTCCTAGTGTTTTTGTTCTTCATACCTACTTGATAAATTATTTCCTCTCACAAAGCCTCACCTCCTAAAGGTTTCACACCCTCCCAAAATTGCCACCCTGGAGACCAAGATTTTGGTACATTGGTCTTTGAAGAACATTCAAGATAAAAAGTTTTTTTTTTTTTATCTTGAGTTTTATTGCTTTGGTTAATCTTAAACTTAGTTTTGTTTATGAAATGAGGAAAAATTTGATTTTATCTTTACTCCAAGTGAACAACCTAATATTTTATTGGTTAATTTATTTCTCCCTCTCTGATTCACAATACCACATCCCTCATATACTTCTCAAGGATGCATTTGCAGGTTTTTACTGGATTCTTCATTTTATTCTCTTGGTTCATTGGTCTAACCTAGAACTAATACTATTTTTCTTTAATTACTATTTTTTCTAAATCTTCCAATCTAGTACTATAATTTTCTATTTATTTTTCATCTTGTCCAAAACTGCCCTGGATATACTTGACCATGTATTCTTTGTATAAATTTTAGCATCAATTCATAAAGTGAAAAATAATGCTGGAACATTATTTGTAATTGCATTAAATTCACATTTTTATTTTAGAAGGCTAGCCATTGAGTATTTCCTTCTATGAAAATAAAACATAGCATAATCTTCATTTTATTTAGATTTCCTCTTATTCGTTTCATATTTTTCTTTTGTTCCTTGCTGCCTTAAAACATTTGTCTCCATAGTGAATTGCCTCTTCCTGATTGTGCCTGCTGTGACCTATAGGGTACCTTTGATTTTTGCATGTGGTTACTATATCTAGAAACTTTACTGAACCACTTTGTAATTTCAAATAAGTTTTCTATGAGAAAAGGCACATTGTTTCTGTTTAAAAATTCTTCCTTTCACACTGCCTATGACCCCCAATCTAAGTGAGATAAAGAAGCGCTGATACTTAATATCCTTGTCCTTTCTCAGTTTTGAAGGAATTACTTCTAAGGGTTCATATTGATGTGTATTTATTGTAGATGTTTGTGTTTCTTTAAATCCTTTATCGGGTTAGGAAAGTTTCTCATCCTAGTTGTTCAAATCAAAAAAGGAAAAATCTTCAGTCAACATTTCAATTTACTGAATCCCAATTTGCCCAAGGCCATTTTGAATCTCATGAAGACAGGGTTACTGAAGAGCTTCTCTGGAGAAGTTTTGTATCTGCTTGTACTAGCTGTCCCCGAGGTATAGAACAAACACTTGGAATCAATTCTTAAATAACTCCTTGGTTTGTGATTTTTCACCCTTCTAGGATTAGGTGCAGGCTCAGGGTACATTTTCTCATAAAAATTTATGTTTCATGTCAAAGTCATGACATCAATGGGCTTCTTTAGCATTACCCCCAAGCCTGTGGAGGGAGTTTATTATTATTATTTAATTATTATTATCGATCCAGGGTTGTAGGTCTTTAAAAGTCTTGGCTTTGGGCAAAGTCCTCACACCCAACTCCCATTTTTGCAGGAATGAGGAATAAGAACCCTGTGAGGGCATTCAAATTCAAACCCAGAGCCCCACCTGGCCACTCATCCCTTGGGACTATGCTGCATAGCTCATGGCTTCACTGCCCTGGTGGCCAGAAATTCCCTGCTTCAGGCACAACTAAAATCACTGACTCCCAAACGTTTTACTTTCAGAAGTCCTTTGTACTTTTGAAACTTACTAATGACTTCAAATAACTTTTATTCCAGTGAATTACATTTATTAATAGTTTCTGTATTAGAAATGAAAACAAAAATGCAAGTATTAATTTGAGAATTCATTTTAAGACACATCAAAATAAGTCCATTAAGAATTAACCTAAAGAATTTATTTTATTTAAAACATGTTTCCCAGAAGGTAAACATTTGTGAACAGAGCAGTACAGCTTTACATTTTTGTGAATCTCTTTAACATCTGGTTTAATGAGAAGTAACTGGAGTCTCTTGTCTGCTTCTGCATTCAATCTGTTGTGATACAATGGTTTTGGTAAGTATATAAAGGAAATCCTTCCTCATACAGGTAGATAGTTGAAAAGGGAAGAAGTCATTTAGTAGCATTTTCAAATAACTATAGATATTCTCTTTTGATACCACACCAAAACTGAACAAGAGGTTATTTCTTAGAGACTAGTTGCAATGTGGAGTCTGAAATCATCAAATGAGGCTCTCATCCCCTGGTACATTAAAACAGATTTGCATAGTAGTGATTACTAGAGGCTGGGACAGGTCATGGGGAGAAGAGAGAAAGGGAGGTTGGGTAACAGATGTCCAAACACAGTTACATAGAAGTAATAAGATCTAGTGTTCCCAGCACAGCAGGGTGACTATAGTTCACAATAATCTATTCTACATTTTATGAATAGCTGGAAGAGAGGAGTTTGAAAGTTTCAAACACAAAGTAATGATTAGGAGATGAAAATGCTAACTGCCCCGATATGATCATTACTCACAGTATGCATGTATGGAATTTTCACACTATACCTCACACATTTATACAATTAAAATAACAATTTTTTTTAAAAAAAGAATACATCTGGTCTACCTTACAATTGGATTAAATCTTGTATGAATTATTCTATACATTTATAAAAACAGCAATTTAAGTTGATTATGATGGTGCGGACCTGTAGTCTCAGATATTTGGGGGACTGAGGCAGGAATATTGCTTGAGACCAGGGGTTCATGATCATCCTGGGTCACAGTAAGACTCTGGCTCAAAATAGTAAAACGTACTCCAAGTTTTGCAACTCCTCTAAATGTTTATACATTTTATCCTATAGTATCAAAAAATTCGTTAATATTCCCAGCAATCTTATAAATATTATTATGAAAATATCTCAACACAATGCTACATAGGGTACCTCTGGGTCCCTAGACCACACTTTTAAGAATCACTGCCTAAAATAATATAGTTATATTTTATTCATTTCCTTTTAGATTTCAGCTTTTCTATGTCTGCCATTTTTCCTGATCCAGAAGTCAGAAACCTTTTCTATCACCAAAGAAATATGCCACAATAAAGAATTACAAAGCACTATAAATGATCACAAGAGCTCATTGGAGCACAAGCAAATCTCTTGCATGCTTTCCATGGGCCAGCCACACAGGGCTCCAGCAACCTTCTGGTGAGTAGGGGAGAATAAATGAATCCATGCAACAGAATAATTTTATTGGTTTCTATCTGAGATACAGTTTTGTTTCTCTTAAAATAGTCCAATTACTGCCTACATCAGGAACTATTGTTCCTCAAAGATTTCACACTTGTATTTTAAAAGTACAAGTTGCTGAGAGTTACATAAGAACTCTTTGTACTATCTTTGCAACTTTTCTATAAATCTAAAATTATCCAAAATAAATGTTTAATTTTAAATTAGTTCATGCGGTGTGCTTCCATCATGTTTTCGTGAGTCAAAAGTACTGGATGAAAAATCTGTCTAAGCTGGTAGCTTTTTTTTTTTAATAAAGAAATTGACTTCACTTAGAAATTTTATTTTCAAAACCTAGTGATACATGTAACATAAGGAATAAATAAGTTTGGGGAAAGTGTAATTAAGAAGCACTATAAATTATTAAAACACTGGTTGTATTACATTAGCATGTGTCCTATACCTTTCTGTGTTACTTCATGTCAGTCTCTAAGCTGAATGGGCATTTTTTTTTTTGTAATTTTTGAAATGACCCTCTGCATTAGGCACAACAATTCTCCAACTCTTACAGAAAAACTTGTTTGTCAGTGGCAGAGCCAGAGCTAGAAACTTAGTCTCTCTGGATCCAGAGCTCCTGCTTTCAGTCATTTGGCTTTATAGCTCTTACTGATGTGATTTCCAGAAATGGAAAAATTCACAATCTTTGAAGCCATAGCAGTGAACAGAGAAATGCTTTCATAATTGTTGGAATACATCCCTAATTTTCATGCTACCTTTACCCTTGAGCCAATTATAAGGATAGGACTGTGGTCTGGGTCAGGTTGGGTGTGTGGAGTGTGGTTTTAAACTAAGGTGTCTTATATATATTTTGGGTGATAAATCAAGGTATCCAGGAGTAAGAAGTCCAGAGATCCAAAACAGTCCTTGGAGAGAGAAAGGGGATTTAAAATATTTCCCTCACCAAAAGGGAAATTAAGCAAATAAATTAAATGCAACAAATGTTCAATTTTGATTAGGTAATGCTTATACATTTTACAAGCATTTTATTCTGGTGACTTTGGAAATATATTCAAAAGTAGAGAGAATAGGCTTTTAAACCCTAGTCAACTAGGTTAAACAATTACCAACATTTTGAAAATCTTTTTCTATCTTTCACTCTCATATTATATCAGGAGGATAACTAGAGTAGTTTAAAGTTATCCTATATTCTATATAATTTCACCCATAAACATTTTGTATCATTCTTATTCAATAGAATAAGTATTGTTGTTAATATAATCACAGTGCAACAATCTCATTTAATAAAATGAACAATTTCTTAATATCATCTGATACTAGGTTTGGATTTTCATTTTCATGATGTATGGAATGTATTCCATGAATGTGTACAATTAAAATAATAATTAATTTTTTGAAAACCACATCTGATCAACCTTACAATTAAATTGGATCTTACAAGAATTATTTTCTATCTTTAAAAAACAGTGATTTAAGTTGATTGTGATGATGCAGGTCTGTAGTCCCATATACTTGGGAGACTGAGACAGGAGGATTGCCTAAACTAAATATAGTTAATATATTTAAATCACAATCCAAATAAGTCACATATATGGCATTTGGTTGATATGTCTCTAAGATTCCTTTTGATTTCTAAGTCTCCTTCCCCTCATCTTCCTCTGTGCCACTTGTTACAATGGTCAAATCATTTGCCCTGTTGCATTTCCTACATTTTATAGTTGGTTGGGTTTGATTTCTTCCTTGTGGTGTCATTTAGTATGTTCCTTAAATCCCTATATTTCCACTAAACTGATAGATGAAAAATTTGATTAGATGCTGGTTTAATTTTGTGCTAAGAATACATACTAGGTGTCCCATTCTGTGTGATGCTAGATGCTAGAATTGAATCCAAAGATTGCAATGTGGTCAGCCTGGCTGAGCCATTATAAAGGTCCCCATCGACCTGCACTTAATGGTTTTAGCAGGCAATTTTTATGGTTGCCTAAATCCAGTTTCTCAAGGGGACTACAAAACGATTATCTAATTCTGTCATTCCTTCTGCACTTATTACCTGAAAGTCTTCTACAAATGTCACTCTGAAGCATAATGTGTACCCTTCCCCAAAGAATTAATGCTTGATTCTATATACCCTTAATTACCACTTATTAAGAATAATGACTTAGTGCCCTAGAAACTTCCAAAGGTAACCAATTTTGTTAATATCATTTAAAATCACATATTTTTGCATACTTAAGATGTTTCAAGCTATTACAGTCATTATTTTTGATGCCGAAATTGTCCCACTTTTAGCTAGGTAAGTCTCTTTCAAATCCCCTGTGTCCTTTTGACATCATCTCAAGATGATCCAGGATTATGTTGTACATTCGTAGATGTAAATTTCTAGACACTGGAATCAGATGTGGAATAGGTAAGCTCTCCAAGTGCCTGGTGATTGCACGTGATAAACAGTATTGAGTGAAAAAAAATATCTATGCAGATTATAATTTTGTGTTTTTAGAAAGTTAACTTGTTCTTTAGCCATACTGCCTTGGGAAATTATACTAACTTTACCTAAGATTGCATATTGAAGCACACATAAATAACACATAAACATATAGAGAGAAATAGTTTTATGCAAATAGACTGTGAATCTTGATTTTGTGTGTGTGTGTGTGTGTGTGTGTGTGAGAGAGAGAGAAAAATTGTTTTACAGAAGCAGGTAAGACTTTTGCACACTTGGCAATAGAATATAGAAATCAGTAAATAGCTGTTTTACAGAATATGAAATGACTGTCTTGTTACAGAAACAAAAAGAAGCTAATGTAGTTGCCACATCAGCCCTAAGGTGCACATGCTGGATAGGATGCGTTTTTATCCTCAGTACCATGTCTGCCACACTCATCAGTCATACAGAATGACATCTCAGAACCTTGATCACAAGACTGTCTTATTTGTTATTAATTAATCTATCAAACACATACCATGTACTGAATTCTTACTTTATTGCCAACTAAATTGAATGACACTGATAAAGTTCCAAAAAAAATATTTGTTGCAAAGTAACTAGCTCTGCTTATGGGAAATGTATAATTTGCTCTTTCTATATTTTAAGTCTATGCTTTTTTCAGTTTTATAATTAAAACTTGCCCACTTCAAGAAACATTTTTATGTATGATGTAGGGGAAAAAAAAACAGAAAACAAAGCATAAACTCCTGTCATATTCAGTTGCCTGATGAAATATTAAAATCATTTAAAAGAAATTATTAAAAACAATGATTACTCCTCAGGAAATCTCTAACAAATGAAAAGAACAGTAGGCAAAGTACTTTTAATTTATTATCTTATTTTTTTTAATTCTGCAAGTCTTTGTTCTGAGGCAGAAAACTGCTGTTTCACTTCCCCGAAGCCACTGATAAAACCATGCAAGAACATCAGAGAAAAAACGAATCCAAGATAGGTGCCATCCCCAAGGGAATGCAGTGCTTCTTTGTTTTACATTTCCATTGGAAATCTGGAGATTTTGCATGCAAACATCTTATTTCATGGCACTGCTTCTCAAATTGAGAGATTAAATCTAGCTCCGCATAAAGGTTTTTCAATAAAGTAGGTTGCCCAGTCTCCTGTTTATGGAAAATTGATGCATCATCTGATATGCTTTCAATTGCTAACTTTTGTTTCACAAAAGCTGGAAGGAATTTCAACCAACCATTATCTAATCAAGAAAATATTTCCTACCTATCTTGTCTTCAACATAACTTGCTGCCAAATGTAGTTTTGACTATTGTAAATCACTATGCATTTTAACAAGCAAAACAGACTCTCTAGTTTTGTTTGAAAAGGTGCAAATTGTAGAAACTATCCATCATGATCAGTGGAATGCCCCCAATTTTGTGCTAGTTGCAAAATGACTATTATATGACATAATTTAATGTTGTATTGGTTATGCTACTTTATTGAAGTAGAAATTTTACAATCTTGAGATACAAACAGTAAGGCACTGTAATAATTTCAGTAAGTCTTTCTTTCTATGTTTATATCCAACTTTCACTACAGAATAAAGAATACAATTGGAGTGTTTATTTAGCTATAAAATTTACAATGACTTATAATATCAAAACTCCTCCTGACTTTCACATAATATAAAGTGTAGAAAGAAGAAAACTAAACAGAAGTTGTGTTTTTGTGTGGGTTTCAAAAAAACAAAAAGAATATTATCTCAATCTATCCAGCTATCAATGCCTCACGGGCACAAAGCATGCTTGAAAAAACCTGCCCAACCTCCAAGGTGGCTTCTCTCTCCAGAAATGTTTGCACCTGGCCTTCCTCTTTGGCTGGATTCAAGGGAACAGCAACACGTGCAATGCCAGAGCTAAGGATGACTTTCAGATTGGATTCTTGAGTTTAGAAATTCATGTTCAGAGAAAGGGGGAAAAGGTGACTGAACACTAGGATCCTGGAGCAGCCCAGACCCTGCTTCAGCCCCCTGGCTCTTTGACCTGAGGTGAGACACTTCATCTCTGTGCCTAGGCTTATGGACAATTGGAATGTTTTAAATCAGAGATTTAAATTAATAACACAAATAAAGTTTTTAGAAGAAGGTGGACACATGAAAAATACTATATACATGGTAGCAAGTATTATTTATTACAGAACCACTGCCTAGGCTATTCCTTCCTTCATTCAGCAAATTCATGCATCTACAGTGGAGGTACATAATGGTGCTCTTTTAACTTAGGAGAATGCAACTATAAGACGTGAGAGAGAAAACCATTGAAAAAACACAGCTCCCACTGTTCTCTTCACAGGTAATTGCCCCAGAGAAAACTGGAAAATCACAAAGGAAAAGACACCTGCTCTTCCCTGAAGTGGTTCTCACTCCCTGTGGGTATCTCCTCAAGAGCAACAGGCTGTGACTCTAGTGTTTGAAGCACAAGCCTCTGGTAGTGACTGTCTAAGCAAAAAACAAGGGTCTGTTTGTTCCAAAGCTGAAGAAAATTCAGGCTGTGTTGAAAGGAAACAGGTACATGTGCATGCTCTCTCTCTCTCTCTCTCTCTCTCTCTCTCTCTCTCTCTCTCTCTCTCTCTCTCTCTCACACACACACACACACACACACAGAGTGAGTCTTCCTAGAAAATTGTAAGCACCACATTCCCATACCAGCGATTGCCTCCTTGCTCTGGAATCTCCTTCCCAGATGGTGATCCTGAGTGTTGCATGGCAGATGGCAAAGATACTCTTGTCAACAACACACCAACACACCGTTGTCCTCAGAACTTGATAGTCGAGTACAGATGTCCTCAAATTCATTGTATGTGAGAATTATCTGAGGTGTCTTTTAAAGTGCAGATTCGTGTGTCTCATCCCAGGGTTTCTGACTGAGCAGTCCTGGGGTTTGGCTTGATAGCCTGATGCTGAATAAGCACTCCAGGTGTTGCGGATACACACTGCCCCTACCTGCCGGATGGTCAGGAAGATTTTGATTGCAAGAGGCACTGCAGGGACTAGGAAACAGGAATTTATCATAGAACCTACAAGCCAGTGTCATGTTGGAGACAGTACCCACACAGCCCCTGCTTCAGATGACCCCTCCTTTTGAGAGCCCTAAGATTTCTAAAGACAATCTCCAGTTCTAGGTTCTTACAGATGGGGCGCTGTCATTCCTCTGTCCCAGGGATCAAAGTCCAGCAGAACCTGGGGGCAAAGAGGCCCTTCCCCTCCTCCCTATTTGTGCTTCTGGAGGAGTCTTCTGGGGAGGAGCCAAGGCAGAGCCAAAAGGGCAGTTTATCCTGATCAGGAAGAAAGAGGGTCAGACTTGAAGCCTCTCAACTTCTGCACGGCAATTTGAGAACTTTCAGTCCAGCTATGGACTCCCACTGGTAGAAATCAAGGGATGCCTCTACAGAGGCAGTCCCAGAGTCCAACAGGGTGTGTAGGAACAGTGAGAGGTGAAGGGAAACCAAGTTCTCAAGTAGGGACTGCCAGAAGAGCAAATCCCAAGTTCAACCCCTCTGGACATCAGCCTCAGATGCCAGCAAAATAATCAAGGATGGGTCCAGACAGCCTCCAAGGACCTGAGAAGGGCGGGGCTCTCCTCAACCCATTCATTCCAGAGAAGGATCTGAAAGCCTAAATAGTGTCTCTCCTGGTGGGTGTATTCACTCCCAAGGGTATATTTAACTTAGTAACTAAATCTAAGTTTATAAATATGAAGACTAGGAGTTCTCAACATGTGTTCTTGGCTCAGCAACATCGGCATCACCTGAGAACTTGTTAGAAGTGCAAATTCTTTGGTCCCACCCCAGACTTCCTGAATCAGAAACTCTGGGAGCCGGTGCCTGAAGCCCCCAGGGAACTCTGGTGATGCTGAACTTCGAGAACCACCAGTCTAGACTTGAGGTTCTCAAACTTGTCCACACACTGGAGTCACCTGGGTCGCTTCCAAATTCTCATGATGCCTGCGTCCCAGCCCCAGGGACTGTGATTTCATCTGCCAAGGGTGTGGCCCTGGTTCTGGAAAATGTTAGGATCACAGGTACTCCAATGTGCAGACAAGTTTGAGAACAACGAGGCCAGACTGACCTGAGTTTTTCACCTGTTCTAGTGAAAATTTGTCATCAGTACAACTGCATTTCCTCCCCAGGACTGACAGGGTGTAGGTGACTTTGTAACTCGTCACCTTTCAGTTCCTGTTCCCTCCAATTTGGTGCCTTCTCACCCCACATAAGTGTTCTTCTATACTCGCTCTGATCTCCTCCCACATCCAGATTGTCCTAGGACGTTTCTTGAGTGGAAGTTGTACCTACTAGACTATACTATTCTCTAGTGAGGCCATTCTATGGGCAAAGAATGGAGATTTTCTCTGGACTAGTGGATTTCTCCCCAGGCTGCCAACTATCTAGGGAAAGGAATCTTCAGGAAGGAGACCACATCTTGGAGGGAGGGACTGTGGCCAGCAGAGAGGTGAGTTCTGGTTGTTTGGCTGCCTCTGGGCTTCTCCCTCTTAGGCCTGAGCAAGGATTGAACCAGATTAAGCCCTAGTGTGATGAGACAGTAACTCACTCTGTAAGGTTGTGTGGTGCGGCAACAGCAATTAGTGATGTCACCAAGCAGACAGTGAGGCTGGTGGCCAGGAGCTGTGCAGTGCTGTGTAGCCACACTCTCCTGAGTACTAGCTTCAGAGTACTAGCTCAGTTCTATTAGTAGAATTGGTTTCTCACCAAGAGGTCAAGGCCAAGGCCCTCAGCCTCCTTTCCCAAGACTAAGAGCTGATTCCCTCTATATACTACAAACTCATAACTCACTCCTCCCTCCTTACTCTTCAAAATCCCATTCCCTCAGGAAGATGTAAAAGGCTGGACGATTCACACAGTATCATATTTGCAGGATTTCCAAAACCCATTGCAGTGTGTGGAACATGCACCATGTGATACTCATCCATCTTAACGTCCCCTGGGGCAGAGGAGAAAGGGCAAAAGCAAAGCAGGCAGGGTCACTCCAAATGGGTGGCCATCTGTAGATATCAGAGTATCATTTGCAAAAATGACTCACCAGTAGCCTAATGGTAACTCTCAGCAATTGAATTCTGGGAAAAGAGACCTACATAAAAGGTGGTTCTGCCCTGCAAGGAGCCTAGGGTTCTAGGGTGTGAGGCAGCATAGATAACTGCAATTGGTTTAGCTGCCAATTTAGCACTCTCTCTGAGTGCATGAGTGTGTGTGTGTGTGTGTGTGTGTGTATGTGTGTGTGCGTAATTTGAATGGAATCTTGAATCGTGCTCCTATGAGGTCAAGATTCTCTTCAGGAATGGGGTTGGTAATAGAAGCTATTCTGTGACATGAACTAAAATATATTTCTGCATATTAAAATATCCTTCAGGAGCTGGTTTTTTTGTTGTTGTTGTTGTTGCATATTTAGGACCTAGACTTGGATATTAAACATTTGTTTGTGAAGTTCCAGAACTGAAACCCTGGGGCAAATGGAATGTCTTTTTTCATGGCAGGGTGACCAGGCAAAGAACTGACCTAGACTAGTGTCCTTGCCTACACTCATATTACTCATAACTAAAGAGCCACAATAATAGAGCCTGATTATCTATCTAACAGGTTGTGTGCCCCCCAAAAGGAAAAGATGTTCCCCCCATATGGGAGAAAGGAGAACCCCAATGTGGAGATTGTGCTAGCGCCAGGTATGCTGGCACCCAATGTCGCCATTTCTTCCTGAGGAAAAGAAACAATTAGCATGGCTTGCTGGGCCCTGCCCACCACCCTACCTCTCAGCTCAATGTGGGCCAGGGCTAGCATCATTGAGGTAATTCCAGTCTGGACTCAATATTGGAAGCGTACTTGACTACAGATATAAGCCACATTCTTTAAAATTCACTATCAGTAAAAATGAATTGATATTTTGGTTTCATTAGTTGACACCTGTCTCATTTCTCCAATCGTTCAGAATTTAGGTAACAAACAGAAGCATAAGAACCAGTCCCTCTCAGACCAAAATATTTCAGGGTAAGAAACAAAAAGTGAATTATGGAGAAAAATGTTCTGGGATTAGATAGTGGTGATGATGCCCAATTTTGAATATGTGCAAAAAATACTGAAATGTACAACCGAATGTGGGGAACTTTTTGGTACATGAATTATTTCTCAATAGAAAAAATATAAATTTTGAAAAATCCTTCAACATGAATATATAATGGGAAAGAGTGAGGGAGGCATCTTTCCCTAGGAGATTCCCGGGGTTTAGGCCCAGTATCCGAGACAAAGGAAGTCTCAAAGCTCTCCCAGTGCTCAGTGCAAATGTGGTACCCACCATGTGGAGTTTGGCCAGAGTGTGGACCAGGGGGATGATGCTCTTTAAGCGTTCCTCAAACTAAGTCTTGGTAGGTGAGCTCTTTGCACATCCATATGTAGTAGTTGCTCTCTGTTGATCTTTGTTATATTTAATCATAAAGTTTAACTAATGTCTCATAAAAAAATTATAGTCTGAGTCTTTCTATTGATCTAGGCAATCCATCAGCGTCTATACCCATAACAAAGACCTACTAGTGAACAAAGCAGTCAACATGAGACAGATGGTCTTGAGGGTATAGAGGCAACCTATAAGACAGCAATCTGTGCCCCCAGGAGCCATAGGAATTGTGTGGGGACACAGATCACTAACTGAGGCCAACCTCCAGGAGTCCCCAGAAACACAAGCAGGGGGACTCCCAGAAAGAAATGAAATTTCTGTAACTGAAGTATTCGTAGGGATTTGAACAATTGCTACACTGTTATTTGGGCATAAAAAGAAAGTGTACCCTTAATTTTTAGTCATGTGTTGGTGAAGTCAGGTTATTTGCAACATTTGTAATTTTAATGTAAATTTAATTAATACCACATTTACCATTTTTTTTAAATTTACATATTCCCATAATGGTAGATTATACACCGTGTTAGCTTTCCATTGCTGTGACAATATGCCTGAGATAAACAACTTGTTTTTATTTTCTTAAATGTGCTTGTGGGTTATTGCTGATGTATAAGAAAATTATAAATCAGAAGAAAAAAATTAGAGGCCCATACGTGTGGCAGTATTGCAACATGGCAAGACAGCAGCTATCTGTTGCAGTTAGAGCTATGCTCTCCCAACAAGCCGAGGCCTGCTATTCCTGTGAAACAGTTTCCTGGACACTGAAGTTGAATGTCAGTTGCCACTTATCATTTTATTTTTAATAGCATTGTTCTTATTTTAAAGTTATGTGAAAGTTAACTATTTCTCAGATTTATGTCTTTATCAAAATCTGGGAAAATAAAATTTTTAAAGGAAAGAACAGCTATTTTTGGAAGAGAAGAATGTCAGTTCAAGTGTAATATGCAAGTTTAATTAAGGTGTCATTTTATAATCAACAAGACTTTGAATATATATACTTATAGTTGGAAAAATAAGTGATGTAAGTCTTAAATTGAATTTAACAGACCAGAGTTTTAAAATTTGAATGAAATAGTTGTGCTGCAGTAAAATGAAGTCATATGTTAAACAGAAAAATAATGCATGGACATCAGATCATTTTCTAGACAAGAAGTATATATAAAACTGCTTATTCAATGCAACAAAACTGTATATCTTGATCAAATAAGCATTTGTAAATGGAAACCTACTACAAAACACCACCACTCTAACAGAGGTTAATAGTTTTCTGCCAAAACCTACATGGAAACCATACTAAAGACTAGTTCCCCATCCCTCTTCATGGCAATCAGGTTGACATGTAGGCAATGTGTGAATTATGAAATATGAACAAAAGGGGTAAATACCAATTCTGCATTGCTTTGTAAGTCATATCTACCTTGTAGTTCAACAGATTTCCAGAACATTGCTTTAAATATGTGAACAAGTCAACACCACCCTCCAAGAGAAGGTAAAACAAAATAGAACTTGAGTTTCCAAATTGAGTGCATGAAACCAAGCAATCCAGTCAACATGAGCCTGCACTCCTTGAATTTATTACATATTACACACACGAGGGTAAAACAGAAGTCTTTTACACCTGTTTTTCTTGTCTGTTACAGAAGCTTAAATTTTACTTGAGTATTCTCAGTGAGTTGAAAACATGGCTGAAAACTTATAGGGCAAGCGGCATAAAAGTTTTTAATTACTTCTGGTGTTTTTCATCATAGCAGAAAATACACACACACACACACACACACACACACACAAATGCTAATACTACCTCATCAACAATTTTAATTTATGAACTCAACGAAAAGTTTTATGCATCATAAGAAATTATGGATACTGTTTCCATTACACAAAATCAGGAAATGAGATATTTCTGTGTTGAAACATATCAGGAATTTTAATTACAACTGGTCAAAATTAGTGAGCTACCTGCCAATGATACTCCTTCCATTCTGGGTGTTTAGCACTCTCTTTGTCAGAAAATCTAGATCTAAGCTAGCAACTTTTAATTCCAGGTGTTGCCTCATCTACTTGGAGCTAAAGAAGCAGAAGTGGAATATAGCATAGATAAGGAGTGATTAATGCCACGACACAGATGCATTCAGGTCGCCTAACCCTTTTGGTCAGAGGTTCAGTGCTGCCCCTGATGGCTTCAGTGCACTTAATAGTAATCTGCTCTTCTAAATGGAGTGGATTGGAAATGAATTGACTCGTTAGGTCATCCAAGGAAAATGCCCCACCTTCGCCCACAAAGTCTCAATCAAAGACTTGGCTTTTTCGTTGACAAACAGTCATACATACTTTGAAAATTGTCTGGAAGAAAGCCTATAGACAAATAGCCAGTTACGATTTGGCACCCTCAGACATGGTGAAATTGGGTCTGGCTCACCCTTCTCTACATTGCAATCTGTTTCCAAAGATGATAATATGCCAGCATGAACTATATTCCCTAGATAGCAGAATTTTAGACTGAATTCAAAAACAGGTTCTTCCTAATAATTAACACAATTTGCTTACTCTGCACTGGGCATCATTCTAAGAACTTTGCACTGATGAGGTAATTCGATCCTCCTTCTGATGGAGGGACTACTGTCATCACTTTGTAGTTGAGGAAGTGAGGCCCAGAGAGGTTGAGAAATTGGCCCACGGTCACAACTCCAAAGCTTTGGAGCTGGGATAAAACCCAGCAGTCTGGCTACAGAGGCATTATTTTTAACCTCTATATCATATAATAATCCTATTTTCATATTTTAAGAAAAACAACCAAAATTGCTTACTTGGTCTTTATCAGGGGAAAAAACAGAACATGAACCACAAGCTACAAATGAAAGTTTCTGAACTCAGTTCAATACTATGATACATGAATTATATAATTTTGTCAGAATTGAGATATGAAAAACTGTGCTCTATATATGTAATAAGAATTGTAATGCATTCTGCTGTCATATATAAAGAAAAAAGAACTCCATAGTTCTACAAATATACAGGTTATATTGCAGTGAATAGAAAAAAATCTTTGTGCAAAGATTTTGTTAGGAATTTCCAAAATTTGTGAGCAGCCGTTTTCAATTATGAAATATGAAACTATAAAAAACCAAATATTGCTCCCAGTTAAAGAATTCAAGGTTGAATTCTGTTCTGCACATTACAATGGAAATACAAAACTTGATATTGATATCTTAATATAAAATGTGTCATTTCTTTGAGGCTTAAATCATCATCCCTAAGTGAAAAAAAATTATAAAATAAAACTGTTCAGATTTATCAATTTGTATTTTTTACTTCAAATTTAACATTAATCTCTACTATCACTAGAAAGAGTCAAAAATTAATAAAATGAAAATTTTCTGTAACCTTTCTAATGGTTTATTTTCTTTCATCCATTGTCATTATGTGAAAATGTTGTAAGCATTTGAACTGTGACCCCAGTTATAGATCAGTGTGGATTTATTGATTAACTGGCAACCTTACTAAACTCTCAGTACTTCTATTTATTTCAATGAATTTTCAGGGAATACAGAGAAAAAGTTATCAGAGCTAAAAAACATAATAATATGTAATATGATATAATAAACAATAATATTCTTTCTAATTTTATAATTTAGTATTTATAATCTAATTTTTATCATTATAATTTAAGATTATAACTTATCCTCATAGTTGGCATTTCCAGATCAATGTTCAATAACAGTAAAATAAAGGCAATAGTAGAATTATTCCTGTCATTCTCAGGTATAATCTTCATGTAGTGAAACAGAGATCTCAAGTGTACAGTTTGATGAGTTTGACAAATGTATATCCCTTGTATACCCCATACCAATTAAGATACAAAACATCAAGAAGAGGGATTTAAATTCTGCTGTTCTTCTGGATTCCACTGGAAGGTTGCCACATGTTCTGTTACATTAGGACATCCTATATTCACAGGAAAACAGAGTAACTTTATGAAAGTCCTACAGAGCCAAGAAATCCAGGTGTGATAACCAACCATGGCTTTGGCATCCCCCATTCTCCACACCTCCCCAATACCAGAGCTGATGAGATGCTGTTCCTTTGGACGAGTTTATAGATGACTTCCTGGCCTGGGGATTGGCTGGTGGACCACAGCAAACAGTTGGTGATCTGATCAATGGAGCTCTGTGAATTCACCCTTTGCTCTCCACCTAACCTAACGATACAGTATTATGGGAACTAGAATGTGTGTTTTGGTCTTTCCCCTGTACACATCACAGGATAAGGTAACTGATAATCCCAGGGAAACTGAAAGTCATAGAAGAAAACAGACAAAAAATAAAAAAATAAAACCACTTAAAAAAACAACAAATGCAGAAAACATATTGCAAAGGGAGAATTATTAAATCATTGAGCAGAGAGTTTAAAATAAGGATAACAATATCGCTAAGGCATAAGAGGACATATTATTAATATGAAGCAGGAAGAAGTCATAAAAAGAACCAAATGAAATATAAAATGTGAAAATAAAAGTGTTGAGATAATATACAAAAGGCAATGCAATCCCAATAAAAATCCTAGATAGACATTTTATAAAGAAATTGATAGACTTACTCTAAAAGTCCATTGAAGAATGAAAAATCTATGAATAGCTAAGTTAACTTAGAACTAGAAGACCACTTTGAGAGGTAGAACTTGTTCTCCCTGATATTAACACATATCACAGAGTCACAAAAAAACAATAGTATAAGACAGTCATAAAAACAAATAAAATAGAACTTGGAACTTCAGAAAGATCCATGTGTAAGTGGAAATCAGTGACTTAAAGAGAAGAAAATTAATTCAGAAACAAAGATGAAGGTGATCTCTACATACACATATATACACACACACAAAATTGTGTTTTCCCACAAAATTGAATCCTAACCTAAAATCATATAAAAACGTATCTTCTAGCTAGATAAAAGAACTGATGGTGAAAAATGGAACTGAAATGTTGATAGAAGTTGTAAAAAAATATTTCCATGACCTAAAGATGGAAAAATTGTTTGTTTTTCTAATACTACAAATTAGTACTTAATTCAGAACATCTTAGGAAAAATTGTGGGATACTTTTTTCCTTGTATATATTTCTGCTGAGTGGAGTTCTATGTGCTTGCTTAAATAAATAACACTTATTTCTAACACTGTCAATTAGTTGCTTTAGAGTAAGAAATTAGAGAACTCTAGGTACAATTTTTAATTAATTGTTTTTCTATTTTTAATTGGGATATAATTGACATAAAATATAAAAATCATAAGTGTACAATTTAATGAAATTTTACACATGTATACAATGTGTAACCACCATGAAAATAAAAATTTAGATATTTGCCTAAACCCAGAAAGTTCCTTTGTGCTCTTTCCTAGGAAAAAGAATCAGCAATTCCAGCCATTACTATTCTGAAGTCAAATATCATGAGTTAATTTTGACTACTGAACATCCTACAGAGTAAATTGGTAATATATTCTCTTTTGAATCTGATTTGTTAGGCTTAAGAAAATATTTTCGATATTCATCTGGGTGGTTGTATAAGTCAAGAGTTTGTTCTTGTATTGTTGTTGGTATTCCAGGACATAAATATAACACAGAGTGTTTGTTTTAGTCAGGTTTTTTCGCCACCATGACCAGAAGAACTGACAAGAACAATTTTAGAGGAAGGAAAATCTATTTGGAGCTCAGGATTTCAGAGGTCTTGGTCCATAGAGAGCCAGCTTTATTCCTTGGGGTTTGAGATGAGGCAGAACATAATGGAGGAAAAGTGTGGCAGAGGGAAGTAGCTCAGAACATAGCATAAGGAAGCAGAGAGAGAGAGAGAGAGTTCTGCTCAGCAACAACAAAATATAAACCCCAAAGTCATGCCTCCTTGGACCCACTTCCTCCAGCCACACCCCACCTGCCTACGGTTACCACCAAGTTAATCCTTATCAAGGGATTAATACACTGATTAGGTTAAACCTCTTATAACCCAATCATTCCAACTCTAAACTTTCTTGCATTGTCTCACACACGAGCTTTTGGGGGACACCTAAACCATAACAGTGTTTATCCTTTCTCCAATTAACATTGGAACTCCCCCTCCTACCACAGTTTCAGGCTTTTTTATTTGACGGAGTGGGAGGTACCAGGGATTGAACTCAGGGGCACTCGACCACCAAGCTATATCCCCAGTCCTATTTTGTATTTTATTTAGAGACAGGATCTCACTGAGTTGCTTATCACCTCACTTTTGGTGAAGCTGGTTTTGAATTTGCGATCCTCCTGCCTCAGCTTCTTGAGCCTCTGGGATAACAGGCATGAGCCACCATTGATTTTCTCTATTATATGCCTGCTTTCTGTTTCATTTATTTCCTACCCTTAATTTTTTTTTTCTCTCTCAGTTTTAATTTTCTCTTCTTGTCTATTTTAATTTGGGATTTTGATTTATTTTTTAGTTTCTGAATTGAATTTTTAAGTCATTAATAGTAATTTTTAATACATGCATTTGAATTTATAAGCTCCTTCTGAACAACTGCATCCTACAATTTCTAAAATATATTTTCATGATCTTTCTGCTCATAATAATAATAAAATTCTATTATAATTCTACCTTGGCCTATGAATCATGGATCAATTATAAGTGTACTCTTAAAAAATTCTCAAAGATTTTCTACTCATTTTCTTATTTTTGAGTTCTAATTTGATTCCTTTTTCTTTATCTCCTGTCCCTCCCCCCTGAGGGGGGGCACTTACACTTATGTTAGGCCTCTTGTCCCATGTTGTCTTTGGCCTCTTTTCTAGGATTTGTTATTGTTTTTTCATTTTTTCCTTCTTTGCTTCCCTTTGGCTATTTTCTATCAATCTGTCTAATACACTAATTCTGACTTTTGCTCTATCCCTCTATCTTGTAACTTCTTCCATTTTTAAAAATTTCAGATACTTCAATTCAACTCGCAAATGTCTATTTTAATTTGGGATTTTGATTCTTTTTTGAAATATGCTTCTTTTCACCCAATTTCTTTCTCTTTTCTTGTGTTTTCCTTAGCATATTACTTAGTTACTGGAAGCCCTCATTTGCAGAACCATCACTGGGTGCAGTAAATGAGGTGCCCAGAACACAACCTCAAAGGAGTCTCTACTCTCAGGATCATGAAATTTGCACCCAGAGCATCTTGCTCACCTTGTCCTCATCTCAGAAGCTTATTTTGTTCCTAGAGTACAGTCATTTCTCCTAGGAAATGGCATTTCTGGGCTATGTGGTGTATTTACCAAGGTTCCTCCATTTTGACAGAGTCAGAACTGTAATTTACCCCACCCTGAGATCTGTACCATCTCTGTTCAATTGGCTTTCCTCAGTGCCGAGTCCAGCCTTCTACAGTCTCATCTTAGCCAAGCACAGCTTTGAAGCTGGCCAAGGAAACAGGCAACGCTTTCAAACAGATTTTTTGAACTTCCTTTCTGCAGCTTCATTGTCTCTGGAATCCTGCTATTCAAGTCCCAGGCACTTGAGCAATCCCAAACACCCATTTCTGAGTCTTCCATTCTGTGAGATTGATACTGTATGCTTGGGTTCCATTTTCCTGTACCATGATTTGGAGAGTGTCCTCAGGGAGAAAATCTGATAAATATAAAGCTCATGCATATGCTTTCCATTTTTCAAGGATTATAACACTGTGTTGGTTGTTGTCCAACACCTGCGAACAGTTGCTTTATTTTTTAATGTTTACGTAATTGTTGACAGCAGGTCCACCCAAGACAGGTGTCTGGAGGGCCATCTAAGATACAATGCCAAAAGCATAAACAGTAGAAAAACATCTGATGTATTTCATTATCTAAATTTCAGGATTTCCATTCAAAACAAGAGTATTTCCTAGGGGTAGGAGTGGGACTGAGGAATGGAAAGCAATGGGTAAATAAGTAAATGAGCAAAACAAGAGAGGGGGTTTGTTTGGACAACCATGTGAACATGCCATGAACACAACCCTCATTCCCTGTTATCCTAAACCTCACACAGAACAATCTCTGCTGGAATATAGAAAGATAGCCCTAAGAGAGAACATGCCGGCAGTAAGTTTTAGGGATGCTAAATCAGCATTTTACCTGTTTCACAAAGTGAAATTAGCAAGAATTTGTGCGGCCTTATGATTTGATTCAAACTTTCTCTAGGTCTTTGGATAAATAGATAAATGAAGGTAAGAGAAACAGATAAAACTTTTCAGAAGAGCAAACAGCATGCTGGGCATCCACAATCTGCAACTTAGAATGATCTAATGTTTTTTGTTTTTTGTTTTTTGATTCCAGTCCTAAATCCTTGCTTCCCAGTATCCAGAGGCAGGGAGATGCAAAGCACCTTCTTTTCTTTCCTCAAGTGGTTTCTGCTTCATTAGGAAAAGCCAAGATACTCCATATGATAAGCCCTGATTGCTTTTTTTTCTCAGTCCTGTATCATCTGACATGTAATTAATGTCAGTTCCTCTCAAAATCTAACATTAGGTCAGCTGCCTATCTTAATTTGCAGTTTCATTTTATGTTTTCAACCTTTTCTGAGTCTTCATCGATATTTTAGGGAGAATCAAGGGAGAATACACTAGAGACTGCTAGCCAGTTGCCCTATTCAAAAAGAGGTTTCACTAGAATCATTTATTATGATTTCAAAGGATGTTCATTTTTTAATTTTTTCCAGATCTTACTGAATTATATTTCTTTCCTCAGCCCCTCAAATAGGAAATCTTTTTCTTCAAACTTTCTCTGAAATTTAAAGTATATTGAAGCATACATTAAAGAGTGAGGAATTTGAGTTCACCAAGGAAACAATTATTATAAAATTCATAAAAGTAGCTCTTATACAAAAACAAAAACTGAATAAAAATAACTGAAGACTAAATACAGACTTGTGTAAATAGATAAGCTTCATTTTCACTGGATAAAGATGTTGATGATCCCTGATTATCATATCTTCTATAAATAATAACACACACACACACACATAAACACACACACTTCAAACAAAAAAAATAGGTTTTAATGAAAAATAAATTTTTAATAGAAACAATGTGCTAAATATGCAAATTAATGTTAAATATTGATATTTGTGATGTGGATGACAGATTAAAGGTTAATCTCCATATTGCAAAAGAGGTTTTGAATACTGATAATGAATCGAATCGGCAAAACTTCAAAATGGACAGGGATGTAGCTGTAGCTGTAGCTTAATGATAGAGCCCTTACCTAGCATGAACAAAGTGCTGGGTTTGATTCCCAGGAGAGAGAGAGAGAGAGAGAGAGAGAGAGAGAGAGAGAGAGAGAGAGAGAGAGAGAGAGATGAATAGAAATTTCACAAAGTAAATAATCAAAATAATATATCCAATAAATGAAAATATTCTCCTCCCCCAACTTCACAGTCAAGGAAATAACACATGAAGTTACAAGCCAGACATCACTTATAACCATTAGATTGGTTAAAAAAAAAAAAATTAGTGACTGCCAGTACATATTGGGAACAATGTGAGAAAAAAAAGAGAATTTTCATTAATTGTAGTTGTAAATATAAATTGATTTAGTTCATTTTGGGAAGCAATTTGACAATACCCTTAAACTGAAAATACACATACCTTTTGACACAGCATTTGACTGTTGTAGATTTATTCCACAGAAACATAAAGATGAATCTGAATATAAGACAAAAATACTGATTACAGATGTGTCTATAAAGACAAAAATCTCAGAAACAGCACAAGCTGTTTCAGGGAACAGTTGAATAAATTTTGCAATATCAGCAAAATACAAACTTACACAATCAATAAAAAGAATAAGTTAGATTTATCATCTTACTTGGAAGAACTTACAAAACATACTGAAAGACTCAGAAGGGAGTGGCAGAAAGCAGGAAATTCTATGTCAACAGTAAAAACACTAAGAAGTTGCAATCAGAAAAACTACAACAAAAGGAGAAGATAAATTCACTCAGGACATGAATTATATATGCATTTATCATGCCTTGAGACTGGAGTGAAAATTTATAGCAAGGGGGAAGGCCAAGGGGAAAAGATGATTTCAATTTCAAATATATTTGTTAATCTTAATTCAAAACAGGGTGGGAAACTCCAGCCATAAGTGATGGGGCCAAAGGAGAAGCTGACTGCTTTTCTTACGCACTTCCATTACTGTGGGATCAAAGCTGGGCCTGGGTGGGAATCTGCTGCTCAGAGAAGTCAAGGTGCTCACGTTTTATATCTGATTTACATGACTTTGAGCTGAGCACAACATCACAGACCTACAGAGCACTAGAAATCAGACATCTTTATAAATATAGATGTTTTTGCTTTAAGGTCTCTGGAAAGAAAATTCTTACATCCTCCCTACCCCCACTTCCACTGCATTAGAAAACCTGATCCGTTGACATAAAGAGGGTCATTTAATCCATTCAGCTTCGGGCCTCCCTGCCATCCTTCACAACATTTATGGCTGAGATTGAACCCTAATAACCCACTTCAGAACAAAAAGGACCAGTAATTAAAGTCTTTTTTTTTTTAATCAGGGAACTCTTTTTTTATTGATGCCATTTTAATTATATATTTATTTAAGCTATAGCAGCAATGTCAAATAAGGAACACTGAATTTGGAGCCAATAGATCTGGATTAACATCTCTTTATGCCAGTGATCCTTTTTAATGGGAAGGTAACACTAAAGAGTTGCTGTAAAGATAAAAAATGAAATTATTTATCTGAAACCATGTCATAAATTCTAAACAATAAGCAAACAGAAGATGCTGGTATTAAGTATTATTTTAATCATGAAATAAATATTAGGTCAAGTGGAAGGGGGAAAAATATCAAAGAATGAATCAATCTTTTAATCATTCAGATTATTATGAGTATTGGGGGGTTTCCAACCGAAGCTATTAGTAAGTGCATTTTTTATAAATAATAGTTCTTTATTCTAAATGAGAACATGGGATTGAGAAATTATTATGCATATATGTATATTATATTTGTGGGAATGGAAATATGTTTTGTCTGTAGCCAAAGGACAATATTTGCCTTCTACTCCCACATTATAAAAAGGCATCTAAGCATAACTCGGAAAGCAGGTAGCCAATAACTAATTTTGTGACCCTTAGCTGAAACTTCTCCAGATGTTTTTAAAGATTTGTGGTTAGAAACTTCAGAGAGGATTACTGAATTACTATGCAGAAAGTTGTCAAAGGTGCAGTGATTTCTGTCCCTCCCATAAGCTTAGGGAAAGAAGCTAGGTGAAAACTCAGAGAGAGCTCACGTGTTCCTCCAGTAGCCCAGGAAAATAGAGGGCTATGGTTTAGCGTAAGTAAACTCCCAAGTATCTGAGTGAAAGGTACATGCTTCCTAAGGGCCAGATATGGGCTGGGCATGTGTGAGTCAACCAGGCATCTGACCACCACTTTGGGGGTGCCACGGAGTTACAGCTGGATATTTTATGGCATCTAAGAACAAGAAGTGCAAAAGACCCCCTGAATGATTGGATTTAGAAAGGAAAGATCCAAGCCTAACCTAGAAGGTCAGGTGGGACTCTCTTTTTATCCTTTTCTCTCTCCTTTAACCACTCTCCTCTGTATTCTATTTTTGGATATATTTGCAGCTGTGCTCAATTCTTTTCTTTTTCCTCAATTTCTACCATGAAGTCTGCAGAAACTGGAGGACAGCTCCAATTTTTTTTGTTGTTGTTTTTTGGGTTTTGTTTGTTTGTTTGTTTGGTTTGTTTTCTTACTTCTAGAGATAACCCAAACTGACTAGCTCAGTTAGTCAGATGTCTACCCAAGTTCCCTTGACCAGGGCCAGTATTATAGGTCCATGACCTACAAATATGGCTCCCAAGGGTTCACCCACAATGTGGATGTGAGGTCTGTGTTAGAGAAAGGAACATGACCTAAGAAGGTATTCCAAAAATTAACTACCATATATACAAGCTCCAAATCACTGAATAACATAAGTACAGTTTCATTACAGAAAAGGGGAACAAATACAAAGAGAAAGAAAAGTAATAGAAGCTGACTATACTCCCTAAAAATAAGTAGTTGGATTCCTCATTGAAAGCTAAGCACTTTTAGATGATTTTATAGCAAAGCAAAATAAAACCCAACTCTAGGCTCTTTGCAGGATTTTCTAAAATGAGTAAATAAAATAAGCCAAAGAAATGAGTTATGCACATACACAAATGGTAACATAAAAATATGAGGCCAAAATACTATTTCCAGACAATATATAATTCATGGTACAAGTAGTAATGAGACATAGGGGCATTTTATGCTGTTAAAAGTTCAATTGAAAATAAAGATGTATTAATCATAAAAATTAATATGACAATCTGTCAAGATAATTAAATTAAATTAGAGGAAAATAATAGGAAATATGACAAAAACATAACAGTGGAAGAAATAAATAGATCCCAGCTTTTGTCAAGGAAATAGACAAATATCTTTAAAGATTATAAGAGAGCTGGCAATGTGGCTCTACGATAGAATCCAGAGACTTCCTAGCATGTGGAAGTCTCTGGGTTCTATACACAGAACCAAAAAAAATTATAAGAAATTTATTAATGTAATGATTAATAATTATAATATTGTAATAATCACTTTAACTTTTAACCTTATGAGAAGAAAGCATCATTTTGTTGGCAGCATCCATAAATAATTCTTAGAAAATTATCTTATTTTTCTTATTTTAAGCCATGAATTAAATTTCAATTTATTTGGAAAAACACATTCTCTACCTTCCATAAAATAAAATTAGAAGCAACAGTAAAAGTTTAAGTAAAAAAATGCCTGCAATTAGAAATTTTACAATGGTCTTCTAAATAACTCCTGGGTCAAAGAGGAAATAAAAACTACATGTATAAAAAAAATTTTTAAATGTGGTTCAAGAATGCTACTCATCAAAACTTGCTGAAGCCATGCTCAGAAAGAATGACATGCCCTGGTAGTTTTATTAGTTCATTTCTGATGAAGTATAAATATTTAAGTCACTAAAAGTGAAACAGTTAATATATTAACATTAACTGTAGGCAGACATACATTTTCTGAGCATTCAAGCAAAAGCAAAACCCCAAATTTTAAATATTGGAAGATTGAAGAGTTTTTCTGCAGGCAACTCTAGATCCAACTGTGGATTGTTGCTGGTAGAATTAGTAAGTAACCAGACGTGAAAAAGGAGCAAACTCAATAGAAGGTCAATTATCATGACTTCTTTTAGCTGTTTCATGTCACACACTCAATCAGAATTAGGACTTTCACACTTGCCTGGATCAGTGGTGAGTTCCATTGATGCCATTTTGAACATATATCCCAAAATAGGCAAGGTCACACAGGATAGATGAACCAACCCACTGCATTTGTGCAAATGTTTGCTTGATTGTTTGAGCAGATTTTATTCTTTAGAGCAGTTTTAATTTCACAGAAAAATAGTGGAAAGTACAGAGATATGGGAGATCAAATGATGCTGTAGGGATAAGGTCTGACTCCCTCCATCTCTGGGTTCTACTTTCCTCTTTGTTGGTTGGTTTCCTTTTCAGGCCAGCTTTTCCAACTTGATGGAGACCCCAAGGTAGCACTAAGCTACTAAGCCAGTCCTTTTTGCCTGCAATCTTGATGTGAGATGATAGATAGATAGATAGATAGATAGATAGATAGATAGATAGATAGATATTAAAGAAAAGCAGAAAAACTCATTGAAGAGTAAAGAAATATGTTTGCTGACAGATAATAATAATTGTGGAAGGGCAGCCTGGGGTCATAGGCAATTGATCCAGAAATAGAGAGATCACATACTTTAATATTCAAATGATGAGATCTTAGAGGATAAGAAAGGGCACTGTTAATAACTTCATTGGGATGACAAACATAATCTAGTATTGTTTCCTACAAACCTAAGCATATGACCCCCATTATGAAAAAAAAATGAGGCTAAGAGGCAGCTAAGTCAATATGCATTTTTTAAAAAATAAATAATAAAGACCACAGTAAGATGGTAAGTTTAAAATGATTGACCATACCAAGTGTTAGTAAGGATGCGGGGCAACTGAAATTCGAATTCATTGCTGGTGGGAGTGTTAGATGGTACAAGCACATTGGAAATGAGGGTTAAGATGAGATTTGAAAGGTGCATAGGAAATGATGCCCTAACCCCCTAACTATGGGTCTGTGTAAGGCAACCCCCATTTCCCTATCCTTGAAATACATCCAGGCAACAGAAAGCAACTGTGACACCAACATTTGTGCATTGGCCAAGTTGGATGCTGTCAGTGTGATAAAGTAATTCTCCTACTGGTGTGACCTTGTGAGAAACATGTTCACCTGTCTAAACCCAAAGAATGGACTGAGAGACAAAAAAAGTACAGAGGAAGTGAGACTTTAATGATGGTCTTGCAAGATCTGATGTCTGGGTGAGCAGTCACACCCAGAGCAGTTACAGCCAACATTTTATTCCCAAGTGCACAAGGTCTCTCCCATGGATACTCTTTGGTTGAGAACTATGGGGTGCACACTTTTCCCGAATGTCACCTAGGTTTTACTCTCTCCCATTAGATTATTTAAAGAAATGTACCTTTAGTTGTCCCCATGTCCCTTTGTTCTTTTGTGGATGGGGCCTTCTTTGGTTGTGGGTACATTTTGGCACTTACTCGGTTTCTCTCTGTTGGTCAGGTAGGTCCCTTCCCTCTCACCTCCTGTTTGTAGAGTGGCTATAAAGTTTTCCACTCCAATGTTAACTGCCTGTCACTCTCCATTCTTCTCTTCATCTGCCTTTCTTACATCACAATTTTACATTTAAGATAAATACTGTCTTCTGAAAAATGGACCCTTGGACTTTCTGTTTCTCACAACCTCAACAGAGATTTGTTCCTCTCTACTAAAGTAGGTTCCCTGTGTTTCCAAACTGATGAAATTCCGGGCTCTGGTAGTCTCTTAAAAATTCTAAATAAGAACCTTTGTCACTGGGAATGTAGTCTAAAATGGCAGAGAACAACCTCTGAGAGACAACGTTGACTTTGGCAATGGATGTAGCTTCAGCCTCCACATGTATCATGGAATTCTGCTTTTTGTTCTACTTCTGTGTCCAGACACTCATCCGTGAATCCCACCACCAGGAGAATGTTTATTCACTTCTCTGAATAAGTCTATTGCTGTATTACTGAGCAGTATGTGCAGACTGTTACACTGGTGGCCCTAGGGTGCCAGGCCTCCCAGAATTCTCCTCCCTGTGTACTACCTTCCCACATTGACACTGGGCTTGATCATTTGCAAGAGTGAGGCAAGCAGAGGTTTGAAAAGCACTTTGGGTCTAGTTTTCCTAGAACAGTACCATCTGGAACCCAGATGCAGTGCTGCAGGAAAGGTCCAGCTCATCTGTTGTAAGAGAGGTTTCAAGGAGAACTATGGCAGCCTAGCCCTCGGTCAGCTCCAAGGCCACAGAGTGAGAGGAAAGCCTCTAGAACCTTGCAGCCCAGCCCAGCACCCACTGGATGTACCACAGGAGTGAGTTCAGCACAGAACCACAGGGGCAGAGGTGCCCTTGCCTGAGTCCAGTCAATCATAGGACACAAGAGAGAGCACATGGGATTGTTTGAGACTTATATACAGCAGATTGTTCTTCTTACAGCCATATTTGCAATAAAGCTGTGGTCCTTGGGCTTGTTTTCCAGTAAGAAAAATTATCCACTGCTCTGATGTGGACCCATTTACATTCATGGACATTTTCTTACTTTCTTAGAAGTCTTACCAGGCTCTGGTTTTCCATGATGGATGTATTTTAGGGTTTTGTTTTCAGTGGGTCAACAAAGAATTTTGAAGGATTCAGGGCCTCCCTGGTATGAAATTATGGATACTATCTTTTGACAATTGAAATGATATTGAACTATTATATTCCATCATAATGAATCAGCATGTATATTCTTACATATATATGTTCATTGTGTTTATTTATTTCTGTAGATCTCTCTCCTCTCCTCCTCCCCAGTAAACATAGAAGACAAGACACAGAGTTACAGAGGAAAGGAGGATAGACCCCAGGAAAGAGTCCATTCTCTGAGGAAATAGTCCATCTCCCCTATGTGGGAGCAGAGAGGCAGACCTGCAGGTAGGGACATCGAATACTCCTCTTATATCTCAGGTGGCTTCTGACAGGATTTTTAGTCCAGAGCTTATCTTGCAGACAATGCTTTTTGAAGGCCATGGAGGTATAGGGTATGCACTTGCTGGCAGTTTGTACATCTCAGGTAGGCTGTGTGTGCCTAGACTGTGTGCTTCCTGTTCATTCCCACCCACAGCTGTCCCCATTCAGCACAGGTCCATTGCCTGCACCTCTGGAGCTTCATAGAGGTAAGGACTTTTTTTCTCTGTGTAAAGTGCAGAGAGTGCAGCTCAGCCTCCCCACACACTTTCTTATGTTTCCCATGGCCTCACTTCCCATCACCTGAGGTTTCACATCTCCACTCTGCTTTCATCTTCATTCCAGCTCCTTCTGGCTGACCTGAAACATGGGTATTTGCAGAGAAAAATGAAGAACTTCCCAGTTTCCCCACTAGCCATAGGGGAGAGCCTGGGGTCATACCAGGGGGCAAGTTCTGCTGCTCCTGCACCTATCCAAGCTACCCAACATATAGGGAGTTTCTTTTGCAGGATACCCATGGGGAGATGATGATTCCATCTGGGCTCCACCACTGCCACCAGTATGCAGGTGGAGGGGGAGGTCGTAGGGCCTCACACTGGGGTGCTCTCCATGTGCAGGCTGGGAGGGAATTGGCTGGCACTTTGGCTGGTCGTCTGGCCTTCCATCTTGAGTCCTGGTCCTCCCAAAGCCCCTAGTTTCTGCACTGCTTTTTAGAGTATTATCAAGTAGGAACTGAAGATGAGAATGGCCATCTCACTGAAACTCTGCTGTTAGGTAGAGACCCTATGCTGCACCTTGCAGGATAAGGAAGGAATACTGCTGGTGGTGGGATTGTCTGCTGGTGGGGCTTCAGGGTGATGTGGTGCCTTCCAGCTGAGATCTTTGGTAACCCAGGAGCAGTCATGTAGTTAACCTGTCATTGTACTTCTGACCCTGCAGTGAGTCCTGTATCCCTTTCCACATCCAACCCATGGACACCATCCACTCAGTCTGCTCAAGGTCTTTATAGTCAGGGAGTGGTTTGTTATCAAGCTTTAGTTCATCCTCATAGTCAAGTTCATCCGTAGACCCTTCAAGATTTCCTCTAAAAAGCCTCTCTTGGTGTTGTTGAGGATGAGGACTTTATTGAGCAGTTTTTCTCTCTCTGTGGATATGTAAAAGGAAGTGATATAATATTCCACTCCACACCTCCTCCAACTACTCCTTCAAGTTCTGTCCATTGCAAGTCAGGGCCTGGGACGGGGTGAGTAGTTCAGTGGTGGAGCACTTTACTAACATATATGAGACCCTGAGTTTAATCCCCAGCACTAAATAAATAAAAATAAATAAATAGAGAAATGGACAGATAGATTAATAAATTTAAAAGGTAGGAACTGACTGACCAGCATATGGATGATTCCCAGGCTCCACCCATCCAACATGGGACCAGCCATCATACTTTTGGACCTGGAAGAATTCTGGGATAGCCACAGAAGGTATACAACTTTTTTCCAAAGGTGAACTTATTGTTGACGCTCAATGGTTCAACTCGATGTTCAAGTCAGCATCCAAAAGCAGCCATGAAGTCCCGTATGTTCTAATGCTAGACAGCATAGCAGACACTATCTGGTGGAATCTGCTTCAGTCACTTTTCTCTTTCATGCTGCCATGAACCACTAGATACTCAAACACCTCTCTCCCGCTAGCATAATCCATGTCCATATAAAGTGCTTCCTTAATCTCAGTCAACTCAATCAAGTTTATAATGGTGGGGTGAGTCAGGCCTTCATGATATGGACTTTGCAGGAGAGTCTCCAGGAGGCTGGAGTTGTACTGAGCCTTGTTAATGATATTCACTGCCACATCTGTCCCAATCCTAAAACTGGGACACATCCTATGTGCTGGGCTAACTTCACCTTGGCGGAGGCACCCATGGAGAAGGCTCCCTGGGCAATGGTCTTGAGAAACCAGTAGTTGCTGATGTGGTATCCTCATCAGCAGAGAAGACCCCCTATAGCATGCGGGATTTACTGCTAATGAGGCTAATCAACAATAATAACAAGCTAAATAAAAGAAGATAAAGTGAGAATAAATAAAGAATAAAGGAAAAAGGAAATAAAATGAAAATAAGAAATGAAAAAAAAATCTTTATTTACATTACAGTGTTTTGAACCTCTAGTGTTTCTTTTGCTTACATTACTCCTCTGTTCTTGTGTGCTACCTACATGTGTCATCAGTCTTTAGCCTACTAATCATAATTATTTCATATTCCTGCTAGGATAATTTCAATATCCCTGCCATACATATGACTTTATGTAGACTTTTGTGTTCGACTTTGTTTATTTGGGATGATGTTTTCAGATTCATTCATCTTGCATAGATCACATTTATAATGCATGCCTTTTTTATGGTACAGCTTTGGCATACTTTGTATATCAGTCAGCAGTTGATGGATATTGGATTTGTTTCCAGGTTAGATAATTATAATTAAAAATTTACATACCAATGTTTGTGTGGACATATGTTATGATTTCTTTTGGATAAATAACTAGGAGTAAGACTGATGGGTTATAAGTTAAGAGAATGCTTAATTTTCTAAGAAACTGCCAAACCATTTTCCTAGGTGGCTACACCATTTTGCATTGCCACAGTGATGAGTGAGAGTTCCAGGGGCTAGGCCTCCCTGCCTACCACTTGGTATTGTCTTGTTTTTTTATGGTTGCTTTATTATTTTTATGTTGTTTCGTTATTTTTCAAATCTAGCTATTCCAAGTGATATGTAGTACTATTTTGATTTTGATTTGACTTTACCTAAAAATAGTGATATTTAACATCATGTCCTTGTTCATTTGCCATCTGTCAGCCTCTTTTGGTGAAGTGACTATTCAGATATTTATTTATTAGATTGATTTATAAAAAAAAATAATATGTAAAAAATCTTATATGTCTCATAAACAGGCCCTTATATCTTCTTCTAGAAGTCTGGGCCCATTGTCAATTTATTACCTCTTGACTTCATCCTCTTTGCTTGCTCTCTGAAAATGGATCTAGGCCCCTTGACACTTTTCCTTTGCCTGTCGGCACTGAGGCCTTGTCAGTAGATTATACTAGAGAGACTTCACAGGAGGAAATGGCGTTCGCTTCCTGATAGTAGAGGACCTTTTCCATTGGTCCTCACAACACACACACAGAGACTTCTTCAGCACATCAGTCGAAGCACTCAGCAGCCATCAGCACCCCTTGGCACTCCCCAGAGCCGTTGTGTAGTAGAGTGGCCCATGAACAAGTTCTTGAGATAGATTTCAAGCATATTCCACCATCACTGACTACCAACCAAGTGAGCACCAGCATGCTCTAACAAGGTTTAATGACTTACCCCAGAGACAGGGACCTATTTTTTTATACTCTGTTTCAGTCTTGGGGGTAGTGGCTGCTGTTTATGCCTGGTATACCTCCATTCTTTAGAGTTTGTTTCTTATAAGACAATCCATTATCACTTTAATCCTCTATAAATCATGTTGACTTCCATCTGTTTTTATGATGTCAAATGTTAATATAAGGTATCATATGGCTATCCAATGTACTATGATGATTTATTAAAAGGATTATTCTCCATTTAATTCTTTCAGGCCCTTTATCAAAAATCAATTGCCTATATTTGTGTGAGTCTATTTCTGGGATTTACATTCTATTCCATCCAACTACTTGTTTATTAATTCATTGTTATCATACTATCTTCATTATTGTAATTTTATATAAATCTTGAAATCAACTAGTGTGAACTCTTCAGTGTTCTTCTTTTTCAATATTGTTTTGTCTTTATTAAGTCCTTTGATTTTCCATGTAGATATAGCTTATCAATTTCTTCCTCCAAAAGTGGTGGGGGTGAGGATCTGGGGTTGTGGCTCAGTGGGAGAGTACTTGCCTAGCAAGTGTGAGGCACTGGGTTCAATTCTCAGCATCGCATATAAATAAAAATAAAGGTCCATTGACAACTAAAGAAAAAAGTTAAAAAAAAAAGAGAAAATTTCAAAAAGCAAAGAGTAAATTAAAAAAAAAATGTGGGGAGGGTAATTGGTTAGGCAAACAGAATCCACAGATCAATTCTGGATGAACAGACATAGTAACAATATAAACAATAAACATTTGTGATCCATGAACATGATAGAGTCCCCCTTTTACTTACCTTGACTTTGATTTCGCTTGTCAATTTTGGGGGCTTTTTTTTAGTTTTTAGGATATACATCTCACATTTTGGCATTAAGTATTAGATATTAATTATTTCATGCTTTGTTTTATGATACTTATAAATTATTTTATTTTCAAAATTTTTATTTTTGTTAAGTTTTGTATCATATGACCTTACTTAATTTAGCTATTACTTCCAGGAGCTTTTTTGTAGACACTTGAGGATCCTCAACACAGATTATCTGTAAATAAAGACAGATTTCTTTCTTCCTTTCCAGTCTTGAATAGCAATCCCATGTAAAAAGTTGAAAAGGAGTGATGAGAGCAGAAAGCTTTACTTTGTTCACAATCTTGGGATAAAAGCACTCCATCTTTCATTAGGACGTAAGAAGTAGAAATATTTGCTTAGCTATAAGTTTGTCCCACATGTCTTGTCAGGTTATGAAAATTCTTATTTTTTTCTAAATTTACGGAGAGCTTTTATCATTTTATCATGAATAGATCTTAAATTCTGTCTTTTGTGCATTTATTGAGATGTTCATATGGTTTTTATTTTTGAGATCTCCTAATACAGTGAATCATAATGCTTGGTTTTCTAATATTGAATCAAACTTTTATATCAGAGATTGACAGCTTTTGCTTAATCTACCCTTGGTTCCTAGGAGGACAGCATTCAGATTAGTTATGAACATATAATTAGTTATTATTGGTTATGATTAGCTTTGACACAGGCTTCAAGGTTCATTCATTCATTCCTTCAATAAGGGTTTATGGAGGTCTACTATTCTCCTAAATTAGGTGACTAGGGAGATCTGTGGTTGGCTTTCTAATAAGATAATCTTGGCTCTACTAGTTTTTACTTACATGACCTTCAGCAAGTCATTTAACTCTTCAAAGCCTCTTTTTTTTAATCCATCAAACAGAAACAATAATCACACTTTCATATTCCCAGCTACCCACAGGGCTCACTTCCTCACTTCTTTAAGTTCTATTCTCATGGCGCCAACTTGCAGAAGCTTTCGTTTACCACCCCTTGGAGTTATGGCCCTGCCCCCGCCTCCTAACTCTGGATCTTACTCCAAACTCTTGGCCATACTATGAATTCATAGTCTACTTCTAAACCTTCCCATATGCAGACAGCCCCCAATTTACATTATAATGGCTTGACTTACAAATTTTCACCTTCACAATGATGGAAAAGCAATACATGTTTAGTAGTAACTAAACTTAGAATTTTGAACTTTGAAATCTTCCCTGGATAGCATTATGTGACTCAATACTCTTTTTCGGTGCTGAGCAGCAGCCAGCTGAGGGTCCTCTACAGTGGCCCAGTCACAAGGGTTGACAACCAATACTCTACAGTGCAGTATTGCTAAGTTATGATGTTGAGTAGGTTAGGTATATTAAAGACATTTTTTTTCGGTACTGGGGATTGAACTCAGGGGTACTTTACCACTGAGCCATATCCTCAGTCCTTTTTATTTTTTATTTTGAGATAGGATCTCACCAAGTTGCTGAAGCTGGCCTTGAACTTTTAATCCTCCTGAGTCACTGGAATTACAGACATGTGCACCCAAGGGAATACATTTTTGACTCATGAAATTTTCAATTTACTGAGTTTATTAGGGACTCTTACTATAAGTTGAGGAGCATCTTTTACTATAAGTCGAGGGGCATCTGAAACGTAAGCTCTGAGAGTTCAAAGTTGTCTTCTGCTTTCAGCACTAGCTCTTCAAAGCCGAGAATTATGCCCGAGATAGAGTTATCATCCAAGTATATGCTTAATGAAGAATATTCTAAATGACATTGAACATGCAAACTTATCCGGCCCAAAGTAGATGTTAATCAAACTTAACTGTTAATATAAATATTGATTCATTTTGCTTTCACAGACATGCTACAGTCATGAATCATCAGGTCCCAGGAGATGGCACACTCAGAGTATTTGAAGAGAGTAAGGAATGGATTCTTCACAAAAGGTGACTTGGAGTGGGAAGGGGATTAAGGGAAACTGACAAGGGAAGATGGTGCCCTTGGGGCTAGTGATATTACAGAACCCTTGTCACTGTTAGGTCTAAGAAGTAAGGAATGTAGCTGTGGCTGTAGGAGATTGCCCCCTTGTGAGAACTGCAGGCTTTGAAGGGGGGATCACTGCCAGAAGGGACACAAACTTCCCCACATCACGGCTGTCCAATCATGGGCTGAGCCCAGGAGACAGGCTTCAGGGGAACCCCAGCAAGGCACTCCATCAAAGCCAGCCTCTCAAGACAAACAGAGTGGCAAAGCAGAGGATAGTTCCAGAGGAGAAGAGGAGAAGGGTCCAGCTCCCAGAACACACAAACCAACTGTATGAGTTAAAATTCTCAATAGCCAGAAAATTTTACAAAGTGCGACCTTTCTAGGCCATTTCCCAGAAACAACTTTTTATCCAATCCTTTCCCTGGCCTGGCCTACGGGCTCCCAAAGGGCTGCTTGGCTGGGATGTACGCCTTGGGTAAAATCTTTATTCCTCTAAGACCCTATGAAGTCCACATTCATATGAGAGCACTATGCTCCCAGGCAATGTCCTGATTCTGGACTTCTGATCTGCCTCTCTTGCCATGCACAATAAAAGAGCTCTGAGCCCAGCAGCCTCCCGTGTTCACGCTGGGGTACAGTATGTCTGTGTATTGTTAAGCAGCTGCCACAGTTTCCCCCAGAGGTTGCTACATTTCAGAGTGGGATGAGGTAATGGGGATATTTAGCCCAAGTTAAGCTTGTAAAAGTGCCTGGGGAATCTTTGGAATGAAAAGAACTGTGCATACCCAAAGAGTTTGTTATTAATTACACAATGTATGCCCAGAGTTGGAAAAAAAAAGAACTCCATTTGGGTGTCTCCCACCTAGTAAAAATGACTACTTCTTTGCACAGACAAGATTAATCTGAGAACTGAAGGGCAGTAAAATAAATTGCAAGCAGTGATTAGAAGTAGAAAAATTTTAGATAATTCCCCTACCTACAAGATGGGAGTATCTATGATTGTTACATCATCAAGATCAGAAAAGGGTGTAATGGCAGTAACGTGCGTGAATTAGTTTATGAGGTGTTCTTTTGAGGTGTCAGATAAGCTTCTTGGAATTGTGGTTACATGGTTGTAAGGGTCCTTGTAATGCAAGAGCTATCCTCCTGGAAACTCAATGCAACTTCTCCCTGTCTCTGGGTTGCATCTTGGAACACAGCCAGGCATGACTCAATTAATTGAGGGGACTGAGGATCTTCCAGAGTGGGGCTGAGGAGGGGCCAGAACCTTAAAACCAGTTCTTCCCTCCTGGGGTGGGACAGGTGGTAGGCAGCTTGACCCAGCTGCTGATGCTTGGAATAAATCCAGCCCAGCAGGCAGAGTTTAGCATCCAAGAGAGATGCAAATAGACAAGCCAATAGTTGATTTCAGAGGGTCTAACAAGAAGTGTCTTCATGGGGTAGAACAGTTCAACCAGGAACATGGGAAAGGCAGACGCATGGACTCCAACCAGACAAGAGTCGCCTCGGATATTGTTCAGCAAGGACTGTGGCTGCCAACAAGGGACTCAGGCTCTGGTTTTACACTACAGAAGGAAGACTAACCATTGCAAACCACAGACTGGGATAAGAGATAGGAAGTCCACAGAGAAAGTCACCTAAGGAATAGGCCTAAACCAGCAACAGTCCAAAATGTCTAGATAGAGTGTATTTGGGAAAGGGATTCTGGTTGGAAGTACAGGTTTGAAACTGTCTTCACCTAGAACTTTACATAAGGCTCATAAAATAATAGTTTCCCATATTAAAAATGTAATAATCACCCGGCGCAGTGGTGCATACCTATAATCCTAGAGGTTCCAGAGGCTGAGGCAGGAAGATCAAAAGTTCAAAGCCAGCCTCAGCAAATTAGTGAGGCCCTAAGCAACTTAGTGAGACCCTATCTCTAAATAAAATATTAAAAAGGGCTGGGGAATATGGCTCAGTGGTTAAGCACCCTGGGTTCAGTCCCCAATGTTGAAAAGAAAAAGAAAGGTAATAATTGTGGAAGAAAGTGGATTAGAGCCTCCCTCCAATCTTGCTCTCTCTCTCTCTCTCTCTCTCTCTCTCTCTCTCTCTCTCTCTCTCTCTCTCTAATACACACACACACACACACACACACACAGAGGCATGCACACATGGGCTACCTCATGCACTAACAGTGAATCCAAACTAGATATCAGAATTGAACTGCAAAATTAGAGTGGATAAGCAGGCAGCAAGACTGTGGTACATAGGTCAGCTCAGTTAACTCAGCCAAGCACTGGGGGGGTGCCTAAAAGTCCCACCCTAAATCATTCCTTATATTTCTGAAGTTCACTCCTGAATAGTCCTCTGCACCTACATGTACAATACAAATGAAGAGTCTTGTAGAATTAGCATCTCAGCATTCGCAAGGACACTATATCATGTATACCACAAGAACACAGGGCTATGCCTACCGTAAGTGATCAATAAATGTCTGAAATTATACTTAAGCAGAGTAATGCATTGAGGACACTTCCCATGCAATATATTGGCACTGTAAGGTAATTCTTATGAACCAAAAACACACGAATGCAACCCATCAAATTGCAGGTGACAGACATTTAGAAATAAAAATAATTTGAAAGTTCAACAAAATGCGTTTTTCTCCATGAAACACAATAAAGAGGGTTCAAATCCAGAGACCTCATCTCTCCCACTCTACCATGTTCTATATGTGAGACTGTGCAGCCCTCCACACCATTACATGCTCTTTGAGCTTTTCCCCATAGTGTTTGAAAAATCTAGCATCAGGGATGTGATAAATATCCCTTGCCAGATTGGCAGAGGCACTCCGTAAAGGCAGCTCTAAACAAGAAGGCTCTGGCCCCATGTTGTGCGGATTTCAGGGATCTATCCTGAGTGTCAACTAAATTCATCTTGACCTTAGAACAGATGTTTCCACTTAATTTTTCCAGAGTCATAGATGGTAATCAACTTACAGCAAATCTTTGTCTCAGACACAGCCACCTGGCCTCCCAGAGCAAAACCCACAGCATTTCAGCCAATCTCTGGGCAGAAAAGTTTGAGAAAGGCAGAGAAAGAGAATGCTTTGTAAGTGCCAGTCATTGTAGGTACATAGAAAGAAAAATAGATTGAGATTGGAGAGATTGAAGGATACATTCTGTAATCAAGGACCTTAGAGACCAAACAGGATTTGTGCTTCAGGATCCCCTCAGGAAATAAAACTCAGACTCTCTGAGATAGAGTTCCTCAGATTTTAACATGCATACAAACCACCTGCCATCTTGTTAAAACACATATTCTGACTTAGTGGTGGATCTTGCATTTCTAAAAGGACCCCAGATAGTGCTGATGTTGCCATTCCAAAGACCATTTTTTTAAATTTATTTTTTTGGGGGGGATTGCAAGGCCCTGTGCTGCCCCAGTCCTCAGAACTGAGTTCCACAGATAAATCAGCTCTGGAAGGTCAGTGCCCCAGAGGCCACAGGGACTTGAAGGCCAAAGAAGAACTTGATCCTCATCAGGTCATCCAGGGGACATGGTCCTCTTATCCCTTGAGATGCAAAATAAATTTACCTCCTCTCTTTCCCTTTTTATCTGATGAGAACTCTAGAGAACCCGTTATGTAGATTCAGAGTGTTTTGCAATTGTGATTAAGAGAAGGTGATGCTAGGATGATTGCAAATGTGGAATAAAAAATCATGCCTGTTTCTTAGGAAATGTTTAATTCATGCTCCTTCAATTTATTGGCTTGTGGGATGGCGGGGAGTGGGGGGGGGCAAGTTTGGCTTCAACAACATTGTCACAGCTACCCTTTTGACAGAGGAATGAATAGTCGAATTTTGGCGGGAATTGGTACACGTTCAGCTCTGTGCCTCTACCATATTCTGCCCTCAGATTTCCTTGAGATGAATGGTATATATTTTTGAGCTCAGGCTAGGACTGCTGGCTATGCTTACAGACCTATATGAGGATTGAGCCTGGGCCTGGAATCCATCAGAACAGCCATGGGAAAGCATAGAAACAACCAACCAATGAATGTGGCTAAAGGGGATTGCCTACTTGGATAAGAATAGGCCTCAAATCCTAGGGCTAAAATCATGGTGACATATAATTGCTTAGTCCATTTCCTCAAGGGTGCAACCATGTCTCCTAGATAAATATTTCCCTTCTCCTGCTGCAACAATTCAGAATGTCTTATCCCCTTACCATGACATTTTTTTTAGCAGTCAAAATTGAATACTTTTTCATTGTTGTCATAAAGTGGAAAAATGTTTTTTTTTCCAAAAAAGCTTGTTGTTATTTATGGATAGAATATAGGATTTACCAGAATCAAGCTAATAGAATCCACCAAGTAGCTCATCCCCCCACTATAGGCATGACTAATACTTAAACCAGATTATTAAGACTTCTTATGCTATTTTTAATAAGCATTAGAGAAAAGAATTCCATAACCTTCCTAAAGAATGTCACTTATAGTTAAAAGCATTTGCAGTAAGGAAATTCTTCGGCCACCTGACTATTTCTTTGTGCTAAGATTTGTAAAAGAAAAAAGGAAACAAAAGGTCACAACCCAACTACCATGAATTCCACTTTCAAGGACACACCTGTTCATGCACATCTTTCACAGCATATTCCCTGTGGTCCTAGAACAAAATGACAAAACCACTACTCAGTACCACAAACAAACCCTGGGGAGTGAAACCAGCAAGTTCCTGGTACTAATAGTTTCCAGGCATTCCTTTATGACCGGGATAAATAAAATGTGTTTTTTAAAACTCTTTTTGTTTATACTGGACACATTTAGAAAAAAGTTATAGAACTGTTTTGCCCAAGTTATTCACATATAAGTCTGAAATCATTAAAATTAAATTATAAGAACACTTTAATTCTTCAATCACATCCTTCATGTTTTAAATGTTAGTAGTTATGAACAGCTAGGAGGTGTCCTATATTAAACAGCACAGTCTGAGAACATTTCCATCATTGCAGAAGGTTCTAGTGGACAAAAATGGTCGAAAAATACACACATCAAATTAACTGCAGCAGCTATCTCTAGAAATTGAGATTGGAGGAAGGTAGAAAGAGTTTTTTCTTTTTCTTTTTTTTTCTTTTTTTCATTTATATGCTTTTTTAGTTCGTATTCTTCACCCTCCTCCCTTTTTTCCCCTCCCGAATGTGCTATGATTTGAATCTGGAATATCTTCCAAAAAGCTCATGTGTTGAAAGCATGGTTCCCAGTATAGCAAAGTGCAGAGGTGGGGTTTTTATGCAATGATTGTATTTGTATTGTGAAGGCTTAAATCTCATCAGTGAATTAATCCATTGATAACTGTATGGCCTACTGAGATGGAACCTATTTAAGTATCACTGGGGGAATGCCCTGAAAGGGTTAATCTTCTCCCTGGCCCTTTCTCGCTTTTTGCTTCCTGGTTGCTGTGAACAGAGTAGATTTCCCTTGCCATACCCTTTCATTACAATGTTTCTGCCTTGTAGTCTGCTGACCATGGACTGAACCTCTAAAACCATGAGCTGAAATAAACCTTCCCTCCTCCTACTTGTTCTTGTTAGGTATTTTGGTCACAGTGACAATAAGCTGACTAATCCAGAGTGTGATGTACTTTTTTTAAGACAAACATCATGGAAAATTTGAAGTGTTGGCTGGAAATCTAATTTTAAATTAAATATGTTCAGGGACCACATTTGGTCAATGTGTCCTGTTTCTTTATGGACATTTAGGAACAACGTTCTTATTAAGTAGATATGTTTATGGGAGCACTGGCTCATGAACAAAGAAAAATCATTCTCCCTGTTTTTATTTTTAATTTTTCATTTCAACTCTATAGATAAAGGAATGGAGGAACATTACTTTTGAAAATAACACTTGCTGACTGAAATTTAGCTTAATTTAACAAACAGTTATTGAGTTTCTAATAGGGTCAAGCCCGTGTTAGAGTAAAAGAATGAATGTGACCCTCAAGAATAAATAGTGTCGTAGGATGCAAGTCTACAAATAGATTATCCCAAACCAGAGAGCTAGGTACAAGAAGAAGATTCAGCCAGTGATTTGGGAATTCAATTTGATCAATTAGCCCAGCCCTCCAGGTTGGAAATATCATCACTAGAAAAGGATGAGAACATATTAATTAAGTAAAGAAGGAATTCAGGGAGAGGACACTTTCTTGGAAAAGTAACATAACAAAGGCAGGGACTTAAACTAGAAAGGAGGTTTTGCAGATCCCCAAGGGTCCCAGTGGAACAAGCCAAACTTTGGCTAAGAGGCTTATGCTATTGAGAAAGGGTTGCACACTGTTCTGTCCATGGAGAGGATTTCAGAAGAAGGGCCACGATTCAACTCAACAGACAGTCCCAGGTCTGAATTCTGCTTCCCAGCTAGTTAAACACATAACACACTCAAATTATTTGGGCCTCCTTTCTCCCTGAACAAAATGTCTAATGATTAAACAACTGGTAAGATGGAATGAGGATCAGATGAGATAAGACGCACACACACACTGCTGGCCCTGATGCCCTATAATACCTATTATCTTTATCTCAATTTTATCATCATTAATAAATTGCTAATATCAACATCATCACTAAACTGCCTTATTCTGAACCCTTACCCTAGGGATTTGTCCCTAGCCAAGGATATTTACAGTTCCGGTTTCCATCCACCTAACAAAATTCTGAAATAAGCACTGTTTTCCCATTTGGTACAAGGGAAGTTAAGGCTTGAAAAGGTGAAGTAACTTTCCTTGGGATCCCACACTCTCATAGAAGCTCAGAATTTGACCAGGGTGGCAAAACTGCAAAGCCTGTCTGTTAACCTCTCTCCTCCATTCTTCTCCAAGGGAATAAGTGCCTGTGTGATGTGGCTGCCTATCCACTTTTCAGAAAAGTTTTGGCAAATAATTGAACAAAGAATTAGCCTTCACCATCTTGTTAAGAATGGCACACAGGACTCTGTTTTGATAAATCACAGTTTCTCTCTGTAACGTGCCTACACAGCTTTATCCTTTTCCAAATTCTAAAAAGCCTGATTTCAGTAGGGCCCCAGTCCTCCCTCTTCAGCAAGCCTGGGCAGATTTCTGCACACCCTTCCAGCCTGCAGGGGCTTCTGGTAACTGCAAGATGATTCCAGGAGAAGGACCACAGATCTAACTGCAGGCACTCACATTGTGATTATGAAATTATTTATTTATTTATTTATTTATTTATTTATTTAAAGAGAGTGAGAGACGAGAGAGAGAGAGAGAGAGTGAGAGAGAGAGAGAGAGAGAGAGAGAGAGAATTTTTAATATTTATTTTTTAATTCTCGGCGGACACAACATCTTTGTTGGTATGTGGTGCTGAGGATCGAACCCGGGCTACATGCATGCCAGGCGAGCGCCCTACCGCTTGAGCCACATCCCCAGCCCATCATGGAATAATTTAAATAATAATTATTTGAATGACAGCTGCATGCTGTTTCTCCATTCAACACTAGGAACATCTTTAGACCCCTACTTCCCACTGAAGGCAATATCCCAGGTCAGGTATGGCCACACCACGGAGCTGAGTGCCTATGGGGCCACATAGTCTACAACACTCTGAGTCTGAAGTTGAGCTGAAATATACACCCTGCCCACTCCACTCCTCCTCCATTTCTTCAATGCCCAGCCCAATTCCCTCCCAGAAGCCCTCCACTTCTGGCCAGTTTCTTGATTAGAGAGGGAACAGAGAGAGCTACAAACTGGGAAAGACATTTTTAATCAGTTACCAGACTCCTTTGAACTTTGACATGAGTTCCCTCAAGGTGTGCTTACAATTTAGAGTGGAAGTCGCCGAGAGAAGCTGTCTGAGATAATCCAAACCAGAGTGGCAGTGGCCAGGGTTGCATGTGTGTGTCGGCCAGACCCCAAGCCCTGTCTGGTTGACACAGACATTATGCATGGACAGGGGCCTGAATCTGAGGCAGTTCTTTCTATGCTGAGGTTTGCCCTGTAACTCTGTTAGTGTACAGTGTAAGAACCAAGTGGGCACTCCCCCCAGTTCCTTATTGGAACCAACATGTTTCTGGGGACACCAAAATTTGTGAGTTTCTCTTCTGCAAGCATGACATTCTAGTTATCTTACTTATATTGTTACTTAATATTTAGTACTAAAAAAATACTCAGAACCACCAAGCATCATACTAAACACTTTACCATTAATACCACATTTAATAGTTCTCAAAAAACCTTGCATGGAAGGTATCAGTTAAGCATCAGTGGTCCAAAAATCTGAACTCTGAAATGCCCCCCAATTTGAAGGACCAACATGATGCCTAATGGGGAAAATACCACACCTGATCTCATGTGACAGGTCACAGTCAAAACACAGGGTTCACTAAAAAATATTCTACAGAATTACATTCAGCTGGGCACAGTGGCACATGCCTGTAATCCCAGCAGCTCAGTAGGCTGAGATAGGAGGATAGCGAGTTCAAAGGCAATCAGCAATTTAGCAAGACCCAGAGCAACTTAGTGAGATCCTGTCTCTAGATACAAAATAAACAAAGGCTGGGGATGTGGCTCAAAAGGAAAGTAACCCTGAGTTCAATCCCCAGTTTCAAGAGAAAAAAATAATTATATTCAAATTATATATAAAGTGTCTATGAAATGTAAATGAATCTTGATGTTGGACTTGGATCATACCCCCCAGATATCTCACTACATATATGCAGATATGACAAAAATTAAAACTTTTTAAATCCAAAACTCAAAATATTTCTTGTCCCAAGCATTTCCAATAATGGATACTCAACCTGTACCATCACTGGTCACTATGCAGATTCCAAAACTGAGCCTTGGAGAAAATAAATTACAGCAATGCAAGGTGGGACAGGGATTACTAGAACATGTTCTGATTATTAGGAAATAAGGACTGGAGAGCAGAAACCTGTGTTTAAAGGAAAAGATGTTAATTGCCTGCAAGTGACATCTGGGCAATTAGCCCTCATGTTGAACGGATCTTAATTTCCTCTGGGCCACAAATCTCCACTCAGGAAAATGGGACTCAGGACTCTGCCCAAAAAAGACCGCCTTGCTAATTAATTGACTCATCTATATCCCCTTGGTGCAAGGTAAAGCACTTACATCTATCTGCTCCATGTTACAAAGAACGCTTTACAAAAGGCGCGGCAGGCAGTGTGGAGTGCATGCCAGAGCTCACATGGGTTAAAACGCAATATCTCTTTAATGAGCGTTCACCAACTCAGGCAGAGCGTGGGACTGTCTGCAAAGCAAATTTAAATGATGATGGGGGAAGCTGAAGAGAACACATCTCTTTAGGAAAAACAATGAGGTCTTTGTCTAATTGCTCATTTATCACAGATTTTTATCTCAGTCTGCCAACAAGTGAAAAGGAAAAGGTGGCAACTGGGTGAGCCCTGTTGATCTGCAAGTTTAACCAGCATGTGCTTCTAATGAAGCCAAGACTTTCTGCTAACTGAATGTTCTATCACCTCCCCTAATTGAAAAGTAATAAAAACGTCACAAACAGCGTCAATTAGCCATTGAAGGGCTGCTTTGCTCTTATTTACCTTTTAAGACATCAGGTGGTTTTAGAAAATACTCCTTCCCCATTTCTCTACTCCCATAATATTTCTTTTCAAAATTTACAAGAAGAAACAGAATTGCTGGATTGGTGTCTGGTCATTAAATTCTTGTCAGAATCTAGGACTTAGGTTGAGTCCAGACAATCAAACACAGATAGAGGCAGGGTGGGGGGGAGGAAAATATCTGCAAAATGTGAGTGTTGGTTAATTATGATCTGAAAGTCAATAAAGTCATCTGATGGCAGATTTAGGGGAACTCATTAGAAAGTGGAATTCAATCGCAGAGAACTGCAAGCTGCTACAGCTCTGAAACTAGCTTGTTTCATTAGGGTCTTCAAATGGGATGAGAGAAATGCCTCTGGGGCGTGCATTTTGCCCCCTCTCTGCAGCCTCTGGTGGAAGACCTGTAAAGGCATTTGCAGCAATAGTAAGTAAAGAACAATATGCAGGTAGCCTGCACAAGTGATTTGTTTTTCATTTCATTTCTCCAAATGAAATCACTAGGGAAAAAAAATCGGCACACATTTTAAAAGCCATTCAAACTTTAAGAGCCATAAGAATCCCACTGGAAGTGGATTCCAGAGTGTTTGCTCAACCAGCATCGGGCATCTTAAAATCACAGGTTGCAGTAGTGAGCTACATGCCCTGTGGAGTGTGGCTATTGATAGGAGACTGCTGTAGATGTCTGTGAATGCTCTTTGGGAATCCTATAGGATATATTTGCTTAAGTGTGGAATTAGCTCTGCCTGCCCTGGAATTTAAGTCTCCTGGAGAGACGCTATAAAACGGGCAATGTTTACCTTTGCTTTCTCACTGCCAGAATACTCTCCTTTTGGGGGGACCTATGCTCCCTGCTCATTTGTCCTCCTTGCTTAAGGTCGTGCTCCTCAGTCTCTTAAAATTTGCCCATCAATCTCTTATGTACCGAACACCCATCTTGCAACAAAGATGAAGCATATAACAGCCTTTGTTAACATTCTTAGAAAAATAAGAACTGTACATACCACCAATGTCATATTACTCTTTCTGAGATATTCCCTAAAAGAATAATGTCCAGATGAACTTGTGGTATAAATGTCCCCATTTAACAGACAAGGTCATCTGGTTTGAGATTTGTAAAATTGGATCACTATATGTGCATCCAGATCCTCATACCAAAAAAAAAAAAAAAAAAAATTAAAAGCAACCACAAAAAGAGCCAAACACAAAACTTTATAAAATTGGAGATCTTCTAAAACAATTAGACCCAGAGAAAGCAGAGAAAGGATAAGAAGGAAGGCAGCAAATAATAATGGTAAATTTGCATCACTGGGTTTGCTGACTTGGGTGCATTTCTATTGTTGAGTCCCTAGAAGTCAGGTTTTCTCTGCCTTAAAAATGGAAGTAAAGAACTGGAATCACATATTTCTCAAAGCTGTTCCGTCTGTAGTAGGGAGAAATCTCACAAATCAAGATGAAATATATGAACCCCAAATGGAAGAAAAAAAAGATAGGAGAGGACAACGGCATTCAAAAGAGAAATGCATGCAGATGTCCAAAACCCATTAAAAGAGAAAAGAATTTAACTTTATTAACACTCAAATACAAACGAAACAACTACAAGTTGTAATTTTTCATCTTTTGTTAACATCCAACATTAATGAGGGTTGGTAAAAAGGGTACAGCACTTGGCTGGTTAGTGAAGGAATAAATGTTAAACAAACTTTTTATGAAGCAATTTTTTAATCAGGGACATAAAAATGTTCATATCCTCGGGCCTGGTTATTCTTCTAAAAATGTATCCTTAGGAAATAAACTGAGATGCATTTGAAGCTCACAGCACAGAAAATGTCCATCGTCTCCCACCCCAACCCCCCACCCATCCCCCTTCCTCCAATCCTGTCCCTATCCCAGTCTTCCTGGAGTGGCTGCAGTGAGCCCCTTTTGCTCTAGCTCCCTCCCCCCCCCCCTCCAGAGAGCAGCTCACTCTTTTCAAACACACTGACGGAATCCAGATGTTCTCCTGACCTCCTTAAAGTCTAACCTCATGTCCACTCCTTGCTCCTTTAACCTAAGGGCTATTAGCAGGTTTCTGCCTGTAACTCTGCCACTTACTCTGTCTGCACACTGCTCTTCTTCCGCTTAGGGTGAGTCATGAGTTCGCCTTTTCTCTCAATTCATTCTCATCTAACAGAAATTCTTGGAGATCTGGTGTATACATTTCTGCCTTTCCAAGCGTCAGCACTGGTGCAGCTTTTTTTTTTTTTCTCTTATTTTTATGTCTATCGGTCATTTTAATGGGAATCTGGAAGGAGAGGAATTAGACACTTGTGCTGACATCACATTCTTACCCAGAAGTCCTGGGTTGTTTTTCTAAAACAAAAGAAAATCAAAGGCAGAAAAAGGCAAGGCCGGAAAGGAGGAGTCGAGGAGGAGGAGAGCCAGGGACAGAGGGGTATATCCATTTGTGTAACCTCCCTTCATAATTTAGATAACTCTCTGCAAGTTTACTGATTAATGTGAATTATTTTAAGCAGTTTGCCATTTGCCTAAAATGTTAATGGACAGGAATTTTTTTTCTTGTTGTTGGAAGAGGGGATTAGGAGATTAGGAGCAGAAAGGGAAATAACCATAGGTGGCAGACTTCTGGTGGAAGAACAGATAACCTGTAATACTCCAGGTCCTTGGATGAGGCTGGTTTGCCATGATAGCACTTCTAGAATCTAGAGTCAAGATCACTGGCATCCAAACAAAGTATGAAGTGAGGGAAGTGTATCAAAAAGTGGAAGGAAGAATGGAAAAGTCTAATTTGTCCTCTCTGCAATTTTATCCACAAACCCTGTGGCAGCAACCGGCTCATCTGCAATCTATGAATAAAAGGTTCACCCTGCTGAATTGCATTTGGGACCTTTGGCTACACAAAATCCATTTCCACATAGAATGTTTAATTCAACTGGCTACTTTAAACGTGAATATTATGCCAGTGGCTTTGAAGTAATGAATAGATTTGACAGAATTCCACCAAAATTTTTCAGGGATAGAGCTGGCATCCCAAAACCTCTCAGAATATACTAAACTACAGAGTTACAGCAATTGTATATAATGCCCGTTGAAAGTCTACAAATCTCTTCCCATCTTTGATGTAGCAAATATTTGATCTTCACTAGATGGTCTTTGGTTCAATCTGGCACATCATAGCAAAGATACCCACACAGACATGGAAAATTCAGGGAATATTTTGCCATTATTTTCCAATCATTGATAAACCTCACAAAATTGTCATTTGGTTTCTACAAAAGTCTTGTCATAACATTTATTAGATTTGTGTGTGTGTGTGTGTGTGTGTGTGTGTAAGAAATATGTCTTTAAACCAGGATAATTTTAACTGGGAAATGCTTGAGAGAAGAAAAAGAAAAAGCTGATCAAGGAAATTCTGGTGATGTTTAACAGCTGTTTCATGGGTACATATCTGTTATATTTTTTAGCCCACAATTAAATGTGATTTTAATAATCATTTGGTATTTAAATAATATACTATGATTGTCATATGGAATTTTAATTAAATGCACGTTTTCTTCTAAAATATGAAGCGTTACCCCTGTGAAAAGACCTTTTCTCTCCTAAGAACATTTTTTTTTTAAAGTAATGTTCCCTGTGATTCAGTAAAGAAAAAAAAATCTTTTTGCAATATTATTTACCCTTCTACATGAATCCAACATTTGATGAGTCTTGGGGGAATGAAAGGCAAGAATTTAAAACTAAGTAAGTGTTCTCATAATCTCCTAATGAGGATAATGAAAACAGCACACAGAAGGATATGTTTAAGATAAAACACGCTTCAAGTAAATAGCATATAAGAAGCAGAAGTTCCTTCCATTCTGTCTGGTTCCGGGCATTTCCGGCATGCCGTGTTTGTAAAGCAGTCACATTCCATCTTCTTCACCTTTGTTCTCATTTTCTTTAAGAAACTTTATATCTCCTGTTCCCCCAGCTCCCCACCCCCAGCATCCAAAGGCCAAGAACTTAGATCTTATTTAAAAGTAAGCTTGCCACTATAACTGCTCAACTCACCATCCCTGCTTTCCACAGACTTCCTCCAGAACATTTCAGTGTTTGGTGCTCACGAAATTTGCATTTGAAAGACTCCCTTCCTCACTGTATTTGTAGGTTGTTTTTAAAGTATCACTTTTTATGACTTCTGCTGTCTCTTCACCTATTCTTACCTCTGCAATCAAAATGCCAGTTCGACCTGAACACTAACTGTGATGGGCCTAGGACCTAAGGATTAGTGTTCATAAACTGAAAATCTGATCAATTCAATGATGTTTTAAAAATAGAAAACAAAAAATATGCAACTCTTTTCCTTCATCCAGAGGCAGTGGTTCTAGCATCTGCCTTTTCTTTTAGTCCCTGTGTTTGTTTTCCATCATCCTGAGAGTCTAAGAACCCTCCCTTTAGAAACATGTTAACCACATTTGAGCTCAGTTCAGGGTGAAGGACAGTTTGCCATACAAGTGAATACAAGACAACTTCCAGTTGCTTTTTAAAGCCAAGGGTTAGCAAAATACAGGGGAACCACTGAGCTTCTACTTGTTATAAAAATCACAGCAAGTTTTTCCTCAAATATATTTAACCTTGAAAAGCCATCAGTAGGTCAACTGGGCTTCTAATATTCTTGGTCATTATTTTCTAGCAATAAAAAACTATATCTTCTCAGGGTTGGAGGAATTACATAAAGTATAATTGATTGATTTTTCTGCCCTCTGGTTTTAACCCCCCTATATAGACTCTCTAGGTTAAACAGAAGATAACAGAGCTAACAGTTGATCACAAACTCTGTACAGATACTGTTCTACAGTTTAGATCTTATATGTCCCTCAAAGGCCCATGTGTTAAGGGCTTGGTCCCCAGTCTACAGTGCTATTGGGAGGGTCATTCAGGGTCCTCTTGAATCTACCATCCTGACCACTTGGACAGAGGAATAAGAAAAGATATGGAGGTGGAGTCCAAAAGGCAGCAGCGAATACTGAAAGGCAGGGGTAGGGAGGTATCTCTGGTACCTGGACCACAGAACTATATTTGTAGCATGGGAAGATGATACATAGCTGTGAAAGAGAGTCTAGTAGACTCCCTATTCCAGCAGACTCCTCTACTGCTTAGTTGGAAAAATATGTTTATAAAAGGGACAAAAATATTGGAGTGAAATCTAATATTCCCTTCTTTTTTACCTGTAGTCAAATTGCTTATAGTCTATAGGACCCTCTGAAAAACAAAGCTTCCCAATTATTTTCAATACAGCCATCTGAGTTACAAACAACTGATAAGTGCTGGCACCCACGTTAAACCAATTTGCCATCTCTGCTTCACTCTGTTCCTTGACATGCAGGAAAATAGCTCTTGCATCTTTATTACTTCCAGTTACTGGCAGCTCACAAGAGCCAAGTGTTTTCATTTTCAGGAACCTTGTGAGATAGTTAAGTGCAGTGATTACTAAGAGTTCAATTATATAAAGTTACAGTTTAAATCAGATATATTAAAAGCAAGTAAGTCCTCAAAACTTATCACTTCCTAATTACTATCACTCATGCTCTTGAGATTATTTATATCTATTGTGCATGAACAATGGAAATGCCATAGAATGCTCCACCACCACATTCTCTTCATCACTCCATGTCCAGTGACAACATTGGTAGTTTGAGATTGGCCAGGGTGTAAACAATGAAATAGTCAAGCACTTTAAATTGGGGCTTCCCACCACCCCAGGAGGCATTGTTACTAAACACTTTTCAGCAGGCTGCTGGAGAGAGTGGTACTTGGAGGTGCAGAGTAATTGCATAAGTGGAAGCCAGACATTTGAAAAGATGTCATATGGGTAGAAGAATAGAGTAAGACTTTATGTAAGGATTGGCATTTATGTGCTCATCTCTGTGTACTCCACATGGGCAAATCAAAAGTGTTTTCAGGATCAGTGAAATGGTAAACAGTGATGCTTCCAAAAGGACCATTAATATTAACAAATGAAAAAGTGCTTCTCAAATGATGGAATTTTTGTAAACTGTCATGGACAACCTTTGAGGTGATTCTGAAGAAAATGAATACAGTACAGGTGTCCAGAAAAGGAATGGAAATTAAATTAAATCAGCATAAAAGAGCTATAAGGAAAAATGAAGAATGGAGATATAAGAAATTTTGTATTTCAGAATTCTAATCCATTGATCTGTATGTCTATTCCATTGATCTGTATTGCTAAGAGCCACAGCCAAGATATATGATGCATGGCATTTTTGGTTGAAAGGTGAATCCAGCTAGCCATTGAGATGATATGATTATGTTAAGATTTGCATTCATATGGATATTGGACTCCTGCTGTTCACCTCGGCCTGCTATGGGACTCCTGGAGAGTTCCCATTGGTTGGGGAAGTACAGTAGGAGGGAATTCTGGGGGAGGAACTTCCTCTGGGGTTCTGGGAGAATGCCACGTGGGTTGATCGGGATTCTTCCCGGGGGCGTTCTGGGCATTGGCGGCAGTTTCAAAAAATAAAGTTTGTTCCTGCTTGAGTGGCTCGTGATTTTGTGCCTAGCCAGACTGCGGCACTATATGTTAGTACCACACTTTCTGACTCCACTGTTTCATGGAAAATTTTCAAATCAGAAAATATCAGTTCTCCAACTGTGCATTTTCAGGATTATTTTAGATATTCTAGCTCCTCACATCTCCCTCTGAATTTTAGAATCAGCTTATTGTCTTCTGCAAAAATAAAAATAATATGGCAGCTGGAATTTTTGTAAGAATTTTGGTGACTTTATAGATAAATTCAAAGAGCATCACCATATTAATAATATTAAGTCTTCCAATCAATGAACATGGAAAGATTTTCCATTAGGCCTTGTTTGATTTGCTTCATCAATATTTTATAGTTTATAGTGTATAAGACTTGCATTTCTTTTTTTAAAAAAAATTATTCTTAAATATCTAATTATTTTTGATGTTACTTAAAGTGGATTTTTAAAACTTTATTTTAGATTGTCTAATTAATAGTGCATAGAAACATAATTTAATTTAATATTTAGAGATTGCATACCACCATATTGCTTATCTTGTTTATTGGTCCTAAAGTGTTCTTTTTTTTTTTTTTCTGGATTCGTTAGTATTTTCTATGTAACAGATGACACCATTGGAAAATAGAGATAGTTTTTACTATTTTTTTTCCAATCTGAATGTCTTTTTCTGCTTGTTTGCATGGTCTGGTTAGAAGCTCCAGTAAAATATTGAATAAGAATGATGAAAGCAGACGTTTTTGTCATTTCATTCTTCTTTACTTTGATGAAGAATCTTTCTGGATTTAGAATTCTTGACAGCCTTTCTTTAAACCTTTTAACTACATAAACCCACTGCCTTTGGACCTCCATGATTTTTGATGAGAAATGAACTCTCAGTCTTATTTCTCTTCTCTTTCAAAATTCTGTTTCTGGCTTTTGACAATTTGATTATGATATATTTAGCTCTGAAAATCTTTGAATTTTTTCTTCCTGGATTTCACTGTGTTTCTTGGATACAGAAATATTTTATGAAGTTTGGTAAATTTTTGGCCATTATTTCTTCAGTCTTTTCCCCCTTTCCTTCTTTCCTCTCCTTTTGAGACTCACCTTATATGTGTATTATACTCTTCATGATATTCTACATTCTTTTTCTTTTTGTTCTACAGATAGCTTCACTTCAAATGTATTGACTCTTTTCTCTGCCTATTCAAATATTGCTGTTGGGCCCCTCTTGTGAATTTTTAGTTTATTTTACTTTTCAACTTCAGATTTTCTTTTATATCATTTCTGTCCTTTCATTAATAATCTATATTTGATTAGATATCATTCTCATACTTTCCTTTAGTTATTTAGACATGGTTTACTTTAGTTATTTGAAACAATGACTTACATCTTTGTCTAGTAAATTCAATATCTGGTGTTCCTCAGGGACAGTTTCTATTAGCTGGGTTTTTTTCCCTAAGTATGAACCATTCTTCTTTCATTTCGTATCACATTTTTATTGTTGTTACTGGAAAGTTGGACATTTAAAAATACATATATCTCATATGGAAACTCTGGAAAGAGTTTGTTATTCTTGTTGTATGTTGTTGTTGGTCTTGCTCTGCTGTTTTGTGGTAACTTCTCTGAATTATCTGTAAATCCAGCATTCTTTGTCATGTATGACACTGAAATCTCTGCCTACTTAGTTTATTGGTAAGCTGGAAAGACATTTCCTTAAATGCCTGGAACTAGTAAGTCTTCCAGACTTTGCTAAGGGCCTCTGTATAGATATTGAGGGGGGTACCTTCAATATTTAGAGAAGGTTGTTGTATTAGGTGATCCCTTGGTTAGATCTAATAAAGACAATATTTGCATGTGGGGGTTTCTGGGAATTATCTGTGTCAGTCAGTTTCATGTTACTACAGCAAAATACTCAACACAGACTACTTACGAAATAAAGAGAGATTTATTTGGGCTCCTGGTTTTGGAGGTTTAAGTCAAATTTCAGGCAATCCCATTTGTTTGGGTCTCTAGTGAAGGTGGCAAATCATGGCAGGAGTGTGTGTTGGAGCAATTGCTAACATCATGAACCAGGATGCAGAGAGAAACTGAGAGGCAGGGCCTCACAATCTCCTTCAAGGATATGCCTTCTGTAACCTAAGAACCTCTGTTCTACCATGTCCACAATACCTATGCCACTACCACTACTCTAGACACCATCTCTTCAACATACAGGCCAATGGAGGGCATTCATCTAAACCACAGTACTATCCTATATATAGTCAAGTAATGACAATGCTCTGAGAGGGGCATCTTCAAAGATGTCTTAACACTTTTCTGACCCCTGCAGTATCTGCTATGCTGCTCAATTTCCACTGTTCTGAAAAAGTGGATTTAAAAATTTTTTTAAATATTTGCAATATTTTTATGGAAAAGAAAATTTTCAGAAGTCTTCACCATTTTTGATAATATCCTCCAGGTCATTTTAAATCATGAAATCTTTTGTACATATATGTGTTAATAATGGAATATTTTTCACAAATTTGTGAAATATTTAGCTTTGACTATATAATCACACTATCATGTCTGTCTAATAACTAAAAAATGACTTTAAATGGATTCTATATTCCAGGTCTGCTTTGCATTTTAAGAGCAAAACTCTGTATTCCTAAAGTGAATTTTATTTATTACAACTCCTCAAATATTTTGTAGGATCAATGGTAATAAATGAACAAAGGCAAATATAAAATAACAGTCATCTCTCATATATCTTGAAATCTACTCTCAAAATTGATTAATTATTAGGATTTAAATACCAACTTTTTAAAAATGAGTAAGGTCTGATAACAGGTGTTTATGCCCTTTGTTAATTAGATTAAATTCAGACTGTTTTATTTGCCACATCTAACATTCAGTTTCCAGTGGACTTTCGTGGTTGTCTTTCTTCTCTTAATTATATTAAATCTGCTGTGTAAAGATATGTACTTTAAAATTTGATCCTGGATTTTAATCAAGTTCCTTACTTTATAACACTAATACTGGTTTATGTTATTGATTTGGCATCTTTCTTACCCACACGAACTTCTCTAAGATGCTTAAATTTTCATTTTATGAAAACATATTTTACACTTTTAACTATGCTGAACACTAATGAGTAAGATTTACTTGTAAAATAATAATTTTATGTTATGGTACTAAGTCAGCTACAAAAAACATCTTGCAAAGGAGCATTATAACTTCCTTAAAAAGATGTAGGTGAGGCCCGCAGCTTAAGACCTTCTTATCTAAAAGGCTCTCTTATTCTAATCTTCAGGGCTTGACTTTCCATTCATGTGGAAGTTTAGAGTCGCCATAGTTAAGGCCTGGTGATTGATGGAAGGGTAAACCACCCTGGGAAGAAAAGAGAAACAGCATCTCCTGTTTCCTGCAGGCCAGGCCTTGTGCCAGACCTGTATGCACATTGACTCTCTAATTCCTTACAGTCTGGATAGGTATGAATGCTCCCATTTTTAAATCGGGACACTGTTGTTGAAAGAAGTAAAATTGCACAAGTTTAATAAATGGTAGGTACAAGAAAAGAACCAGGAACATCTCTTTACTTCATAGTCTTCTAGGACATCACACATGTCAGCAAAAAGCAATGAAGAAGAAAAAGAAGTATCTACACTGGTTGAAGTCCCATCATGCCACATATTAGTCAGCAATTGACATGTATTATCTCATTTTATCTTTTCAATGATATTGTAAGGAACCAGAAGTATAGAGAAGTTAAATAATTTGATAAAATCATACGTTTAGAAAATGCCAGGCACATAAATGATGATCAATAACTATTTCATAAAGAAATAATGAAAGTAGGAGAAACTGGTATTAACATAGATAGATTGTCTGCTATAGTGTCTGCCTCCCCAGATGACACATAAGCATAGAGCCACATAGCTGATTCTTATTTCCTCTCTCTTTTTTTCTTTCTTCCTTTCCTTTTTTTTTTCCCCCTTTGCCTGTTAGAGAACCAGACCCTGAAAGAATCAGATCCTTGCTTTGGTAGGGAAAGGAGATAAGGACAAGTAAGATAAGAGTATGTGCCCAGAGCAATAAGCCAGGATACCAGTATGGAAAACCCTACAAGGTAAAGACAGAGAACATGTCAGGCAAAGTCCAGGCTTTCCTTCCACCTCCAGAGCCTCCCCCAAACCCATTCTCTTATTAGTCCTAAATTCAACTGATGATTTCACAATAATCTTTCTACTTTCATGATGTCAAAAGATGAAAGATTTCAGGAAAGGTGGGAAGAGAACTTCAAAAGTTCTCCTCACAACTCTTTTGGATCAAAGGAATTTTATTTTCCTGGCACAGAAGAAATAAAGGTAAATAAAAAAGGCACAATATTTTATAGGGTTTTTCATTGATGGGCCATTCGTTAATGTTGAGGAAGAAAACAAATAACACTCCTTGACGATTTAATTAAAGTGTATCTAAAACCAGTGCTCTGCTGTGTTAGCAGCACCTTCTCAGACTTGTTAATGAGTGGGTCAAAGTCAATGAAGAGCAGTTTTACAAACGTTTTGGTAATTACCACTTACCTGCCAACATCCCCTTCCCCTAATCTCCAGAGCATAAATGGTGGTTTAAAAAGCACAGTCACTTGATTTACCTATAAAGATCAATCCAAAGGATGATGGTAGAATTTAATTTAAAACAACTGGTTTTGGAGAAGTAGTGATTTTCAATAAGTAAAAACATAAGTCAGGATAGTGAATACAGAATAGATGGGGAAGAAACCAACAGAGGGTCAGAGACAAGGACTGTCAAAGCTGCCCCTGCCCACGTCTTTGGCTTCAATTTAGACCATCCAGGCATAAACTTTTTCCATCTCCTCCTATGGTTCTCCAAGCCAGTCATAGCAGTTTTAAACCACAGCTTTTACACACAAATTTAGGACGTGAAGTGATTCAGTTGACTCGTGTGTATGTCCGCTCATGTTTCTCTCCATGAACCCCCTGCTTCCCGAGCTATGAAAATGCCTTGTCCCTCCTACATTGTGTCTTTTTTCTGGCCTTATCCACAAGCTCCTCAGAGCCTAATCCAATAACATCTTCATCCAGAAGTCTTAGCAAATAGGTCCCGTTCGTTTGTTTCAAACCCTCAACCTCTGAGGACACAGGACATTCTCTGTGCCACTCACGTAAGCACACTCTGAACACTTTGATTCAATTCACACACTTCCTTAATACAGGATTCAAATACAGATTCAATCCTCTCCACTCTTCTATTGACCCTTTTCAAGGACTTAGGCTAGCATTCTATGACTTGAGAACTCAAGGCTCTTTGTCACTGTGAGCCCATAAAAGTGAATAGGTTATTAGGAGTAACTGACAAAGTACTCACTTGTGACTGACACCATTTTGACAATGTATAATCATGGTTGAAATGTTTGCAGTCCTATTTTATTTCAGGATCTAATGGTCTACTTCCTCTAACATACTTGTTTATATAACTAACTTTATGTAGGAGACCCATTTTGGTAAGTAAAAGCAAATGGTTAAAATTTATGATAAGATTTCAAAACTAACAGGTCTACTAAGAATCTATGCTATGCTGTAGCATATGATTCTGTACCAGATGATAAGGAAGCAAAGGAGCACAATATCTTGGTGCATCTACAAATGCATCCGTGCACCTGGAGTGCTGAGGGTTTCAAACAACAGTACCAGATATGAGATGAATTGTCTCCCCAAAATTCTTACGTCAACCTTCTAATCCCCTATACTTCAGCATATGACTATATTTGGAGATATGGGCTTTAAAGAGGTCATTAAATTAAAATGAGGTTATTAAGGTAACTACTAATCCAATCCAATTTGTGTTCTTATAAGAAAAGATGATTAAGAAACAGACAGACATGGTGAAGACACAGGGAGATAACAGCCACCTATTAACCAACCCTGCTGACACCTTGATCTCCCACTTTCAGCCTCTAAACTTCTGAGAACAACAACAACAACAAAAAATCAGGTGTTGAAACTACCCAGTCTGTATCACTTTATTATGGCAGCCCTAGCAAACTAAGAAGAGTCTTCTCTTCTTTAAAGTTCAAAGTCAATTGAGAGACTGAAATAGAAGTCAGTTATATTGCACTATGTTTATGACAGCGCTGATTAAAGACCATGTCTTTGTTTCTATGGCTCAGTAAGCTGGCTAATATTTTCTTTCAAATTAGACAAACTTTCCTATTCAGTTACAGGCATGATCATATAATTCAGGCCATGGAAGTCAGGTCCATTATTATGTAGCCAGAAAACTAGCCAGAATGCATGCTTCTTATAAACAGGAAGATCTGAAAGTGAAAGAAAAAAAAAATCAGCACATTTTCTTTTAGAAAATTGACATCAAGATAGAGCTAAGGGGTATAGAGAGAAGCCAGGAATGTTTCTAAAGAAGTTCCAAGTTCAAATTCAGTAAGGACAGAAAGAAAAAGTGAGCTATAGGATAGAAATACAGGGGACAGGTAATTAAAGAATAAAGGAACTACTGGTCCCATTCTCTCCAGTCCTGCTTGTCCAAGGTCCTGCCACCAGATCCTTCTGGCATGGGACATGGAGAAATGTATGTCCATCTGTGGTACCAAATCCTACCAACCAAGGAAATATGAAACAGTCCCATGAGCTGGCTCTAGCCCTACTCTATCAAGGTATGTCACAGGAATCTGGCCAAGGGACCCAGTACCTGAGCCTCTCAAAACCCCTGGTAACAGACATACTGACCTGGGAATTGACTGTGGTCCCTAAGGCAGTCCTATGACTTGACCACTGTCCCACTCTACAGGAATCACAAAGATCCAGGGAAAGGAAACTAATGACACTCTAACAACTGACCCTCAAGGAATAGATATCCATAAACTGCTTGACAAAAAAAATTTAAAATAATTGTCTTAAAGAAGCTCTATGATCTCAAAAGAACATGAATAGGCAGCTCAGTGACAAGAGAAAAAGAATAAGAGCAAAATAAGACGTCTGATAAAGAAATAATACTTTTATAAAACAGAAAAAAGAACAAACAAAAACCTGGAGCTGAGAATACAAAGTCTGACCTAAAAACTTCAATAAAAAGCTTGATCATCAGTCTCAGTCATGTAGAAGAAAGAATGATTGAACTAAAAAAAAAAAAAGAAAAGAAAAGTCATTTGAAATTATCTGATAATAGGAACAAAAAAATGAATTGAAAAGACTGAAATAAATTGTATGGGACCATCAAGTGAACAAATGCATGTATTGGGGGAGTTCTGAAAGAAACAGAGAAAGAAAAAGGGACAGAAAGTTTATTTAAATAAATAATGATAGGAAACTTTCTAAATCTGAAAAGAAGAGAATTAAACATCTATATTCATGATGCAAAAAAAAATTAAAAAATAGGCTGAACACTAAGAAATCTACAGATTCTATGCAATCTCTATCATATTCTGCCATTTTTCACAGCTATAGAAAAGATAACCCTAAATTCGTATAGAACTACAAAGACTTCAAATAGCCAAAGCAATCTTGAAGAAAAAAAGTACAAATGTACAGCCTCATACCTCCTGATTCAAAATTATATTACCAAGCTATCATATCAACAATAAAACAGACATGTAAACCAATGGAACTGAACAGATCCCAGCAACGAACATATGTATACACAAGTCAACTGTTTTTTTCTATGAGCACAAAAACACAAGCAATAAAACCAAAAAGACACAAATAAGACTGCATTACACTTAAAAGTTTAAGTACAACCAAAGGGAAAAAATGTTTATAAATTATATAACTGATAGTATCCAAACTACATAAAGAACTACTACAGCTCAATAGGAAGACAAAAAATAAATAAAAAACAATAACAAAGTCCCACAAATAACCCTATGAAAATTGGGGAAAGCCCCTTGATTGTCATTTCTCAAAAGAAGATATATTTTCTGAGATGCACATGCATGTTTAATAGATGTCTGACAAGGTACTCAACATCACTAATCATCTGGAAAATACAAATTAAAACCAGAATTAAATAACAACTCGTACCTGTTAGAATAAAAGGTAAATGTTAGCAAGGATGTGTAGAAAAGAAACCTTTATTTTTTTGTTGGGAATGGAGATAGTTATTGTTGTTACAGTCTGTGGTTTCAGACAGCACAGAAAATAGTAGGGAGGACTCTGAAAATATTAAAAATAGAACTGCCATATGACCTAGTATTCCCACACATGGGTATTTATTCAAAAGAAAAAAATTAGAACTCAGGTACCCATAATCCTATGTTCAATGCAGCATTATTAACAATAAGCAAGACATGGAAACAACCTACATGTCCATCAGTGGATGAATGATTAAAAAAAAAAAAACTTGGTTTATACACACAATGGAATAGTATTCAGCCTTTAAAGGGAGGAAATCTCACCATTTGCAAAATCAAGAGAACATTCTGCTATGTTAAATAAGTCAGACACAGAAAGACAGAGCATGATCTCACTTCTAAAACAGAATGTAAAAGAATCAAACTCATAGAAGGAGAGAATAAGAAGGTGGTTGCCAAGAGCTGGGGAGGCTGTGAGGAAGATGAGGAGTTGGTTAAAGTGTACAAAGTTTCATTTATACTAGATGAAGACATTCTGATGATTTAGTACAGCATGGTGACAAGGGCCAATAATTTTGGATTGGATATCTAAATTTACTAAGAACGTGGATCTTAAGGGTTCCTTTAAAAAATGGTATAGTGTGAGATGATAGATGTGGGTATGCTTAATTATGGTAATCATTTCATAATGCATAGGTCTATTAAAACACCACATGGTACAGCTTAAATGTACACAACAATTAAACCTCCAGAAAGTTAAAAAATAATTTAAAAGTAGAAAGATGCTCGTCTTTAAAATGAAATAAGTCCCACTTTTTGATACATCTTAGATTTAGAACAAGAACAAAGAAAAGCTATCCTAAAAGCCTCAGAAGTGGGAGGAGTGTCAATGTTTATTTACCAATGAAGAGGAATTAGAATAGCAAAATCCTTAGAAGAATGTTAGATAAAAACAAACCAAGCCTGGCATGGTGGCACATGCCTATAATCCCAGCAGCCAGGGAGGCTTAGGCAGGAGGACTGCAGTTCAAAGCCAGCCTTAGCAACAGCAAGGCTCTAAGCAACTCAGTGAGACCCTGTCTCTAAATAAAATGCAAAATAAGGCTGGGGATGTGGCTTAGTGGCCCAGTGGCCCTGAGTTCAACCCCTGGTACCTAAAAAAAGAAAAGAAATCACTAAGGGATATGAATTTCAAACTTAAGATTCTATGGCCAGCACCACCACAGTCAGTTCTTTTCTCTCTAGTTCTTACCACCACAGTCAGTTCTTTTCTCTCTATTGCACTTTTTTTTTTTTTTTTTTTTTGGGGTATAAAAATGAGACTAGAATCTAACAAAGAAAAGTCCTGGGATCCAGGACAGCATGAAATCATGCTAGAAGAGAAATGGAAAGAAATCTCAGGGTACTGGCTGTTTAATTGGTCGAAACTGGGATAGAAGACTTAAGGGGCCTGATAGTCACTTCAAGAGAGAAGAGATTAAGAAGCTAAGAGATCAAAGTGATGTGACAAAAGTTTATCTTAACAAGTAAACATTCACGGAGAAGGACTGCCTTGTCTTCAGGAAAGAAAGAATCTGTGCATGTGCATCTCAGAAAAGCAAGAGAATGGACAAAACAGTTCTCAAGCATCAGTGCTAGGATTAGATTAATCTGAAAATTTTAGGATGTCCTGTAAGAGTGTAAACCTGCAGGTCTGAAGATGGATTTAAAGTGCTCAGAACATGAACTGGCGTGATAGCGCACAAAAGCAAGCAGGAGCAAAAGCCAGTAAGAATTTCCATGAAGGCAACACAGCAAATAGTGAATATTTATTAAATACTTAGGGTTTATTTTTAGTCATCTTGTGTGCTGTTTTTCAGTCATTATCAGTTTAATCCTCACTATAGTATTATAAGGTGCTTATGATGATCCCAATTTTACTTATGAAGAGATTAAATAACTTGCCCCAGGTCACTAACCTGTAAGTAGCAGAATCAGCCTTCCCAAACAGGCTTGTTTTTTATTATTAAAAATTACGAGCTTTCTCTCCTCCCTTCCACCTGCACAAGGAATACACAACTCTAACATGTCACTGTGGAGTTTTCAGTTAGGACTGAGAAGATGTAAGAAGCATCTCAATTGTTCTTTAAAGATCTGAAACCCAAAATTGTTCAAATATGAATTTTTCCTCAGGGAAAAGGAATATTTCCTTCCTTTGAACACAACAATAAAATGCCATCTTCAATTCTTGTCTATGCTTCTCAAGAAAAACTTCATAAAATCAGAGAAGTTCCAAGAAAAAGCAATTCAAATGACCAAGGGGCTATTATAATTATATAGAGATAGACTAAAAGCTTTGCAGGTTCAAAGCTAGCCTCAGCAACTTAGGGAGGCCCTAAATAAGTTGTGAGACCCTCTCTCAAAAATTTTTAAAAATGGGCTGGAGCCATAGTCAATGGTAAAGTACCCCTAAGTTCAATCCCCAATACAAAATACACACACACACACATACACACACACACACACACACACACACACACACACACACACACCACACATATGAAGGTTATAAAAAAGAACATTCTCTAGATCACACACACAAAAATCTCAATAAGACTTCCAAAAAGGAAAATTTAGAAAAAGTAAAGGAAGAAAAATAAGCAAATTTTATTTAAAATGAACAAATGTTTTAAATATTTCCACAAAGACACACAAATTGACAGTAAGTACATGAAAATGTGTTCAATTCCATTCGCTGTTAGGGAAATGCTAATACAAGTTAAAATGAGATACCACTTCACCTCCAGTAGTATGGTTATAATAAAAAAGATAGACAATAACAAGTATTGGTGAGGATCTACAGAAATACAGACGCTCATGCGTTACTGGTAGGAATGTAAAATGGGAACACAGTTCCTCCAAAATATGAACATAAGTTACCATATAATGCAGCTCTTCTGTTAGAGTCTGTAAAAAAGTCTGGATGGCGCCTGGCATATTGCCAGAGGGAGTGGTTTGTGAAGTAATGCCAGTGAGCCATTAAGTGTGGAGATTCCTTATTGGTTGACTGGTGTATCTAGTTTATGTTAATTAGATAAGCTGTGTGGAATGTATATATACCCCTCCAGTCCTACAATAAACGGCTCCCACTCCTGCTGTATCAATCTACACAAGTTGTTAGTCACCCCTGGTTATTTTGCCCAGCCAGCCGGGCTGTGGCAGATGGTGGCCTGTTACGGGGAGCCCTGGGACACTCAGGGGTAAGTGACGGAAAAAAAAAAAAAAAAGCTGCCCGTCCATAGATAGGATGGGAGCAAATCTGCTCGTCCCTAGATAGGGTGAGAGGAAAAATGGCCATTTTGAGAAAATGGAAAAGACTGATACAGTATGTTTGTGTCTTGTTTTGTCTAAGTGTATTTTATTGTCTTTGTGATGAAAATATGAAAGGGGTGAGAAGTAAATTGATAAGAGAAAGAGGCACCCAATGGAACCAAGAATAGTTAGGACATGTGTTGATGGAAGCCCAGGAACTCTAGTCAAAAAGAAGAAAGTTCAGAGGAGGAAGGATTATCAAAAAAAAGTTGCAACAAAAGGCTATTACTGAATACTTTTCGTTTCCGGAGGCTGCGTGAATCAACGAGGCAGCTGCCACGTGTGCGAGCCATCATGGTGCAGCAAGGACTTTCCAAGTGTCACAGAGTTCAATATTCACTATATATATAAAAAAAAAAAAAGACAATGGAATACTATTCAACCTTAAATAAGAAGAAAATCTTGCAATTTGTGACAACATGGTGAACTAAGTCAACATAGAAAGACAAATATCCTATGATCTCATTCATATGTAGAATTTAAAACAACAAACTCATAGAAGCAGATAGTAGAAGGATGGTTATCAGGGGCTTTAATTAGGGGGTTTACTAGGAATGTGTTGGCAAAAGGGAACATTTCAGTTAGATAGAAGAAATAAGTTCAAAAGACCAATTTCACTCTGGGAGATGGAAGGCTTCCCAAGAGTGGGCTAAGATTCTCATGATTGCCCCAGTCCTTCTAGCAATGAGATGCCAAAGGGAAAGCAATGATCAGACTTTTTTCCTCTTTGCAACTTTGATAATTGGCTAGAGCAAAAAGTGATGCCCCTCAGAGGTGTAGATTTTTCTGGCAACAGAAAACCAGAGTCAAAGAACAGAGAAATTTATGAATGATTTACTTCTAAATAAATCACTGTGGTGACTATAGTTAATAACAATGTATTACAAACTTGGAGATTGCTAAGAGACTAGATTACAAGCACTCTTGCCACAAAGAAAATTATGTGAGATAATACAAATGTTAATTAGCTCAAATTAACCATTCCACAATGTATACATATATCAGAATATCGAGCTGTATACCCTGAATACATATATTTGTCATTTTAAATAAAGTTAATCTAGATGCAATCTTTACAGCTTTCTTGTGAATGAATTCAAAATGAATCATAGACATAAAGTAAAACACAACACTGTAAAACTGCTAGAAGATAGTATAGGAGAGAAACCTCATGACCTTGGGTTTGGCATTGACTTTTAGATACAGTATTAGAAAGATGACCCATGGGGGCTGGGGTTGTGGCTCAGCAGGAGAGTGTTTGCCTGGCATATGTTGGGCCTTGGGTTCGATCCTCAGCACCACATTTAAAAAAAATTAATAAAATAAAGGTTTTTAAAAAGAATGAAGGATGACCCATGAAAGAAAGAATTGATGAACTGGACTTTATGAAAATCAAAAATTTATTCTCTGCAAATGACTATCGAAAAATAAAAAGACTAGCCAAAGAATGGCAGAAAACATTAGCAAAAGCCTAAGAACTCTAAGAGCATTTACGTGCAGATTTTGCAGCAAAATGGAAACTACCTCAATGCGTACAGTACAAAGGAAATGTTTTCTCCACATTGCTTACGCTCTTTACCCCCAACTAGAACAAAACTCCCACAAACATACATCTGAGAAAAATTTCATGTGGATGGAAAATCAATTGTTGAAGTTTTTATTTTCTCCAAGAAGTCATTGCAATATTATTTTATTAAGGTTGGGAGATGATGAGCAATTGTTTGTCCAATGAACATTGAAGTAGCATAGTTTACCAAATTGTCTCACCACAGAGCAGTTTTATGTGTGCAGCACAGCTGGGAGTAAAAATGCTCACAAAAGAGAAAAAAAAACCCACACAACTGTTAAGTTGAGACAGTGGAGTAGCAATGAAAGCAGTCTGGATATTTTCCCCCTTTTCCACATAAAGATATCATTTAGTTGAATAAACAGTACATTCTTTGCATTTAAATAAACTTAATTTTTAAACAGCAGAGGGAGAGGGGGGAAATGAAACTAAACCCAACATAAAACAAAAACCAAAGATCACTAAGAAAAAAAAAAAACTTCAAACCAAGTTTTTATTTTAATTAAGGCAACGTCCAACAAGGGAAATCTGGGAAGAATGTTGATGCAAAAAAACAACAGTTTTTTCTTCCAATTTAACTAATCAGATTATGAAGGTGGCACCCAATGAGTATATAAATGGAAAAGATGATCACATACCCACGTGGGATGCTGCTTAGGAGTTGTGGTGGTTTCTTACAGAAAGCCTAAAAACAATGCATGCTTCCTGACTAACACATAACTAGAACCCAGGAGGTTACAAAAACAAACCCACATTCTTCTGAGTCTAAACAAACTCCTTTGAAGTGTCTTCTGCCACATGAAATGCACCTCTGCTCCCTTCTGCAAAGAGGGCATAGGAAGATCACTGGACGAACACTCTGATGGGGGGAGAGATTTTCTTACATACTTTAGAAATTCGTGGCTGCCTCAAGGGATGTCTATTATCCTAATCTTGCCAAAGTCTCAGCTCCTTCTAAAGTTCTGGCCAAAAGGCAAATCTTCTCCAACATGTTCTAATTATTGGATTAATCTTTGCTCACTCCATCTTTGTTCCCTATGGGTTTCTTTAACCAAGGATGCTAGTACGAATCCTAAAAAGCTACTACCACAATCTCCCCCTTTTACCTTAAAAAAATATATAACTTTCAGAAATCAGATAGTAGGGGATAAACAAGAAATGTGACCAATCTGAAGCTGAGAGGTGAAGATTTTCCAAGGATTGAGCTAAGATGTTCATGATTTCCTCAATCCCTCTAGCAACAAGAGGTTAAAGGAAAAACAAGTATTGGCCCAGGAAAATGCAGTGGTAGATTTCTTCTCTTTCCAATTTTGATAATTGGCTAGGGCAAAACGTAGTGCCTTTGAGAGGCACAGGTTTTTCTGACAACAGAAAATCAGGGTTTAAAGAACAGTGGAAATTATGAGTGATTTATTTGTAGAAATGTAGACTTGGTTCCCTTCTCACTCTTCATCCATCTTTCTGTTTTACTTATGTAACAGTAAAAAAAGTAAAGGGGCGCTAAGGAATATTTTTAATTGAGGATTTAACCAAGGACGTTTTACCACTAAGCTGTGTCCCCAGCCCCTTCTTCTTCATTTTTTTTTTTTTAATTTTGAATCAGGGTCTCACTAAGTTGCTTAGGGCCTTGATAAGTTGCTGAGGCTGGCCTTGAACTTGAGATCCTCCTGTCTCAGCCTTCTGCAGTCATGCACTATCACGCCTGGTATGATTTTTTTTAAAATTAACTAACATGTTTTATATATATTTTAAGTAATACACAAATAATAAAGGATTGAGTTATGTGACCAAAATTTCTTACTGAAAATAATTAGTTCAAATATATTTGAAAGCTTCACAAAACTAAAATAGTAAACTACCACACCAGGATCTATGGAAGGATGAAGATCAAGAAAGATAAGTTCAGCATTTAGAAGCATTAGAAGCTAAGTACCATTTTTAAGAGCCTCACAGAATTACAGAACAAAGACTAGAATCTAGGGCTTTACAAAATGAGATGGCCCCAGCAAACTACCAATGCATTCCTTGGGAACTCAAAGGTTCTGGGGAACTTTTGAGTCAGCTCCTTTCAGGGGGTTCAGGTCAGGTTGGAATCATCACTGAATTAGGGTAACCCCATGTATGATGGTAGCTCACATATCTGGCAAAGAAGAACGTAAATTCTCTGTTGGGAAGAATAAGTTTATATTAGACTTCCAATTATTTTTGTAAAGTACACTGAAAATAGATTGTCCAACACAATTAAAAATAACCAAATATACAAAAAAAACCAAAATATATTAAATAGGGATTAGGCTTCCATGTCTGTACTTTTAAACATGTGTCTTTTATAAACAATTCAAGGGACATACTAGAAACAAGAAAGGCAGCCTCTACTCCCTGGGGTTTTATAACAAGAAAACCAGTAAAAATTTCCATAAGATACTGGCAACATGCTTCATAATGAATTAAATGAAACTAATGTGTTATCAGTTTTGTGATACATAACACTGTCGAGACATATTCCTAAGTTATCAACATGTGGAAATGAGTACTCAGAACACTCAATATTGCTCTGATATGAAAATAAAATTAATTGCTTGAGGGGGGAAAATATATCAAACAACTTCAATCTTCAACTGGCAGCTCAGAGAGTAACATGAAAATAAAAAGGGGTTAATACCCCTTGCTCTCTATTTGTATATAACTCAAGAATAAGTGGAAAGACTGTTAGATATAGAGACCACTCAATCTGGTAAACTATTTTGACCACCTCAGTGGAGATGGCTCCTTCATTCTTCATTAGGATCTTTTTTTTTTTTTCTGTGTGTATGTGTGAATTCTTTTGTGCTGATTGGTTCAGGGACATATATACATACACTTATGTTTCTTTTTCTCTCTTTTTAGTATTTTTAATATAGTTATTTTTTTTCTTGCCTTTTCTTTTGAAGGTTTGGGGTTTTGGATAGCATATTTTGGTTTTGTTTTGTATTATTTTCATTTGTTTATTTCTCTTGTTTTTCTTTCTCTCTTCTCCTGCTAATGAACAAATTTTATTTTCTCTCTCCCTCTCTCTCAATACTTTGCATCTTCTATTTTTCCCCTCCTCCATATAAATATCACTTGCTACATCTTTTCTGCATTCTCTCTGTTTGCTTTTTGAAATTGTAAACTCTTTTCAAACTTCCTGACACATTTACTTTTTCCCTAATTAACTGCATTTGTACCATCTTTCAGAATTAATTGGCATATATAACTCCTGCCCCAACTATTAATACTGATGCAGTCATTACTGCTATGGATGATATAGTTGACATCTGCTATTTGCTTTAAAGCCAGATCTAGTTCATGGTTATTGTTTTTACTGTTCACAATTGCTGAACCCACCATTCCTGTTTTTTGATGATAATTAATATTGAAGATGTCATAGTAGGAACTGGGTATTTACTTTAATGGAGTGTACTGTTTGCAACAGTTATTACTATTGTGTATCTCTATTCTGTGAGTGCTGGGAACCTAAAAGGACACTGAAAGTTCACAGGTTAGAGACTCTGCTGCTGAATTAAACTGAACCAAAAGATAGCACTCTTGATCCACACATGAATTAATGACACTCAATCTTCAGCTACACTTTATACAAAGCATAGAAGAGACAAAAACCAACACTAACCATTACATCCTTCCCCCATTCACCCTTTCAAGTTAGGGTAATCATTAATATGCTAGACAATATAGCAGACAACTTATGGTGAATTTCTGACCTAGCTCATGGTACTTTTATTGTTGATACTGTTATTAAATGCTGACCCACCATTCCTAAATAGGTGGCAAATACTATTACAGTGGTCAAAGTGAACACAGGATACTTATCATAAAGCTGTGCTTTTGTTGCTGGCATTACTCCCTCCAAGAAGAACCAGGGAGAGATTAGACACTTTAGGATCACAGAGTAGAGATCCTGTGGCTGAAAAATACCCACACTTCAACCAAGCAGTAGTGAATCTCACTTCACACACAATCTACTCCACCTGACATGGACTCCAACTCAAAGAAGTAAGGAGACAAAAGTCCCTAAATCAACAACAAGGACCAAAGGAGGAACAATCAAAGAGGAACCCCAGGTCCCACTCCTTGGCATCTATTCATATATCAAAAACAGAGAGAAGTCCCAGAACAAATAAGATAATTACACAATAAATGACACACATTAAAAAGAAGTAGGGGAAATTCACCTCAGTTGATGTACAAGTCCAAGACCTCTGAAAAATGAGGAAACAGGAAAAAGAAACAAAAAACCCTCTACCCAGAATCCACAATCCTCCAACAAAGAATCCCACTGATAGTAAAGTGGACAAAATCCCAGAGTAATATTATTTTTAAAAATTACTAAAATGTTCAGTGAGGTAAAAAAAAAAGATCTAGGGAAAGAATTAAGAGAGCAATTACAGGAGATAAGAGACCACTTTAATAAAGAAATAGAAATAGTGAAAAGAACCAAGTAGAACTCCTAGAAATGAAATATACAATCAATAAAAGTAAAAGTTCACTTGACAACATTAATAACAGATTAGAATACATAGAAAATAGAATCTCATCCCTTGAAGACAGAACTTCAGGCCTTAAAGACAGGACAGAGGATTCTGAATGCAATGAAGGGTAAAAAATTATAGACCATGACCAAAATATATAAGAACTCTGGAACAACATTAAAAGACCAAACCTGTGAAACAGTGGTATAGACGAGAACATGGAGATATAAACTAAAGGCAAAAAGAACGGTTTCAATTAAATAGTTATAGAAAACATATTCCATATCAGAAATGAGATAGACATTCACATACAGGAGATTTACATATCCACAAATACACCAGCTCCAATGGGAAGCTCACCAAGACATATAATCAAAATGCCTAGCATAGAAAATAAAGAAAGAATATTAAAAGGTGCAAGAGAGAAATATCAGGTCTCTAGTGTGAACTAATTAGACTGACTCAGACTTCTAAGTTCAGACCCTAAAACCAAGGAGGGCCTGTATTGAGATATTCCAAGCCATTAAAAAAAAAAAATTGCCAGCCAAGTTTACTATACCTATCAAAGCTCAGTTCAAATTTGAGGAAGAAATAAAAACTTTCCATGATAAGAATAAACTAAAAGACTTTGTGAGCATCTATCCAGAAAGAATACTCAAAATAAAATTGCACACAGAGGAGCTAAAAAAACAATTCCTAAGCTCCCAAACAGATATTTCAATAGAAGAATAATCTGCTAAGTGAGAATCAAGATAGGATACAGTACCACAAAAAAACAAAATGTCAGGAAACCACAAACATATATGCATACTAATGCTGAATGTTAATGGTCTCATCTACCAATTAAAAGACACAGATTAGAATTGGTCAAAAAACAAGAACCAAATATATGCTGTTTACAAAAGATTCATCTTATAGGCAAAGGCGTTCACAGACTGAAGGTAAAAGGATGGAAAAAATATTCCAAACATACAAACCATGAAAATAAGCAGAAGAAGCTATTCTGATATCTGGAAAAGCAGATTTCAAGGAAAAATTAATCAGAAGAGACAAAGAAGGCCACCACAACCTGGTAAATGGGAAAATCCAACAAGAAGATATAATGATAGTAAAGATTTATGCCCCAAATGTCAATGCACCCAAATACATTTAAAAAAACAAAAATATTCCATGATATTGAGTGGTTTCAAATCACCGATCTCACCAATAGACAGGCCATCAAAACATAAAATCCACAAAGGTAACTGCAACCTAAATAACACTATAAAGCAAATGGACCAAACAGATATCTACAGAATACTTCACCCCAAAACAGTTGAATTTACTTTCTTCCCAGCTGTGTATGAAACTTTTTCCAAAATGAATCATATTCTAGGCCACAAAGCAAATATTAGAAAATTTTAAAAAACAAATATACTCTCATGTGTCCTATCAGATCATAATGGAATGAAATTAGAAATCAGCAGTTAGAAAAAAATTATAGAAACCATACAAACACATGAAGATTAAACAATACTCTCCTAAATGAAGAATAGATCAAAGAATAAGAATAAAATCAAGAAATGCTTAGAAATGAACAAGACCAGAGCAATAATATATCAAAATCTCTGGGGCAATATGAAAGCAATTCTAAAAGGAAAGTTTATAACACTGAGTGCCTCCATTAAAAAAAAAAAACAGAGAAATCCCAAATAAATAAACTTATGCTCCATCTCAAGGCCTCAGAAAAAGAATGGCAAACTAACTCCATAATCATTAGAAAACAGGAAATAATTAAGATCCGAGCTGAGGGCTGCCATTGTGGCTCAGCAGTAGAGCGCTTGTCTAGCACATGTGAGGCCCTGGGTTCGATACTCAGCACCATATAAAAATAAATAAACAGACAAAACAAAGGTATTGTGTCCAACTATAACTAAGAAATAAATACTAAAAAAAAAATCAGAGCTGAAATCAATGAAATTGAGAAAAAGAAAACAATACACAGGATCAATACAATTGATTCTTTGAAAAGATAAATAAAATTGACAAATTCTTAGGCAAACTAACAAAAAGAGTGAGAAGACCCAAATAACAAGATCAGAGATGAAAAAAAGAGATTATTACCGCAGACCTTTCTGAAATCCAGAGGATTCTTAGAACCTATTTTGAAAATTTATATTCCAATAAACTATAAAATCTGGAGACACTGACAAATTTCTAAACATATATGACCTGCCCAAATTGAATCAGAAAGGTATAGAAAACCTAAACAGGCCAATATCAAGTAATGAAATCGAAACAGCAATTAAAAGCCTTCCAAAACAGAAAAGCTCAAGGCCAAATGGGTTCTCAGCTGCGTTCTATTAGAACTTTAGAGAAGAACTAACACCAGTCTCTCCCAAAGTATTCCATAAAATTGAAATGGAGGGAACACATCAAAAAGATAATAATACACTATGATCAATTGGTTTTCATTCCAGGATACAAGTTTGGTTTAACATATATGAATCAGAATTTTTTTTTATTGGTTGTTCAAAACCTTACAAAGCTCTTGACATATCATATTTCATACATTAGCTTCAAGTGAGTTATGAACTCCCATTTTTACCCCAAATACAGATTGCAGAATCACATCGGTTACACATCCACATTTTTACATAATGCCATACTAGTAACTGTTGTATTCTGCTACCTTTCCTATCCTCTACTATCCCCACTCCCCTCCCCTCCCATCTTCTCTCTCTACCCCATCTACTGTAATTCGTTTCTCTCCTTGTTTATTTTCCCATTCTCCTTTTGGTAGAGACCAACTTCATTATTAGATCAGAATGTCCTATGCAGATGTAATTGAGTAACCTTACCTGCCAAATATCTTGCTAGGGACTGACAGTATGTTCATTATACCAGTTGACTCATTCTTTTTGTAACAATCAGAGATGGCTTAGCATGAGACCCATTACATACAAACTTAAAACTTTTATTTCATTTAAAAACTCAACATCAAAAAGCAAAGCTCATAAAATTAAGTATGGAAACAATTTAAACTGTAAGTTAATTATGTCTGAAGGAAACAAATATGGACATTTTATAATGTACATTCAAACTGAGAAGAAGATAGAAGATCATGAAGAAAGTCAGTTTAAAGATGATTTAATATACAGATACAGTCTATCAAGTTCTAGTGGAAATGCATTGTTTGTCAAGAAGATTCTATAAAATCTGGGTTCTCAAAAAGTTGGAAGGTCAAGAGAATGTCTGCAAGAAAAATGGCTACCTGGGTTCTTGGCTTTTGTGCTCAATTTTATTAAAATAACATTGCTTTAAAAAAACATACATGAATCAGTAAATGTAATACACCACTTAAATGGCGTTAAGGAAAAGAATCACATGATCATCTCAATAGATGCATAAAAGGCCTTTGATAAAGTACAGCATCTAGTCATGTTAAAAACACTGGAGAAGCTAGAAATTGAAAGAACTTAACTTAAGGTCATTTATGACAAACCCAAAGCCAACATCATATTGAAAGGAGAAAAAAAAGACATTTCCTCTAAAAGGAAGAATAAGACAAGAAAAACATCATGGTATTGACATCAAAATAGAAGTGAAGACCAATGGAACAGAAGACACAGAAACAAATTCACATACCTATAGTCATCTAGTATTTGACAAAGGCATATTATTTATTGCAGCTTTTTAAACAAATGGTGCTAGGAGAACTGGATAGCCACGTGTACAAAAATGGAACTAGATTCCTATCTCTCACCCTGAACAAAACTGAAATTGAAATAGAACAAAGACTTATGAATTAGACCAGAAATTTTACAATTGCTAGAAGAAAACATAAAATCAACACTCCATCATATAGATGCTGGCACCAACTTCCTTAACAAGACCCCCAAAGTGCAAAAAATAAAATCAATAAGTGGGATGCTTTTAAACTAAAAATCTTCTGCCCAGAAAAGGAAACAATTCAGAATATGAAGAAAGAGCCTACCAAATGAGAGAAAAATCTTACCCCACTACTTGTCAATCCAGTAGGGGATTGACAAAAACTCAAAAAAGTTAATGCCAATAATAATAATAACAACAACAACAACAACCACTCAATCAATGAATGGGCAAAAGAACTAAACAGGAACTTCTTAAAAGAAGAAACACAAATGGTAAACAAATATATGACAAAAAAATGTTCAACATCTTTAGTAATCAGGGAAATGCAAATCAAAACCACCCTAAGATTTCATCTCTCTCCAGTCAGAATGACAATGATCAGGAAAATGAACAATAATAAATGCTGGTGAGGACGTGGAGAAAAGTTATACTTGTACATTGTTGGTAGGACTACAGACTAGCACAACCACTCTGGAAAACAGCATGGAGGTTCCTCAAAAAACTAGCAATGGAACCACATATGACCCATCGATTTCATGCCTTGGTATTTTCCCCAAAGATCTAAAATCAGCATACTACAGTGACATAGCCATCTCAATGTTTATGGCAGCATAACTCACCATAGCTAAATTATGGAATCAACCCAGATGCCCATAAATAGATGAATGGATTAAGAAGTTGTGTGTGTGTGTGTATAACTTCTACTCAGTGATGAAGAATGAAGAATGAAATGCTGACATTAGCAGGTAAGCGGAAGGAAATGAAGAATATCATGCTAAGTGAAATAAGCCAATCTCAGAAACTGAACGATTGAATGTTTTCTCTCATATGTGGAAGCTAGAGTAAAGTAAAGGGAAGGTGGATAACATAAAGGGAAGATCAAGAGGCAGAATGGTGGAATGGGTAAGGGGAGACAACGCAGAATGTAGCTTTTAAAAATCCTTTTATGTGTATATAAAAATATACAAAAGGATACTTCACCTTTATGTATAGGTATAAAGAACCAATAAATTATAAATTAATAGAAAAATGAAAGGAAGTTTAGTAGAGTAAAGAAAGAAGAATGGGAGAGGGGAGAGAGGACAAAGGAAATAGGGGGAATCATGAACCAAAATAGAATTTCATGCATGTGAGTTGGTCAGGATGAACTCAACTATTATGTATAACTATAAACTCTAATACAAATAAATAAATTTACAAAAAAAGACAGCAAGAAAAATAAGATGATAGGAATAGTCTATACATTGGGATCATGCAAACCAGTCTCTAAAATAATACCCTTACTATGCACAAGGAGCTAAAAGATAGGATAATCAGTCCATCCCAATCTGCCTGGAAAAAACACTTTGGCTATTCTAAGTGGTATATCCTAGGAAGCCCCTCATTCTTGGCAAACCAAATGTGTCAGTCACCTTAGAAAAGACAAAATTGAGAATTTAAGTGAAGAACTAGAAACTACAAGAACATGTAAATTCTACAAATGAAAAATACAATAACAAATTGCCAACCCAATAAATGTGCTTAACAGATATACTGAAGAGAGAAAGTAAAATAAAGATTGGGCATAAGAACACAGCCAGATAAAGAAGGAAATATCCAAAATAAAGAAAAAAAAGGAAAGGAAACAGAAAGGAAAAAAGTAAGAGAAGTAGAAAAGAGGCCTAAAATACACATCTTTTGAGTTCCAAAATGAGAAAGATAAAGGTGGTTGGTATTAATATTTCAAACTTTAATGACTGAAATGCTAACACACAACACTGGTCGGGGAGAGAATAGAAGTTCAGAAGAGCAGAAAAAAAGGATGAAAAGAAGGGATGGAAACAGCAAAGACAGTGGAATGAGTCAGACAAAACTGTCCTATGTACATATCTGAATACAGCACAAGTGAGACTCCACTCATGTACAACCACAAGAATGGGATCCTAATTCAAATAAGTTAATTCCATGTATGGAGAATACGCCAAAATATACTCTACTGTCATATATATCTAAAAAGGATAAATAATTTTTTAAAAATTTAATGGCTGATAATATTTCAAAACTGATTAAAATCATCTAACCATCAATTCTAAAAGCACTATGAACCATGATCAGGAGGAAATTGTAGGCACATCATAGTAAACATGATTAAAATGGAGGAAAAAAAACCCAGAAAACTTTGAAATTGTCAAGGAAAGTGAGAGATGACTTGCTGTCACTAGTGTGACACTTTGATTGACATCTAACTTCTAAACAGAAATGATAAGATCCCAAAACAATAGAAATACATCCCTGAAGAAACCAAAGAGAATGATCTCCAGGACAACTATAGGCTAAGATCAGTCACCTAAATCTGAAACTCTTAATAAATTCGTTAAAATTAAACAGAATAATAAAGACAGCAAATTAAACCATCTCCAACTATGCCCAGAGCATGAATAATAAAGAGCTATCTACTAACATCAAGTTCCATGTGAATTGAAAAACAGATACTTCAAAACCAGCAAAGTTAGCTCCAGTGCACATGGTGAAGCAGCACCAAAGAAAGTAAAAAAAAAAAAAAAAAAGAAAAATCAGAAAGTGCATAATGACATTAACAGTGCTGGGTAAGAATTAAACCACACGACCCTCCAAACATGAGTTCACCTCTGAATGAAGAAATAGTTAGAATAGGTCTGAGACCTGGCAGATTTCCCATACATGGAGCTGATAAAAAGAAAAGAAAAAAAGTGCAGGATCAGAGGTTGGATTCTTAGGTACCGTTTTGGGGTCAGAGGGAATGATTTGAAATTGGTGAAAGTACTTTGGTGGTCTGGTGGTCAGGAGAAAGAAGGAATCACAAGCAGTGAAAAATCAAGGGCCCACAGAAAAACCATATCAAATTCAAAAGATATATAAACTTACTCTCCCCCCAAATAGGGAACCATCATTTTTAAAGTTGTACTTTATTATATCAAAAGAAAAGAGTTCTTAAGAAACAGTAAGCCACTCAAACTCATCATAGCTTCCTATTATTGTTTGTTCACTGAAGAGTGATCAACTCGAAATGTGCAGACAATATTCCCACAAGGTAGTATGAGAGAACATGGGGGAAAAATTAATATTTCAGCTGACAAAAATTCTCACCATTAAGACAATCATCAAATACAATACCTCAAACTAAATACATATCATTAGGCAAGCATTTTCAGATTTTTTTAAAAAGTGCTAGTAGGGAATTGTATTTCAATTCAGGAAGGACATGAATACAGAATCACATGAACCAAGAATTTAGAGACCTCAGCAGGAATCTTTCAAAATAGACAAAATTATCTGAAACATTAAAATAAAATTGGACTATGTCAAATGGGAATAGATTCAACAAAAAATATAAGGGGAACTGAGGAGAGGAATGAAAACAACAAAGCAAAAAAAAAAAAATAAGTCAAGGATAAATGGAATCAGAGTGAAAGAACTAGCTATAAAGGACAAGCAAAGAACATCCAACATACATATAATTTGACTTCTGGGGTTGGAGACAATTTTTAAAATGGAACTGAAAAACATTTAAAACTATTTTTTAAAGTTTCAGGAAAAAAAGATTTTGAAAGAGCAGAACATGTACTTGGACAAAAATTAACCCAGAATGTTAAGGTATGTCATAATAAATTAGCAGAGTCAAAAGAGTCTGCACCTATAGGCAAAAGACCAAGTTGTTTACAAAAGGACATATAAGTTAGGCAAATACATTGCATCAGAAAAATGCATGACAAAGAAGCATTAGCTCAATATTTGCATAAAAGGAAGAATGGAAATATCAATAAAGAATTTTATATCCAGCCAATCTCTCCTTAATATATGAACAATCTCAAGAAAAGTTGGATTCAAAACCCATTCCTAAGCATGCTATTAGAGAGTCAGCCTCATACAATCAAAAAATAACCATAAAAATTTTATCAAAGTATTATTTGTAAAACCAAAATATACTTATAGACTTTTTTTTCAATTGTAGGGATTGAACCCAGGGCCTTGCACATGCTAAGCAAGTGTTCTATCACTGAGCTATAAGCTATATCCCCAGCCCACAACTAAATATATTTAAAGTTTGAGAACAAGGGAGGGGAAAAGAAAAAGATAGCATGTAGGTGTTATAAGTTATAAAAAAATGATTAGAGAAAAACTAATGGAACTTAATAATAACTTATAACAATTAAAACTGAATAAAATTGCAACAAGTAGATTTACAAAACTGGAGAAAAGTGGAAACTATTATGGATGGAAAAATTAATAAACAGAATGGATGTGGAAAATAGGGAAATAATATGACTGATGAATAAACCAAAATACTATTTCATTGAAGGATGAAAATTACCAATAAAAACAAACTACTGGGAAATTTATTTAAGAACAAAATAGAAAAAAGGAAAATTATACAAAATAATAAATGACTAAGGAAAAATAACCATTAAAAGAAATTAAAATTTCAAAGTCATAGGGATTATTCTGTACAATGTGCAAATAAATTTGAAAAACAATATGGATGAAATGCATAATTTCCTAGGAGAATATGATTTTAAAAATTGACTCCAGTAGAAGTAGAAAGTATAACCAACCAATTTCTTCAAAAGATACTAGAAGTTATCAAACAATTGTCCTATAAAATTGATCAATGTCAGACAACTTCCCAGAAGAATTCTGTCAAATGACTAAAGAACAGATAATTAAAATCCTACACATATTGTTCCATAAAATACAAGGGCAAAAATGAGAACCTCAAATATTTTTATGAAGCTGATACAAAAATGATACCTACAACTGATAAAGACAGCATAAACAAAGGCTGTGCACCCATCATAGAAACAGTGATGAAAAATTCAAACTACAATATTATTAAAGGATTCACAACCTAATAAAATATCAACGTATCATGAACATCCTGGAATATTTATTCCAAGAATATAAGACTGACTCAATATCAGGAAATTTGCTCATATATTTTACTTAAATTTAAACATATATTATCTGTATGTACTTTGAGAAAGTCTATGACATACAATATTCTATAATTATTCACTGAAGTAAGTACTAATGACATATAAAAAATACTTGTTTAAGAACTGATAAGAATCAACAAAACAAAATAAACAAATAAAATTAAAGAGTAACTCATTCAATTCAAAGCCATTATATTACTTGATAGGAAAACACTAGAGGCATTTATATTTTTTTTAAAGAGAGAGTGAGAGAGGAGAGAGAGAGAGCGAGAGAATTTTTAATATTTATTTTTTAGTATTTGGCGGACACAACATCTTTGTTTGTACATGGTGCTGAGGATCGAACCCGGGCCGCATGCATGCCAGACGAGCGCGCTGCCGCTTGAGCCACATCCCCAGCCCCTAGAGGCATTTATATTATAGGTAGGAAATAAGCAAGTGTATATTATGTTTATTAGTAGTATACATTCAATTAAGTGCTTAATAAAGGGATAGGCATGATAAAAAACAATTGAAGGCATTAAAAGTTAGAAACAAAAAGAGTAAAATTTTGTTTGCACAAAATAAAATTGTCTACCTGAAAACCTAAGAGAATAAATGAAAAAATACAGTAAAACAAACAAAAAGTCAATAGGATATGTTATAAAATTAGCATTAAAAGTTAGTAACAAACTAAATGTTATATAATAACTGAAAAAGATAAACTTCTTAGGAAGAAGGAAGAATAAATAAGACATTTATAAAGTATCTGTAAGGAAAATTTGAAAATATTTGTTAAACACAAAAATATACATGAGTAAATAGAGGGACACCCCTGTATTGGATAGTATAAATCAAAACTATAAGTATGTCAGTTCTCCCCTAGATAATACATAGGTTTAAATGACTCCAATACAAAATGTTAACAGCTTTCTTTCTGAAGCTAGGTAGGGTGATTCTGAAGTTTACATGGAGAATTAAAAATTCAGGAGATACTAGGAACTTCTGGAATAACAAAAAAAGAAAAATAATAAAAGAAAGAAAACTATTGAAGACTACTCTTGCCAAACAGAGGGAATCAGAACACTGTCATATTGCTAGAGATCTGATTGAAGGTTCAGGATCAGACTTAACAGCATATAGAAACAGAATAGATGAGATAAGAATAGAAATAGTGATAGAGATGAGAGAGAGAGAGAGAGAGAGAGAGAGAGAGAGAGAGAGAGAGAGAGAATCTGCAGGGGATGGGCTGGGGTTGTGGCTCAGAGGTAGAATACTCACCTAGCATGTGTGAGCCACTGGGTTCGGTCCTCAGCACCACATAAAAATAAAATAAAGGTATTGTGCCCACCTATAACTAAAAACTAAATTATTTTTTTTAAAAGAAAGAACCTGTGGGTTTACATTTAAATGGGAAGAATCAGTATGAATTCATGATTTATAAAAATGTATTTTCTAGCTATCTTCTGTTAGATCCACAAATCAATGATGTTGTGGTTACAGTGGGCACAACTAGAGCCAGATCTTAGCTTGCATGGTAAGCAGAAGAAACTATCAATCACCTACTTTCCCTCAAAAAGTTTACATTAAAATTCCCAGAACCATTGGACATGTTATAAGTCAAAAGGGAAATAATGCTGCTTATTTTGAATTGTCCTTTTGGGTATAGAATTATCATAAGGAATCTTAAAAGATGAAACAGGCAGAAGAGTAGGTTGTACCAAAATGAGGCAAAGTGGGAAAGACCTAACCAGCCTTAGGACTTTAAAATAGAAGCAGCCACAAACCAAAAGTATGGGAAGCCTCTAGATGCTGGGAAAGGTGAGAAAACAGATTCTTCTGTAGTGCCTTCATTAGGGAATGCAGCCCTGATAATATTTTTACATCATTCTAGTAAAATCTATTTCAGACTCCTGACCTCCATAACAGTAAGATTTTTTTAAAAGTTTCTTAAGCTACTAAATGAACAATAATTTGCTACAGCAGCAATGGGAAGCTAATACCATCTACCATTATATACCAATAGGTGTCACAGCTAACTGGCGAAATGTCTGATTCCCAGGCTGGGATAGGGACAGTTTAAGTTAAGTCAGAAGACAAAGAAAGAAGATGTGAAAGAATGAAGATGACATGTCAAATGGACACAAGTTTGAAGGAGTTCCACCTGGCCATATAGGAAATGCTTGGAGAATATAATAATAATAATAATAATAATAATAATAATAATGGCAATGATCTATAACATGATAAATAAGAAGAGTATCATCAATGAGTTTATATATATAACAAAAGAAACAGTGTTAGCTAATAAATACAGAAGTTAACAATATAATAAAATGAACCTTTGACAATCTCAATGGTAAAACTGATTTAAGTCATCAGTGCCTGCTCAATTGATTTGGTGAACACATTATTAAAAAGAATATTTATATGGTCTCAAATGATCACCTGATATATCCCACCAATTGCTTTTTTAGTACCCCAGTAATTCATTCAAATTATTAATTTATAAAATTATTTAATCCACTTCTAAATTCACAGCTTTCATAATCTAATCATTTCATCTCTGAACATTCCTACATTGCCACATGAACTTTTCAGGAGACGTCACATGTCAAACCATAACATCATAATAACTATGATAAGTCAAGAATGCACACTGCAATCTCTAAATTAATAATGAAAATAGTAAAACACATATTATTCCTAGGTTAATAGAAGGAAAAATTATTATAAAAATATTCAATATATCAAAAAAAGGAGGAAAGAAAAAAATGGAATATTGAGAAACAAGGCAAATAGAAAATAGAAAGATGGCAATTTAAACTCAAATATATCCGAACACCAGTTGCAATAAGTGTAAATTAACAAAATGTTGCAATTTAGATAAGATTGTCATGTTGGATTTAGGAGGGGATATATCTGGTTATCAGACAGTCATCTAAAATACGAAGAATACAGAAAGATTGGACGTAAAAAGATCATGTATGAATAAACTGCTGCTGTTGCTATATTATTAAGACTGATGACAGTTGGGGAAATAAAGCAAGTTACAACCAACTTCAAAAGACTAAAAAAATAAAGAGTACGTTTTCTGATTGCAATGCCTTAAGCAAGAAATCAATAAGGAAAGACCACATGTTTGGAAACGTAGCACTATACCTATAAATGACAGAAAGCCTAAGAAATTATAATGGAGTAAGTAAATACTCTGAATTGTATGGCAATGAAAATGGAAACATTAAACTTATAGGATGTAACTGAGCTTAGAAGAATATTTATAGTCTACAATGCATATCTCAGAAAAACAAAAGCTGAGAGTCAATGAAATAAAGAATAGAAAGAATATATCAAATTAAACTAAAATAAAGTAGATAAGAGCATGACTTAATAATAGAATAAAGAGGATTAAAAACAAAGCATAGAAGTGACTAATAAAATTTATTACTGTCTAACAAGACTTTTCAAGAAAAATAAAGAGAAGCAAAAAACCATGTCATGAATAAAAGAAAATGGGGTCAGGGGCACATCTTTACCAATTCTGTAAACATCAAAAGCATAATAAGAGAAATATACAGGACTATCAAAGCATCATGTTGTATACCTGAAATATATATAATTTTTGTTTGCCAATAAGACCTCAATAAATCAGGGAAGTAGGGGAAGCTAATGAAAACATATTATGAATTTTTTTTACAATAAATTGGAAATTTTAGTTAAACTTTTTTAAGTTCCTAAAAATATAATGCTGGGTGTGGTGGTGCATACCTGTAGTCCCAGCAGCTCAGGAACCTAAGTCAGGAAAATCACAAGTTCAAAGCCAGCCTCAGCAACTTAGCAAGGCCCTAAGCAACTTAGAAAGACCCTATCTCAAAATAAAAAATAAAAAGAAATGACGATGGCTTGCTATGATTAAGCACTCCTGGGTTCAATCTCCAGTACCAAAATAAATAAATAAATATATAGTATACAAATAAATGTATAGTATATTATTTATAATAGGATATAAATAATATACTATCAACAATAAATCCCATTATTATATATGTTAATAGTACACCAATAAAATATTTTTAAAAGGTTTCTGGCTAAGATGATATCACTGGTGAACTCTCCCAAACATTGCAAAAAGAAATAATTCCAATTTTTTTAAAAAATTCATCAAGCAAATAGAAAAATAGGGAATACTGAAGTTTATTTTATAATATATATAATATACTATATATAAATAAATATATAGTATATTATATATATCCTACCAAAATTGACATAAGAATATGAATTGGTTTAGTTTTTATTAAAACAAGAAGAGAAATTGAGTTTATAATTAGAGATTTCAAATCTCATCAGAAGTTTCTGCAGACCAGATTATATACTGTACATGTATGAATGTACTAAAATAAATCCCATTATTATACATGATAATAGTACACCAATAAAATATTTTTAAAAAGTTTTTGGCTAAGAATGATATCACTGGTGAACTCTCCTAAACATTGCAAGAATAAATAATTCCAATTTTTTTTAAAAAATTCATCAAGCAAATAGAAAAATAGGGAATACTGATGTTTATTTTATGAAATTAGCATAATATCAATATCAAAACCTGACACATTACAGAAAACAAAACTGTGTATCAACTTCACTTATAAATGCAGATGCAAAAATTCTCAACAAAATATCAAATATGGAATCCAGTGATACATAGAAAGGATAATACATCATAACCAATTTCAGTTTGATCTAGAAATGCTCAGTTTACTTAATATTCATGCTAGTGAACTCTTTATGCTAGTGAACAATCAGTTGAGATAAATAAACTTATAAACGTGAGAGGTTCATTCGGCTCAGAGTTTCTGAGGATTTAGTCCATGGTCGCTTGACTCTATTGCTTTAGGCCTGTGGTGGCCCTGTCCATCACGATGGGAGAACATGTTGGAAGAGGTCTGTTGACCTCATGACAGCCAGAAGGCAAAGAGAGCAGCAGACAGAGGCCAAGATTTTAATACCCCTTTGAAGGCCATGCCCCCAGCAATCTAGCTTCCTTTCTCTAAACCCCACCTCCTAAAGGTTCTGCCATATCCTAATAGTGCCACAGGCTGGTGACCAAACCATTATCACATGGTCTCTAAAGGACTCTTATCCAAACCCCAGTGATACTAAAACATCAATTGATATAATTCCCATACAAAAAGGAAAAGGAAAAAATTATGCTTATTTCAATAGGTGAAAAACAACATTGGATAGAAATAGCATCTATCTCGATTTTTTAAGCACACTTATAATTGAGGAGACTTCCTTAATTTAATAATTAAAAGTAATTTAGTAATTAATAATAATAATCAAATAATTAAAGTAATTTAATTATGAAGATGCCTAAATTTAAGAGTATCATAAACAAAACCTACAGCACATCCATTTTGCTAAATAATTAACCACCCCAAAGCTTACTAGTTTAGAATAAAACCGGTCTATTTGCTCAAGGTTCTGTAGTTCAACCATATGGATTGGGTCATCATCTGCTGTCTTTTGCTTATGGCTATCTTTTGCTGGACAAGGTCAAGTTGGTCCAAAACAGCCTCATTGACAGGTGGGGCAGTTGGTGCTGACCGTGACAGCTGGAGAGGTGGCCCTCTCTCTCTGAATAGCATCTCCTAGACCTTCCTGTTTTCTTCTTCCTTCTTTTCTCCTCTCCTCTCCTCTTCTGTCCTCTTCTCTTCTCTTCTCTCTCTCTCTGACTCTCTCTTTCTCTCTCTTCTATATAGCTATATAGATAGAGCTATATCTATATCTCTGTTTCTCTCTCTCTCTCTCTCTCGTCTTCTATATATCTATATAGATATAGATCTGTTTCTCTATCTGTCTCTCTTCTTTCTTTTTTCTTTTCTTTTCTTTTTTTTTTTTGAGACAGGGCCTCACCCCAAACTCACTATCTTCCTGCCACAGCACTGCCGGTGAGGGATCACAGGCACACACCCGTGCACCCAGCTTAACCCAAGCTTCTGGACACAGCAATGGAAGCATTCCCAAGAGCAAGAGCAGAAGGCCTATGGCTTTTCGAGGCCTGGGCTGTGGTCTTCTCACATGGTCATTTATGCCACATTCTCTTAATTAATCAAAGCAAGTCACAAGGCCAGCCCTGATTCTGAAGTATGAGCCAATAGACCCTCCCCTTGATGGAGAGAGTAAAAAAGTCACATTACAAAGCAGCAATGACAGGAAAAGCAATGACAGGAACCAGAGACCATATGTTTTAATGTGATACAACATATCAATGGTAAAATGTTAATCGCTTTCCCTTTGAGTTTAAGAATGAGAGAAGGATACCCACTATCATTCTTTTACTTTAGTACTATACTGGAGATTCTAGCCCGTTTTGTAAGACCAGAAAGAGTCTTTCTAAAAGATGAAGTTTTTGAAGATAAAATAATTGTCATTATTAACATAGGGCACAGGTAAAATAAACTAAAAGTCTACAGATTAATTATTAGAAATAATACTTTAGATAAGTGTCTAAAATGTACACATTTCTGTATGTCAGCAACCAGCAACAAATTTCTAGTAACATTGCTTGTAATGACTTCACTTTGAAATAATTCGTTGTAATATCACGAAATAACATCAAAATGATCAAAAAACTAAGAATATATCTAACAAAAAATTCACAAAATTTTAAGCAAAAAACTATTAAAAATTATCAAAACTTTAATAATGAAAAGACACACCACATATTGGTGGGAGACTTCGTGACGCGAGCAACTGACAAAGGGCATGTATCCAAAATACAATAAGAAAAGCTCAACAATAAGAAAACAAACAACCCAATTAAACAGTAGGTAAAAAGTCTGACAGACAGCTGGGCATGGTGATGCATACCTTTAATCCCAGTGGCTCAGGATGCTGAGGCAGGAGGATCTCGAGGTCAAAGCCAGCCTCAGCAACTTAGTGAGGTCCTAAGTAACTCAGTACCTGTCTCTAAATAAAAAAACAAAAAAGGACTAGGGATGTGGTTCAGCAGTTAAGAATCCCTGGATTCACTGCCCAGTACCCAAAAAAAAAAAAAAAAAAAAAAAAGATCTGTACAGACACCTCACCAAAAAAGATAGTATGTAAAGTGGCAAATAAACACATGAAAGTCATATCACAAGTCATCGTGGAATTGCAAATTAAGACAACAGTAAGATAGCAGCACACACTTATTAAAATGGCAGAAAATCCATAAAGCCAAACCAAATGTTGAAAAGAATAGGAAATAAAAGAAACTGATTCATTGCTGGTGCAGCCACTTTGGGACACAGTTTCTTACAAAGTTAACCATAGTCTTATCATATGACTCAGTAACTGTACTCCTGAATGAGTTGAAGATTTGTGTTCATCCATAAACTTAGACATGAATGTTCTCTGAAGTTTTATTCATAACCACCAAAATCTAGAAGCAAATAAGATGTATTTCAATAGATGCATAAGAAAAGCAAACTACATGACACTTAGACAAAGGAGTATTATTTAGAGTTAACAAGGAACTATCAAGCCATTAAAGGACTTGGAAAATTCTTAAGTGCATATTGCTTTGCAGAAGAAACCAGTCTGAAAGGGTAATTCATGATTCCAATGGCACGACATCAGAAAAAGGCAAAACTACAGAAAAAGGAAGAATGCCAGATTGCCTGGATATAGGAGAAGAGAAGGATGAAGAGCAGGTGAAGCAGGTGAGAATCTATTCTGTACAATAGTGAATGGTGGATGCAAGACATTATGATTTTTTTTAAATCCATAGAACTGAACAAAAGAAAGAGTGGGGCCAGGGCTGTAGCTCAGTGGCAGAGCACTTGCCTAGCATGTGTGAGGCACTGGGTTCCATCCTCAGCACCACATAAAAGACAAATAAATAAAATAAAGGCATTCTGTCCATCTATAACTATATCAAAATTTTTTTAAATAAAGAAATAGTGAAGTTTATCGACACTCTGAGCTTTAGCTAATAATAATGTATCAATCATGGTTCACTAATCATAACAAACACACCACACTAATATAAGATGTTAATGGTAGGGTATATTGGACAACTGTATATTGGGGGAAATAACATGATAATTCCCTACTATCTGCTCAATTTTCCTGTAAATCTGAAATTATTGAAAAAATAAAATCTATTAATTTAAAAAGAATTATGGGATGCGGGGAAAAAGGTACACTCATGCATTGCTGGTTGGACTGCAAATTGGTGCAGCCAATTTGGAAAGCAGTATGGAGATTCCTTGGAAATCTGGGAATGGAACCACCATTTGACCCAGCTATTCCTCTTCTCGGACTTTACCCAAAAGACCTATAAACAGCATACTACAGGGACACAGCCACATCAATGTTTACAGTAGCACAATTCACAATAGCTAGACTGTGGAACAAACCTAAATGCCCTTCAATGGATGAATGGATTAAAAAATGTGGCTTATATACACAATAGAATATTACTCAGCACTAAAAAAATAACAAGATCATGGCATTTGCAGGGAAATGGATGGCATTAGAGCAGATTATGCTAAGTGAAGTTAGCCAATTCCTACAAAAAAGTGCCGAATGTCTTCTCTGATGGAAGAGGGGTGACTCAAAATGGGGTAGGGAGGAAGAGCATGAGAAGATTATCACTAAATAGGAAGAAAGGTGGGAGGGAAAGGGAGGGAGAAGGGGAATTGCACGGAAGATGGAAGGAGACTCTCATCGTTATACAGAATACATGTATGACGATGGGAGGAAAAAGAAAAAAAAAGTGTGTCACATTAGATTGGGTAGAGAGAAGTGATGGGAGGGGAGGGGAAAAAAATAAAAAGAATTATGGAGAAAGAAAACTGAGCTAAGTAAATACTTATGAATTAAGACTAAATTATAGATTAAATATAATACCAACCAAGTTGCTATTGTTCTGGCAGAATTGGGTTGGGGGTTGTTTTGTTTTATTTTGTTTTTGTTTAATTTGGTTTGATTCTGGTGGTACTTGACAATCTGGTTCTAAAATTTGGGTTAAAATGCTAAGAGCCAAAAGCAGCTAAGATGGTTGGAGGGCAAATTAGACTTGCTCTATCATATATCAAGTCTTGTTTTAAATCTGTAGTAATTAATACAGTATGGAATTTTGGTCAAAACAAATAGATCAACGGAATGAAATAGCATCTATAAACAGACTTCTATATGTATACTTGCTTGTCTGAAAAGGAAGCCCTGAAAACTAAAAGCAGACAAAGGTTCTTTTCAGTCAGTAGTGCTAAGAGAACTTGGAAATCTATGTGGAAAAAAAATGAAATTTAATCCCTATTTCACACCATAACTAATACCAGCTCCAAATGGATTATGCAACTGCATGCCTAAACTAAAACAATGGAGCTTCCAGAACAAGAGAGTTTAGCTTAATGTCTACAGGCCCCAAAAAGTTCACGTCTAGAACTCAGGAAGTTCATAAATTTGATGGGAAAAGAACTATGTTTACTTTTTATTAACTTATAGCCAAAATGCATTATTCCCTTCCATTATGAACATAGATAACAAACCATAGTATTATCAGCAGGACCCACCCAATGGGTACCAAGAGCAATCAAAGGTATCTTCATAACACTCTACAGGTGTTGCAGATCTCTTTATCCCTTACACTCATCACCACTTCAAAATCATTACAGTTGTTAAAACTCTGTGTCATTACTAAAAATTAAAAATACATTACACTGTGACCAAAACATTTCAATCTTGATTAATATTCAACAGAAATGTTGCACCAAAAAGAAATGTACAAGAATGTTTCTAGCAGTATTATTTATAATAGTCCCAAACTGTGAACTTACTCTTTAATGGTAGATATTTAAAATGTGACATCCGTGCACTGGCATTCTGTACAGTCATGCAAGGGAACAAAGGACAAATACAGGGAGCAACACTGATGAATTTCACAAACATGAGATTGAGCAACAGAAGCCACATACAAGGTACAATATTAATCTACTTAGGTAAGGTTCTAAATTTATATTAAACTAAGTTGCAGGGCTGGGGACGTGGCTCGGCTCAAGCGGTAGCGCGCTCGCCTGGCATGCGTGCAGCCCGGGTTCGATCCTCAGCACCACATACCAACAAAGATGTTGTGTCTGCCGAGAACTAAAAAATAAATATTAAAAATTCTCTCTCTCTCTCTCTCCTCTCTCACTCTCTCTTTAAAAAAAAAACAAACTAAGTTGCAGTGCTTTGATGAGAAAAAAAAGCAGATTGTTTGTCACAGGAGAAGAGACCCTGATTACCTCTGGAGAAATGAAGGGCAATTGAGCAGGTGCTCAGAGGCGTTTCCAGAGAGCAGACAGGTTCTGTTCTTTCCCCAGAGTGGTGGTTGTGTGATACATCCACCATGCACACTGTGGAATATATCACTGACCTGTGTCTTTTCTGTTTTGTGCAAGTGAGACTGGGAAAACAAAAGTCAATGGACAAGGTTAGCAATTGATTTTATAATAAAGTGCTACAATAAAAATTATATATGCTTTTGATTCAATAAAGTTTAAATAGTACAAAATGGGTACATGATGAATACCACAGGTAACATTTCCTGTTCATCCTCCCAAAGTTTTTCCATGAATAAACAGAGATAGATAGACACATAAACAGATAGATATGATGGATAGCAGACAGTGGAATGATGGATAGATGGATTGATAAATGATGGATGGTTGGACAGACAATGAGTGGAAGGAAGAAAGCAAGGGAGTGAGGGAGGGGGAAAGGAAAGGAGAAATTCAGGCAAGATGGAAGGCAGGAAAGAAGGAGATAAGAAGAGGAAGAGAGAAGTTCTAAAGAGAAACATGCTATACAAAAAGAAACATTGTATTCACATGGTTCTGTATCAGACTTTTTTTTATTAGACTAAAGGTCTCAGAAGCTTTTCCATACAAGCACATATAAATATATCATGTTCTTTTTAAGGGCAGTATTATACCTGTATAAGTATACCATATTTCTTCAAACATAATTTCTTTTTCATTAAAGTAGAGATTTAGGTTGCTTTCAGTCATTTGCCAATACAAATAATATTGCAAATGACAATCTTTATAAGTTGCACTGTTAAATGAGAATATATTATATAAGTAAGTTTCTGGGAGAGACACTACTAGATAGACACTACATTGATAGCTAATGATGATCTCACAAGAAATGGGTTTATTTGCCTCCTTCCAACAGTGTATGAGAAAACTTATTTCTCAGCATTCTCTTCAATACTCTATTATTAAGTAATATTTTGATCTTTGTCAATTAATATGTAAAAATTTCTCCTCTAGTTTAAATTTATGTTTCTTTTGTTAATACTTTGTGCTTCTTTACATATCTTTGTAAATGTTGCTATTTCTTTGTGGATTATTTATTTATAGACACTGCCCATTTAGATTTGGAATAGATAATGCATATTCTTGATTCAGAAGTCAAAAGTTCCAAATAAGACAGGTAATATTTCTCTCCCATACCCTATTCCACTACAACAATGTCCCTGTCTCATAAGCAAACAGTTCTACATATTCTTCTACAATGATCTATGCATAAGCATGTAAACATCTCCTTATGAAAATTTGTGTATGAAGTATTTGTCTCCCTTTTTCCTTCCCAAAAGGTAGCTCACCAAGAACATTCTTCTTTATCATGCCAAAAATTTTCAAAGACTTTTGAGGCTTTCTGCAGTTCCAACTGATCAAGTAGAGAACTGATAGGCAGAATAATTTTTACCAACTAGATACAGCAAGGGAGGCTTCAGTGCAGATTGCAGGAGGAGAAACCCAGTAGAAAGAGGTTGTTTCTAAGACATGTTTTTCATAAGACTCTGCCCTGAAGCTATTTCTTCCCACCAGAAACCACAGGATTGGATAAACAGCCCCTCCCAAAGTGCTGAGAAAAGCAAACAGCAGATGTACCGCAGTGACCTGAGCACATCCAGAGGGGCACAGCACAGGCATGAGAGAACTAGACAGCAGCAGGATGAAGGATGGTCCATCTGAAGCCACATGAGTGAGAAAGTAACTAGCAACTAGCACAGCCAGGCTGACAGCAATCCAGGAGCAGAGTTCTGACCTGTGAAGACAGCTGCCAGTCCTCTGCCTGCGTGCAAGGCAAAATAATGCCAAACTTGCAGTGGCCCAAGAAGCAGGGACCATACTATGGGAGGGGGACAAGGAACTGCGCTGACAAACTACAGAGCAGCATGAGATTCTAGAGCAGACTATATGAGTCAGGCACTGAGGGTGGGGCTGAGTCCCACACCAGGATTCCAACAGAGACGTGGCCTCTAGGCACTGTGATTAACCAGTAGGGATTAGTGATCAAACAAGATCTTACCTGCATTCTGCATATTGTAATTAGCTATGTGCATGTTTAAATTAATTAGGAGATAGATTTGTATATACCTTGCCCATAGGATTATTTGGTTCTGCTCAACTCAACTGCCTTTCTTGTTTTTCAATATTCCTAATCAAAGAACTAGATTAGTAGCTGGAAAACAGAAACCTCTAAATTAATATACAAACTGACTGGCCAGTTGTGGTAATGAATGCCTCCATGGGGCAGCCTTTGCATCAGTTCATTTTATTTATTCTTCACACATGGGTCAACATTTAGCTTCTATTATGTTCCAGGCAAAGTGTTAGGAACTGAGGATCTGACAAGTGAAGGAGGCACAGTCCCTACTCTAATGAAATCCAATCTATGATGAGGAAGAAAGATAAATAACTAAGACAGATCATTAAAATGCAGTACAAAAAGTTCTGCCATAAAAATATTAGTTGAGTGCCTAATAAGTACAGGGGAAGGAGCCACCAAATCTGCCTAAAGTTGTCAGGAAAAGACTCCTAGAGGAAATGGTTAGGTCTTAAAAGGGATTTATAGGAGTTTTCTAGGCAGAGACATGAAGAAAATCATCCCTGGCTTGGAGGACTGTGTGCATATAAATGCAGAACCATATCTGGGCATAGCATTTCCAGGGAAGACTTAGAAATCCATTGTCACTCAGGCAAAGGCATATGTGGGAAGAGAAGGTAAGAAAAGAAACAAGTAATGCCCAAAACAGCTAAAGCATTTGAGAAAATCACAATACCCATCCAGCCCTCAGGGACATGAGTGAGAGGAACTGATAATCAGGTCTCTAGGTAGGTAATGCAATCAACCTAGGAGAAACCAGAGGGCCACCAGGGAAGCAAGCACATTGTCCACCAAGACCTAACAATAATAAGGTTCTCCAGAGTATCATAGTTTACACATCATTGCCAAGAAGGGTGTGCTCTCTCATCCTTGCCCTACACTAGTGTTTCTCAACCAAGGTGGGACAGGGCAACCACGTTGAAGTGGGAGGGAGCTACAGGCATCTAGGAGGCAAAGGCCAGGGATGCTGCTGAACAACTACCATGCACAGGACAGCCCACAACAGAATTATCCAGTCCAAATGTCAACAGGACTTGCAATGAAAGTTGTGCTGCAATTGTGTACAATGAATCAGAATATATTCTGCTGTCATATATACCTAATTATAATTAATTAATTAATTAATTATTTTTTTAATTCAAGAAAATAGAAAAAGCCACATGACCAAGCCACTTTCTTATAAAATAATTTATTATCTTGTTTTTTTTGCTCTGAAACATTATAAATAAAACTACTTTTAAATTAAAAAAAAAAAAAAGATGCTAGCAACACATAGTAGAAACATCTTACCTGCAAAGGAACCACACATTACAGGCACCATTTTATAATGATTTTCTTTTTAAATTATATTCCTTTTTAAATTCAAGAAACAGAATATAATAATTTATGTCAGCTTATTTCTTATCGAATTTTTCTGATGGTTCGTCTTCTGCCCTGGCCCTTTAACTTTCTGCACTAGCACTTCACCACTTCTACAACACAACGCCCTCTCTTAAGTTCTTGGCTTCATGCCCTTAAACTTCCATAAGAATACCTGGCATTTGTGTTCGGCATGCTCTCACCTGAGTTTTGTAATATTATCCTCACAACAGCCCTGTGAAACAGATAAACAGTTTGCTAGTCAGGGACTTGAAATCACATGGCCCACAAGTGCCTTTGTCAGGCCTTCCACTTGGACAGACTCTTGACTTCATGTGTCACCCCAGTCCTTAACCCCACATTAGAGCAGTTTGCCTTCAAATATTTTAACTGGGGACCCAGAGCTGCTATAAATGCCTCATCAATGCAATTTCAATAATAATGTATATTTAATGATCCTTCATTTATACATTCACCATGTCCTGTGTCTTATAAGGGCCATTATAGGTGAAAATGACCCTTGCCATCAATGCCCCCCTTCTTCCTGATGTGGAAGGAATCACAGTTCTGCATAGGAGACCTAGTGAGTATCTTTTCAGCTCCAGGAAGCTCTTGGTAGCCATGATGGACTCACTTAGTATTGTCAGGTATATGTTCTGAGCCATACACCTGAACCCAGATGGACCAATTGTAGTTCCCTGAGATTTTAACATTGAGCCCATGAATAGGATTTAGCCTTTCCCTGGGTAGGAGTTGGGAGCTATTTGTTTTCATGTATGTAAACCAAAACCAAAACAAATAAGAAAGATACAGAAAAACTAGTTTGCATAAACAGGATAAGGAAGCAGATGACAAAAAATAGAATGCAATGGATACCTTCCTCACAACATTCACAAAAATCAGCTCAAAAACAAATCTTAGACTTAAATGCGAATGATAAAATGATTAAAAATTCTTAGAAGAAAACATGGGTATTGATTCTTGTGACCTTAGAGTAGTCTTGCATATGACAGCAAAGCATAAACAACAAAAAAATAAATAAATTGGGCTTTATCAAACTTAAAGATGTGCTTGAGAGAACATCAGAAAGTTAAAACACTATCCACAGAATATGATAAGGGAAATGCATCCAGAATATATCAAGGCCTCTTATAACTCAACCATAAAAGGATAAAGCAACTGAAAAATACCTAAAGAAGCTGGATAGAAAGCATTCTTTGCCTGCTCTAACATACCTATGCAAACAAATCAATTATCAAAATTAAGAAGCCCAGGAACTAGGGCCAAAGACTAATAATGATTGACCAATAAGGTGAGAAAAGATTCTCAACATTGTCAGTTATCAAGGAGTCGTTAAAACCACAATGAGATATTGCATCACACTAACTAGGATGGCTGTAATCAAAAAGGCAAAATAAATAAATAAATAAATAAATAAAAATAACGAGCATTGGCAAGGATATGGAGAAATCGGAACCCTTGTGCATTTTTGGTGGAAATGAGAAATGATTCAGCCACTCTGGAAAACAGTTTGGCAGTTCTTCAAAATGTTAAGAAGTGTGGACTTGCCGTATGATTCAGCAACTCAACTCCTACTTATACATCCAAGAGAAATTAAATTGTATGTCAAGTCAAAACTTCCACAAATGTTCGTAGCAGCAGAATTTGTAATCACCAAAAAGTGGAAAGACCCAAATATCCATCCACTGATGAATGGATAAGCAAGTAGCATATTCATGCAATGAAACACTATTTGACAATAAAAAGGAAAAAAGTACTTTAGATATTACAGCACAGATGAGCCTCGAAAGCATTATGGCACATGAAATAAGCCAGACACAGATTGTATGATTCCATGTGCATGATATGTCTCCAGAATAGACAAATCCTTAGAGACAGAACTCAGGCCAGGGATTGCCAAGAGCTGTTGGAGTTTGCAGGTAAATGGGGAGAAATGACCACTATTGAGCCTATAGAGATTCTTTTGGGGATGATAAAAATGTTCTCAAATAGATATTGGTGATGGTTGCACAACTCTGTGAATGTGAATAATACTATTGAATTATAAACTTCAAAGGGATGGATTTATGACATTTAGTTTGTATCTCAATCTAATAAAAAGTGAAAAATAGAATCCTAAAAATATTGCCAGGTTCATCCCATTCCTGAGACTCAGCAGTATCCAGTCCTTATGATTGGTGAGACATTGCCATATGCTAATAATTAAGTCCCCATGGGGCATAAATGGCTTAAGGGGATCTACATTATTTGCTACCAAAAGTGTGTGCTAGAATTGGATATGCTGAGCACCGATGATTTTCAGTCCAAGATAACACAGAAACTTTTGCTCTTTTTTCAGAATTTAAGTGGATAGAAACTCAGCCTTTATCTGCAGCTTTGGCTTGCCCTACTTACCCTCAGGGAATTGATGGGAAGTGTCAGGGAGATATTGGATGTGGAAATGTTTAAATTAGGAGAATGTACAAAGGCATGATAACATCTAGTTTCTAGACCTCTTAACTTTGATAATTGATTTTTTCCCATAAGTATGTTATAGGATGCAAAGAATCTTTTCTTTTTACATAATGCATATTTTTTGTTGGTTGATATTCAGTTTGTTAAAGCTGTATCCTAAGAACTGAGATACAAGACCAGTCTACTCACCTTAGAGGCACTAATAACACTCCTCATGAGAAGACACAATTGTAGAGCTCATTGGAAAGGCCACACCATCCTCCAAAAGATCTCACTCTGGCAAGGCCATCAGAGAGACCCTGCAATTGTTTTTTCTCAGTGCTGTCAGAGTGCTCTGGTGGGACAACCCTTGCTTGGTGGTCTTTAGGCCTTTAGGATTCAGGTAACCTGCCAACTTCATGGCATGACACAGAAATGTGCTTCACCCCTGAACCAGAAATCCAGCCCCTCAGCCCACCATAGGTTCTCAGGTGTCCTGCACGGTGTGGTGACTAGTTATCCTTTTCCATTGCACTGTGTTCCTTCCCACCCCACATTTCTGCATAAATAGCACTTCACCTCTCCTAAGAACAGGAATGAAACTGCTCATTCCTGAGGCTACTCCAGGGTCAATTCTCATGTGAATCTTGTCTAATTTTCTCACTGGCCTTGACCATCCTTTCTTCTGCATCCTCATCATGCCTTATGCAAGTCTCCACTGAAACATGTATCATACTGTCTTGCAATTTCTGAAAAGAAAAAAAAAAAACAACACCAAATAGAGACACTTTTTTCCAAGTCTCCTTCACTAGGAACCTGGACGAGGTTGGCAGGGTTCTAATCAAATGAGCAAATATCACTTATAGAGTATGAGTTCTGAGCAGAAGTTTGTGCAAAAGGGCAAGTTCCAAAGCCAGTGGGCACCAGTGTGATAAATCTATGTCTTTTTCAAATGGTTGTTGTCCCTGCAATAGTTTTTTATGCATTTTGAATGTCAATCCTGGCACTGTTTACCCCAAGTCCAGCTTGGAATAGGAAAAGTTATCAATTGAACTTAGGAAAGTATCCAAAGAAAAGCCAAAGGTTTAGAAATAAAATGAAAAATGAGTTGAGAAGCCAAAAAGACACCAGGATAGAGCCAAAAGCAAAGTGAGAGCAAGCACCAAAGGACCAGGATCTAAATACAGGGAACCCGATAGGGGAAGGACTGCAGACTTGGGAATCACAGTTCAACCCAAACATTCCCCCATTTAATTGATCTGTTTACATAAGTCAACGTCTCTGATCACCAGCTTCCAAATTAGTAAAAATGACAGGCTGAAAACCTATCTACTTTTCAAAGTTGCTAAAACAATTGGAAGAATACACATTTTCTTTAGTAAGAAAGCAGTCATGTAAGAGCACAGGGATCCTCTCTCTTGTTCTCCATATGATTCTAGGATATTTCAAAGAACAAAATAGGCTCTGAACAATAAAACTCAGCTACTAAAAACTGCCCTGTGATCTATCTGAATCATGCATTTACTTCTTTCTATATGCTTCTCGGGGTGCATTCTCATTAATTTGTTATTATTTCTCTCCACTAGGCCATGAGTTGTTTAGGGGCAGGGACTTCATCCTAGTAACCTGGCACCCTGTTCACCTTTCCCACAGGTGTTGCACTGAAGGGAAACAGTGAATGATTGAGTGATGTATGGAATGGATCCTTGGGTGAGATCAGGGAGAAATGACTGATTACAGTTTTAGAAGCAGAACAACCTAAGATACATAAGTTACAATCATACTAAATTTTCCATGCCTATGCCATGGAAGGAATGGAAAGTATCTGTACTCTGCCTTTCACTGAACCTTAAAGAATGAGTAGGAATTAGCCAGGGAAATAAGACATAGAAATAGAAAGGAATTGTGGACAGAGAAAACAATAAGTGTGACCAAAGGCAAGCTGATGTATTTGTGAGATATTCGAGGAAGTGAAAGAGGCAGAATTTGTGGTCAGGGTGGGATTGCTCAGGACTTAGAACTTTAAAGAAAAAAATAACTGTATATGGGAATGAGACAGAAAAGTATGGTGGTATTACCATGAAAGAAAGACCAATATAGATTATGTATCAAAGAAGTTAGAATGGAAGACAGAAACTAGTTAGGAGATGATTGTGATGCTTCCAAAGAGATGATTAAAACCAGAACAAAGCTTGCAAAGTGGAGATGAAGGTGATGGAGCTGATTGGAAAATTCTGAGATGATTCACTAAAGCAGGGCTATGTTTATAAGCACAGGTCTTTGACCATAACACTGAATAAAATGTCAAGAGGAGACATTTTCTTAATTAATTAAGACTATCCATTTTGAGTTATTGATGTCAGTGCCATTTTAATTGAGATAAATCTCACACGTAAAACACACCCTTTCTAGTGGACAGTTCTATTAATTTCAACAAATGCATTCACCACCACAATCAATATTCCACAGAATTCCATCACCTTAAAGAACTCCCTTCAAAGTCTACTGGAGTCAATTCCTCTCCTCATTCCCAGCACTATGGATGTTTTCTGTCCTGTAGTTTTGCTGCTTCCAGACTGTCATATAAATGGAATTATATGGTATGTAGCTGTTGAATCTGGCTTCTTTCATTCATAATAATGTATTTTTGTATTCATTCATGTTGTTGTAAGTATAAATAGTTCAATCCTTGGCTGAGTAGATTACATAGTATGAACATACGATTGTTTGCTTGTTCATTTACCTGTCTAAAGAAATTTAGTTCACTTCCGGTCTTGGCAGCAAAAAAAGCTATTATTAATATACATGTGTAGGTTTTCTTATAAATATAAGTTTTCATTTCTCTTAGGTAAATACCAAGGAGGCAGTTGGCTGGGTGGTATGCTAACGTGTATGTTTGGCTTTATAAGGAACCATCAAAGTTTTTCTAAAGTGGTTGCTACATTTTGCTTTACCACCGGCAATGAATGAGGATTCTGGTTGCTCCTGATTCTCTCCAGAATTCAGTATTGTTAGCATGCTCCTTTTTATTGTTCCTTGTTTCATTTGGTGGTGTTGTTGCTGTTGGCCATTCTAATAGTGCAGGGTGCCATCTTGTTGTTGTTTTAATTCACATTTCCCCAACGTTAATGATGTGGAGCAGCTTTTCTTTCACTAATTTGCCATTCGTGTATTTTCTTGAGTGAGACATCCATTGGAGCCTCTTTTCATTTTTTTAAAAATTGGGTTACTTAGGGCTGAGGCTGTGACTCAGTGGTAGAGCGCTTGCATGTCATGTGTGAGGCACTGGGTTCGATCCTCAGCACCAAATAAAAATAAAATAAAGGTATTGTGTCCATAAACAACTAAAAATACATACTAAAAATTAAGTTTCTTTGTTTCCTCATTATTAAGTCTCAAAGTTCTTTATATAATTCTGAATACAAGGTATGTGTCAGATGTGCCTTTACAAATATAGTTGTGCATCACTTAACAAGAGGGATACTGAGAACTGTATTGTGAGGCGATTCCATCACCATATGAACATCATAGAGTGTGCCTACACCAACCTAGAAGGTGTAGGTCAACCTTCCCTACGTGGTCCTCTTGATGCAAGACCAGGTAGACGAGGTGGCCGCTGGCATTCAGGCATACTGTTTTAAAGCTAACTCCTCATTTTAGTAAGTGGGAACAGCACAATCCAAAACAACAATAGAGTATTTTACGTACATCAACCAGTAACAGTTGTATATTACCATTATTATGTACTTACATAGTTGCACATACTGGAATTTTATAGGCAGGCAGCACAGCAGGTTTGTTTACACCAGCATCACCAGGAACACGTGAACAATGTATTGTGTGACGGCTCTGCTGTGGCTCTGATGTCGGGAAGTGACAGGACATCTTCAGCTCTGCTGTAATTTTAAGGGACTACTGTCTCATAGGAGATCTGCTGTTGGCCAAAACATCAATCAAGATGCAGGCATGACTGTATTTTCTCTCTGTGTTTGTCTGGTTTTCATTCTCTTAATAGAACCTCTCAGAGAAAGGAAGTGTTTAATCTTGATGGAGTTCCATCTACCATTTCTTTTATCTTGGCCTCGTATCTAAGAAATCCTTGCATAACCCAAGGTTATAGAGATGTTTGCCCTACATTTTCTTTTGGATATTTTCTTGCTTTGCATTTTATATTTATATTTATATCCCATTTTAGTTACTTGTTGTATGTGGTGCCCAGTGGTAGATTTTGTTAACTACAGCTTGGAGAGTGAATTGTTTGTATTCATAGTCTCAACATTTTGCCTAAAAAACAAAAGGAAATTCCTTCTCTCCAAACTTTCTGCAAGCAGATCAAAAGTGGGAGAGATAACATGAGGCTAGATCCCAGATAACCTGCAGAAATACTTAAAAGAATTCTAAAACAGGAGACGATTAGATTTCCTAAACATTTCATTGTTTATCTAAAGCAAATAATCAGTGAGTCTAACTTTATCATTATAGCCTGTTTTTATGATTCCTATTAAAAACACCCTTAGTATAATACTTAGCTTCAGATGACTCTTTGGTTTCTGTTTTTTTAACCTTCAACTTAAGAGTTAGACTCTAGTGGCAAGTTTATCTTTTGTATGTCCCCTATGCTGTTTCCTAATAAATTTTCAGTAATTAAATTAAAGGCCCGGCATTCCTCACAAAAATCTAATGTGGTTTGTTCCTTTGACCCCAAGTTCTTAACCCTGGTGACACATTAATTAAGAGGGCTGATGGTTGATTTTATTACCAAAGTGGTTAAAGTTTTGATAAATAATTCTCACCACTTAAGCTAGATAGCTAAACAGATAGCAGCAATGGGTTTGTGTACATGGGTCAACAATAATGAGGTGTCTTTTTGGATTTTTTTGCTTTTTATTTTTAACAAGATGAAACTGTTTCCAACTAGATAGGTTGACATTTGAACCTCAGGCTCATGTGGTATGTTTTATATTTGGACCAGTATTTACAGTTGAAGACTCTATCTAAAACATGTGGCTGAATTCATAGCACTGAGCAACGGAGCAAAGGTTTTTAATTAGCATTACCACTGACAGAGCAAGACTAAGGGCAGACCAGGAGGTAGCTATCATTCCATCTATGAAGGACAGAAAAACACAACTGTAACTTCAACCTTGGCTGGAAATAGAAAGAAGCAGAGAAAACCTTATAGCATGGAGTTCTTCTCATGGAGAGAATTGTATGTGATTGGAAGAACTTTAATGGGCCACTTTAAAGGTATGTTGGGGTTAAAATTCCTAGAAAAACGAAAAGGTACAGTGATAAGAGCCTTTATATTACCTTCTAAGGTCAGGGTGTCCGACAATTTACCTTTTGTCCTAGGAAAGGCATGTACTTAAGACCTTAGGTCCTTCTCAGCAACCCCCACAGCCACTCCCAGACTTTCCCCAAAATGGATGTCCAATATCTCTTAAAAACATCATATTAAACTCCCTCAAATGATCAGTCTGCCTGAAGGCTCATGTCCTGACCTTGAAGTAGTGGACATTGCTAACACCTCCATCAAAGCAATCAAAGGATTTTGAGAGAGATGTGGTAAAGACTGCATATTATTCAGATTCAGGGTTCAAGCAAAGCTGTCCCTCAAGACTTTTAGGGATTAGCTTTGAGAAATGTTACATTTGAAACCGAAAGACAGGGTTGGTTGCCAGTTGGTTGTCTGATTGTTTCAGGGACAGTTTTGCAATTGAGGGGAGAGACACATTATGTGCCACCCAAAAGTGATTATCTTTAAGAGGTGCAGATGCCATTGTAAGCGCTGTTGGAGTCTGATCTAAGAGAATAATTGTAATGAAGGAGGCACTCTTTGCACCCTCCTAGAAACTATTACTGAGAATCTATTCATCTCCCCAAGCGCCGGTGATTTAGGAAGTTGGCAAGGCCCCAGTTTATATAATGGGAAACGCTGCAGAGCTGGGCTCTAGATGATATCTCTTGAGGAAGCCTAGGGAACCTCTGCCTTACTCAACCTCCAGAAGCCCCTAGAAGCCCCTAATGGAGAGAAGAGCTGTTCTGCTCTTTCTTGCTAACACTATCCCAGAAGCATCTGAGGAAAAATGACTCCTAAAGTTTAAGTGGTTGTTTTAGTCAGTTTCACATTACTGGAACAAATACTTGAGATAACTGAATTATAAAGAGAAAAGATTATTTCAGTTCAAGGTTTCAAGGTTTCAGACAATGGTCAGTGGCCAAGTTGTTTCTGGCTCATGGTAAGGCAGCAGCACATCATGGCAAAAAGACAATAGAAGAGCCAAACTGTTTACCTCATGGCCAGGGAGCAAGACAGAGGAAGAATAAGGGTCTGAGATCCCCCAGTTCCCTTTAGAGACATCCCCCCAATAACCTAACTTCCTCCCAATAGGCCCCACCTCTTAACTTTTCCACTACCTCCCAATAGCACCAAGCTAGGAAACAAACCTTTAAAACATTCCAGGTCCCAGTTATAGAAATGACCAAAAGGGAAAGCTGAGGTGTCTGGTGACCACAGGACACAGAGATTTGCTTGGAGCAGATATTTATCGAAACACTTCAGTCCTAGCTTCATAACTTACGGTTCCTATTAAGTTCCAATCTCCATTCTATAGTATTTCCTTATCATGGAGGTAGAAAACTTGAAATAGTTTATTTTTAATTTTAATTTTTTTTGGTAGGCCATATTTTCTAAAAAGAACTTAGGGAAATATACATGACAATTATGAGAATAACTGTGAATGAAGGCATTTGGTAAAGGTGTAATTATCCTTAGAAATAGAAGCTAGCTTGTATTTGTCATCTGTATTCCTTTTAATTCTGTGAGGCAATGTAAACCATGTATGAATATTGTATTTAAATGAATCATTCCCATGACAAGAATCTGAAAATGTTGCCAGCCCTGGCGATCTAACCCTCTGTGGGCTGCCAGAGAGAGCAGCTACCGACAGCCCTTAGGATGGACTTTCACAAATAACATGTTCCATGTTTCTCCTTTTACCCCAGGTGTAAAGTGGTGGCATAACACTTGCTACTCTGGACTCCCACCCACCCCTACAAACATACACCCAAGTGGGTTTGAAAGATAAATAACATGCTGGGAAGCCATTAGGGGTGAAAGATATAAAAGAACGTTCAGAGGCTTTAGTAATCCAAGCTCCTACTCTGCAAACTCTACCAGGTCAGAACTGAGCACCCATTATTATTAAATACTATTGTCCTGGACAGGAGCCAGGGCACCCAAGACTCTTTCTCTGTAGCACCATTAAATGCATGAGAATCAAAAGAAGGTAATTTCCCAGCTATAATCATCCCTTCATTACAAGCTAACTCTGGGGGTAATTAGCTTCTTCCTCAGAGTTATTTCCTCTCCTTACATCACCCCTACCTCACATCTTTCTTTGCTACGACTTACCCTCTAAGAAGTGCAGGGCTCCTACCTGTCACCCTACCTATCAGACCTCTGCATCTCTGAATCTCTTTGCTTATGATAGTAGCTGTGATTTACCTTTCTGTATTTTTCAATAGTGCTCCAAGTGCCAATTGTTAAAGGACAGCTTCTAAGTACACATTCTAATGGACATAAATCTGTAAGCCATCTTTGGAAATGATTAGGAAGAAAAAAAAATACTTAATTTGTTGCAGTGGTGATGAGACAGAAGATAGGAAGCTCTGGTAGGAAAGCAGTCCAGCCAGCTGCTCAGAGAGCCTCCTAAAACGCCACTACCTTAATAGGGTCCACATGTTCCCAAAGTGAGATCTCAGCAAATGAGGAATAGAAAGTGGATTTATCAGTTTTCCACATTGTATAAAACTCAGGGAAAATAACTCATATTAATGAAACTGACATATAAAAAAGAGGTTGTAAAACCAGAATTTTGGGAACATCCAAGTAGACCCACGTGTTCTCACCAGAGATCTGAACATTGTATCCTCTCAAGAAAATCCTCCCAGAAGACAAACGGTAAAGATTGTGAGTACAGTGCCTCCTGGAAGCCTGTCTTCAGATGGGCAACATCACTAGCTTGGGAAGCATGTTAGGTTTTCTAGAGAAACAGCCCGGGAATCTGTGCTTTAGCCACTCTCCCAGTGATCCTTATGTCTGTTGAAATTTGGTTTAGTGGACATGGAATTTGAACAAGTAGAGTTGCACAAAGGACCCACTCATCCAATGAGTGCTAGTAAGTCCCTCCAGTGCAGGAACACAGAGGTAAAAAGAAAAGTCCTTCACTATAAGACAAAGTGAAGAGAGGTCTTTTTTTCTTTTCTTTTTCTTTCTCTCTCTCTCTCTTTCTTTCTTTCTTTCTTCCTTCCTTTCTTCCTTTCTTTTTCTTCCTTCCTTCCTTCCTTCCTTCTTTCCTTCCTTTCTTTCTTTCTCTTTCTTTCTTTCTTTTTTGTACTGGGAATTGAACCCAGTAGCACTCTACCACTTAGCTACATCCTCAGCCTTTGTTATTTTTTATTTTGAGATGGGGTCTCTAAATTGTCCAGGCTGGTCTGGAACTTGGCAATCCTTCCTTGCCTCATCAGTTGTTGGGATTATAGGCATGTACCACCACAGGCCTATAGGGAGAGATCTTCAATGCATCAGAGGGTGGCATGATAGAGGTATGACCACCTGGGAAGAAAATACAGACTTGAGGTGAGCAAAGTTTTAAAAAAGAAAATCAGAAAAAAAGACTTCCCATGTGGGTAGACAGTGACATCTGAAAGACTCTTAAAGAAAGATTTCTGCATTAATCAGTTTTCCATTACCATAACAAATGTCCGACATAATAAACTTATAAAGAGAAAAGTTTTACTCACAGTTTTAGAGGTTTCAGTGCATGATGAGTTGGTCCTGTTGCTTTGGGCCTGTGTCAATACATCATTGCAAGAGCCCATGACAGAACAAAACTGCTCACCTCATGGTCAGGGCACGAAAGAGAGTAAGTAGAGGGTTACTGTCCCACTGTCCTCTTGGAGAGCCCATCTCCAATGACCTGAACCAACAGGCCACAATCTCACCACCTCTCAATTGCACCTAGTAAAATATCCTTTGACCCGTGGGCCTTTGGGAAACCCTTAAGAACCAATCTGTAACAGAAGAATACTAATTAATCAGATAGATAGATATGAAAAGTATTTATAATAAAATAAAATTGATCAGAACTTAAATACCCAACCATAGAAAACTGGCTAAGTTCTTCAAATTGAAATTGACAAGCCTATTTTTTTTAACTTATGGATCCTTATACTTTCAGTCTTTAAACAAAATATTAAGCAGAAGTCCAACAAGATAAGTAACTAAATGCAAAGTTACACTCCCTGAACTCAAAGTGAGAGGTCCTATGCTCCTTCCCACAGCTTTCCTGGCACCCTTTGCAGGAACTCTCTCTGATCAATATAAGGTTAGGGAGCCATGTGGAAACACTGGTGATGAATGAAAGTGAACACTATGGGAAAATCTCCATGGCGTACTATTATGCAAAAGGAGCATATTACAACCTAGGCAGCCTTTTTCAAGGTCATCTTCCAAGGTCATCCTTAGGTGCCTATCCTTTGGCTCATTGAGTGGACAAAGGCAGATGTTTGGGATATGGGAGGGGAGGAGATGTTCAGGTTTATGTGGTCACAGCTGTATTCTCCAAGTCCTCTTTGGGAACAAAGGGACAGGCCTCTGCAGGGTGGGAGTCACAGCTTTGTGCTATCACTTGCACAGCTCCAAAGAGTTCACAAGCCCAAGAATTCTGTATTCAACCCTGGGCTTCCAAGTTGTTCTAAGGTGTATGTGTCAGAGAGGAGGTGGAGGGAAGATACTTAACAGTTTGTGGACTTGACTTTCAACTTTAAAATACTGAGGGCTATGACATGTGGGCCTCCATCTGTTTCAATATTTTCTAAAATGAATCTGACAACTTTTTATCTTATATAGGGGATTTATTGATTGAGTTTTAATATGGTCAATGATTGTCCTTATACATTATGTTGCTTATATTTACTTGAATTTTTTAAACTTCTTTTCTTTGTCTTGTTATATGTGTGTTTGACCTTGATAGGAAGGATAAACTTAAAAGGTAAACATCCTGTTTTAATTACATATGATATTATCTTTAAGTTAAAAAAAACTTTATTCCCTCATCAATATGAAAAATGAAAAAGTATCTTTTGACTCCTCATTGCTTAAAAAGGAAATTTATTCCAGCTTTATTTCCTTCATTTCCTATTCCTTGTTAATATAAAATGAGGTTTCCAAACCAGATTATTCTTTTTTTTTTCATTTTGCAGAATCCTTTATTAGAAATAACTTTTCCTATTAGTACTAGATTCCACAATGATATTTATGCTTTCCATCAAGCTAAGTCATTCTTGAGATCTTAATTTTATTAAATTTTCAGTAAGGAGAGCATATTTCAAGTAACATTTTATTGATATTTTTAGTTGAGATAATGGTAGAGTCACATGAAGTTGCAGGAAATAATAAAGATATCTAGTGTACCTTTTACTTAATGTAAAGATGGTGACATCTTGCAAACTCTAGTACAATATTACCTCCAGGACACTGACATTGATACTATTTCTGGCTTTGCCTCAGATTTCCCCAGTTTATTTGTACCCATTCATTTGTGTTTATACGTGGGCTTGTGATTATAGAGGTTTATCTCATGTCAGTTCATATATCCACCACCACACAGCACAATTCCAGCTCTACATGGATCCCTCAGTTTGCCCTTTTGTGACCACACATCCTTTCTCTACATTCCCACCTCTATCAATTTTGTAGCCTGTGAAAGGACTAATCTATTCTCCATTTTTTTTCCATTTCAAGAATGCTATGTAGATGGAATCATATTGTATGCTATCTGAGGGATGGGCTATTTCATTCAGCATAATTCTCTAGAGATTTACTAAAATTGGTTACATCAGTAGTTTGATCTTTTGTTTTATTTTTTGTTTTTGGAGAGCAGGGGACCAAACACAGGGCCTTGAGCATACTAAGAACACACTCTACCACTGAGCTACACCCCTAACTCTAGTTGATTGCTTTGTATTATTAAGTAGTACTTCATGGGCTAGACATACCACAATTAGTGTTCACCTTTTGAAGGATGTCTGATTGTTTCTAGTTTGAGGCTCTTACTAACAATGCTCCTATGAACACTCATGGACTGGGTCTGTGTGAACATGGGGTTTAATTTTTCTGGGATAAATGCCAAGAATGTAATTGCTAGGTCATATGGCAATAGCACATTTAGTTTTATAAGAAACTGCCACACTGTTTTCTGGAGTGACTGTACCATTTTACTCAAACAATTTTAAGAAAGACAAGAATTTATATTTTCTGTGCTCTTATTTATCTTAGAATATCTCTCTGTTGCTTTCACATTCATGATAAATTGGGAAAATATCCTTGTTTCATGAGAGGTTTTCCTTAAAATTCTGTAGAATTTCTTCCAATATCTTCTGGGAGTCTAAGTTACAAAGAAATCTTTTTCTAGCCTAATTTTTTGGTCCTTTACAGACAACCAGTCTGCTGTTCCATTTTGATACTTTACTAATGCTTTGTTTTCTTTATTTGAAAAAAATCACAGTAATGATACTTCTATTTTTTAAAAATCTCTTCAATTACATTTTATGAAATATGGTGGGATTTTTTTCTATTTTTTGCTGAGAAAAAAAAATTCCCAGCTAAGATTATTGAGTTTATTGTTTTGAATCTACCATTCTCCTTCACCCAGTTGACTACTTTTACTTTCATTGTTTTCTTATATTCGTTTTGTCTTTTTACATTCTGAGAAAATAAATTTTTCTTTTGCATTAGTGGCTTACTTTTCTGTTGTAAATTCAGATTTTAACCACCTTCTACTGGATTTAAATTCTGCTAAGACATTGTAATACTATTCCAAAATTTCCATATCTCACATAACTTCCATTTCACATGATTCTGTTGTCTTAACTCAGGAAATGTTATTCATTACATCTCTCTGCACCTGCATCAAATCCCATACCTTCTCATATTCAAAGTCATTGAGAAGACTTTTATTTAACTAATTTTTATAGTACTTCATTTTCAAAGGCAAAGTTCTTCCCGAATTATCAAAGTGACATTTCCTTCTCTTGTGTTGCAGGATTTAAAATTTTTTTTGGTGGGGGGACCAAGGATTAAACTCAGGGGACGTGACCACTGAGCCATATCCCCAGGCTATTTTGTATTTTATTTAGACAGGGTCTCACTGAGTTGCTTTGTACCATTACTTAGTGCCATTACTGAGGCTGGCTTTGCATTTGCAATCCTCCTGTCTCAGCCTCCCGAGCTGCTGGGATTACAGGCGTGCACCACCATACCCAGGTCTTAAATATTTTTAATTAAGGAAAATTTCACATAACATAAGAGTCACTATATTAACCTTTTTTAGTTATACCATTCAATGATTTCAGTACATTTCCAATGTTGTATGATCACTAGAACCCCTGCCTAGTTTCAGAATATTTCATCACCCCCCAGAAAACCCCTGTACCCACTAAAGAGCTACTTTTCATTCCTCCCCTCCTGTCCTGGTAGCCACTATCCTGCTTTCTGTCTCTGCAAATTTGTCTGTTCTGGGTATTTCATGTAAGTGCCCTCACACAATAGTGGTCTTTTGTGCTTGGCTTCTTTTTCTTAGCATAATATATTTTGTAGTAACTTTTAAATAAATAATAGATTCTATTCTTAGTGCAATTTTAGGTTCACAGAAAACCTGAGCAGAAGGTGCCAATATTTTTCGTATGTAGTAGCCCCACCCTTAACCATAGGAGATATGGTCCAATACCCCTAGTGAGTGCTTAAAATCATTCCTAGTTCTGCACTCTACATATACTGTACTACTTTTCTGCATATATACAACCATTATAACCCTTTTAAAAATATTTTTAGTTGTTAATAGAACTTTATTTTATTTATTTATATATGGTACTGATAATTGAACCCAGAACCTCACACATGCTAGGCAAGCGCTCTAATACTGAGTTACAACCCCAGCCCCATCATGATAAACTTTTATCTTTTCGCTTAAAGAAAGCACATTATAGCTTCTCTTTGGCACACTAAAATTGCCAGTATCATGACTTGGGTTTTTTAGAGCTATTTTTATATAAAGTAAATGTTATTTGAATACAACTGCTACCATAGTGCAACAGTCAATTTGATAACCAAGATATCTACTAAGCAACTAGCAGGAGGGCAGTGTATACAGCATGGATATGTTGGACAAAGGGATGATTCACCTCCTAGATGAGTTGGAACAGGACTGCAGGAGATTTCATCATGTTACTCAGAATGCCTCACAATTTAAGACTTATGGATTATTTATTTGTACAATTTTCCAACTAATATTTCCAGACTGCAGTTTCCACATGTAACTGAAACTATAGAAAGAGAAACCAGGGATAATGGGAAACTACTGTACTCCTCATGTATTTATAGATTCCCCTATTATCAACATCCAGCAGGAGAGTGGTATATTTGTTATAACTAATGAATCTACACTGATACATCATCATTACCCAGAGTCATAGTTTTCATTAGGTTTCATACTTGGTGATGGACTTTGTCTATGGGTTTGAACAAATGTATAATGATGTATATTTGTCCATTATAATATTAAACAGGGTAATTTCATTGCCCTAATATGTGGTACCTATTGCAGTATTTTTAATGTTAAATTTTTTGTTCAATCATTATTATTACCCCCATAAGATTAATCTGGGAGTGTGTTTGTCAGGACATTGCAAAGTTGAATAGCCTTCTTGGCATTTTCTTGGTAATTAGGAAAAGCACCTTCTCCACTCTAGCTATGGAGCACATAGAAGAAGTAAGATCACATGCCAGGCCCCAGAACCTGATGGCTTTCATCCAGTGTACTTATGCTAGAATTGGACTCCCACCTCTGTCTCATCTCTCCCCTATGCTGGATAATTCAAAAACCTGCAATATTTTCAGAAAAGGGGGTTTCCTTGACCAGTTTAAGTAAATGTTTCATAATAATAACTTTGAAAATAGGTTTCTTCAGAAAAGCTAGGGAGAAAAAAGATATTTTCAAAGTAACAAGAATTCTGTGTTCAAGATAGTTTATGTAATTGGAAGGCAGATTAGCACAGTGCTAAAGAATTGGGGCTTAGGATTCAGCAGACTGAGTTAAATTTTGCTCTGTCACTTACAGAAAGACCACAAGCAAATTCCTTAAATGCTGTTTACATTTGCAGGGGAAAATAGTGTATCACAATGTTATTTGGGGAATTAAATGAGTTAATTCTCATTTGTTAAAACCCATTATTAACACTCAATATAGCACAACCCAGTTCGTAGAAAAAAAGATAGAATGATATTTGTTAAAATATCAAGAATAATTGTTCGATTGAAGCACATATTTTCAGCCAACACATAAAGCAAATTATTATTCATGTCCCATATTTTCTGGCAATTCAGAGAGCTCATTTTTTTCATATTTCTTTTTCTTTCAGCATTCAATGTATGAAAAAATAGGGTAGCAACTCAATATCTGATTTCTTTCTTCTAAACATGAAGTTTATTCTTGGTCTTTCTTTCTCTACTCTCAGAAATATCCTTGCCCAATATCACTTTGAGTTTTCTGCCAACTTATTATAAACACACTGCACACCATGTTTAATGCAGCTGAATCCCAAAACATGTTTTCAGTCAGGATTCATCTCTCCCTGATCCAGACCTACCCACCTTAACAGAGTAGTTTAGGAGCCATTAAATGAGACCCCAGAGAGGTACAACTCTTTTGAGTTTCACAGGTCATCCTGCCATGAGACCAAGGATAAGAATGGTTCTTCTAAGTGATCAATTCCTAAATATCCTTCCAACTCCATTACTGCACAAATTGAAGTCAGTTTTTAATTATTCTTTTCCTTTTAACAGAGCCCTTAACTTCTATTAATTCAGGAAGGGGTATATTGTAGACACTTCTATTAATTCAAATTTTAGTCTAATCACACTTGGGTAAGGACTCAGGCATATATTCCTTTAAGGGAAAAATCATCCTTCAGAAGAAAAATTGACAATACTTAGAAATCTAAGGCCTGCTAAAAATAGCTATTCCTGGGGAATCCCAGCAGGCTGATGCAGATGGAGACAGCCCACATTGCTATGAAAAGGTCATGGAAGGCTTTGGGATTCGCACATTAGGAGGGAGCCACCCACCCACCCACCTTACTAGATAAAAGACTTTAAGAAAAGTGACTGGGAAGGAATATTTCTGTATATTTGGGGCTTTTGGAGCTCGAAATAACAAAAAAAAATTTAAATGGTATATGTAATAGGCAAGTACTATGCAATGGCCATAGCTTGCCCATCAATACATCCCATCAATAGCCTGCTACTCTAGACATGTTGGCCCTGATGTTGTAAGTGGTCAAGACTCTGAGCTTGCCTGTGCCTGAGTTACTTCTTATATAGAAGTATCTTACTCATAAATAAATACAAATGTTAAATAATAAAGCTATCTCTCACTCCTAGAAAATATAACCACCCGGACACCATATTATATGGAAAATATCCCTGAACAGGGAGCTCTAGGATTGGATCTAGCCTTCTCATTTACTAGCTTTTGTTTTTTGCATAGTGAGAAACTGCTGAAGTCTTATTTTCCTTAGTTCTTGACACATGGACCATCAATGAGTATTAGTTAACCATAGACTGAGTGGATAAAATAGGACTATTAGCTCTGTCTACCTATTAGGAATTTGGCAAGAGCCATTTGGGAAAATATGGGTACAAATGTTTACCAACTAAAAATATCATTAGAAATGTACAGTAGTGTTATTAAGATCAATAATGATAGTAATCTAAAACTTATTAAATATGTAAGGAAAAAAACAACCTTTGTGTGCAACCAAAACAATGTCTCAAAATTCAAGTAATGATTTCCTATGTTATATCAGAGAAGAATCACAATTTTTGAACTTTTTTATATTCATAAAAAAAGTCCATATGTGATTAGAATATTTTTAAAAAGGTAATCAGTTCTTTACAACATAGTAGTTTCCAATTCAGATCGGAAGCAGCAATTCCGAGGGCTGGGCTAGTTTAGAGAAGCATGAGGTGAAAATTGATAAGCTGATAGCAAGAAAGAGGACTGGGGAAAAAAAAACTATTAAAACTCTGGATTCAAGGAGTAGATTATGATTATGTAATTTAGATGCAAGTATTCCACTCTTAGAAAAAAAAAACCCTGTGGGTATCATTTTATCACAGTGTTTTGCAACAACTAATATTAATAGCGATGACAAAGACCACTTAATTGATGAGTATACTCTGGTTAAAAGGCAAAGAAATGATTAGCATACATCTTCAGAATAATTTTCATTAAAAATGCTTCCTAAAAATTTGGGGCTTTGAAGAGCAAGTCTCAACTTGTGGTGGAGGAATATTACATAATTCTGTATCTCATTCCCCAAGGTTTTCTCTGCCTTAAAGATTGGCAATAAATAAGTCTACTAGCTCTGAGAAAGACCTTCGTCTTCCTTCCTAAACTGAGGACGTTCCAGTCCACTTGTGAATTCCTATGGGTGGCTGATTCTCAATTCTTTATATCCTTACTACTTACAGCTATTATTTGTAGCTTACTATCAAGAGATTAAATATAATTAAAATTGGGTATTTAGACTAAAATTAGAAAGTTCACTGAGTTTCTGGAAGATTCTAAATCTGTACAAGGCTCTGACTTTACAAAGACTCTACTGTGCATGTAGGCACAGATTGCAAAATTTTCAATCAGGGAGGAACTTCATTACTTCCCCAATTTTGCTGTTGGAATCAGTTGCAATTTTAATTGCTGCTATTTTTGCTTTTTTTAAATATAAATTATTCTTTAACCTGTTATTAATTCATTGTGTTATGGGTCGACTGGGTAATCCTAAAGTGTGGTGAGACATAGTTACATCAACACTATTTCTGACATAAAACTTCCAATTACTCGGCATTAACACATGCATGTATTATATTTCAAACATGACTCATTCTCTATTACTAAAATATGTATAGAAAATCATTCCATATTCTGTTTTGTACAATGTCTGTGCATTCGCATTATTTATACTATTAATTTAACCGTAAAGAAATTACTGGACAATTTTTTAAATTTACAGAGCGTAATTTCTTAATATAAAACCTTGCATAGAAGCTAATAATTTTCCTCTATATTATAAATAATAAGCAATTCATATATGCTTCTACTAAATATATTTGTGTACTTTGTCCTTCTCTAATCCTTTATAATACCCAAGTTTTTTCTACTAAACATAGACGATGAAAATTAGCACCTAGGAGGCTTTTGCCTATCGCAGAGAGTTGAGGTTGGGGTGTAAGGGCCAAGAGTCTTTAAAAATAATAGGGAGTCTTATAGGGATATTCCTCTAAATGACACAAACTATATTGTCCTGCAGAATGAATCATTCTGTGTAGGTGCCAGATAACTGAATTAGTGCTGTACATGGAGACCCATCCAAAATACTTTCGCCCATGAGCTTCATAAACAAGCTGTCAACAAACATGTGGCTCTGTTTCCCTGCAAATGGAATCTTTTGACTCTTCTAGCTGGTCATCTGACTAGCAGAAGAAAATTTACTTCTGGGCAATTTTATTCAGACTGAGCTTCTCTGTTAAACAAAGGAGTATAGGAATTTTCATTCCCCAGAATGTGCTGTTCCATCCTCAGCACAGGATGCGCTGAACAATTTCCCAGCCTCAGAAGCCCTACTCTCATTCCTTGCCTCTGCTGCAGGCTGAGTCACGGGCATCCTTGCAGGCATTCTTGCTCTCTCTTGCTGTCTTCAGTTGGAGCATGCTGCCTTCCGCCTCATGTTTGCCTTTCATCTTGGCTCTTATCTTTGATAACATAAACAAAACAAAACTCCTTTCTGTTTGATTTATAACCTTCACTTCAGCTGGTATGCTAACTTGAGAAATCACCCTGGATGGTTCACTTAATAGTTTCACTCATTTTCACACTTTATTAGGAGGTTTGTTGAATGAGCAGAGCTTCCTGCTCATTTGTAAGGGGCATTGCTTTTAGTTAAACTCCGACACTAAGCTGAAAAGCCTCCCCGTCTTATGGTTGATTCTCTGATAATATGAAGCACAAGCATATACACACACTCATCTGATATGGCTTGGATATGTTTTGAGTGTGTCCCCAAAGGTTCACATGCTAGAAGCATGGTTCCTGTGTCACAGCATCAGGAGATGGTGAAACCTCTAAGACAAAGGGCCTAGGGGAAGGTGATTTAGTCATTCATTGGAGGCACCTCCTTTGAAAGGGATTAATATAGTTCTCAATGAACTCCAGTTAGTTCCTGAAAGAACAATCCTATACAAAAGAGCAAGCCAAGCCCCTGAATCTCTCTGCCTTCCCATCTTACCATGTGCTTTCTTCTGTGCATATTCCTGCCGTTGTGTTGCCATCCACCATGAAACCCTCATCAGAGGCTGAACAGATTAGGCCACTCATTGTAGGACTTTCAGACTCCAAAACTCTGTGCTAAATAAATGTCTTTTCTTTAGAAAGTCCAAGCTCCTTGTGTTTTGTTACAGCCACAGAAAGCAGACTAATACACGATCCAATTAAGTATCTCTCCAGATAAAATGCATCACTGCAAGTCCCACACCTATTCCTCATACACCTCAGAAAGTGATATACAAATGTATGGTAGAGAAGAACACCTCTATAGTAAAGAGGTGATCACCATATTTCCTAGTTGATTCAAATCCTGGTTCTGAGTCAGAGGTCACAGTAGGGGGAGGAGGGGAAGAGATAAAATATCTTGCCTCTTTACTTCCATCAATTTTTTTTAAGCAGGAATACTATGTCTTAGCAAAGTAAAGGTAGGTAAACTACTAAATCGCATCTCAAATTCATCCACAAACCTTACAGTTTATGAAAATTGTTCAAATATTTTTCAGCAAATTTTTTGGAGGGAGAAAATTTTCAAAAAAGAAATATTTCTCAGAATGATTTTAGAAAGTTTAGTGTTAAGATAGGAAAAGTCAAATACCATTTTTTTTTAGTATATTTTACAAAATATTTAACTTGAAAGTAGGGATCTCCAAATTTAAAAGTTTATCCCACAGTTCTTTCACAATTACCAGAAAAAAACCTAAAGCAGCTCTGAAAACCAAAGATCACCTATGCAGATGCTAATACACAATAAGGTGTGTTGGGGGGGGTGGTAAGGTAATATAAAATTCATTGGATTAGACAGAGGGGAATAAAGGGATGGGAGGGGGATGAGAATAGGAAAGACAGTAGAATAACTGTCCTACATTATAGTAACTTTCCTCTGTTCATATATGAATATACGACCAGTGTAACTTCACATCATGTACAACCACAAGAATGGGAAGTTATATTCCATGTGTGTATGACATGTCAAAGTACATTCTGCAGTCATGGATAGCTAAAAAGAACAAATTAAAAAAAAAAACACAAGGATCACAGTCAACCTTTTAGAAAGTTCTTAGATGCATTCTTAAAAATTACTACCAAGCATAGTTAGTTGGAAGTGAATTGAGAAGCAGAACAGGTTTCTACATGCTTTACTCTTTGAAATTTAAGATCACCTTTCACAAACTAGGTAGGATGATAATTCTTGAGTAAACAACCACAATAACAACTTGGAGTCAATGGGGGAAGAACAGCACCACAATAAAAGAGTAATATCTGGAAGTACTGGAGTCACAGTTTGCCTCTGAAGATTATTTTTGACAAGAAACACAAGAATATTTCAAAGGGCTGCTTGGTGTTCCCAGTAAGAGAGAGGAATTTAAAGCTCCTAGGAAAGGGAGAATTGGCTTGTTTGGAAAGATCAAAGATAAAGAAATGCAAAAACAACAGCCTGAGAAGCAGACTGAGAGGTAAATTGAAAGTAAAGCAATGCTAATTCAGAAAAAGCAAATGTACTTTGACATCTACATATAGATCATATATAATATATACAGAAGTACGAAGCAATGGAAGTTAAAATATTAATGGCAGCATTAAGGTTAATTTTATTCTCCACAATTTTCTGCATTATCTGTGTTTTCTAAAGTAAGTATTGTTTCATAAATAGGAAAAATAAAAGTAATGAATAATGCTACTGTGTTTTAATTATAAAAGCAATATAATAATGTAATAGAAAAATTTAATGATAAGAAAGATGTATGACTCAGCTACCCTATTACCATTTTGTGAACTCTCTTTCTTACTTCCTTTGTATTTATATTTTATATGCTTTTTATAATGCTACACATAAATTTTCTTCCTTATGTTTTCAATTTATGTTATTTAGGAATTTCTGTTCATTTTATTTCTCTGCATAAGCTTTGTAAGTGTTCCCGTAACGGCTGCAAAACATATCACCAAAAAACAATTCAATAATGTGCTTAATGGTTCCCTTATTGATGGCCATTTAACTAGCTTTAAATTTTTTAAATTATGAATGATGTTAAAAGAAACACATTTGCACCTACAATCTTTCAATTATTTTGGGCTGGTTATTTAACTTAGACTCTCTAAAATAATTGTTATTCTTATTTAATCCTAGAAATACCTCTTCTAAATTAGATGTTAATATCATTTTCTTTTTTTACATAAAAGAAAATTTAGCCTTAGAGAAAAGTGACACGTCCCCAAGTCTTACCATTAATGGGTAGTGAAATTGTGTCCCAGCAGGCAGTCTGCAGAGTCAGCTCATGATGCCACCTGACTTTCCAACACTGGTTCTTCACAGGTTAATATTGCTAATACCCAAGCTGATAGTTCCTATTTCCTGAAATCTTTACTGTCAGTTGGGCATTTAAGTTATATTTTGAGTGATTTAATTAGCTGGGAAGAAAAAGATAACCAAATTTTTTTTTGTGCTAATCTCTACATGCTACTCAATGAGCATTATTTTCTTTGCTGACTATGAAGGTCACTAAGAGAATTGCTTAAATATAGAGCACTGCCTTCCAAATAATGACTAACTAGACTCTTTCCTACTCCTCCTGTTTTACACTCAAATAAGCAGAATCTATTTAAAATCAAAGGAAAAGGATAAAAACATAAAGCCCTAAATGCAAACTAAAATGCATTAAAAGTAATCTGTGCACCATGAGATTGCATTGTTCTAGATGCAATGCACTCAGCTGAAAAAAATCTCCTCTAAAGATCCCAGGAAAGAAATCCACTGGATTAAAGGCACAGGAGTTTTGGCATGAAAACCATGACTTGAAACTGCAGCTTTCCACATCCAAGAATTCATAATAGTCCTTTACAGTCTCTCAGATCACCTTCTATTAAAACTGTCCATAATCTCAAGGGTAAAAGGAGAGATGATATGAAAATAGCTATCAAAATGAACTCTAATTTCCTAAAAAAGTAACACCCCTGTATCTATTGAACATCCAGATTGCAAAATACACATTTCACACCTCCCCAGATTGTGAAACTCCATGACCACTAAGTGATTATGTTGCTGAAAGAATGAGAGATTTATATTTTGGCTTAGGGACAACTTCTCAGGATAGGCCCCATTCATTCCTCACTTACCTTCCCACTTGGACTCAGCCATCAAAACCTTCCCATGTAGGATGGAGGGCAGGACTTGAGTGCAAGCACAGGAGGTCCTGTTGGGGACAGGCTGAGCCTAGGCAGATCCACCCACTCCACTTAGAGCATGAATCCAAGCCTCAGACCAAGCTGAGGACTCAGCAACCTCAAAATGTCTATGCCCAGGAGCAGGTACTGCTGGGCTATTTCCCATGCCCTCTGACTGAAAATTTCATATTCCTGGCAATTTGCTTTGGACCCAATTTTTGGTTTCCAAGTGTTTCCTTGGACTTGATGCTTCAGGCATCTCATGCCCACAGAACTGCTGCTCACACCATTCCTTAACACCACAGCCATACCTCCTCGTTACCACCTACTCACACATGGAGCCTGGCTCAGACAACCAACTGCTGAGCCTCAAACAAGCCCTCAGTGTCTGACTCTATTAGTGTGGAAGGTCTGAAAATCAGGATTGTGTGGATGGTATGTGTTAGTCAGAATAAGTAAGATCAATGCAGAACCCAAAAGAAGAGAGTTCCCAAGAACTCTCCCCCAAAGTTTAGTGAACGTCTATCATTTCCCAAGCACTTAACTCTGAAAATGAGTACAGCAGCCATTGCAAAAATGTGAGACATACCTGCCTTGGTCAGATTTCTGTCACTGAAACAAATACCTGAGATAAATAAACTTAAAGAAAGGAAAAGATTTTATTTGGGCACATAGTTTCAGAGGCTTCAGTCCATAGTCAAATGACCTGTTCCTTTGGGGCCTATGGTGAGGCACCACATCATGGTGGGAACACATGGCAGAGAAAGCTATTCACCTTATGGAGGTGGGAAACAAAAGAGAGAGAACAAGGTGGAAGAGACCCACATCTTAATAGTTGCACCACCTCTCAATGGCACCACACTGAGGAACAGCCCTTTAACACCTGAGTCTTGGGGGAACATTCAAGATCCAAACTATAGTAGGCACTGAATCATAACAACATGCTTTAAGACATGATGGCCTTTACTATAAGAGTAAGAAGTGAGCTGGGCTGGGCACAGTGGCGCAGGCCTGTAATCCCAGCAGTTTGGGAGGCCAAGGCAGGAGGATCACGAGTTCAAAGCCAGCCTCAGCATAAGCAACTCAGTGAGACTCAGTCTCTAAATAAAATACAAAATAGGGCTGGGGATATGTATGGCTCAGTGGTCGAGTGCCCCTGAGTTCAATCCCCGGTACCAAAAAAAGAAAGAAGAGAGCAGAGCTAAGAAGCAGAAGTGAGAATCCTACTATCCCCCTTTAGGCTTCAGTTTTTTAATTCATGAAATAGTCATAACAGCAATGTCTACCTGGCGCATAGAGTAAGTGATTGAGTAAACATGTACAAAGGGCTAGCACAAAATAAATGCTACTTACTACATGTTAGCTCTATGGGACACAGGGCTGTGGGTGATAGGGTAGTTATGGTAGGGATGTGGCCCAGGAAAATTGAATAATTGAGTATTGTTTGGTGATTGCCTCATGTGGCTAATCCCTGTGTTCCTAAGGTTCCTACAGGAAACCAACTAAGTGATTGACATTTCCTTTGTACTCACCACTACATAGTCTAGTGCCAGTAAAATCAGCAGAAACTCATCAATGTTACCTGAAGCAACTTAATATATGTACTTCTTTCCATACATTTTATTTTACTTCTTCAGGTCTTCACATGCCCATGAATACAAGACCAGGGTATCGGTCTTCAAGCAGTTGAATCATTTCTTTTTTCCTTTGGGTTAGGTCTTTTCATAGTTTGGTTTTGAACACAGAAATTCAAAGATTTAAATTCTAGATTTGGGGAGAAAGAAAAGGAAATATGTAAAGACAATAGGCAAATAAATGAAAGGAATGTTTGTGCTTATTTAAATGTGATTCAATAATAACACAGAGAAAAGGATAAATCTTCAGGGATACAGGGATTTTATTCTAGGAATAGTGGTTTCCCAGGTGTTATTTTAGTACATATTATTCCCAAGGGTCCCTGGGAGATCCAGAGCCCCTCAGATCCTGGTTATCTATCCAGAGAATGAGATTAGAGCTATAGCTATAGGATTGGGGCCTGAGAGTGCACCAAGACCAAGAAATCTGTGGGTAGGAGACCTACATCAGCAAATGCCACTGAGCAAAATACCTTAATAATTACAAAAAGTATACTGGCAACATGCACAGTATACATACCATATGCCAGGCTTTGTGCCAATGCAGTCTCAATGCCATGGTGAGAAAGCACCTTGCAACATAAAAGTCTGTACTTTTCTTTTCTTCCCTTCCTTGTACAGCTCCCACAGAACCTGAAGGAGAATGAGGACAGTGGGAATACAGAGAGAAAGAAATAGTCTATGTTCAGTTCTAACTTCCAAAATAAGCTCTTGATCCCAGATCAGAAACAATACTTTTGAAAGCCAAAGTTTTTGAAATGCAAGAGGAAGGTTGTTCAGAGAAGAAAAGGCTATTAAGAACCAAAAAAAGAAGGCCTTAGAGGAAAGAGGGCCGAGCAGCCATGCCAGACAAGAGGTTGAAAAGAAGGTGGAGAAAGACCAGACTCCCACGCTCCCCCAACACAGACAGAGCAGATGAAGTTCAACCAGACTGGGGGCTGGAGCACTCAACCAGGGGAGTCCAACGCAGGCTGGGAAGGGGACCAGAGGTGCAGGCTGAGCCAAGATCAGTGACCATCATGATTCAGCAGTATAGCGTGTGTGGAAGGGAGGCAAAAGTCATCCACTGAGACCTGTTGCAGATGTCATTTGGAGGGACATGGGTAGGATGTTGTTGACCCCACTCTACATAGCTGGTGTGAACAGCTCCTTTTCAGCGGGTGCTATACATGTGGCCACTGAAAGGGTGGCTCCACCAAGTCACCAGCAGGTGACATTGAGTAAGTTCCTTAGCCGTGGGTCTTAAAAGCATAACTTTTCAGATACAAGTGCTTTACAGAGGGGTTGTTTCTAGGCAAAGCTCATTGAAAGTAAGGAAGCAGGAATTGAGAGGAAGGGGAGGAGGGATAAATGCATGAAGTAGCTGCAGTATAGCCTGGAGAGACTTCATCCCTCTCCTGAGAGGAATTCCAGAAGATACACCAAGGATAATGGCAGTGTGGCAAGATTCGGTGAAAAACAAACTATCTTTGCGCCCACCAGAATTAAAGAAAGATATGAGTTTTCTCGGAAAGTAGGTATTGTGTGCCAAGAATATCTGCCACTAAATCTATCCTGGTGAAACGACAGAGCTTCAAAGAGTAAAATAAAATGCATTTTTGTAAAAAATGGTACTTATGGGTATAGTGGATTTCTTACAAGCAACAACTGAGGCCAAAAGTCTAGAAAGTAATATTTTTTAACATGCTGAGAATAAGGAGCAACAAAAACTATTGACCTAGAATTCCTCCCTACTTGACTTTTTCAAAAACTACAACAGATTACTACCCATGAACCCTGACTGAAAAAAGTGAAAAAGGATGGGCTGGGGCTGGGGCTCAGTGGTAGAGTGCTTGCCTGGCACACCTGAGGTACTGGTTCAATCCTCAGCACCAAATAAAAATAAGTAAATAAATAAATACAGTTATTGTGTCCAACTACAGCTAAAAATATTTTTTAAGAAAAAAAAAAGAAGTACAAAAGGATGAAATTTAGAAAGAAGAAAAATGAACCAAAGGAAACACTGTGATTCTAGCAGCCGTGATAGGCAACTCTGACAGGATACTATAGGGGCAAATTGAATTATTCACCAAAAATACAAAATATCATCATGAGTATGACTCAATTTTTGTATAATCAAAAAGTTAGAACTAAAACTTGGAGTAATAATAAGATTAACAACCAGAGAAAAGTATTTGAAGTATAGTTATAGTGCTAAAATATTTTGGTTTTCCTCAGGAGGAAAAATAAGACTAAATTACTGTATATATTACTTGAATACAAAGTTAATTGTATATGATAAAAACTAAAAAAAAAAATCACTCCTAAAAGTAAGAAGACAAGGTGTAACCCAATTGACAAGATGAGAAAAGTGAACAAATTTCATTAATCATAAAAAGTAGGAAAGAAACTGAAAAAGGAAAACATAAAGTACAAAACAAAATGAGATGGCAGGAATTCATCTGAATAAATCAGTAATCATGATGAATATAAACAGATTAAACTCATCCACCAAACACATACTCTTTAGTTGGACTAGAAAAACAAAACCAAGATCAAGATACATGTTTTTGTTACATGAACACACTAAAAAACAAAATAAATAAAATTCCAAAATGAATAAAATTATAAAGGATATACTAAGAAATACATACCATGGGCCTATGATTGTAGCTCATTGGTAGAGCGCTTGCCTCACATGAGTGAGGAAATGAGTTTGATCCTCAGCACCAATCAAAAATAAATAAATAAAAATAAAGATATTGTGTCCATCTACAACTAAAAAAATTTTTTTTTAAAGACAGAAATATATACCATAAAAAGTCCAGGAATATTTGAAATCATACTGGATAATAGATTAAAATAAGAAACTCTATGTATACAGATGTCAAAAAATTTTTAAAAAATCTTCTAAAAAGAATCACTAATCATAAAACTGAATGCTCCTAAAATCAGAAACTCGAAGTATACACAGACTTATGAAAAGAACAAATAATTCCATAACTAAGATAAAAGATTTTAAGATATTTCTTTTAGAGAATGATAGATCAAGACGAAAAATTAGTAAGATTATAATTAATTTGAAAAAATGCAATTAAAAATTCTGACCCTGAAAAAGAGAACATTCATGTCTCTAGAGAATGCTCAAAAATTGACCAATTTTTAAGTCACCAACAAAGTTTCATGAATGTTAAGGAGTTAGGGATCATGTGTAAAGTTTTTTAATTAAATTAGATGTCAACAATTAAAAGAGAGGTAAAAATTGTTTGAAAAGTAAAAACTAATTTTAAAATAAGCCATAAATTATACCAGGTTTTGTGGTACACACCTGTAATCCCAGCACCATGGAAGATGGAGACAGAAGGATCACAAATTTTAGGACAGCCTCAGCAACTTAAGGAGACTCTGTCTCAAAAGAAGGACTGGTGTGGGGAGTGCTGTAGTAAAGTGTTTGCCTCACATGTGTGAGACACTGGATTGATCCTCAGCACCACATAAAAATACATAAAGATACCGTGTGTTCATCTACAACTAAATACATAAATATATTTTTTTTAAAAAATTTTTTTGAAAGAAGGACTGGGGATGTAGCTCAGTGGTAGAGCACCTCTGCACTCAATCCCTAGTACCAATAATAATAATAATAATAATAATTTAAATTAAATAAGTCACAAATTAAAGAAAAAATCAGTGAAAATTTTAAAAATATTTAGAAATACTTATAATCTCAGTGCTACAAAGAAATCTTTTGATTTTTTAACATTTTTTTATTTGTAGGTGGACACAATACCTTTATTTTATTTATGTGGTGCTGAAGATCTCATACATGTGAGACAAGCACTCTACCACTGAGCCCCAGCCCCAGTCCCAACAAAGAAATCTTTAACCAAGTTCTAAAGCAATATTGAGACTTTAATATATTGAGGGGAAAATCTACCTTTACATATATGTATGTGAAAAAAGAAAAATAAATTACCTATATGTTCAACTCAGAAAATTAGAAAAATAATAGATTAAACTTGAAAAAGTTAAAAAGGAAAAAAATTAAATATTAATAGTTAACAAAATAGAAAAAGTACATATAACTGAATAAACTAAAAGGCAATTTACAGAAATATTTAATGAAATGATTATCTAAAACCAATTATCAACCTGCCGGAGTGGTAGTCACGTCACCCCAATTGGAGTAGGGGCAGAGCAGAACCGCCACTCGCGCCTACAAGGTAGGCACACCTGTGACCGACCAGCAGAACAGGCCCAGCGGACCGTCAGTATGGTAGACAGATCACCCCAATTGGAGGAGGAGCATAGCCACCGCCTGCCCCTGCAAGGGAGACTTCTCAACTATACAAGAGCAATATAAATATACAGGGGGAAAATTCAATAATACAACAGTTTCACCAAGCAGAAAGAAACGCGAGCAGTATGAAAAGACAAGGAAAAAAAGAACCACAAGCAATGCAGTTCAACTCAACTTTCGAAGAGGTAATAGCTGCAGCAGATGGAATGCAAGATAAAGAATTCAGGATACACATGCTTCAGATGGTCTGGAGTCTCAAGGAAGACATTAGACAGCAAAATCAGACAATGAAACATCACTTCGACAATGAATTACATAAACAAATCCAAGAAGCAAAAGATCAACTATACAGGGAGATAGAGGTTATTAAAAACAAACAAACAGAAATCCTAGAAATGCAGAAAGCAATAAACCAACTTAAAAACTCAATTGAGAATACTACCAGCAGAGTAGAACACTTAGAAGATAGAACATCAGACAATGAAGACAAAGTATTTCAACCTGAAAAGAACATAGACAGCTCAGCAAGACTGTTAAGAAACCATGAGCAGAACATCCAAGAAATATGGGATAACATAAAGAGACCAAACTTAAGAGTCATTGGGATTCAGGAAGGTATAGAGGTCCAAACCAAAGGAATGAGCAATCTATTCAATGAAATAATACGAGAAAACTTCCCAGACTTGAAGAATGAAACAGAATCCCAAATCCTAGAAGCCTACAGGATGCCGAATGTGCAAAATCATAAGAGAGCCACACCTAGACACATTATAATGAAGATGCCCAATATACAGAATAAGGAGAGAATTTTAAAAGCTACAAGAGAAAGGAAGCAGATTACATTTAGGGGTAAACCAATCAGGATAACAGCTGATCTTTCAACACAGACTCTGAAAGCTAGAAGATCCTGGAATAACATATTTCAAACACTGAAAGAAAATGGATTCCAACCAAGAATTGTGTATCCAGCAAAATTAAGCTTCAGGATGGAAGATGAAATTAAAACCTTCCACGATAAACAAAAGTTAAAAGAATTTGCAGCTAGAAAACCATTTCTTCAAAACATCCTCGGCAAAATATTACAGGAAGAGGAAATGGAAAATATCAATGAAAACCAACAGCTGGAGGTAGTACAGAAAAGGGGGGAAAATAATCAAAGAGGAAAACAAACCATGTTTAGTAACATAAATAAACAAATATGGCTGGAAGAACAACCCATATATCAATAATAACCCTAAATGTTAATGGCTTAAACTCACCAATTAAGAGACACAGGCTAGTAGAATGGATCACAAAACAAGACCCAACAATATGCTGCCTTCAGGAGACGCATTTGATAGGAAAAGACATACATAGACTAAAGGTGAAAGGTTGGGAAAAATCATATCACTCATATGGACTTTGGAAACAAGCAGGAGTGTCCATACTAATATCAAATAAAATAGATTTCAAGCCAAAGTTAATCAAAAGGGATAAAGAGGGACACTACATACTGCTCAAGGGAACCATACACCAACAAGACATAACAATCATAAATATATATGCCCCAAACAATGGTGCAGCTATGTTCATCAAGCAAACTCTTCTCAAGTTCAAGAGTGTAATAGACCACCATACAATAATCATGGGAGACTTCAAATCACCTCTCTCACCACTGGACAGATCTTCCAAACAAAAGTTGAATAAGGAAACTATAGAACTCAATAACACAATTAATAACCTAGACATAATTGACATATATAGAATATACCACCCAACATCAAGCAGTTACACTTTTTTATCAGTAGAACATGGATCCTTCTCAAAAATAGATCATGTATTATGTCACAGGGCAACTCTTAGACAATATAAAGGAGTAGAGATAATACCATGCATCTTATCTGATCATAATGGAATGAAACTGAAAATCAACAATAAAAGAAGTAAGGAAAAATCATGCATCACTTGGAGAACGAACAATAGGTTACTGAATGATCAATGGGTTATATAAGACATCAAGGAGGAAATTAAAAAATTCTTACAGATAAATGAAAACACAGACACAACATACTGGAATGTATGGGACACATTGAAAGCAATTCTAAGAGGAAAATTCTTTGCTTGGAGTTCATTCCTTAAAAAAAGAAAAAAACCAACAAATAAATGATCTCATACTTCATCTCAAAATCCTAGAAAAAGAAGAGCAAAACAATAGCAAAAGAAGTAGAAGGCAAGGAATAATTAAAATCAGAGCTGAAATTAATGAAATCGAAACAAAAAAAAACAATTGAAAAAATTGACAAAACTAAAAGTTGGTTCTTTGAAAAAATAAATAAAATCCACAGACCCTTAGCCATGCTAATGAAGAGAAGAAGAGAGAGAACTCAAATTACTACCATACGGGATGAAAAAGGCAATATCACAACAGACACTTCAGAAATACAGAATATAATCAGAAATTATTTTGAATCCTTATACTCCAATAAAATAGAAGATAGTGAAGGCATCAATAAATTTCTTAAGTCATATGATCTGCCAAGATTGAGTCAGGAGGATACAGACAACCTAAACAGACCAATATCAATTGAGGAAATAGAAGAAACCATCAAAAGGTTATCAACTAAGAAAAGCCCAGGACGGGATGGGTATACAGCAGAGTTTTACAAAACCTTTAAAGAGGAACTAATACCAATTCTTTTCAAGCTATTTCAGGAAATAGAAAAAGAGGGAGAACTTCGAAATTCATTCTACGAGGCCAACATCATCCTGATTCCGAAACCAGACAAAGACACTTCAAAGAAAGAAAACTACAGACCAATATCTCTAATGAACCTAGATGCAAAAATCCTCAATAAAATTCTGGCGAATCAGATACAAAAACATATCCAAAAAATTGTGCACCATGATCAAGTAGGATTCATCCCTGGGATGCAAGGATGGTTCAATATACGGAAATCAATAAATGTTATTCACCACATCAATAGACTTAAAAATAAAAACCATATGATCATCTCGATAGATGCAGAAAAAGCATTTGACAAAGTACAACATCCCTTTATGTTCAAAACTCTAGAAAAACTAGAGATCACAGGAACATACCTCAATATTGTAAAAGCAATCTATGCTAAGCCTCAGGCTAGCATCATTCTGAATGGAGAAAAATTGAAGGCATTCCCTCTAAAATCTGGAACAAGACAGGGATGCCCTCTATCACCACTTCTGTTCAACATAGTTCTCGAAACACTGGCCAGAGCAATTAGACAGATGAAAGAAATTAAAGGCATAAAAATAGGAAAAGAAGAACTCAAATTATCACTATTTGCAGATGATATGATTCTATACCTAGCAGACCCAAAAGGGTCTACAAAGAAACTATTAGAGCTAATAAATGAATTCAGCAAAGTGGCAGGATATAAAATCAACACGCATAAATCAAAGGCATTCCTGTATATCAGCGACAAATCCTCTGAAATGGAAATGAGGACAACCACTCCATTCACAATATCCTCAAAAAAAATAAAATACTTGGGAATCAACCTAACAAAAGAGGTGAAAGACTTATACAATAAAAACTACAGAACCCTAAAGAGAGAAATAGAAGAAGATCTTAGAAGATGGAAAAATATACCCTGTTCATGGATAGGCAGAACTAACATCATCAAAATGGCGATATTACCAAAAGTTCTCTATAGGTTTAATGCAATGCCAATCAAAATCCCAACGGCATTTCTTGTAGAAATAGAGAAAGCAATCATGAAATTCATATGGAAAAATAAAAGACCCAGAATAGCAAAAACAATGCTAAGCAGAAAGTGTGAATCAGGCGGTATAGCAATACCAGACTTCAAATTATACTACAGAGCAATAGTAACAAAAACAGCATCGTACTGGTATCAAAACAGGTGGGTGGACCAATGGTACAGAATAGAGGACAAAGAAACCAATCCACAAAACTACAACTATCTTATATTTGATAAAGGGGCTAAAAGCATGCAATGGAGGAAGGATAGCATCTTAAACAAATAGTGCTGGGAAAACTGGAAATCCACATGCAACAAAATGAAACTGAATCCCTTTCTCTCGCCATGCACAAAAGTTAACTCAAAATGGATCAAGGAGCTTGATATCAAATCAGATACACGGCGTCTTATAGAAGAAAATGTTGGCTATGATCTACATACTGTGGGGTCGGGCTCCAAATTCCTCAATAGGATACCCATAGCACAAGAGTTAATAACTAGAATCAACAAATGGGACTTACTCAAACTAAAAAGTTTTTTCTCAGCAAAAGAAACAATAAGAGAGGTAAATAGGGAGCCTACATCCTGGGAACAAATCTTTACTCCTCACACTTCAGATAGAGCCCTAATATCCAGAGTATACAAAGAACTCAAAAAATTAGACAATAAGATAACAAATAACCCGATCAACAAATGGGCCAAGGACCTGAACAGACACTTCTCAGAGGAGGACATACAATCAATCAACAAGTACATGAAAAAATGCTCACCATCTCTAGCAGTCAGAGAATTGCAAATCAAAACCACCCTAAGATACCATCTCACTCCAGTAAGATTTGCAGCCATTAGGAAGTCAAACAACAAGTGCTGGCGAGGATGTGGGGAAAAGGGTACACTTGTACATTGTTGGTGGGACTGCAAATTGGTAAGACCAATTTGGAAAGCAGTATGGAGATTTCTTGGAAAGCTGGGAATGGAACCACCATTTGACCCAGCTATTCCCCTTCTCGGTCTATTCCCTAAAGACCTAAAAAGAGCATGCTACAGGGACACTGCTACATCGATGTTCATAGCAGCACAATTCACAATAGCAAGAATGTGAAACAAACCTAGATGCCCTTCAATAGACTAATGGATAAAATAAATGTGGCATTTATACACAATGGAGTATTACTCTGCATTAAAAAATGACAAAATCATAGAATTTGCAGGAAAATGGATGGCATTAGAGCAGATAATGCTAAGTGAAGCTAGCGAATCCCTAAAAAACAAATGCCAAATGTCTTCTTTGATATAAGGAGAATAACTAAGAACAGAGTAGGGATGAAGAGCATGAGAAGAAGATTAACATTAAACAGGGATGAGAGGTGAGAGGGAAAGGGAGAAAGAAGGGAAATTGCATGGAAATGGAAGGAGACCCTCAGGGGTATACAAAATTACATACAAGAGGAAGTGAGGGGAAAGGGAAAAAAATACAAGGGTGAGAAATGAATTACAGTAGAGGGGGTAGAGAGAGAAGAGGGGAGGGGAGGGGACAGGGGATAGTAGAGGATAGGAAAGGTAGCAGAATACAACAGACACTAGTATGGCAATATGTAAATCAATGGAAGTGTAACTGATGTGATTCTGCAATCTGTATACGGAGTAAAAATGGGAGTTTATAACCCACTTGAATCAAAGTGTGAAATATGATATATCAAGAACTATGTAATGTTTTGAACAACCAACAATAAAAATTTTAAAAATAAATAAATAAATAAAACCAATTATCAAGAAAAAATAGAGAAGTTACCAAAATAGAAATAATGAAAGAAAATCTCTGAAGCAAAATCTCCCTTCTCTCTCCTCAAACTATCAGGTCTTGGATGGTTTGACCCCTCTTTCATCAAACCTTCAAGAAAGAGATGGCTCTTCACATTCCCTTTATTACAAAGACTGTTCTAACAATAATAAAGGAGTAACAGTTTCATTTTTAGATGGTATTTTAACCAGGATAGTAGCACGTAACAAAGAGAATGCTAGGGCAAAAATGAAACCAATTTGTTTTTAAAAGGTAGACTGATCATACACATTTAACTTCTGTTCCTCAAAAAACCCCACTAACCTGTGGGGAAGAAACATTTTAAAAACTATTAACACACACAATAAAAAGAGCAAGAAAAGACATGGTGGATCAAAGAAGTTAAGTAACATGAGGCAGCTGCCCTGCACATTCCCCGAGAGGAACTGTGCGGCTGAGAGGCTGCTGAAAACAGAGTACCTGTAAAGACCCAGTGGTAAAGAATGCCCCATATCCAATCACAGCCAGCAGATTGTCCTGATACCCACCCATGCCCTGCAGAAAGCCAAAGCTTATTTCCTTGCAAAATGGAATCTTTGTGGATCTAGATAGTCTTAGTCAGGTTGGGCTGCTATAACAAAATATTATACCTTTGTGGCTTACACAGAGATGTTTGTTTCTCACATCTGGAAGCTGAGAAGTCCAAAGTCTCAAGGTGCTGACAAATCAGTTTCCAGTGAAGGCCCACTTCCTGGCTAGAGGTTATCTTCTCACTGAACCCTCAAGTGGCAGGGATGGGTCAATAACCCCATGAGAGGGACCCCACCATCATGACCTCATCTAAACATAATTACCTCTAACTGGCCCCTCTCAAAAGAGCCCATTTCTAAATATCATCCCATTGGGGCTCAAGACTTTAATATATGAATTTGGGGAGGGGGAGAAATATCTAGTCCATAAAATGGACTTCTAAAAAAGAAAACAAGAGAACAAAGACAACTCACCTTCCCCTGATTTTAATTGAAGACAAGTCCTCAAATCCAAACTGGTTGAGGAAAATGTTCCTTTGCCTTCTGAAATGAATATTACAAAAAAAAAATCCTTTCTCCCTTTTTATTTTGTCTTTAGCTTCTAAACTGGCAAAGAACTTGGCTGGATTGTGTCCATGCCAGACAGCTCTGTGGAACGCAGAACTGAAGAGCCATGAATTAGACTACCTGTCAAAAGAAATGTCTAGGCAGCAAGACATTCAGGCTGCTGCGAGGCTACTTTTAACCACCCATGGTAAGCTGTGAGAGGAGAAAGTGACTTGAACATAGAATTTATAAAGCGAAAGGGAAACAGTGAGAAAAGATTTAGAAAACTCTCAGCATGGACAGAATGAAAAAGCATTTCCAGGAGAAACTCAGGGTATGGCCAGGAGACCTCTGGCTGAGAAGGATCCTCAACATACTGGGAGAAAGATCCTGAAGGCATTTCACAGACCTTTCAGGCTGCTCAGCTCATCACCAGCCCAGAACTCCTGGAGGGCAGGCCCAGGCTCACTACCTTGAGCCACCTCAAGTCTCTATTCCCCACATTCTAGCACAGCACCCCTCAGCCGCTCCAAACAGGCCCAGGTGTGGCCCCACCCACTGCTCTACTTGGGAAGGTGCAAGTGATACACCTTGAGTGTCTGTGTGGCGCCATCTCCACAGGTGCTCAGAATACAAGAGCTGTGCAGGCGTAGCTCTCCTCCACCAGACTGCAAAGGAGGTGCTGAGCGCCCAGAAGCCAAGGCCCAGAGACACAGTCCCCACCTTGGCAACCCCCAGTGGAGCTGCAAGGGCTACCACCACTGAGACCCCAGGAATGGAGAGCCACTAGTGAGCAGCACCACCCTGGGAAAGCCAGAGTCATGAGCCTCCACCAAGAGAGCTGAAGCGTGGACAGGTCTGGAAAAGCTGTGGCCTGACAGCATCCTGACCCTTTGGGGGCCCAATGCTGTACCAATACTCACAGGAAGCAGAATGTGAAGTCATGGAGATTATCATGGAGATTTAAGATTTGATGTTGTGGTCCCTGTTGGGAGTTAGACTTACTTGGACTTACTTACTTTCTATTTCCCTCTCTCTTCTGGAATCAGGATGTTGCTCCTATGCATTTTAGAAGTAGATAACTTGTTTGATTGCACAAGTTCATTGCTAGGGTGAACTTACCCAATGTGCTTTGAGTCTTACCTGTACCAGGTTCAGATGACACTCTGGACTTTGTGCTTTTGAGTTGGTGATGGAACAAGTTAAGACTTCAGGACAGTTGCAATGGAATGATTGTATTCTACATGTAAGAAAAACCTGAACTGGGGGCCAAAGACAGAATGTGATGGCTTAAATGTGTCCCCCAGGGATTCTTGTGTTGGAAACTTTATCCCCAGATATAGATAGATGGATGGATGGATAGATAGATAGATAGATAGATAGATAGATAGATAGATAGATAGATAGATAGATAAGGAGAGATAGAAGGTTAGATGAGGTCATGAAGGTGGGACCCCTTGGTGGTGTTAGTGGCTTTATAAGAAGAAGAAGAGAGACCTAAGTTAGCACATTGGTTCTATCTCACCATGTTATGCACTTCACCATGTTTTCATGCAGCAGGAAGGACCTCACTAGATGCTGGTACCACACTCTTGAATTTCCTGGCCTCTAGAACCATAAGCCAAATAAACTTCTATTCTTTATAAATTACTTTCTCTCAGATAGTTTGTAATAGCAACAGAAAATGGACTAAGACATGTTGCATGGTACTATTACATCTTGAAAAAACACTGAGTCCTATTTTCTACCAGTCTATGGCAAATGTAGAGAAAATCCATCCTAGGTATAAAGATAAATAAAATATGAAAGGTATCACATACATAATAGTCATATTAGGAAAGATGCTTAAGAATTCTTGGGAATGAATAAACCAAAGGCATTTGGGCTGATAAAGATCATTTCCCATATGTGATTTTGTTTACATTATTAATTAAATGTACAGATATTATTTATAAATACTGTCATGTGTAGTGCCACAAAATAACTATTTCTTTTTTTTGTACCAGGGATTGAACCCAAGAATGCTGAACCACTGAGCCACATCCCTAACCCTTTTTATTTATTTCTTTTTTTAAATTTGAGACAAGTTCTCACTAAGATGCTGAGGCTAGCTTTGAACTTGTGATGCTCCCACCTCAGCCTCTTAAACACGCTAAACAACTGAAAGCTTCTGCCACAGAAATTCTAAATGTGTTCAATGACCAGTTAGAAAACAGACTGCCACTTGAAGATGCCAGTATTAACCCAATGCTCTTCAATTCATTCAAAACTCTATGTTCAAAGAAAACCTTTCTGAACCAAACCTCTTAACAAAGCACAGCTTCATCCTCTAATCTGTGGCTTGCTCAATAGTAACATCTAAGAAAAGTGGCTGAGCTACGAGACATCAGGGAAATGAAAAAACTGCAATAAAATACCATTGCAATGTAGAAACAGTCAATACTAAGTGTCAATGACAGCATGGAAAAACCGGAACCCTCATGTGTCACTGGCCATAAGGTAAAATGGCATGGCCACTTTGAAAAACAGTTCATCAGTTTCTTATAAAACGTAATATGACTTGCCAAATGACCCTGAAATCTCACCATGAATAATCTATCCAAGCCAGGCACAGGTGTGCATACCTATAATCCCCCTGACTCAGGAGGCTGAGGCAGGAAGATCACAAGTTCAAAGCCAGCCTCAGCAAAAGCAAGGTGCTAAGCAACTCAGTGAGACCCTGTCTCTAAAAAACATACAAAATAGGGCTGGGGATGTGGCTGAGTGGTTGAGTGCCCTTGAGTTCAATCTCTGGTATTTCCCCCCAAAAGAACTTATCCAAAAAAAATTTAAAACACATGTCTACACAATGACATGTGCATGAATGTTACATCAGCATTATTCATTAAGCTTAAAACTGGAAACAAGCCAAATGCCCATCAATTGATGACAAGATAAAATGTTGGGCAACCATATAATGGAATACTATTCATCAATGAAAAAGAATGAACTAGCTACGACATGGATGATCCTCAGTAACCTAAGTTAACTAAATTAAGCAATATATAAAGAGTACATATCATATGATTCCATGTATTTGAAATGTCCCAAAAGGCAAATTTAGATAGAAAGCTTATTAGTCATGGTTATATCTGCAAAGATTAAAGCAAGTAGGCATGAGAGATTTGTTTTGATCTAATGGAAATGGTCTAAAAAAGATGGTAATGAGGTCTCCACAGCTATAAATGTACTAAACATTATTAAGTTGTGTACCCACAGTGGGCAAATTTTATAGTATGCAAATTATGCCTTAATAAGTCTGTTTAGAAACATAATAAGGCTGAGAGCTTCACCATCGAATGTTTTACCAAAATAGAATGTAACCAAAAGAAGAGATCGGAATTCCACTGAGAGGGTTAGGGAAGTGATTTTTAAGGAAAAGACATTTATATTTTGACCTGGAAAAAAAAAAAGATATTTTGCTGAGTAACCTGAAAGGGAGGGTAAAGGAAAGATGGAAAGGAAAGATGGGGAAATTAATAGCATCTCAGGTACAAAGATCCTGGGTGTGAGCGGGAGAGTAACAGGTGGAGCATGTGAGCAGGCAGTGGAGAGGAGGCAGACGGTCAGTATGGATCCAGGATGGGCCTTTCAGTAGAGTAAATATTTTGGATTTTATTCCAAGAACCATAGGAAATCATTGAAAGATTTTAAACAAAACAGGAACGTGACCATACCTGGATCTTAGGAAATGCACTCCTTGCTGCAGATCAAGGGTCAGCCAACAATTTCTGAAGAGAAGCATTCCAGGCTCTGAAGGCTGTTCGATTTTTATTGCAACTACTTAGTGCTTTTTGTGGAGCAAAAGCTGCCACAGATGATGTGCAAACAAATGAGCTGGTTCCTGTGCTAGAAAAACTACTTAGAAACAAAGAGTGAGCAGGATTTGGCCCTTGGGACACAATAGGCTATAGGCAGCTAAGGGATTAGAGCACAAGTCTGGATCAAGTGTGGAAACCAGGTTAGAAAGCCCGTGGAAAGTGATGTGTCTTGCATTAAGAATTGTTATCAACTCTTAGAGGTTTGGAGGAGCCACACAGGAATAAGGAGGTGAGGTAGAGGGAGGGGTGGAGAATAACTGCCCATTCTCTGGAATGAGTAGCTGGGAAAATGGTGATCATCTCAGTACCTTGGTGGAGAAGTGGCCTTGGATGTGGGAGCACAGTATTTGAAGGACATAACAGTCATAGAATCTAAGCATTAGGGTAGACCTTAGGTGAATTCTTCAACATCAGGGGTCAATAGAAGAATACTCATACCATTCTCCCCCAGCCACCTGACATTCCTTCCACTCTCTTTTACTCCTTGTGGCTCAAACAAATTTGGACAGGTGGATGAACCAAACAATGTGGTTGGGTTCCTATTTTATTGGCATTCGGTAGCTGTTAGGCTTTGCATCAAACGGAGCAAGCAGATGAAAGCCATTTCAGGAGGTTCTAGCAACAGTCTAAAAATAAATTTATAAGGTACTAGACTTCAATCCTTCATTCAGTCCATAGATGCTGAGTACCCAGCACTGTGGAAAGTGATGGAGTATAGGGGAGAAAAACAGATGATTTTAATTGGGATTGTTAAGGGAAAAAATATTGAAGCAAATTTCTAGTTGCTTAGCAAAGAGGATTTTAGAAGAGGAAAAAAAATTTTTAAATTAATTTGAAGTTTTGAACTCAAGTGGCCAGGAGAATTAGTCCCCTAATAGGATCACCCAACAGGGAAATTTAGGAAATTTCCCTAACGTAAAGACAAAGGAGAAAAGACATTACATTCTTCTTGGTTTATGTTGCATTTGGACTCCCAATAGGTTGTTTGGGAACCACTGGCACCAAGTTATACATTGATGCCATATGAGCTGATGAATTTTTAAAGTGAGGATGAAGGGAGAAAAGAAAGGACCTAAATTAAATCCCTCCCTCTAACTGATCTCTCTTGCTGTGAATCAGAGGGCAAGAGAAAGAAGAATGTGAAAAAAAAAAAAAAGAACAAGTAAGTACTTTACCAGGTGAAGCAAGAGAATGTAGGCATCTGAAAACCTTCAAGTTTTCGAATGTGAAACCTGTTTCTCCTTCAAATGTGTTCTCTTCTCCTCCATTGCTATTCCCTAGTTTGGACTCCCAACATTTATCAGGTAGATTCAACAGAATCCTTTTAACCCTCCTCCATGCTCCTAGTCTTTTCTTGAATCTGGATTCTGGAATTCCTTCTTCTATGGTTTCCCCTTCTGTGTTGGATACACCTGAAACTCCTTAGCATGAACTCTTCTTCTTGAGCAGATTCCTCATCTATGCCTCCTGAATTAACTTCTACACCACTTCTTCCTTACCTTCAGTGCCCAGCTCCCTGAACCTGCATCTCAAAGTTCCTCAACTAGGGTCCAACTCATCCTGTCCCTGAGGATTGTGGTGTATCACAAGGAATACTTTGCTAATAATAAAATTCTGAAGTTTGTGACTATTTTCCTTTTTAATTAATAGGAGCAAGTTCAGAAGTCTATAAATTGTACATGCTCTTTTGCCCCTATTCCAACAAGCTAAGCTGGGATAGACAGGATTGGTTTGTAAAATTTGTCATACATGTGAAAATCATCTGCCATGGGGTTAATGTAGAAAAAAATGCAGAGAACCACTGATATAGATTATGTAATGCAATAATCAGTGTTCCACCTGTAGTAACTGCCAAACTTAATTATAATTGCATATTGCTCCCACTTTGAGTGCCTCAAGAGTATAAACTGTTACCTCTGCACCTGGAACTTGAAAATACCTAGTAAAAATAGAAGGAATTCTTTTCTTCCAAGGGTCAAATGAAGTTAGAGCTCCGTGGGCTTGTCCTGAAGATGGCCCATGATGTTTACTGGAAGTGAGAACTTTGTGGGCTTTGTCTAAGGATAGAGAAGGGAATGGGTAGTTAGAAAAGAGAGGATAACAGATGTAAGCTATTATTTCAGTGATTTTTGGTCCATAAAACAAAGGAGAAATATTCAGCAGTGCATAGAAAAGAAACTAAGCTCCAAGGAACACTTCTTAGCTTCCTCAGTTCCCATTGTACCGAGTCTGGCTCTTTTCTGACCTTTTCATAAAATGGTGTGGCCAAGGTCACTGATAACTTGTTTCCAAATGCATCATGCATTTAAATGCTCATCTCCCTTGATGTCTCAGAAGCATTCAACTCAGTAGACCAATCCGTCCTCTGAACTACCACCCTCCCTTCCCTATTCCTGTGTCATTCACAGGCTGACCTATGAGGATGGGATTTTCTTCTCTCTTTTTCAATCCCTCCTCTACTGGTGCCTCCTGCATCTACATGCTGGAGCAGAGGTTTTGAACTGAGCCATCTGGGCCCTCACCTTTCATTCTGGCCCACTCCTCCAATGGCTTTGAATACCAACTATGTCAATGGCTCCCCTTTTTTCTTTGAAAAAAAAAAATTAGTCCACTATTATGCAGGTAGAGTCCATTGCATATCCAGACATCTTCACAAAACTATCTCACAAACACCTCAGTGCATTTTCAAAATTAAATTATCTTTTTTTTTTCTCAAATCCCAGTAAAATGGCACTGCCATCTAGCTACTTGCTCAAGACTGACAACTTAGAATCATAATACTCTCTGCCTTCTTCCTGACCTTTCCTTCATATCCAATTTCTAGCCAGGTCTTGTCAAAGTATATCACTTTTGAAATATATTATCATCCATCTCTGTCTCTCCATCTCCTCTCCCACCATTTGGTTTAAACCACCATCATCTCTCACCCAAGGTTATTGCAAATAACACTTAATGGGCTCTCGGCTCCCATTGCCTTCCAATCCATTTTACGTGCACCAGAGTTTGGACCATATTTCTACTCTACTCTCAAAACCCTTCAAAATCTTAGGGTAAAAATGAAATTCTCTGAGATGGCCTATCAGGATCTTGCAAAATCTGACCACTTCTTATTTCTCCAGCTCTTCTCCAGACCAGTCCTATCCACTGTCATGCTCGTGATGTGCAACCACAAGGTTTCTCTATTTCTCACATATGCCAACTTTCATTCTGCCTAATGACTTTGTGATTTTCTTAGCCCAGAATTAATTCTCAGCTCCTACCCAGGCCCTTGACAATTCCTACTCAATCTGCATGTCTCAACTAAAATGTTCCTTGTTCAATATGCAATTCCCTGCCACCTTTCAAATAGAATTACAAAATTTAATGCTATTGTTAAATTATCTTTCAGTGTCCTTTATTTTTCTTCATAGCACTTATCAGAACTAGTCTCTATGTTTATGCATATCTGTTTAAAGTCTTTCTTTCTTATTAGACTGTAAACTCCATGAAATCAGGAGCATAGTTCAGGGCTTGCATATAATAAGTGCTATAATAAATACTTATCAAATGAGTGGATAAATAAGTGAATATTAAGTGATTTTTTGAGAATGAAAGAGAAAAAATCTTAGAACTTATACACTTCAACAATTAAAACCATATCTAAAGGCAGTCACTAAATAAGTGATGCTGTGGCTCATAGATTTGGCAAAAATAATGATGGCTCATATTTACTAAGTAATGAGGACAGGCTTAAGGCACCTCATGTGTAAAGTCACTTATACATAAAAGCCTATGAGCTTACATATGAGAAAGTTAGGAAATAGAAATTTTAATTAACATGCCCAAAAGACAAAAATCTGGGAAGAGGAGAAACTAAGATTCAAACCTAGGCAGTCTGTCTCCAGAGCCTTCATGCTTAAGCACAATTTAATTCAGAATTTCCCAATTGGTGAACCATGAATGAATTACAGATGTGCCACCAGAAATTGATTCGTTTGGCCCTGGGGTGGCCAGCCTGGTGGCCTAAGGCTGTGGGAAGCTTTAACCAGGGCTTCTCAGAAGGTGGAAGATTAGGTCTGATGTACCAAGTCCCCTGAACTTGGGTGTCTATCTTGGCAGCAGCTGCAGAGCAAGTTACTGTGTTGTAGGTAGAAGGTCCCTGAAGCTACTAGAGAAGTTATGTCCCAGATGCTCCATAGGTGCAGAGAGCAGCCTGAGATGCTAATGGTGGTGGGCAGGACAGTAAAGAATGTCAGGCAGAAAACTCTGACTTCACATAATTAAGTACAGCTGTCTGGTTGTGGCAGACATGTCCTAGGTGTAACTCTGCTAGCAGCAAGGCATCTGCCCTAACACTGCACAAGGATTCTGCTAATGCAAGCTTCATCATTATCTTGAAATTCTTTATTTAAAACTGATTGCTTTGGAAATCCCTTCTCATTTCCACCTTTGTCAATGAAAGCAAAAGAACTTTTAGACACTTCAATATAATTTTGACTTTTGTAAATTTTGAATAGTTGTAAAATAAAACGCTTAAAATGTTTTATTACCTGTCTGTGAACAAAGTTTCTCATTGATGGTGACTATAAAAGCTTTAAAGAAATGAGCTTTAAATCTCTTAATTGGAAGTTCTTTGTAGTCATTTGAAGCATAAAACCTGTTATGTAAAAGTTATGTTCATGAAGCAGGCTCCAACTCTTCACCAAAAAAAAAAAAATGTTGAAAAGATATTATGTAGAACTCTCCCATAAATTTTATATGAATGCCTTTTATTTTATTTTTATTTTCCTAACTATATAATATAAAGAAAATGTAACCTTTTTTTTTTCACCAAGCACGGTATAGATGCCCCAAATCCTATCCAGCTTACTCCAATGATCATTTTCTGTGTGTACTATAATGAGACTAAGCCTGACAACTCCCTCTCTGCACGATACTCTATTTGAAGTGTGCTCATTTTTTGATGCATTTATGTACTGCAGAGAAATGGCCCCATTCAACCACACTAGACAACTTTCAGTTACTTCTGAACAAAGCACATTCTCTTGCTGTTTTCTCTGTGTAGTTGTTAAGAGCAGAGGCTCTGGAGCTGGAATGCCTGATTGGAATTTCAGTTTTGCCACTTACTAGTTGTGTGACACTGAGCAGGCAGCTAACCCTTCTGTTTTGTCATATAAAAAGGGATCACGATAGTAACAAGCTCAGAACTAAAGCAATTATACACACACACACACACACACACATATATGATGCCTGACATATAGCAAGTACCCCTAAGATGTAGTTGTTGTTTCTCTGTCTCCTTCTTTTCTTCCTATTGCTTACCTTCTGTGATATTTCCTCCAGCTCTTTCTTTCCCTACCCACCAAGGACTAGAGACCCTCTTAGGAGAACACAGAACCTAGTGTCACCCTGTCATTAGTACTTACCATGGAACATGGCCATTTTATTTTCTTGCCCTATGCCCAGCCTTCCCTCATTAGAGCAAACTCCTTGAGAACAAATATTGTTCCATTAGCTCATAAATCCCCAGCTCCTGCTGTGGTCCTAGGTACTCACTAACTAGTCAGTGGACATTTGCCTGAATGAAGGAGCCCCATTTCTGCAGCAATGGCTTGGGAAAACAGGAAGAAGGTGTGCAGCTTTTCTAAGACATATTTAGAAGTATGATTTCAGAGGTAAGTTTCCATGATATTTCCCCATTTGCACCTTCTTGTCCTCACTCCTCCCTGACCTTTATATCATGGAATACGACAGCCCCCCTTTTCCCATACAAATCCATCCAGCTGCTGTTTTGCTTCTTCATGTCCCTTTCCCTGTTGCAGATGGCTCAGAGGAAGGCTTGGGGCCCTTTGGTGCTAGCCACATATTAGTCTGTTGGTGGGAGTTTCTCAAGTGCTAGCTAGCAATGTGTGGAACATTTGTCATGATGAGATGGCTCTGGCTGATTGAAGTTCAGCTGGTTGGTCCCTGAGTCAAGGCCTGAGCAAGGGCAGCAAGTGCTGGAGAACACACATCATCACAGTGATAATTCCCAGTGCCAGCTGCCGAAGGCTCTGGAATCTGATTCAGTCAGTAAACTGAAGCCCACTTACTTCAAAGCAATAGACGTTTGTCAAGCATTCTCATTCTTGCCTTAATGAATCGCCCAAGTTCATTTTTCTGTTGTTTCTGACATCTGTACAGCTGAAGGTGCTGCTTTCTTGTAAGTGGTTTGTTGCTATTGTTTTCCTTTAACAAGTTAAAATAGCAGAGAAAACAGTGGGCTACTTTACAGAGAATGCTGATTTTCTAACGAGCACAACAAAAGTCTTGGATAAGCCTTTAAAATCTTCAGTGCCCACAGGGATTAACTTAAAAAATGATGACCAAAAATAGGAAGGAAAGAAACCTTTTTTAATGTAAAAAGTGCCCTATATATGCATGTGTCACGAGCCGTCCATGGGCTGTGTGTGTGAACTATTGTGCATAGTTGCCAAATGAGGGGACAGGCCTGGCACTGTGGGCTCCCTGTCAGGGAGAGATTGCATGATGTACCCCCTAGGCTAAAATCCCACACAGCACCTGAGATGGGTGTGACTCGCCAAGATGTCAATCAATCTGCTGACCACAAGACATCAGGAAGCAACACTCCAACCTTGAAACCTTATCCCCTCCTCTGACGTCCCAGCTATAAAATAAAGGAAAAGAAGGCTTGCATTCCCTTTCCAGTGTGGGAGCTGACCCTTAAGGTAGCAGGGCCGTCTTGCCCTTGATTTGAAAAGCTTATGTCTGTGATGCGTGAATTTTCTCCACTTTCTTAGCTTGATGTTGCAGCTAGCTCTTTTAAACCCAGTTCTCTTGCCTGTGAGGGTCATGGGCCAGATGCCTGTTTGGACATATTGGTATGAAAAGAGGGAAAAGCAGAGCAAGGAACAGTCTGCACTGGGTTAATCCAGTGCCCACAACCACCCCATGAAATAGATAGTATCACCACATTTACAAATGGACAAACTGCAACACATAAGAATTAAATCACAACCTCAAAGCACAAATTTTGAAACTAGATCTTTCCCAAGTGACCCTCTCCTCACTTTTTCCCCCTTAGTTTCCTTCCATTCCTGGCTTCTTTGTGATTTTATTTTATTTTTGTTCTTTGTAGATGTACATGACAGTAGAGTATATTTTGACATACATATGTGTAGTGTAGGTTTCCATTCTTGTGGATGTACATGATGTGGAGTTTCACTGGTAGTGTATTCATATATGAACATAAGAAAGTTAGGTCTGATTTATTCTACCATCTTTCCTATTCCCATCTCCCCCTCCCTTCTCTTCATTCCCCTTTGTCTAATCTAATGACTTTCTATTCTTCCCTAACCACTCCCCCACCTTATTCTGTGTTAGCATCCATATATCATAGAGAACATTCAGCCCTTGGTTTTGGGGGGGATTGGCTTAATTCACTTAGCATGATACTCTCAAGTTGCATCCATTTACTGGCAAATGCCATAATTTCATTCTTCTTCATGGCTGAGTAATTTCCATTGTATATATATATGCCACATTTTGTTTATCCATTCAACTGTTGAAGGCACTTAGATTGGTTCCATAGCTTAGCTCTTAAAAATTGAACTGCTATAAACATTGATGTGGCTGTGTTACTATAGTATACTGATTTTAAGTCCTTTGGGTATAAACTGAGGAGTGGGATAACTGGGTCAAATGGTGGTTCCATTCCAAGTTGTCTGAAGAATCTCCATACTGCTTTCCACAGTGGTTGTACCAATTTACATTCTTACCAGCAATGTATGAGTGTGCCTTTTCCTCACATCCTTGCCAACATTTATTGTTGCTTGTATTCTTGATCATTGCCATTATGACTGGAGTGAGATGAAAGTTCAGTGTAGTTTTCATTTGTATTTCTCTAATTGCTAGAGATGTTGAACATTTTTCTCCTATATTTGTTGACCATTTGTCTTTCTTCTGTGAAATGCTTGTTCCATTCCTTTGCCATTTATTGGATTATTTTGGGGGTTTTGGTGTTAAATCTTTTGAGTTCTTTATGTATCCTGAAAATTAATGCTCTATCTGAGGTGCATGTGGCAAGCAATTTCTCCCATTCTGTAGGCTCTCTCTTCACGTTCATAATTGTTTCCTTTGCTGTGAAGAACCTTTTTAGTTTGAAATCATCCCATTTATTGATTTTTTATTTTACTTCTTGTGCTTTAGGAATCTTGTTGAGGAATCATGTCCCTAAACTGACATGATAGAGATTTGGGCCTAGGTTTTCTCTAGTAGGTGTAGGGTCTCAGATCTAATGCCTTGATCCATTTTGAGATGATTTTTGTGCAGGGTGAGAGATAGGGGTTTAATTTCATTTTGCCACATATGGATTTCCAGTTTTCCCAGCACCATTTCCCACTACTTTTCTTTCCATTAGGAAGGAATAACAAATCCACAGGCCAATTTTGACTCTCCACCTGTTTTTTTTTTTTTTTTTTTTTTGTACAGATGGGAATAGTTTTTATATTTTTAAATAGTTGGGAAAAATCAGATAAAGAATAACATTTTGTGACCCATGAACATTAGAAAAACTGCATGAAATTCAAGAAGCAGTCTCAATAAATAGAGATGTACTGGAACATACCAGTTATTTTGCGTATTGTGTCTCCCTGCTTTGCACTACAATGGCAGAACTGAGCAAAGACTGCATGGCCTGAAAAGTCTAAAATATTTGATACAGATTGAATTGCCCTAATTCAAAAATCAAAGGTCCAAAATGCTCCATAATCCAAACCTTTTGAGCATTGATATTGACACCCCAAGTGAAAAATTCCACACTATGAAACTTCGTTTCACTCACAAAACTATAAAAAATACTTTACAAAATTACCTTCAGTCTATGCGTATGAATTGTATATGAAACATAAATGAATTTCATGTTTATACTTGGGTTCCCTCCCCAGCATACTTCACTAAATATATACAACTATTCCCCAGTCTGAAAAATCTCAATATCAAAACACTTCTAGTCCCAAGCATTTCAAACAAAGGAGACTCAGTCTGTGCCTGGGCTTTACAGAAGAAGTTTGCCAACGTTTTTACTAAGGCAATAATTTTGCTTAGGGAAGTTTATTAAGAAGCAAAAGAAGGAATCATTTTGTTTCTTAAAATACTCTGTTAAATTCTCAGAGGGAAAAGCCACCCATTAACTCATGTCAAATTAATATTTTATCACATTAAATATCTTAATCTTTGCTCACCTAGATGATGAAATAACTTCTGTCTCCTCTATGCATAGCTTTACCCTTTTCTTCTCAGTATTTTTCTGTGTAATTGGCAGGGTATTTGCCAAGGAAAAACTTAGCAGAGGGGAAGAATGAAGAGAGTCCTTTTCTGGCTCTGCTTCTAACTAAATTAAGCAAATCACTTAATCTTCTTTGATTTAAATTTTCTTATCTCCAAATTGTGGGGCTGGACAAGATAATCCCTATGGTCCCTTACAGTAATAAAATTACAGGCCTCTGTGACTTAGAACATAATTTTAAAATGTTAAATGATCACTAAGGTTTATAGCCGTTATGGTTTTGCATTTATGGTAGATTGGTGGCCATATTTATGATTTATTTGACTCCAATCCTTAGTCAGTATCTCGACTCCCAATTATGGCACTGTCCCTGTAGGAAAATATGAGCAACTTTATGATGATTTGCTTCTCAAGAAGATTTCCAGGGATGCATTCGGGGAAAAACTATATAAACTTTTATAGTTCTCTAGTTTATCGCCAAATGGAGATTTGGGGGTCTTTAGGAAAGGACTCAAATGTACTCTGGTATGAGTTTTAAATGAGTACTTTTTTTGTTGTTGTTAAATAATGCATTTCTAGTAATTGTCAATAAAGATTTTGAATCACTTTTCCAAAGTGTTCCATCCATTTGATTTACCCATCCAACCACTGTGTTTCTTAGTGGCACATGTTGAAAACCTGAGCTCCTGGTCTCTTCTGATTGTTGAATCCCATAGGGAAGCTCAAAAGCAGAATTGTCTTTCTACCCAGGGCAAGTTCATTTCATTCTGCATTGCCACTGTGTCACTCGCTGACTTCAGGTGGAGTTGGCATGACCATAACATGTCGGTAGCAAGAACTCCTCATCCAAGGAGCCTCCCAGAGCTGGGGCTCCGGATCAGAAGATGCTAAGCCTACCTTCCCTGGGGAAAGAGCTGAGTTGTAAGAATGAGTGGGAGTCTTCTGTAGCCTCTGTCCAAGATAGTATCAGTGATTTCCAATTCTCTCCTAATACTTTGGCTTCATGTCACCCAGACATTAAATTAAGTACTGGACCATGTCCTGCAAATTTCTACATGGAAGTAGAAGCACTGCGGTGGACTAATAGAAATGGCATATGTTGGATTTCTTTTTAAAATAAATGTGTTTTATTTTTGCCCCCTGGAGATCTCAGGTGGTTTACAGCTGGATAAGACACAAAGTCTCTGCATATGTGAGAAGACGACTATATGGTGTGTCATCCCGTATCTGGAATGGCTCCCAAAAGCTGGTGTGTTGAAGGCTTGGTCCCCAGTGAACCAAAAATATCAACATAGAAAACACTGGTCCAAGAAATTAACATTCCAAATTTCGAAATGCATCTTTCTTGCTAATATTTCAAGTCCAAACTTTTTTATTTGTGTAATCATATGCCTGGGATAGACCAAATGCTAAGCTATCTGCCTGATCAGACTGGAAGGGCTTCAAAAATGACATATGCTGTGTTTGAAAAACAAAAAAGAAGAAGGAAAGGCCTGGTTGAGGGCCAGAAGATGATATCAGGAAAATCTTCTTGCTGTGATGGCTTTCATTACAGTTGTGTTGCTACCAACCAAAACTCCACTTTTTCACAGGGGTTCACCTCCTCCCTCTGACCTCCCTGCCACTACTTTACCCTATGTCTACTGGCTTCAATAACAGTCCTGTGACACACCCCAAAGGCACTAGTAGGTTCCATTATTTTACTGAGAATCAAAGTTGGCTCCACATAATAATGGATAACATCACATTGTCTAATCTCGATGCTCCAAGTGGATCAACTGTATTCACATCATCTGGGAGACTGCTAGAAATGCAGAAACTCAGTTCCCAGTCCAGGCTACTGAAAAAGATGGTACCCTGTACCAGCATTCTTGGCTGGGATGCACATTTAAATTTGAGAGTTACCATGTTAATCCTAGTTCTTTCACCCTCTTCCTGCATCTGCAACAGTGCTCAGAACATATAGATGCTCAATAAATGTTTATTCATGAAAGTAAATGAACAAATTTGGTGGACACTGTTTTAATTCACAACTCATTTAACCTCCTTTGGTGCTTGTACAGACTTTGTTCTCTGACAACTCCTTTTCTTGCTTTTCTTCACACTGCTGTAGCTTTGCTTTCTCAGTATTATGTTCTGGATCATCATCAGTAGCCTATCACTTGGATGTAGTCACTGCCCAACTTTGTGCTACCTCCTCTTCTCCTTCAGGTCTATATGTCTGTCCTTCCTCTTACTTTCCATGAACATATACTTAGGATTCCCAAGTTTTCATCTCCAGCTCAAAACTTCCCTCCCCTGACTCATCATTTGTGTATCTAGTATCCTAAGAACATTTCTAACTCTTATTACCACAAAGACTTCACACTCAAGATATCAAACTGGCACATATCTTCCCTGCCATGCCACCCACAAATCCCGTCAACTCCACTTGCCCTTCCAACCTGTACCCTACATTAGATCGGTACCACCAACATCTCACCAATATAAAAAAGAGGGAATTACTCTCCATTTTATCCCCTACAAATCAAAGCAATCAGGACGTCCTATTTCTTACATTTGGATGTAACAGATTTATCCCAAGGAATTTATGAAATGACTTTGAGGTAGAGGGTCATTCCTTCTCTCTCCAGAGTCTGAAGCTGTAAACAGTGAACTTTCTTGCTACCTGAGGTCATGTTTTCTACCACGATTGGAGAGAACCAGTCCTCAGCAAGATATTCTGGATAAATATAGAGGTAGAGATGAAGAGAAGGTGCTGACAGAAATGCCTTTATGTCATTTGCATTTTTGCTCCCTGGAACTTGCTCTTATTTTATCCATCGAATTACTCCTTTTCATTTAAACCACTGGGTTTCTCTGACCTGAAAATAAAGAGAGGTTTATGAACCTCAGCTAAGAGACCACAGCAGGAACCATTCTGTTCCAAGACTGATGACTACACACTGGCTCACTTGGGGTGCTGGCACGTAAGAGACCCGGATGTATACAAATCCATTCTCAAAAGGTTTTAAGGGTTAAAAAAAAATTTCAGTCAGATGGTTTTGGCAGAAAGGATATTGGCCCCTAAAAAAAAAATGAGCCTATTATTCAATGAGCCTTTAACTCTCAAGGATTAAAAATATACAAATTGTTGAAAATAATAGCTTCAAAGAGTTTGAGGGTCTTTATCAAGATATTTGGAACATCCAGTGATGCACACCTAGAATCCCAGAAACTCAGGATGATGAGGCAGGAGGATTACAAGTTCAATGCCAGCCTTAGCAAATTAGTGAGGCCCTAATGAACTTAGCAAGAACTTGTCTCTAAATAAAATATATAAAGAGATGGGAATGTAGTTCAGTAGTTAATTACTCTCAATTTAATCCCCAGTATCCCCCCCCCCCAAAAAAGAAAGATATTTAAACAGATGAAGATAACATTGGGATTCCTTTAGATGCAAGAGTTGTAGGTCCAATGAAGTTGTCTATTTTGCAGTTTTGCTCTTTTAAAAGCTATGTGGGTCCATGACAAGGCTCATTCATTCATCTTTCCCTCCTTGGGAGTCCATATGCAGTGCTCAGAGACAGCTTATCCAGTGGAAGGCACACAATTGCAAATAAACAAATGAGGACAAAAACTTCTTAGCACATGATTTTATTTCCCTGAGACCTTTCTAACATATAGAATAAAAATAGAAAGAATTAAAATTGGGAAAGCTGAAAAGCAGTGTTTGGGGCCAGGATTTAGAATTGGTTGAACCCTATGAACCCTATGGACTGATACCTAGCCTGGCCACATACCTGACCATTCCCTCATTGAGAAGAATGAGTATTAAAAAAAAAAAAAGATGAAGAAGGAGGAGGAGGAGAAGGAGGAGGAGGAGGAGGAGAAGGAGAAGGAGGAGGGGGGAGGAGGGTGAGAGAGTCCCTCTACCCCAGGTACACAGATTCAGAGTATACTGATTTTAAATGGGCAACTTTTTAGACCCACACTAGGTTGAAATTGGTAAAGAAGGGGCTGAAGCTAAGAGGAGCCAACCCAATACTAGAGGAAGTGTGGCTTCTGCCCAATCCAGTTCCCCCTAAACTTGAGTTGAGAGCACTCTTTCTAGACCTTTAAGGTACCTGTATGCCAAATAAACCCTCCAGCTCCTATTTGAAAGCAATAATATCCAGCTACATTGTCTTATGCTTTCATTCCCCTTTGTCACTTATTCATTCATTCATTCATTCATTCATTCATTCTAAAAATGTTTATTGAGATCCTAACCTGGAACACTCTAAGTAACTTTAAATAAGGGGGGAAGAAAAAAAGTTGAATATCTATGCACCCAGCATGAAAGAAGTATCATCTTATTGAATCCTCTCAATTATTTTATAAAGTAGATCTTAGGATTCCATGTCATCTCTCAGGAAACGGCAACTCAGAGGGCCTGAGTCACTTGCTCCAAAATATATGACCAAGAAGGAATAGAACGAAAATTATGGTGGTTCTTTGTACCCATTCTTTGATACCAAACATGGAGCTGAATCTTAAGGTTAAAGGGGTTTCCTCCGGACTTCACAGCAAGTGAATGGGGTAAATACTTTTCTTCCATCACTAGGTAGAGCTTCTGCAAACTGGATAAGAAGGAGAAGACCTGGTCCATCATAAACCAGGAAAGTCTTTTGTGAATGCTCCCAGAAAGCAAGCTATGGCTGACTTTATGATTCTGGGAGGTGAGTTATATCCCTCGGGAAGCATGGATCTTTGTCCCCATTCCTGCAGCAGAGCATGGTGTAACTGACAGTGCTTTAAAAAAAAAAAAAGGCTCTTAAAACCTTATCCTTAGTACAAGACCTTATGAAAAGTGCCCTGTCTGCACAGAACACTTTCTCTTTCCTGAAAATATGCAGGAATTTAATTAGTGCCTAAATCTCTCTTATTTGGGCAAGCTTGAATGGATTCTTCATGGCCAGGATCCTTCTTTGGGAAACTCTAACCTTGATGTCTATCTATCCAGCATTTTTCCAATCAACACTGTGATTATTTAACATTTTAAAAAAGAAAGGTGTTTTATTCTGACTTTCCGATGCAGCCCTCTGATAAGACCAGAATCCAGATAATCCAGGATAACTAACTACTTTTTGCCTTAATTGCCTGGCCCATATAAAGATAATTTACTCAATTCTCCACTTCATTTTTCATGTGTAGATGAAGTCTGACTGTAGTTGCTCAGGCACTATTAATTCAACTTAACAAGCAACCTAGATGGCAATAAATTTGTGTTTCAGGCTCAACTCTGATTTTACTTAGAGTTTTCATACATATGTGCTCATTGGTGTGCCTTTCTTTGAAATTTGCTTGAAGATAGATACCACATGTAACCTTGAATAATTAGGCTCTAAAATATATTTCATATTTGTTGGCTTTAAGTAGTTAGCAGAATGAATATTTTTATTTGGTACTTTGAATGGTAAATAAGTGGAGCATGTTTCTCTAGATGGTATCTTGGGAGTTGAAGCAACATGTAGAATCAATGCTTTTGAATATTATGTGAAACTTCAAAAAAGAAAAAAGTAAATGCAATAAGTGGTTCTTAATTGATGCAAGAGTAAAATTAAGAACTAAGTATATATTGATATTTCACTCTAATAGCATATCTTTTAAACCAAAATCTTGAATCCCTTTTATTAGGATCATCTAATTTCATGTATCAGGTGGAATAAACAAAGCTAATATTGACCTTTTTTTTTTTTTTTTTGGCACTGGGGATTGAACCCAGGGGCACTTAACCACTGAGCCACTTGCCCAGCCCTTTTTATATTTTATTTAGAGACAGGGTCTCACTAAGTCATTAGGGCCTCTCTAAGTTGCTGAGGTTGGCTTTGAACACACAGTCCTCCAACCAGCCACTGGGATTGCAGGTGTGGGCCCCCAACCTAGCAACAACATTGACTTTCTGTCTCTAGAATTTGACAACCTCAGATTCTGTCAGCCTCACCATTGTGCTTCATCCCGGGAGCTCAGCTTCAGACATCACTTCCTATTGTCAATGGGATCCATAATAGTAATTCCTTAGGTTTCATGTCAACCAATTATAAAAGAAAGTACAGGACCACAGACCATAAACTTATCTGGAAGTAGAATATTAAGCAAAAACCTGGTGGTGGGCTGAAAAGAAGTGGGGTACATTGTAGTCTCCCTTTCTATAATTGTTCTCTTTGTTCCCCTTGAGATCTCAGGTTGTTTGTGTAGTGCTTGATGACTGTATAGGGCAAGTCATAAATTCCTCATCAAGAGAGAATTTAGAGCCAGGTGCAGTGGTGCACACCTGTAATCCCAGTGTCTCGGGAGGTTAAAATAGGAGGATTGTGAGTTCAAAGCCAGCCTCAGCAATGATGAGGCTCTAAGCAACTCAGTGAGACCCTATCTCTGCATAAAATATAAAATGGGGCTGGGGATGTGGCTCAGTGGTCAAGTGCCCCCGAGTTCAATTCCAGGTACCTCTCACCAAAAAAAAAAAAAAAGAAAGAAAGAGAGAACCTGGAAATTCATACTGATTAGTCCACATCAGTCCAAATTAGGCCACATCAGTCCAAGGAGACTGTAGTTGCAAACATAAACCACCCCTAGTTCCATGCAGCTGAGGCCTGGAGAAAGGACATTATAGATCATCTCCCACCTGCAACAGGTTCCCAATCCTGATATCTGTCAAGTATCACTCTGTGCATTTCCTTTATAGTGCTCATCATGCCTGTGTTGGGGGTGTGAGTGCATTCGTGTTTGTCTTCCCTTGGATTCTAAGCTTTGTCAGGGCAGGGAACGTGATCAGTGGTTCACAGTCATATTCCCCACTAGCTTGTGCAGCCTGTCACACCTATCCTGGGCACAATGGCATTTATTGAATGAATATATAATTGAATGGAGAATCAATCTAAAGTCCCTTGGACTGTAGACAATCAGAAGTGGGAAGGAGACACCATCTCTTCACTGAAATTTGCCTGTGCACTGTCATCCTGCAACCCATACTTGCTGATGGTTTTGTGTAAAGAGAAACCTAGAATGTGGCAAAGGGTCAGGTGCCTTTATCTTGTTTTGTTTTTTTTTTTTTTTCTGAATGGTATATCAATCAATGACTTCTAAAATTATATTGGGCATGGAAGAGAAGGAGCCTATTACCCAGAACTAGCAAGTTGTGTCTTTGGGGGAGAAATTCTGCATCCAAGAGCTCTTTGAGTAAGGGACTCTTGATGTAGTTTTGTGACAGTGTTTATTTCTGCAGACAAACTATTTGAAATGAGTCACCCCTTCATAGAAGAGGTAGGATGTGTCTTCCTTACTAAATACAAAAAAGCTGTAAATGGCAACGTGGGGTTCAGTTGGCCTTAAAAAAAAGTAGGGGAAGAGGAAATTTGTTTTTCTTGGCATTTACCAATTCAGACATTAGGCTCATCTTTTCATATATTCCATCTTATTTCCTTTCCATGATAATCCTGTGAGATGGATATCATTATTTCCAATTTATAGGTGGCAAACAGCAAACTGATTTGGCAAAGCTACAATACTAGGTAAAGACGGAGGAAGAATTTAAATCCAGATCTGCTCTGTTTTCTATGTGTTCCAGATTAATATTAAAACCCCAAAGAAGTAAGATTATTTGTCATTATCATAAAAAAATAGAACCATATGCCACATGTTATGGATAGACAGATAGATGGATGAACAGAGAGATAAATAGGTGGACTCCCACCTGTTACCTTCTCTGCACAACTTGTGCTTCTTTCTTAAGTCATGCCGGACCATGAATGAGATTTCACTATAATAACAGTTAAGAAAAAAAATCACTGGCTTTGAGCTCTCAGCTATTGGAGTCATAGGGTCCTACGTCATTTCCTTCCTCTGCTAGGGATCCTCTGGGGCCTTGCATCTTCTTTGATATTCATTAATGTTCTCCTGTGTCCATCACATCCATTGCTTTCTCTACCAGTCCCTCTAGGCCTGGCTGAGTTGGCTGTAGTTTGCAGGGGTGGGGTGGGGGGTGGAGTAAGACCCATTGTTTTTATTATTATTCATGTTAACCTCTCACTCTGATCTCAGAACTCTTCCTCTCAATTTCACAGCTCTTGAGGTGGAGGGAGACCTCTGCCCCACAAATATCATGGTTCCTAAGTACAAGATGACTCTTTCTTGTCTTGCCTTGAAATATTCCGTCTCATCATTCTATTCCCAAACGTGTGGCCTCTGTCTTGTCCATTTCTTATGTAACAACATAGAGGAAATTTTATTCAACAAAAATTTTCCTTGGAATTCCTTATACTGGTTTGGAGAAAGAACATTTAATTTTCTGCTGATTGTGTGGTAGAGAAGGTGAGTAGAGGGTAAAATTCCAAAGAGATTAACCTGTACAAGACATTATAAACCACCTCATAAGGAGGATGTATCTTGCTACCTGGGGCGGGGGGTACTCTGTATTCCTGCACACTGGAGTCTCTCAGAATACTCAGTTTGATGGGTCAGAAGTGAATTGCTGTGCCCAAGAGATTTAAAAAGTCACTGAGGCTGGGCACTAAGTAGAAGGACAGAGTGCATAAAATGAGTCAGTGGAGGCCTGGCTGAAAAAGGACCAAAGACAGAAATTCTGTTAGGAAATGTTGAAGTTGATGGCTAGGACATGTTCAATATGGCATCCTTTCTCTTGTAGCCTGGTTTTGAAGAAATTCAGCAAAACCTATCATTTGTGTAAATGAGTTATTTCGGGCAACGATGACCAACTCAAAGGTTTCCAGGAGTGAGGCAAGTTTTGTAAATGAGAGACACTTCTGTCCCATAGGCCACTGCTCATTGCCCCAGTGTTAAGGAAACTAAGAGCAATCCTGAGCATGGCTCCTAGGCCGATGGGGAGATGATTAGGAGCAGACACTGGGACTAAAAGAAGAGTCCAGAGAATCCAGGTTTCACATGAATAAACTCCCAGGAAAGGAAGTTAAGGCCTCAAGAAACAGATGCTGGTCACAGAATGTCTTTGAGACGCAGAGTGTTATTTTATGTTTTGGAAAAAGAGCGATGGAGAAAGTCATCAGTGGACTGTCCAAATCATCAGTAAAATCTACCAAGCTCACACCGTGCCTGCAGGGAGTGGGTTTCCTATGGAGTGGGCAAGGATCCGAGTGTGGGGTATGGGTCAATGTCATGCAGCATCCACAGAAGCTCTGAAATTCACAGAAATCCAAAGAGAGGGTTTTCGATCTTCCCAACTTGTGGGATTGGCTGAGGTCCAAGTCAATTATAGCTACATCTCCAAGGTGAAGAAGGACACAGCAGACATCTGGGTTCCATTTATAAACCCAATGTTCCAGGAAGATGGAGGAACTACTTACGTGGGTGCTGAGTGAGAGACTCTCAGAAGGGCCACATGTGTGATGCACTTGAAAGCATTTTCCTCCCTGGCAGCTGACCAGTGTCACTGGGAGGCTCAGTCTCATCCATTCTGCACTATGTGGAGGAGTGTGACCTTTCTCCGTAGAGGTTTGTGTGGCAAGGATCTGCCTGTGTTCCACAACACTTTCCCAGCATGAATGATGGCAGGCACGGTGCAGGCAGAACCCCCAGTGAGCAGGAGTCAGAGTGGGCAGCAGCAAACCTAAAGAGATAAGCTGGGGGCTGGGGATGTGGCTCAAGCGGTATCGTGCTCGCCTGGCATGCGTGCGGCCTGGGGTTCGATCCTCAGCACCACATACCAACAAAGATGTTGTGTCCGCCGAAAACTAAAAAATAAATATTGAAAATTCTCTCTCTCTCTCTCTCTCAAAAAAAAAAAAAAAAAAAAAAAGAGAGATAAGCTGGGGAGTGAGGGCCTGGTGTTTAGGAATGGGCCATCATGGCCCTGGGAGTGAATTTATAAGAGATCCCTTTAGGATACCAGGAGTTGAGGGAGGCGGTGAGACCAAGCCGTGTCCAGTTTGGGAGTGATTTTTCTGGATATTTTCATGTGCAGGTACCTTTGCACTTATTAAGGTATTAAAATCAGCCCTGGTACCCTCAGTATCCTGGGGTCTTGATCCTTAAAACGTGTCCCTGGGTGTCCTATTTGCTCCACGTGTGACCTGGATCACTAGTAGGTAGACTTGGAGGAGAGACACCTTCTTCTCTTCTCTTCCTGACAGTTCATACATCTTGCTCAGGCTTGTGCTCCTCTGGTTACAGGAAGAGAGCTAGAGTTGGGAGAGGGATGGAGGGCATAGAGAGAAGGAGAGGTTAGGAGAGGAGAGAAGGAGAAAGAGAAGAGAGAAGAGAGAAAGCCTTTGGATCCAGTGTAACTCCCAAGAGCGAGAGAATCCTTCTCTCCACACATATGCGGGGTGTACTGTGGATCCCTGGGAATGCAGTAGACTGATGATGTCATCTCCCAGTGGGCAGTTCCATGAAGGGCACCTCAAGCACAACTGGCATGTCCACAATATAGAAGGGGACCAGCCCCAAAGTGGAGGTAAATGGTGGGCTTTATAGAGAACGTGGGTTGAGCTTTATAGAGGACAAGAGCTATGGAGGACAAGTGTTAATTGCTTACCTATGAAAGGCCAAGGATTCCTTGCCAAGAATATCTCATCCTCTTGGGAAAGGTGATTATTCTCTGGGAATGCAATCTGTAAGATTGATTTTGTGGAATTCAACTGCCTCCAGCTACCCCTGCTTGGTTGCTTAAAGCAAGTTTATATGAAGTGGAAAAAAAGCAGAGCTGAAAGATGGTAAATGTAATCCAGCAGACATTGTTTGAGTTCCTGGGTCCTGCCATGCCTGCAGTCTACTTTTCATACTTCTGGGCTTTCTATTCAATAGAGCACCTACATTTAAAAATTTTACTTAATTAAATTTGACTTATAACTGGAAGTTTATCAGTGCACATGAAACACCCCCTTACCATTTCCCAATTATCAATTGGGAAGACCTGCTGTTCAGGAAAATGGAAGAATTGCAATGGTAACTGAGGGCAAGAAGAGTATTTATAACCACACATATATCAGGGGAAAAATGGAAAAGAACATGGGAAGTATATACTCAGTTTCACCATTTGTCATCTCTATTACGGATCTTTCATTCCAACCTCTTTCTCTACTAGTTTATTTTCCATTGCTAACACAAAATACCTGAGGCTGAACACTTTACAAAGCAGAGAGGCTTATTTAACTCACAGTTTTAGCTTAAAGTCCAAGATCAGGATTCCTCATCAATTTGTCCAGTGGTGAGGGCCTCATGACAAGATGGCATCACTGTGGGAACTTGTGAGAGCAATCACACAATGAGACAAGAAACCGAGAGACTGGGAAGGGGTCGGTCTTGCTCTTTTATAATAATCAGCTTTCTTGAGCACAACTGGGGTGCCCACAGAACTCCCTTAATCTCTTCCCAGGGCAGCACCCCCAATGACCTAATCACCTTCTACTTAGGGCCCACCTCAACATCACCAGACTTTAGGGAACTGTGTTGTTATGAGTTAAATTGTATCCCCCTAAAAGAAATGTTGTACTTCTAATCCCAAGAATTTTAGAAAATAATCTTATTTGGAAACAGTGTTGCAGATGTAATTACTTTAGATGAGGTCATTCTGGAGTAAGGTGGGCCTCTAATCCAACATGACTTCTGCCATTATAAGAGGAGCGACAAAGGGAGAAGGCCTTATAATGACAGAGGCAGAGAGTGGAATGAAGCAGCTGCAAGCCAAGGGACATCAGGGATTAGCAGCTGCTTGAAGAAGCCAGTTAGTAACAAAGTATAGAAATAATCCCTGAAAGTAAAGTCTCTTATGTGTACAGCAGTTCAATTCACAAAAGCTAAGCTATGGAAACAATCTAGGTGTTTTTCAAGGGATGAATGGATAAAGAAAATGTGGTGTATATATACACAAAGGAATATTACTTAGCCACAAAGAAGAATGAAATTATGGCACTTGATGATAAATGGAACTGGAGACTATTATGGTAAGTGAAATAAACCAATCCCAAAAAACCAAAGGCAGAATATTTGTTCTCTCTGATTTATGGATGCTGATCCACAATAAGGGAGGTTGAGGAGGAGAAGAATAGAAATCTATTGGATGAGACAAAGGGAAATGAAGTGAAGGGAAAGAGGACGGGAATAGGAAAGATAGCAGAATTAATTAAATAGAACTTTCAGAGCTTCTTTGAATACACGACCAGGGTATCTCGGCATCATGTACAACAAGAGTGGGATCCTAAATAGAATAAGTCATACTTTCTGTGTGTATAAATTGCAAAATACATTCTTTTGTCATGTGTAACTAAAATGAACAACAACAACAAAAAGACAGACAGGGGCAAGGAAAGATTTTTCCCCTAAGGGTTTCAGAGGGAGCATGGCCTTTCATGACCCTTTAATTTTGGAGTTCTGGTCTCCAAAAACATAAGACAATGAATTTCTGCTGTTAAAGCCACTCAGTTTGTGATACTTTGTTAGGGCAGCCCTAGGAAACTAATGAGAGCATCTTCAAGTCTCCTACTTCATTGTTGCAAAAAAAAAAAAAAAATCTGTTTTAAACGCTTAATTATTCTGAGGACTTACTGTATTACAATTTCCTAAGACATTTGCATTTGAAAAGAGAACTGGTGAGAGGAGGCAATAAGTGAATCCTTAATGGTAGAATTGCAGGCATCAAGGAGGGGCAGTCTCAGAGCCCAGTAAATCTGTAAGTGCCTGTTTATCATGACAAGAGAAGTTTCAATACTGAGTTTCAGGGTGAGTTTCTTACAGATGTCTTAGGAGCCATTGCGGAAAGGGAATGGGTGAAAAGAGAAAGGCTTAGGGGCTAGATTCTGAAAGTTCTCTCTAACTTCAACTGGAGTAACCCCTTTTTTATATTTTGGGATTTTTAGAGTGATTCACTTGAAAATAGTTTTGAAGTTAACATAGATTGAAAATCATTGCACTATGGCATCATTTAACTCATAATAAGGCAAAAATGTGTGTGTTTTTCCCCCTGTTTTCCTACACTACTTCTGACAAATGTGCATACTTAAATTATGTTTACCACGAAAGCAGAGAGAGGTCTGCTTCCACTAAGAAGGTAAGGTGAGGAAATTGGAATACACAGGGGATACAGCATTATTCTTCCTTTTAAAATTTATTTTGATGGGTATAGAGCAAAGATTAGCTGCTTTGTCTTTGTTCTAGTTTTTTTAGAACCGAAAAATCAAGATCCTTATGACTCAAAATATGCTAGAAGACTGAAGTGAAAGTCAAAATATCTAGTTGATTCTACTTGTTGATTTATTGGCTGTCCTTTGTTTATTTACCATGCATGAGCAGAGAAAGCGATAGGATACATTATTTGCATTCATGTGATTGAGGCAGAAGCAGTCCTGAATAAAAAATTTTTTAAAAAGACTGATGCTGCAGGAATATATAAGGGAAAGAATAGCTTGTAGCTTTCTGCAATTGGAAGAGTAAAATAATTCTTACATGCTGTGTCCTTTTATACTTTCACAGATATAATAGATAGCATGTATGTGGCCTGGTATTTCTGACCCTAACCCACAGATGAGTTCAGGGCCTAAGGATCTGAGGATCCTGCCAGGCTTGAGACCAGTTAGCTAGAAGAAGCTGGTCTTGTTTTCTGAGACTTCTGCTCTCTATGATCAACGAGTGTTTTATTTATTTATTTTGTTTTGTTTTGTTTAAGAGTGGTGAGGTAGGGCTGGGGATGTGGCTCAAGCGGTAGCGCGCTTGCCTGGCACGCATGCGGCCCGGGTTCGATTCTCAGCACCACATACAAACAAAGATGTTGTGTCCGCCAATAACTAAAAAATGAATATTAAAAAAAAATCTCTCTCACAAGAAAAAAAAGAGAGAGAGTTGGTGAGGTAGAGAAAATTCTTAAAACAAATGGCTAACAAGTGACTTGGGCCCTACTTTATTTCTACTACTTTTACCATAAAAGCTTAAGTCAGTATCGGCTTTTGTCATGTTTTTGTGATAAGCAACAAGGCCCAGGAAACAAATAGTGAATACCACGGTGGATTCTCTTAAAAAAATTTTCCAGTTAAGCACTTGAATCTCAAAATGCTCTTCAAATCATAATAGCTAATCATTCATCCACCCACTCTTTTTTTTTTTTTTTTTTCCAGTTAAGACTCCCAGAGACTCCCTAGGAGCCTCCTGAGCTAACAGGCACTTCTGGCTGGGGAGGTGGGTAGTAGTAGACTCTGCTCACCCCAGATTCTAGAGTGTAACAGGGGTTTGCTTTTCACCCACGCCTCTCCCCAGCCCTGCCCCCAACCAGATCTCCTTTTTTCAAGGTCCAGGTCCAGGTTGGGGACATTGAAAGGGTGCAGATGAATGTAGACTGGTGGTTGAAGAAAGGGGTGAAGTTTTTACACTACGGGGCCTCTGAAAACAAATCAAGGACAGAGAGACTTTGTAATCCAAGGAAAAGCAACACGTTCGAATCCAGGCTCTAAGCCCGGGGTCTTTGTTTTTTGTGTCCTTTATAAAGTGGCGCTAGGGGACTTGGGGCTGTGTGGTGGGAGTTCCTACTTCCCAGATTTGGCCCCAAGGGCAGAGAGGAAAATCCTGGACTTCCAAATGCATCATCCCGCGCGAGAGAGGAGTTTTAGGGTTTGCCTGGGTAAATGTTAAAATAGGAAAGGTGAGGTGTGTTTGAGGCGGGGAGGGGGCAGTGAAAGTCCTTAAAAGAAGACAGTCCAACCCCAGAGCGAAAGAAAGGGAAGAGCAGAGGCTGAGTAAGAAGAGAGAGAAGCAGGGAGGACGTGGCCCCAGAGCCTGGGCGAGCGGTTGGGGGGCGTCTGGGCGGTGCAGCTGCCGCAGGCCAAGAGGGAGCCCGTGACATCACGCCCCGGCCCCCTTCCCCTCGTCGGGTGGGTGGGGCCTCGGCGCGCCGAGCGGGCGCGGGGTCAAGGAGGGGGAAGAGGAGGAGCAGGCATGAATGTGTCGGTGTGAGGACCGGGGAGGGGCGGAGGAGGCGGAGGGCGGGGAGGGAGCGCGCGCGTGGCTCCGGGCGCCTGGGCTCCCCCCCGACCAGCCGCCGACCCCAGCCCGCGACGCGCGGCCTCCTCGCTGCCGCCGCCCGCTTCGCTGCTGGGACCCGCTCTCAGAGCGGGGACCCGCCGGGGCGGGGGAAGCGCGGGCCCCCGGCGCGGCCTGGAAGGAGCCAGAAAGCAAAAGTAAGGCGAGCAGCACTCCAAGTTTTCCCAACTTCGCCCCCTGCGGCGGCAGGCGTCCTGCTGCTCGGCGCGTCCCCACCGAGCTCAAGAGTGGCCGAAAGAAAAGGGACGGGGCGGGGGCGGGGGCGGAGGAAGAGGGAGTCCGAGGAAGAGTAGAGAGTCCGACAACATCTGTTAAAACTTGGGGGAGGAGGAATGCGGGGAGGAGGAGGAGGAAGAGGAGGAGAGGAGGAAAGGAGGGAGCGCGCGGGAGGGAAGCGCGGAACCGAGGGACAACTTTTCCACCCCGTGAGTAGCGCTGGCAGCTCCGTGTCGGGGCGGGGGGCTCCTCCACCCTGCGAGGGGTTCCAGGCCGGGATGGGACCTTTTTCCAGAAAGTGGATTGGACGTCGGGAGGGGCAGACGGTGGGGGGTTTCTTTCTTTCTCTTTCCCCTCCCTCCCTCCCGCGGTTGAACCAAATCAGAACTGTCACTCAGGGCCTGTGAGTCAGAAGGGATCGGATTACACGATCCCTGAAACTGATGCCGGAGCTGCACGAGCGGGAGGGAGCCGGCTGGGGCAGCGCCACCGGCGCGCTCGCACACTCGCACTCGCGCACACTCGTCGCTCCCACTCGCCGGCGCCGCTCGCCAGCCCTCCCGGAGCGCCCCACGGCTGCCCGCGTCGCAACATGCCCGCTGCGGGCGCCACCCGCGCCCAGCCCAGCCGCTCGCGGTAGCCCGAGCCACCCGCGACCGCGCGGAGCCGGGAGCCGTCCGCTCGCGCCCCGGACGCGGGTCTATGGGAAGTTCGGGGACTTGACAGTCGCCGCCACCGCAGGTACGTCCCGCCCGAAGTTCTTTGTTTTGCGGGCCCTGCAGCCCGCTCCTGCGGCCGCGCCCCCGCCTGCGAGTCCAGAGGTGGTCCTCCAAGGGGAAACGAATAGTATGAAAATGGCTGTCAAAGGGCACCCAGATTTAGACAGTCATCCGTAAGGCGTCGGAACAAGTCTTTCATTTGCTCCCTCCTTCTTGAAGGTCCGTTTCCCAGTGTCTGATCCCTTGGCGGTCCGGAGACGGACTGCAGAATTTAACATCCCAGAGAGGGGACGAAGTTTGCAGCTGCGGCGACTGCGCCCCTCTTCTTCACGCTCTCTCCCAAAAGGGTTAAAAAGAACTACGTTAGACCCCAAAGCTCCCGTGTCCTTCCTTTGCTCTGTTGCGCTCTCGGGCTCAGACGCCAGGCGCGCACCGCCACCCGGATGGGCGGAAGGAGGCGGGCGGCGAGGTGGGTAGCGCGGGGACCACAGCTGCCGGGGCTTTCTTCTGCTAGAGCTCCACTTCGAAGGGTGGGGGTGTGGTGTGAGCGGATGGAGAGAGGCGCGCCTCCGTCGGTAGAGGAAAAGTGAAAGTTGTACCATCTGTGTATGATTTGGGATTCTCTTTTATTTCTTTTCCTTTCCAGGGCCAGCACGCTCAAAAAAGAAAAAAGTAGCTGTGGCCCTTGCAGTAATCATTTAGGAGGCCGCGTTTACACAGAGCAGAGTTGGGTATGAATCACTCTGCAGGGGACAGTTACTTTCTTGAGTTGTAGCGGGAAAATGGGCGGGAGGAGGTGGAGAAGGAGTAAATATTGACCCCAAAGTTGGAGAGTTTGTGAAGCGACTCTTAAGCCGATTGCCAGATGCGGACGCTCCACTCCACACCCGGCTTTTTATCCTTTTCTGAAATTTGTGCTCCTGTCCCGAGTGCACCTTTTCCAGAAGGATGCAGCCCCCTCCCCCCAGAGGTGCAGGATCTCAGGCTTCCCATGCTCACTGTGTGGAAAGATGATTAAGGAGGTTTCCTCCGACGCTGTTCCTCCCGCCCCCCAACTTCTCATCTCCCTAGTGTAGACTGCCGGAAAGATTCTGGCCTTGGGTACAGTGCTCATGGCCCTCTGCCAGTTTATATGTACATATATTTATGTAAAACATTTTCTCCCAGCTCTTTGCCAGCTGTTCCACATTTTCCAGCTGCCACTTCAGTTTGAAATGATGGACTGTCCGCGTCTCCAAGTAAAAGAACCCTTTAGTCAGAGGTATGGAGGACCGGCCACTGTGCAAAGACATGGGCAGTGCCATTGGCCAGGCTGGTATTATTAGTTCTAAAAAACATCTCCTGCACTCCTTTCCCTCTCTTCCCTCTTCTCCCAAATTGGTCTATGCAGAGCACAATATATACCTAAACTGAAAATTCAAGTAATTAGGCCTTGCATTCCTAAATGTGATTTTGTACAGCATTTGGATGAGGCCATTTTTTTTTGGATCTCTGAAATATGGGTCTGATGGAAATAAATTAACTTTTAAAAAAGAGTTGCTGCTTGAGTGCATTGGGCATGGCTGGTGGGGGGCCTAATGACCTCATTTCAGCCTATTTAAGGCAGGAACTATTCATCCTCCCCATGTCTCACTTTTTGTGTTGTTTGATGTTTTCGAATGTTATAGACTGAAATCTTCAAGAATTGGCCTAAAGTATTAATTTTGAGTATTTATGTAATTGCTCTGTAATTTGAATAGGTGCCTTATTGATTGATTCCTGTAATTATTTCATTTAGGTTTTAAATTAAAAATTAATAATAGTCTGACAGTTTCTTAATTACATATGTCAAGATTATTTTGAAGGAGGAAAATGCTGTTTTAAAATAGTGAAATAACCTCAAAATCTTTTCATTTTTTCCAAAGCAGAACAGTATTTCAGTGGAGGGAATTTATTAAAGCACTGGCGACTGGTTCTAACAATGTAAACTGTGCGAAGTATCTAAAGAATTTGTTTACGTTAGGAAATATTGGTCTTAACAACCTGGTACACAAACACTTTGGCCAGTTAGATTATAGTCAACCCTAACACAAACATGAAATAACATTTAAATTAGTTGGAGTAGCATATTTATACAGAGCAGAGAGTTTATTTTACACTAAAAGCTATTTAATTAGAAACTCTCTGCCTAAGGGGAGATCCTTTCAGGGAGTATAATTTTTAAAGTCAGCCTAGGGAAGCTTTGGTTTAAGATGCGTGAATGAGTTCAATGGGAGAGGTGTCTAGTGAAATTTCACACAAGGAGAATCACTTTAAAAGGTATAGATTGCATTATTGCTAATAGGCCAGTAGGTTTGGCCCAGATGCCTACCAATTCCCCGTGCTTTTAACATGCTTGTATTCCTTGATTGAACCCTGATATACACACATTTTTATTGTTTATCTAATTTGCAAAGGACCCCAGATAGAAATGAGAAAATTCAGCCCTGATGAAAAATGGCTCCGTTGAGTTATTTCATTACTTATTTAATGAAAGAATCGTTAATTTATCAACTTGATGCCCAAGCCTAAAAGTTGGACTTTTCCTTTGTTTCTTAGCCAGTGAAGTTTCCTTAATTACCTGCATGCTGTAAGGGTTTCAGACTTCCTCTGAGTTTAGCCATTTAGAGGTCTTTCCTTCTATGTAAGGTATCCTGCTTACTGAGACACCTCCCCCCTCCCCTTTTGAGGATAGAGTTTGGGAGCTTATGAAAGGAAACAATTTAATGATCATCCTTGCATGCACTCACTTATATGGAGATAGTAATGTACTCAGAATAACCAATCTTGGAAAAATGAATCAATGAGTCATGAAATACTCAAAAAACCTTAGTAATGGAATGTTAATGCTTTTAGACTATAGTAGATTATCTTAAAAGTCAGACTTTTCTTCTTTATGCAATTGTTGTAAATCTCCAGCTAAAGAATTCTTTGAAGGAGTTTTAAGTTGTGCTGGCATTCATATTCTAAGGTCTGTCTGATTTGTTTTGGAAGATTCAAGAAATTTTCTGCCAACTTATACCAGGAGAGGCAATTAAAATGCTGAAATGACTACAGAGGCAACAAATACATATATATTTGTTAAACAAAAGATTCCACTGTAATGATGATTTCAGGTTGTCTTCTCATTAAAGTCTGGGAGAAGCTGCTTCCTTTCACTTCATGATGTCATTTTTCTAGATGAAAATTGATCCGTTCTAGTTTCAAAGCAAATAAAGGGAGACAGAATAAACAACAACAGGGCAGGGGTACTGCTGCAAACTTTCTCAAGTACTTTCAGTGCATTTTTCATCTTTACTTTTATTTGATGGGCCTGTGAAATAGAGCTGTAGACTGGCGAAGACTTTAAATGAAATTTCACACTTTGATGATTTTTTTTAAACTTTGATATATTGACAGCAAAAGGAGCTGCAAAGCTTTTATATAACTTGAGCAGTAACGCCAAGCAGCAGTCAAACGTCTCCATGCATTTGTGTTTAACTGCAGAAGAAAAACATGTCCATGGGCAGTAGAGGTTCTTATCAACCCCCTAATCCCAGATCCCAGCAAACCTTGAGGGCATGCCTCAGATCTTGTTGAAATCACTGTGGACTCTCACAGTTTGCAGATTAAATATGCTATGTGTTCCTGGCTCCAACAACAGTTTTATGAGCTCACTAAGCTTCCTGTTTTAAGATCCTTTTCTTAAGTTTTTAGGACCTGCTAAAGGCAATGCTGTCTGGAGTAAGTGATACTTGTTAATTTAGAGACACTTTTGATATTTCGTTCTCTCTTTAAAAATTGCCAAAATTATTATTTTTAAATCGAAAGGCTAATTAAGCTGGGAAGAGGGAGGAGAGCTGTGGAAAAGACACTGGATGTTAAGTGTGTTTGTAAGTGCATTTGATTGCAAACTTTACGCTGGTGTCTCCGTTGTTTTATGACACTTTTCCTTTGCCTGGCCCCTGAAAATTAGACTTTTTCCATTTGTAAATCTAAATGCACTATGTTTTAGTGCCAAATTTCTTAGCTACTCATTACCTGTGTGTGTGTATGTGTGTGTGTGTGTGTGTGTGTGTGTTTAATGTGAAAGTGTTTTTTGTTCTGGGTGTGTATATTTCAACCCGACAAAATGTCTCAGAAAATCTATGGCTTTCTAAAGAAGCTGAATGAAAAAGCCATTACATAGTTAATAAGGTGGCACTGAAACATTTCAGCCCCCTCCTGAAAGGCAATGTTGTGTTGAGTTCCACGTCTGCGTCTGTGGTATCTATAGCTGTATCCTCGTATATGGTGCTCTTGTGTTTTGCGTAAGAGTCATAATTAAAAAAGAAAATACTTACATCATTGTCCAGCAACATGTCATATCATTCCCAAGAGAACCGGAGCCAATTTTGTGCTTAAAGGTTATTCAATGAATGAAATCTTGAAAGCCCATTTGTCAAAGTACTGCATGGTTTCTGTTAGTTTTCAAGCCCCAAATTCATTGTCTGCCCCGGCCCAGCCATTAGTCATCAGTGTATTAGTGCTGCCTTCAGGCCATGCTGCCCAGCACTTCTTCACACCATTATAGCTTTGAAAGTGTACTCTGTCGACTTGTAGAATTACTGCTCTGATTTCCGCTTGGCTGGGTTTGAGGTAAGTCCCCTCCCTACCTTCTAGCTGACTGTAATCCTTGCTTTCTTTTAAAGCTCCTTTCCAGAGATTTAGGGGAAAACTTTCTTAAGGGCCATGTTGGCATCACACTGTGGTTTTGTTGTGGCATGCACTGTACATATAAATTGTACCTGCAGTAAATTGGATTGATTGCTGGCCTGAAACAGCTAGAGGGGCTTTTCTTTTCTTTACTTCTTTCTGGAGGAAAGGGGGCCATGAGTGTATGTGTGTTTGGGGGCGGGGGGTGGCACAGAAGTAACATACAAGCATTTGATTGTGTACTTGTGGAATTTTTATACCACAGAATTAAATTAATTCAATAATGGGAGATAAGTGCAATTTTCAAAAAGTGATATAACTTCAGAATGCTGCATGACATTATATATGCTTTTTTTCAGGTAGAAATTTTTACCTTAGCTGCTTTGACTTTTTTTTTTTTTTTTTTGAAGATTACATAAAATACCTAACAAGACTCCAGAGTGCTTTACATTTCAAACTATCGATTTTTACAAAAAGAGACTGAAAACTCACCATTTAGATGAAAGATAAGTTTCAAATTGCAGTAATGAAGGAATGAGGCAGTTAAGCCCTATTATTGATTTCATTTTGTGATATTTTTAAAAAGAATAATTCATTCTGAAGAAAGTTATCAGTGTGTAGAGAAACCTCATCCAGCAGCTTAAGAATGAAGCCTTAATAACTCACATCTATGGAAACCTGGAATAGAGTGACCAGATGTGTGGACCAGGCCACACCACTCAAGGACAATGTCTGCTATTTGAACTGTGGATGTTAAAATGAAATTCCATACCAGAGAGTCTCATTGGAGGGTATGTAGTTTGGTGAAGGTTAGATTGGCAGTTCTGTGCCTACAAAGGGTCAGAAATAAGACAGCTGGAGAATGTTGTGTGTGAATAGGCATAGTTTATAGGATAAGTGAACCGTGGATAGTTTTTACAAATAAGTCTTCATTTAAAAAAAAATTCCCAAGTTTTTAAAAAGTGGCTTTGAAAATTATAGTCAAGATTGAAGAATCAAAAGTTTAAAAATTAGGAGAATACAGTGTGGTGAATAGTCCTTCACAAAAACTATCTTAAGTTTTCTTGGATTATCTGTAGCTGATTTTTAAAACCCAGAAGGTATTGGTCTAATATTTATGATAGTTTGAATGTCATTTACTATTCATAGAACATGCTATCTATCCTCTTAAGCTTTATTGTAAAGACCCATGATTCTGGGAATTCAAAGTTATATAAATTCTATACAAATAATTAAACAATGTTTTCTCAAAATATGTGGAAACTTTTAATTCCTTTAAACCTCATTGAAGTGAGAGAGGGACACATTTGATCAGTCATGGTGTTTTTGTGATATATATGGGTTTAAGGGGAATACACTTTTCATGAGCTTAACTGATCTATAGCTGATAACTGACTGCAGATCTAGGTTTCTGAGGATTGACTGTATTCATCTAACCTGCAGAAAGTGGGGATGTCAGTTTGCTCCACATTATTGCCCATTCTTTAACAGTACCTGCGATGTAGGTTGCTTCCTGCAGTGTGTAAGCAAAGCACAGAGTACTGATGTTTTATAGTTTTGCAGAATTCAGAAATTGTAACATATTAAATAGAGATCTTATACTCTCCTGGAATGTTTGTTATAAAGTACTTCTGGCATCTGAGAAAGAGTAGCTCATGATCTTTTCTTTTAAATACACAAGGCAGAAGAGTAAAACTGCCTCACAAATGCCATTTGTGATTTTAACTGAAATAGCACTGATTACTTTCATGTTGAGTAGGCTTTTCAGTGGGTAAAGTTAAACATAGATTTCTTAAAAGTTCAGATGTAGTTAATTTCCCAAAACTAAATTCCCTTAATCTATAACCAGGCAATTATTTCCCTTTTTGAGTAATTCCATTTGGTTTGTCTGTTATGAATATTGCTTGTCTGTGATCAGAAGCATCAGAAATGTAGGAAAGAAAAATTGAAAACAAGAGGCAGCAGATTTGGGGAGCCCTGTGTGCTACTAATGACCACTAGGACAGATAGCAGATCTTATTTGCAGTTAAGGTTTTGAGCTTTCCTGACCACAGGGAAAAACAATCCTATATAAAGGAGAAATAATTGTACATTAAAAAATACTATAGTTAAAAATTCATGAAGATTTCATTAAGAACTTATGAAGTTGGGCCTCTTTTCCTGCAGAAGAAGGAAGGCATTACAGACAGGAAGGTAAAGGAAGCCTTAGAAATCCTGAGAACTGTTGGTGTGTCACAAAGGTTATGCCTACCTAATTGATTTTAAGTTCAGAAAGATATTTTGAACACAAGGAACCGTCAACAACATTACAAACTTAGAAGAGATTTTCTCCAGTGCATGATTACATGGGAGGCACTTGATGTGTTTTAAATTTCCTATGTTTTGCTCATTTGCTCAAGACTTATTTTTCACTTCCAAAATTGACAAAAAAGTTTTTAAAGTCAGAATTTGCTTGTGTTTCTCTCTTCTGTAAAAATTATCTTTCTAGATGACTTTTTTTTTTTTGACATGAGTTGTGTAATAGCTATAGGAAGGTATAAATATTTAATAGGAATTTTTCCTAAACATTGCTCCAAGAGTAGCATCCTGAAGTAGCAGCTGATCTATTAGTAATAAGTGTGAGAGAAGTGTCACTCTCTGTGAGAGAAGTGACACAGGGGAGGCTGTCTTAGAAATCCCTACCCAGACTGATTTCTCTTGGAATTTTACCAAAGTAAGGAGATCATTCAGCTTACCAGTATACAGAGAGATGTAAATAAATGTGATTTCTCTGAAGGAAAACCTTATTTCCCTTGGAGCAGTGGTTCCCTCACCTATACAGTCATTTCTCACTTCAAACTTCATCATTGTGCTATTAAGAGCATTGCATTGCCTATTGGAATGTCTTCTGTTTCTGATCTTTTGTGACCAGTAACTGTTCTGACCTATTTGAAACTGATCAGGTTTTCGTGAGTCAGACATTTAACTTTATTGTTTTGAATCTTTAAAAGCTTTAGAAAAAAGAAGCAAAGCCAAGTTCAGGCAACTTAAAAATAAATTCCACTGCATTAGGAAAATAAATGAAGTACACTGTTCAGGAAGGATGCTCTAGCAGTTTATAACTGCACATCCACTTCATTTTAGATTAGAAAGTTGCTTCATTCAGTTCAAACATCACTTTCAAAGATGGCTTTACCAACCGATGCTTTCTTTAAAAAAAAATGTTTTGTTTAAACAATAGAAGAATCCTGCTTGTCTGTGGGTTGGAGGCTTCACTGCAGACCCTCTATGGGGAAAGGCTGATTTTTGCACACTTTTCCAGAATTAGGACTTTTCATGCTCTCTATTGACAACTACATAAAGCCTCTGTGGTGGTGAAGGTTGATTTGGAACCTCATGAAGGGCTTCCCTGAGAGACAATGAGGCCATGTGTCTGTGCCTTAACCATTCAGCACCTGCATCTATTTGTGGCAATTAATGAAGAAAAATGTTTGGGGGGCGGGCAGGTTAATAGTGAATTAGAATTCTTGTGAGTGAAGTACATATCCATTGGTTTTCTGAAGAGTTTTCAAGTTTTCCCAGTGTTTTATTATAGTTTTTCCTCAATCTCTCTCTCTTTCTCTCTCTCTGACACACACACACACAGTACTGCACTGCAAAGTACCCATAGGATTACACCTTCCTAGATTTAGCTAGTTAAAACGTCCGTATGAATGCAACCAGGGCCCTCCCCTACGTCTGTTTGCTGAGCCAACTGTAGAGAGTTTGCAGATGCCCAGGGATATTCCCAAGGAGCAGGGTAACTAATGTGATCCAAATTGATAAGGGCTGCTTCTGTGCGCTACAGAGGGACTGCCGGGCTCTGCTGGCTCTAGACACCGCCCCCCCATCCCCTTGTCCCGCCTCCCCGCCCCCCGCCCCTGCCCGCCAGTGTTTTTCCCTTTCCCGCGGCCTGGCTGCCGGACATGCATTGTCTCCAGAAAGGCAGCTTCAGGAATGTGGATCAAAGCGGGGCCTGGGAGCACCTCCTCTGCCCCCAGATACCCAGAGCTATTTCTGAGAAATTCACCATGCTCTGTTTGCCGGCGCACTGGCTGGGGTGCGCCAGGGGCCGGGAGCACTCGGCGTGGACTTCCCCGCGCTGATGTAATGATGATGGATGCGGCGACATCGCGCTCAGACGGCGCTGCGCGGGCTCGGCGCTCACTAATGAATTGGCCGCGCCGCTGCTGCGGAGAGGGACAGCCAGAGAGGAATTAAGACAAGACGCAGGCGCGGGGGACCCCGGGCGCGGGGAAAAGTGGTGAAAGGTGTGAAAAATGTGCATTGCCACCGTCCGAGGTGACCGGACAGGAAGTGAGAGACCGTTCAAACAAAATAGAACATAACCACACAGCCCGATCAGAATAATTGGCGTGATAAAGGTCTTTGTAAAGATGAGAGTTTCGGTTTGGGGGTACCCCCTCCGTCCCCGCCTGCATCACTCAATGGCGACTCTAAAGCAGACCTCTTGAAGTGTTTTGCGTGAAAGTTTGGTTTAAAACGTAGGACCCCCCTTAAGAATTCTAGAATTTAGGAAATGTTCCCGCCCCCCACCGCTCATTTTCGAAGGGGAACCTGCTTTAACAGCATCACTCGGGCTGTGGCTGCAGGAAGCTTTATGTGCCTTGGAGGCTGATGTAGGTTTAGATTTATCATTTAGAAAGAAAACACCCACCTGCAGGCAGGTTCAAATAGGGTCTGGAATGAATTGTGCCCTTGGTTTTGGCTTCAGGAATTACAAAAGGTTCAGTGATAGTTCAGTAGGAAAAGTCTGGATTGTTTCCAAGAGAGAATGCTCATCCCTCGTGTTTTTTTTTTCTTTAAATCTATGAAACTTAAAATTTTAGGAGTAATATACTAGGAGAACAGTTTTTATTGGTTGCAGGTTTATGTATTTTTTGTTTTAATTTTCGTGTACTCAAGTTGCGAGACTCAAACATAAGCTACATTTTTCCCCCCTTAAGCACAAAAAGTCAAGGGGCATGTTGCAAATCTTTCATGTAATGTTTCAATGGTGAAAGGGACTAAAGAGGAACTGTATGGAGTTGTAAGCAAGGAAACTGTATCAGGCGGGAAATATCTCCTTTCATCCACATCTGAAAAACAGTGGCATGTTTCCTTCAGAGAAAAGTCTTTGAAGTGGATTACAGCTTAATATTTTTTTTTGTCTTGATACTAATGTTCTAAATAAGTTAAACTTTATTATTTAAGAAACTAGGCTTTAAGAGTAGTGCTGTGGAACCCATTGTGGGTTAGGATTCCATCAGAACATTTTACTGGTCACTTCTATTCCTAATGCTTTAATGAATCAACTCAGGACTGAGTTTTCCAAAGCTCTTACTGTCCTGTGAAAAGCTACCACCTCAGCTAGAAGCAGCCACATTTTTTTGGCTCATTGGTTTTTCTCCACAGTTTGATGAGGTGTGAGTTACCAAAATGTTAAGACTTTCTCTTGATAAGAGACAGAAACAAAATTATGTTTTTATCAGTAAAATAAGCTGATATAATTTATAGGGATATACAGGAAGCAGATGTCTGCTTTGGCAAGTTGCAATTTTTATAGCCCCATTTCAAGCATCAACCACACTTTTAAATAATTAGTTACTAACTAATGAGATCCAAAAATGAGTTGTCAAAATAGAAGAAGGGGGTAGACTCTTGAGTGAACAAGGGCCTAATTTTTTAAAAAATCCATTTCAAACAGGGGTAAGAATTAGTATTCTTTTAGACCATTAATTAGTGCGATTTCAGGCAGCGCCTGGAGCTTTACCTCTTCTCACATGACCCTCTCTCTAGTGATGAGTATTGGGAGGGTTTTATTGCTTTGTTAAAATGAAGTCCTTTGCCTTGGGGGAAAAGCCAGCAACTCCACAAAAACCAAGTTTGTCAAGGAACTTTGGTGACTTATCTCACTACTGTTAATTAGCTGCCTCTACTAAGGAAGAAGACTTAGTTTTTCTAGAAACTCCATCTCTTAATGGGGTTTTCGAGGCCACTTGTATGTTTACATGTGCAGTTTTAACAGTAGACTATATTCAAATTCAACTAATAAAACCGTATTTGGGTTTTGGAAAAAGCAGAGATGGTTAAGTGCCTATTTATCAGTGGTTAAGAATAGAGTATTTTGATGAAGTATTCCTGTTAAAATTTTAGTTTTTACATTTGCCAATTTTAAAGGAAACACCAGCTATAGAATAAAATGTACATAACTAACTCAGTAGTGAATAAGATCAAGATACTGCAGACTCATTGAAATCACAGAGACATCAATGAGATAGTTTATTTATTAATTAAACAATCTTCCCTGTACCAGGTGCTGGGAAGACAGAAGCCTTGTCCTGGTGGGGCTTACAGCCTAGAGGGGGAGATGGACATTCTGCAAAGATTTATCTAGGTGAAAAGTTTATCATTGTGTGCTGAGATAGGTTTGTGTAAGGTGCAAAGTTAGTATTCTGGATGCACTTTGTTCATGAATTTGTCTAGTTCTTGAAGGATTCCATGAGGCTCTCTTTTATCTAAAGCAGAGAGCAAAATTAAATATGTTGAACAACTGTTTAAAAGCTTTAGTGAGCCTGATAATTAGTGCTTGTTAAAATACATGTTCCCAGGTGCCACCCTCCAAGACAGATGCATTGTCTTGGAATTGGATGTGGGAGTCAGAATACCTGGTAAGCACTATAGCAACACTGGTGCAAATGTTTCCTATACCACTGTGACAAACAGTGATGTTCACAGGGTTGAGTTGTACTTGTGACATACTTTAATTTTCTTTCTTTAATTTTTTTTTTTTTTGCTGAGGATTGAACCCAGGATGTTTTACCTCTGAACTACATTTTCAGCCCTGCCCCTACTTTTTAATTTTAAATTTGTGATCCTCCTGCCTCAGCCTCCTGAGTCACTGGGATTACAGGCATGTGCCACCACACCAGCCTGTCATGACATACTTTAAAGAAGATATTTAAATTAGTTTTTTGGGGAAGCATTAAAAACCAGGTAATGAATAATTCTGGGATTGTTAGAGCTAGCAGGAACATCATAGGGTTGTCATTTAAGAATTCTTTATCTGGACTCATGGAAAAGTTTTAGAGGGTCTGTGATCCCTTGGAAATGAAATGCACACTTTTTGCATTTCAAGATATTTCTGGGAAGAAGATCCTTAACTTTTAGCATGTTCTGAAAGAGGATGTGCTTCTTCTACCCCAAAGGGGGAGGGGAAAAGAAAGGATCCAATGCTACTGTCTAATTCTGTCATTTGAAAGATGAGACAGTGGAAGCTTGGCAACAGATTGCTGGAGGTTGAGTGCTGGACAGCTCCAGAGTCACCATTTAGGTGGCCTTGGCCTTTGGACTTGGACCTGGTGGCAGCCCTGCTTCGGGGCCCTGCAGACCCTTCACTTGTCCTACCCTTTGTCAGTGCTCTTTGAAGGATGTTTCTGAATTGGAGTGGATCTTACAATTGATATGTAAATTTAACTTAGTGCTTCTTTTTTTTTCTTTTTATTCTACAAAAGCTGTTCTTAAATAACTTGTGTGTTTTCCAATGAATGACACTGGATAATCTCAAAAAAGAAATGGAAGTTAGTAGAGGAGCCATTGCCCACAGTACCATGTGGCCTCTGGTTCTTAAGCCTTCTGGTTACTTGAAATCCAGGTCAAGGGGAATTTATTGTATGTTAAAGAATTTGCAGTTCCCTTGCATATATGAGTTAAAAGTGACTAAATATATTTCATCTGGCATTTTAACTTTTTGAGCCAGTTAAGCAGTTGCTTCTTTTATTTCAGTAATCACTGTTTTGATTGAACACGGTGGCGTCTGCTAAATGTGGAAAAATAAGCAGATGAGTAGACAGATGAAATGCCTACCATGGGTGTTGCAATCTAGATAGCTCCAAGAAAACATGAAAACATGCCAGAGAGGGGACTTTTCATCTTGTATTCTTTGTAGGTGTTGAACATTGCTGCAAAAAAAGAGAACATGAACTAAATAGAGTGAAAATTGATGAATGATGAGTTAGAGCAATTACCACATGAATGAAGCTAGTGAAAGACAGACAACTGAACTTGCCTTTAGTTTAGATTTCATATTTCCTAAATGATCCCAGTCTTTGCTTTCGGTGATCTTTTGACTTCCTGGTGGAACTGAGAGCATGCTGTTCTATCACCTTTGTTATAAAAATGTAATTCAAATGAACTGAAACACTCTCACATTTTAAGGAGGCTTAAAGAATATGGTTCACCTGAAGGATTTTGAATTAAGAAGCACATTGCAATTCAGGTATCTTCATGAACAGAGGAAAGATCACTGTCTGTTTGGCTAAATCACAATCTGATTCAGAACTTTTAGTCGAGTATGCTCATGAGAAATTGTGGGACACTCTTTGAAACATCTAATTTATAGTTTAAAAATATCTTCCCTGCTTTGGAAGTTGTCCTGATGCCCCTTCCTGTAAAGTTGACTACCTGTAGAGACTCTTATAGACATGGCTTTAAAAGAGGAATGTGGCACTTGGGTTTCCTACTGTAAACATAATTGGAGTTGGAGATATTTAGATCATGGGAAAATTTTCCACATTTGGGCTATTTCCCTCTGTTCTCCTTGCGCATGCGTGGACAACATTTGACTGCATTGTTAAGACCGGAAGGCATGATCGCCTGAAAACCTGTGGAGAAGCACTGTTCAGATGTTGAAGTTTTGCTAGAGTTCTCGGTTCTTCTCAGGCGACGTGCGACGGGCACTTTTAAGTGAGGTCTTCTTTTCCATCATTTCTGACGGCACTGTGCCTTTTTGTAGGCGTTCCTCCTAGAAGAGAGCTGAAGTAATGAGAAGACATCATGGAGGCCCAGTCCCACAGCTCCACGAACACTGAGAAGAAGAAAGTCGAGAATTCCATCGTGAAATGCTCCACTCGAACAGATGTCAGTGAGAAAGCCGTGGCCTCCAGCACCACTTCCAATGGTGAGCAGCCACAGGGATTACCAGCAGCCAAGCCTGCAGTCATTTTTATGTTCTCTGCATTCCTTGGGAATTGAGCATTTGCACCTGGACCGGTGTTTGTTCTAGGAGAGGCAAAAGAAAGCCAATGGGTGGGTTGGGTGGGGGTGTGTGGAATGGGCAGGCTTTAGTAATCTCTATTTTGGCACCCAACCCTACACATTTTCTTCCAAATTTTCTAATTTGAGATCTAAATGTGATAGGTTATTTATTATAGGAAGTTCCTGTTTTGGCATTTTGGAGATCATCTTGATTGGTCTGGCAAGAGTTCAAAATGTTTTGCCTTTCACGTTAGAAAGTCTATATGAGTTGGAATAATTAGTTTTCTACAAAAGACACAAAAGTTGTCTTGCCAAAATTCGTGTCAGGGTCTCCCCCTAGCAAATTTTAAGTAGTCTCTACTAAAGGATTTTAAAATTTAAAAGTGGAACCTCAAGGTAGCATGAGTACCTTGAGATGGGTTTCGTTTGTTGGATTAAATAAATTTAATTTACTTAATTGTTCTCAGAGATAACAGAGTCACTGTTTCTGTCTGCTGTGTTTTGTGTTTTTTAAAATTTAAGCAAAGTGTTGAGAGACATTTCAGTTGAAGCATGGAGTACGGAAAATAAATTCCAAAGTCCTCTGTGGTAAGAACAGACTGAATAGGTTAGTGGTAACCTTTGCTTCCTTTGCAGGCTTTTCCACCCTTGTAGACTATTAAGGCCTTTGCTTTTTGTAGATTTCACAGCCATTCCTGACCTCCCTGAATTTCACTCTACTTCTCCATGTGCCCTTAGGATGAATGAGCTGACCTGCTCTCCAAGTTCCTGGATACTGTATATCTGGGCTCACTGATTTGCATGAGCCAACCTGCTCCCTCCTTGCCTGTGGGCTTATAATTTATTTATTCCAAGAAGGATTTTACTAGGTTGAATTACAGTGTTTTTTTTTTTTTTTTTTTTTTTTTTTTTTTTTTTTTTAATGCACAATTGGAGAGTCAGAATCTCCTCTGGAATGTAACTAACTGCAGCCCAAACCTTCACCTCTGAGGATAGGTATTCCTGAGAAGCCTGGCTGCTGCTCTGAGTCTGTGCTTCTGATCTCATTCCTTCACCTGGTTTCATGAGTGGGTGCTTCTGGTTGTGCCAGGGAAGGGAGGGAACTGGCTGGCAAACCTGCTAACTAATGAGTCCAGTTTTGCATTGATCTTTCGGGAGATATATTTATGTCTGGGTTACAATAATAAGTTTACTTTACATATGCATATGAAAACAGATGTCTGTATTGCCCCCTTTATTTGTGGTGTTTAAATTCAGGACTGGAGCTTATTTTAATTGAGCTAGAATATTTGCATTGTTTTTCCAGTGTGGTTATGAAAAGCATATTTCCTGTTAAAAAATAGGGATCCTATTTCTTTTTGCTGCAATTGTTAAAAATTAGGCCAATTTATTATTTCAGAAGTGGAATCAATACACACAGTATTGGTTATCTGGTAATTTTAATAGCAATTTTGTAGGGTAAGAGCTTTCTGCTTCATGAAACAGCATCTTCCGGTTGTCTTCATAGTTTGTGTAAGTATGGGTAAGCATGCACGGGTATGGTTGAGTGAGAAAGAGTCGGGGTGAGTGAGATAATGGGGGAGCATGTGTATGTGGTATGTGTGAGCACACGTGTGTATAAGGAAGATGATGGAAGATGCTGTTGCACTGTGTGCAGCCTGCAGGAGCCACTGTCCTGCTCATGAATGCCAGCAGAGTCTTCTCAGTAATCTCTTATTAGGAAGATGCTTTGCTTCTGCTGCTTGCATACCAGACACACGCTCAGGAAATATTTTACTGCTGCTGCATTTGTCTTGAAATGCTTTTTGACCACAGGTTCCCCTCATGACACCAGTGAGGGTTATTGGCAACAGAATTAATCAGAATAGCCCCATGACAGGCAGGAAGGTTCCAGAGAAAACTAGTCAGAGAAGGAGCAGTCATGACTTACAAAAGCCTGTCCCATAGTTTGGAATAATCACAGACCTGTTTCCTAAACCACACTCCACTGGCCTCCTGCCCTGTCAGCCTGTGCCCTTGAAGCCTGCATCTCCTCCTATAAATCCTGTCCCATTTAGGGCAAACACTCATTAGTCAAGTTTGCAGGGCACATACCTGAATGATAGTTGTCCTAGGAATCCTGGGAGCCCTGACTGTTTTTTCAGTGTTCCTGTTTCTTCTAAGAGATTGACCACTTTTCGATACTGGACAACAGAGTTTCAACCAAATAAAAGAAAAATGGAAATGGTGTTTTTAAAACACTGATTTCAGCCTGACAGGAGGACTCCAGTAAAATGAGCAAACATATTTAAAAACAGAAAGATAAATAAAATAAAGGAAAATAAAACTTTTTCTTTGTTTGGGTGAATGCTAATAATTACAATGATTGTTTTTACAGGGTACTCTATAGTTTTCATCTGACTATTTAGAGTCTCTTTACAGTCTTGGGATTATGGAAAGGGGTGTGGATCGTTGGAACTGCACAGCCTCTTTGTTTTGCAAGCTCCTTCTCTGGCCACATATTCCTCCTCTCTCTGCCCTGGCCATCAAGACCAGTGTGCGGGCTTTGGTCCTGTGCCCTGTTTGAGTTCAGAGCTCATAGTGTTCAGACTTTCAAAGATTGGTGTGCGGTGTGTGTGTGTATGCATGCGCGGGATGGTGGCTGCCATTGCTATGGCTGTTGTTCATCCATTCATTCGTCTGTCTGTCTTTCTGCAAACATTTCAGAAATGCCTGGATCCCTTCTCCAAGGTTATTCACAGAAAGGAAAATAGAATTATTTGGATGCAATGACATGTAGTACTGATTGCTCCTGCTTCCAGGGGTTTCTTATGCTTTCTTTACAAAGCTCTGAGCTTTAGTTTATAACTGGACAGTCAAAAGATGAATTCAGCGCCAAGAACCCAATGAATGTAATGTATGGGATTTCTCTCCCATCTTCCATGTTACAGTTAAAATCCAAACAAACAAAAAAGTTTTGTTATTGGTGAAATTATTGGTTAAGTTGACTTAATTAACTTTTCCAGCTATTATGTGGTGTAATTTGTTCTTGATTGTGAGCCTCTCAGCCAAACCACGCACATTCCACTGCGTGTCCTTGCAGGTCTGTTTTCTTGCTTTTCTCAGCTGAGTCTCTGCTCCTAGAATAACATTCATATAGAGTTTTGTTTAAACACACACAGACTCACAGCCAAAATGCATGGTTCAAAAACCTTGAACAGCATTTGATACAGAAGATCAAAATTTAAAATAACAAAAGTGAAAAACTGCCTTAGATTTTGTATGGGAAAAAAGACAAGTTAGATTTGATTTTTGTAATATTTAAGAACCTCTATCTACTTCTAAAGGCTTCAATGATCTTTACATCGGAACCATAGTATGCCCAGAGTTTCTTTTTTTTTTTCTTTTTTTTTTTTTTCAAAGAGAGAGTGAGAGAGGAGAGAGAGAGAGAGAGAGAGAGAGAGAGAGAGAGAGAGAGAGAGAGAGAGAATTTTTAATATTTATTTTTTAGTTCTCGGCGGACACAACATCTTTGTTGGTATGTGGTGCTGAGGATCGAACCCGGGCCGCACGCATGCCAGGCAAGCGCGCTACTGCTTGAGACACATCCCCAGCCCTGCCCAGAGTTTCATGTGTGCATAATTCAATTTTAAGCTTTAGTGTTAATGAAATGGAAATGACAAAGGAAAGTTTTCTGAATGTTTCTACCATTTCCAATATCATCTACTATGGTAGCTTTCATATATAATACATGTACATTCAGATATTAGGTGTCATTGCTAGCTTAAGAATGCCCAAGTCTGCTAATGTGCTAGACAAAAAGTAAAATGCTTTAATAATCTGTATTTCTGGTATGGTTTTACTACTTCTAAGCTACATGTTGTGTTTCCCAAATAATAAGAGTTTAAAAATCTAGACCTTCCAGTGTTTTACACATTCTTATTATCCTATAAAATTTTCTTCTATCACTTATTGACTCTTCAATTTGAAGTGTTTTGCCTCATTTTTGGCCTATAATTTTTTTAAAAAATATGTTTTAGTTGTAGATGGGCACAATATCCCCATTTAGTTTATTTATTTTTATATGGTGCTGAGGATTGAACCCCAGTACCTGACATGTGCTAGGTGAGTGCTTCACCACTGAACCACAACCCCAGCCCCCCCCCCCCATTTTTGTTTTGTTTTAGAGGAGTAATCTGCTAGCTCTTATTAACCTATAATTTTGCTTTAAAATGAGAAGAATCCATGCTCACACCTGTAATCCCAGCAGCTTGGGAGGCTGAAGCAGGAGGATCATGAACTCAAAGTCAGCCTCAGCAAAAGTGAGGCACTAAGCAACTCAGTGAGACCCAGTCTCTAAATAAAATATAGAATAGGGCTGGGGATGTGGCTCTGTGGTTGAGAGCCACTGAGTTCAATCCTCAGTACTTCCCCACCAAAAAAAAAAAAAAAAAGGTAGAAACTCATGATATATGATTGTGGTCTCCAGAATCTTTTATCAGACCTAATGGTTTGGGGGTGGGGACCTTCAGGTGATAGAAAGCAGAAATTGTTATTCTAATGGCAAGCAATGTGAAATCAAAGTTATTAGATTAATAATGGAGAGGAAATTCCCTGGTCACTTTACTTCTTTCAAAAGAAGAGCTTGGTTCTCTGCATAAAAACTCTTGAGTTTTATAAAGGGAAAGTATTGTGCTCTGTAAATACCTAAGGAGATGTTTTTGTTTTTAGTTTTCACTTTTCCTTTGGTTACTTCCTGGCTCAGCAGTGTGCTTTCCAATTACCCAGGTGTTCATTGTGATCTCTGTGGATCTTCTGACTAGGGGTGGGAGTTTTGTTGAAAATTTGAAATTCATTCCCATTCTCCATTGTGGGCTCTTGTCTCCTTGACCTTTTTTTATGTGGAGTCTATGTGCCTGATTCTGTTCAGAAGGAGGCAGGCGATTCACAGTGCGGTTAGGAGTTTTAGGTTTCTTATCCCTTTAAATGTTCAGCCCTTCTTTTCCCTGTCACCTCCCAGCTAGAGGATGGAAAGGACTTTCAGATAAAATGGATTTCCTATTACAGGATTTCGTTTGGAGGACACACAGGTTTTTGCATCTGAAAGCGTGGGCTGAATTTTGGCAATGCTGAGCCCTGGCTCTGAGTGTGGCCAATGACCTTCTCCTCATCTCAGTTTCCTTGTCTGTTTAGCAAGAAAATAATCACCCCTACTTCACAGGACCTATGTTGGGAGGATTAAGTGAGGCAATGCCTGAACTGGGCCAGGAACATGTAATAGGAAGAACTCAGCAAAGATCGGCCATTGCTCTTAGGATAAAGTAATGCTGAGGAATTAAATGCTCTGAATCTAAAATAAAAGGATTGGGTTTTTCCTTGAAAAGACACATAGGTTTTCAAATTTAGGGGAAAATGTTTGGCAAATGTAACATTGAATTTGCTGGACTCAGATGTCTGAAAAATAGTTCAAGATGTTGCACAAATCCCAAATGGGACTGTGTTTGTTCGTCTTAAGGGAGGGTGGATTAGAAAGAAAACAAATTTTCTCTATCCTTCTTCTGAATGCCTCCTTAAATCAGAAAATAGGGAAGATAACTTTAAGGAACTTATTTGATTTCTTGAACTTTGAAAACCATCCTTGTGCTGATTGTCTTGCATTGGAATCAGCATGTGCATATCCCTTTTCTTGCCCCCACCTCTTGCCCCCAGCCCCAGGATGAACTCTTTCCTTTAGGGGGTCTATTACCATTTGTAGGGTAAGGTGCTTTGGGCTGTATTAGAGTTTGATTTTATTTTTTAAAAAGAGCTGTCAAGTTTCTAAACCAGCTGATTGATGCTGACTAATCTGATTCTCATTAAGAGCTCTCTTCTGGGCTCTAAACTTACATCCCCCTGAATACTGGCTACCACTGTGCTTTTTATTTTGGTGAACTATATCACCTTTCCTGTGGTCACCCAGGCTTGACACCACATCATCACCTTTTACCCTCCCCCTCTCAAGCTTCCAAGGTCCTGCCAGTTTTGAAGACCTGTTAGATGTCCTTCAGGCCACCCTACTACCCCGCCGCCATATTTAAATCGCCCCAACCTCATGCCTAGATGATTAAAGTGACCTTCTGCCCACTCACCTTGACTTTGGTGTCTCCTCTTCTCATGCATTAGACATGATCCTGCCAAATTAGTATTATAGTTCTATGTAGGCCACAGACTTGCTCTAGAATCTTTGGTGACTCCCACCTACCTCTAGAATAAAGCTTAAAGCCTTTCACTTGATATTTATACATCTTCAAAAATCTGACCCCAGCCTGACTTTCCAGTCTAATACATGGGTCTTCTACTGTGCCATCCCATAACATATACTTTGGTTAAACAGAAGGGTTCTTTGCCTTTGTTCCTGTGTTTTTCTGTAGTGTGTTTTGCTAACATCAGTTTATGTTGAAATCTTTCTTAAATATATGTCCTTGGTCTCTCTTCCCATATAGTCTTATATCCTTTTGGGAACTACCCAGAGACAATTGAATTTTTTAAAAAAAAAATTAAAAATTATTATTTTAATTAATAAGCTTTAAATTTTGGAGCAATTTTAGGTTTATAGAAAAAAATTGAACAGAAAGTACAAGGTTCCTACATGTCCCCCCTGCCAGTTCTCAGTTTCCTCTTTTATTAGTATGATCCATTATTATTCATCTTGCATTAGTATGATCCATTCGTTAGAATTATTGAACCAATATTGATATATTACTGTAAACAGCAGTCCCTAGTTTACATTAGATTCACAGTTGTACACTATGTGGGTTTTGCAAATGCATAATGACACATATTCAACATTGCAACATCCTATAGAGAAGTAAAACTGCCCTAAAAATTCTGTATGCCACCTCTTAAAATACTTATTTTTTTTTACATTTTCATTAAACTTCATTAAATCTAGTTTATCTTCCTTCCTCACCATGCCCTGTTCCAATTTGATGTTTTGTGCTGATCTGAGAGGCTCTCAGCCAGTACTGAATCAACCTGCAAAGTACAACAGTAACCTGCCAGACCTATGGGGCAGTGGGAGAGGGAGTATTTGTAACAAAGTACTCAGTAGTGTTATGTGGCTGAAAGCCAAGGTTTGAACCTTAGTCCTGCTGGGAGACTACTGTGTGATTTTGGACTAAATACTTAACTCTCTGACTCTGGCACAGTTATACTCTAAGAGACTAGCTATTATTAATAACAGCAGTGGATTTAATTCATGGATATGTTTCATCCTAGTACTTTCAGGACAATATCATTTTTGGGGTATTTATAAATGGTTACACTTTGAGAGAATTAGAAAGCATTGGCTAATAGAAAATCTTGAGGTGGTCATCAGGTCCTAACCTGAAAGGTCAGTAGATGGTAGGAACTAGGAGCGGAGAATAGTAGCACAAATCACGGGTCCTGAAATTGGCATCAGTTTAGATTTAAAAAATCAGATATATTTAGGGTTTATTTCTCATTGAGTACAAATAGTCCAATATTGAAATCATTGAATGAAGTCAATAATTTTGTGCCAAATTGCTTCCCTAAGGGCAAAGGCTGCCTCTCAACCCCCCCTAGCTGTTACATTCCTCCTCTAAAAGAACAGTTCCCAGAGGCTTAGATAATCCGGAGAAAACATCACCCCCATTATGCTGCAGCTCCGTAGGCTTGGAGTGACAAGAATCCACAGCTTGATGTGTTTTGCTTGTGGAAAGTTTCTGGGTTGCCTTGGATTACTTGTGATCAAGTGGGGTGGGTGTTCCAAATTTTCAGAACCAAACTGATCAGAATCAGAAACCACTACTAAGTAGTAGAAGCCCAAGGGGCCAAAGGGTGATTGTGGGAGGAAGATCTCCCCACCCTGGGAAGTGGTTGGTGGCCTCTAGCTCCTGCCACTCACCCCAGCTAGGGAGGGCTAGCTCTCCCAGACAGCTTGCAGCAGACAGGGTGATGGCAAATGGGAACAAACTCCTGATACTGTGTGTACATGGAAACCTTTCTGGGTACATCTGCTTTAGTTTATGTTTATTTTAAAAATTAACATACAGTAAAATTCACTCTTTGTTGTGTGCAGATCTGTGAGTTTTGACAAATCCATAAGGTCATGTAGTCATCATCATAATCAACACATGGGACAGTTCCAGCACCTCCCCTCACCCCAAATTTCAACAAATCCTTGTGCCATAGACTTGACTTAGTAGTAAATGCATACCATTGAAGTCACCAGCAACAACAGAAAAGCATGAGAACTGCAGTAGCTGCTCGGCACTGTGTTTATTTCAGGTTTTAAGAAGAATTCATGATTTTTAGGTCCTGTGAGCAATATTTGCTGTTGTTGTTTCTCTTTTATTTAAACATTTCCTGTTGAATTCCTAGTAGAAATGAAATGTCCTTGAAAACTGCTTAGAAATCTACACCCTAGTGTTTCTTCCAGTCTGAGTCTCTTTTCAGTGTCCTGACCATGGACATTTTAGGCTAATTTAAATTTCCATTTGATGTTTAAAATTACGACCATAGTAATAAGGGTGTTTTGTTGTTGTTTTTACTTTGAATTAGTTGCATGAGAAAATGAGGATCTGAACATTTAATGCTGCTATAACCTAGAGGAAAAATAAGAAAGACTTTACTAAGGGTTCTCCCTCTCTCTTTTTTCAGAAGCCTCTGTCCCCCCATCACCCCCCTGTTGAGAGCCACAGCCGCCCCCACCCCCTACCTTTTTTTTTTGGCTTTATAGACAGGACTTCATCTCAGGTAGGGAAAATTTTTACATAAAAGTCCTGGTGCAATCCAGGGTGCTTTTCTTTCTTTCTTTTTTTTTTCCCCCTGTCTTACACATTCTCTTTCCTTGCTTCGACTCTTTCTCCTTCTTGGTTTCTTTCTTTCGTCTTCATCTTTTTTTCTCCCCTTTTTTCCCCCTTAGTTGTAGAAAGTTGAGTTCCATCCCAATTATTAAATCTTAGGAGACCATTCCCACATGGTTCCGTAAATGGTAGCTTCATCCCTGTTCTTTCATCTCTCTCTCTGCTCTCTGGCTTGACAGCTGAAAAGGTCTGACTGTGCCACACAATGGTTTGATTGGTTTCTCTGGGGGAGACTTTTCCCTGCCTCATCATTCGCCAGGCAGGTGGACCAGAAAGTCTCTTGATTCTTTTGTTGCCTCTCAAAGTCTGAGGTCTTTGACTGAATAAATCCGCCGTCATGGGATAATTTGCTAAAAGGAGACTGAAAGATGTGAGAGAAAAGCCTCACTACTTGGGTGCTGCATTAATGAAATAACGGGGTCTTGGAGTTTGCAATTGAAAAATCACCAGGAATGCAATGGGTGGAGACGGGCTTCTTTTATTTCCCATAATAAACTTTTAGTTCTATCATTGAAAGCATGCCTATCCTTTTGCGGGACTGCAGGCCTGAGTGTGTTTGCATTTGTACCCATGTTTAAGAGGACAGCCTTGCCTGGCTGAAAGCCGTTGGGGTGCTGTGTCTAGTTAGTCATTAGATTATTACTAGTGGATGGAAAGAATTCCATATGACAGAACTAAGGTTGAGTTAACACAGGACGAAAAGTAATTTACAGATAGGCTGTCCCCAGCCATCTTTGTAGCCCCTGATAAGGTTTCATTTCAGAATGGATAGGCGACATTTCCACTTACGGGCCCATTCTGCGACACCTGTGATAACAGCTTCTGGATCCTAATTGAAATTGGTTTCAAAATGGATTTTCACTTTTCTCTGTCTGTGGAAAATATTGAATGGACTCAGAGCTGCCACAGAGAACCCCAGACCTTGGAAAATGGAGCGGGAAGCTAGGATCATCTTTCATAACAGTGTCGATGATATGACAGTTTTGTTATCTGTCTTATTAATGAAATCATTGATCACCTGATGAGGGAGATAATAAACTACATTCCACCAGTGTTCCCGAAGCTCAATTAGACTGGTATTACAAATAAGGACGGGAAAGCAGCAAACAACAATGGAACTAAAGTAATAAGAATCAATTAAAACTTTTCCTTTCCAGAGTGACAGTTGCAGATGGGGACTTTCTGAGTGACGGTACTCCAAGTGTTTTGAAATCATATTAAGGTCATCATTATATTCAAGGACTTTCTTTTGCATCTGGATGGAGTCACTAGTAGTTTCATTAAGTAAAATTTAAAAGAAATTAAACTTTATTTTAAACATATTACTTGTTTTATGAAGTAAAATTCAGAAGTGGAAGTTCTGCATTATAGTGCTTTGTAATGGTCGGAAGGGTGGGGGGGAGGGGGATCCATACTTTCCCTCCCCCTATGGAGAAAGGATTTGAGGCTTGTCCTGTGTAGGTATATTGGATAAGAAGACCAAACTGGAGGGTTCATAACCTGCATTCTTTGAAAGCAAAGTAGCTTATCATCCCTTCCTCTCTTAAAGCGCTTTGGGAATCCTAGTCAGAAGGGAATTAGGTTTGGATTTAATGAGGTGGCTCTATTGTTTGGTGTTGGGTCGCCCTGGAATGTGCTCTCTCTGTCCCTCTTGAAGGGGGGGGGGGCTGCGGATGACTTCTCATGTTTCATGGTGAATTGTATTTCTAGGTGTTTCTCCATTCTCTGTGCCAGCAAGGATCAATCCAGCCCCATCTGAGCTTGAAAGAGGAGCTGTGATCAAAGGCGCTAATGATGTCACTGATCTCTGGTGATTGATTAGGAACAGAAGTTCTGGAGAATTCAGCCTTTCCTTATAATTTCAAATTCATTAGTGTCTACTATTAGGATAGTTAGCTCTTAATCAGCAAAATTACCACAATGAATGATATGGAAAATATTGTGTTTTCTACTTGATCTCTCACATTTTTCCCCCCTTCTGGCAACTGCTGGGGATGGAGCCCAGGGTCTTGCATGCAGGGCAAGTGCTCTACCCTGAGGTATATCCCTGGCCCTACTACTAGTTTTAAGCTCTTTGGAAACTTGATCACATTTTATAAGCAACCTTTCTGTTTCAATATCCTGCAAAGAAATATTCTTTATGTAAGTTGGGTTGAGTATTTTGGAATTCTAGGACAATATTTGGGAGAGAAGACCTTTACTTCCAAGGCAGTTTAATCATATGCAGATAATTGCATGTGAAGGTTTCATTATATATATTTAAGGGTTTGATTAACTTGGAAATTTAAGTGTTTCATATGCAGATTTTAAAATTCTTTTGAGTTATTTTTATGGAACTAGCTAACATTTTCCCTTTGTCACTCAAGAGAGTGACTCATTTCTGTGTGTGCGCTTTTCTTAAAAAATAAAAACAAATGCATTTCATGCCAAGAGGTGACAAGTCTTACAACTGGGGAAGGCACCACTGCACAGGAAATAGTAAAAATACAAGAGAGAGTGAGAGAGTGAGAGGTCTCTTTCTGGAACTCTTCACAACTGTGCTGTAGCTGTTGGCTTAGATCCACATGGAGTAGGGACTGACTGCAAAAGCATAGGAAAAAATTCTGTTTTGGAAGGTATTGGAGTCCAAGAAAGAAAAGTTGAATGGAAAATAGAGAATGTAAAGTTTTATTAAGATTGCTGTTACCTTGTATGGTCTGTTGTAGGTTGTCAAGGACTCTTGGTTCATGCTGGCTTGTAGCTAATTCCTTTCACAGAGAACTTTGTCTCAGTCTCTGAGTAAGCCTGAAAAATGTGTTTAGAGTCTATGATGAGAATATAAAGGGAAGAGATCAGACAAATGAGACTTTGGGAGAAGATGGTGTGGCAATTTTGAATACCAACTTTGTTTTTAAAAATTTTTTCATTTTTGTTCTTTTTAGTTTACATGACTGTAGAGTATAATTTGACTTATTTATACAAACATGGAGTAAATCTTATTCTAATTAAGACCCCAGTCTCATGACGAAGGCCAACTTTTAATGGATGTTGAGGATTCTTTAAGGAATCTTTTTTTTTTTTTTGTCTGTTGGCAGTGATAAAGAAAATAATCTGAAACCCTTCCGTGTCGTCAAAGAGAGTTTCTAGAAAGAGCAGAACCAATGGCATGGTTAAAAATAATGGAGGTCCCAGCAATGTAGATAGTTTCTGATGTTATATGAAGAATCCTTCAAGCATTTAGAAACTAGAAAACACATAGCAGTCCATTTCATATTAAGTTTAACTCAGATCCCTCTTAAAAAAAACTAATGTTCCTAGGCTTGTTTTCAAATCCTGGCAAGAGATTCAGAGCAGTAGAAAGGTTCCTTTCCTATAAATGTTGACAGCAGTTCCTGTGTAGGCTAACAATGTTTTATAAATAGAGTTTACTTAGCAAAAACCATATGTATGCCCAGTGAAATAATCTCACATTTATTTATGTTTTGATTTATAGAAAACATGTGCCCTTTGACAAAGCCTTTGGGCTCTTTTCCGCAATTAAAAGGAATCATTTTTGAAAAAATAGCTACCATCTTAATAGGAAACTTTTTCACATAAATTCAAAGCACTTTCTTTGATCAGTTTTACACAAAATCAGAATATTTTTATCCATTAGTTTGTCCCCAAAAGCTGGGTGAAGTGGGGAAAAATCTACTTGTAGATCTATCTACTTACCTACCATTCTACCTATGTGATCTCTCATACACATGCATATCAGCATAAAATTTTGGCTGAATATAGGGGAAATCCAAAGATTAAAAAATCTGGGTGATATGGGAGTTATGATGTGTAACGTTAACAGCAGCAAAATGTCTGCTGTTGCTTGTTCTTGTTGGTGGCTAGTGGTTGCTTTAGCATGAAGTAGCTCTCTTGTCTCATTTAGTTTCTTTAGACTGAAGAAGAACATGGTCCTATATAAACTCGTTCTAGGTCTTCATTTGAATATCTGTACAGCATCTACACCTTTCATTCCATCAACAATTGATCATAAGGAAAGAAAAGGATAAGAAGTGTTTTGCAAATCTTTTAACACTTTCCTACATTTTTTTTGAGAATGCTTCTATAGAATATGTTTCTTTTGTTTAAGGTCAGGGATAGGAGTAAGTTGTAGAAAAGAAAAGCCTTTTCTTTTCATAGTAAAGAAATGCATATATTAACTGGGGCCAGGTTATAAAATACAGTTTCATCAATATTCTAGACTAGATCTATGGTATTCTAGATGTTGGAGAACAAGTTGGAGATAGGTAGAAAAGTCAGTGTGTATTAAATGTAGAAACTTCATCATATTAGAGTATTCTAATGATAAAAGTACACATCTTACATACACATACATGGTAGTATAATAAAAATGTCTTATTTTAATGTGTGAGGGGCCTTCATTTTTGAATATAAATGAGACATTATATGTGCTTAAGAAACAAAGAGACCCTGGGCCTGGTGGTTCGTGCTTGTAATCCCAGAATTCAAAGCTAGCCTCAGCAATTTAGCAGCAAGGCTCCAAGCAACTTAGCAAGACCCCTGTTTCAAAATAAAAAAAATAAAAATAAATGAAATAAAAAGGGTTGAGGATGTGGCACAGTGGTAAAGCACCCTTGAGTTCAATCCCTGATACCAAAAAAAGAAACTAAGAAAAGAAATTCTATCTCATGAAGGTAATTCTGTTTTCTGATCCCTCAGTGGCAGCCACCTTAAGACTATTATGGTATCTAAGAGATATGAGCCATCTTCTACAGCGTGGGGATTTCCCCAACATCTTAGGGACCCTTGAGGTTCATGGATAGTCTTCAGAGAATGAGTAAATCCTTTGGAATTATTGATTGCAACACTTTATGGGTTTATACCCCATTCTCCCCCTGGGGTATTAAAGAATATTAAGACCCAGTGTTTACCAGGAGCAGTGGTGTAAAGGTAAGTTTTGGAGCTAACTTTCTCTGGGAAAATATTAGTTGTGTGATTAGAATTGCTCTTTGAAGAAGGAATGATTATAGGACACAGCCTCCCAGCAATTAGGGAATGGAAAACTGAATTTTTCTCATATGCAGTGTGATGTGCTGACCATGGTTGTGACCTGGCTGACTGTGTAGGGACTGCACATTGAAGAGCTTTCCCTCTTCAAATATTCTGTCTCCATGATATTCACTTTAAGCTCTACAGGGATTTAGAAGAATGTAAAAGAACAGCAAAGATGTCAGGTAAATAAGAGCAGCTTGAGAGGAACGAGTTAATAAGATCTTAGTTTAGAAAAGGAAATTCAGAATTCTTTTTAAATTAAACTGTTTAAATCCCATGTTGGGACACTGCTACATCGATGTTCATAGCAGCACAATTCACAATAGCAAGACTGTGGAACCAACCTAGATGCCCTTCAATAGACTAATGGATAAAAAAAATGTGGCATTTATACACAATGGAGTATTACTCTGCATTAAAAAATGACAAAATCATAGAATTTGCAGGGAAATGGATGGCATTAGAGCCGATTATGCTAAGTGAAGCTAGCCAATCCCTAAAAAACAAATGCCAAATATCTTCTTTGATATAAGGAGAATAACTAAGAACAGAGTAGGGACGAAGAGCATGAGAAGAAGATTAACATTAAACAGGGATGAGAGGTGGGAGGGAAAGGGAGAGAGAAGGGAAATTGCATGGAAATGGAAGGAGACCCTCAGGGGTATACAAAATTACATACAAGAGGAAGTGAGGGGAAAGGGAAAAAAAATACAAGGGGGAGAAATGAATTAGAGTAGAGGGGGTAGAGAGATAAGAGGGGAGGGGAGGGGAGATAGTTGAGGTTAGGAAAGGCAGCAGGATACAACAGACACTAGTATGGCAATATGTAAATCAATGGATGTGTAACCGATGTGATTCTGCAATCTGTATACGGGGTAAAAATGGGAGTTTATAACCCACTTGAATCAAAGTGTGAAATATGATATATCAAGAACTATGTAATGTTTTGAACAACCAACAATAAAAATTAAAAAAAAGAAGAGGGTACTTTCTATTAAAGAAAATTATCGATAGCCAGCATACTTGCTACCTATCATAAAAACTGAAGTACGGGGTTGGTTCCGATGTTATCCACAAACACTTCAAACAGATGTGAATTAAATGGAAAATAAATTTCTTTGTTTTGTTTTTGGTAATAAATAAATAAATAAATAAATAAATCCCATGTTGGGGTCCATCTCAGGCATAGAACAAAAACAAAAAACAAAAAACTACCAAAGATTTTAGGTTAGTATTAAAGGTGCCATCGTATTGTTGAGTCAGAAACAATTCCAGGTGTTTTGAAGAGTAGTCTGTAGATGCCAGTTTTATTGGCAAATCAAGGGAGATTTTTGCCCAATTTTGGCTCAAGTCTTGATAATTATAGGTAAGTTGCCACAGTGCAGTTGATCTTCTGAAATTGGAGATGTGTGTTTTGCACTCACTTACTGGTGTCTCTGTGTGTGTGGCTGCTAGAAGGAGCATCGGGACTTTTGTGTGACTAATGCCTGCCAGACCGTAGCCCTCTTTTAAACCTCTTGAACATCCTTGTGGAGTGCTTTGCACAGTCTTCTATTATGGCATCTGGTTTTATGTAGCCATATTTCATCATGGCTTCACTGAGAGCTTTTGTAAATTTCTTTGATGCTAATTTAGTTGCTTTAAACTTTTTGGAGTGGAAAAAAGAAACAAAACCAAGAGTACAATAAACTTTGATTACCAGACCCCTAAACACTGAAGCTCTCAACCAACCCATATTTGTAATTTATTCTTTGAGCATGGAATTTATAGGCAGACGCTGGGGAGCGTTGTTACTGGAAAGTTAGGCAGCAGTGTTCACAAGAGGGCCGCAGAGGGAAGGGGCCGAGTCTGCTCGTCACAGGGACATTTGGAGAAGAGGCTGCATCATCTAAGGAAGATGAGGTGGTTTATTAGATAGTAGTTATTAAAGTAATGCATTGTAGAGAAACTTTTAGTAAAAATGGAACTTGCAGAGGTCTGAGGAATGCACAGCCCCTTTTACTTAACCAGTATCTCAGTGCCTGCTCACCACAGCCTGAGCCCTGAGTGATCCACATTATTCCCTGCTTTCCTGTCTCTTAAACCTACTTCTGTTTATTTTTATTGAAGGAATCCCTGCTTACTGATAAATTCAGAAATGCATGAAGGACAACATAAATGTGGCCTGGAATCTCACTGCTTAGACTGTTGTTAACATTTTGCATTCTGATATTATTTCGAGTACCACATTAATTTTTGAATTGGCCATCGTCAGACAACCATAGGCAGGGAGCATTTTCCATGTCATGGACCATTCTTCTCCAGCTTGGGCTTAATGACTCTGCAATTTATTCAACCAATTTCCTGTCATTGGACATTTTTGTTTTTTCTATGAAAATCCTTTTAAACAAATCTGTGTGCTTTGAATAGATTTTACAAATTAGCTCGGAGAATTGTAGCAACTTACATTTCCATCAACTATTTATGTGAATGCTCATTTTCAGAAATACTGGTCACCATTTGTGAAATATTTTAAAAGAAGGTACAATAGGTGAAAACCTCACCTCATTCTTTAAATTTTTCGTGGGAGTACAATTTTTCAAAAAAAAAAAAAATGCATGTAGCGTAAGTGAGTAGCTTGATAAATTTTCCTGAAGTGAACATATCATGTAAACAGTGCCCCGATCAAGAAAGAAACACTTGCTGTGTTTATCCATTTTCCCGCTGGTGGGCATCTGGATTGGTGCCAGTGTTTGGCTGTTAGCAGCATTGGCTGCCGGGTGCCCATCTTTCGGTGGACCTGAGTAAACATTTATGCTGGGCATGTACCTTGCAGTGAAATTAGGGCATCCTTGGTTATACTGCCCAGTGGTTTTTCTGAGTGCCTGTGAAGTTTTCTGCCTCGTTCTTGGTAAGATTATTTTCATATTTTTCCTTTTAAGCCTTTTGCTGGCTGTGAAGTGGTGTCTGATTGTGCTTTTAATTTGTCCCATAAAAGTCTCTTTAGGTATTTATTGACCATTTGGATAGCCTCTTTTGCAAAATGTCTTTGGAAGCCTTTTTTATTTCTTTTGTTCAGGTTCTTTGCAGGGGAGACAACTTTACCAGTTGTCCTATTAGTGACTTGAAATGATACTTTTATATGACAATGCTTTAAATATATTTTAGCTTCTTTTTCTGAATGATTGGATTCTGTGGATCAATCTGTCTTTTGCCAGTATCACACTTTTTTAGATGTTATAAATAGAATACATTTTATCTGATAATGTATGTTATTGTTTATTATTTTTCCTTTTCAAATGGTTCATAGCTCTTATTCTTCTATGTGAACTTTAGGATCATCATTTTAGAATTGTTCTTGAATTTGTATATATGCAATAAAAATGTAAGGACATAGGAGGATACAATCAAGTTCAGCCATTCTGGTTACCTCTGGTGGAAAGGGAATAAAGAGAGGGTTCAGCTGTACCTGTACCATTTTATTTCTTTAAAGAGGAAGGGATTCAAGCAAATCTGACAAAATATTAGCATGTATTAAGTCTTGGGTGTGGTTACCTGTATATTGCATAGGCTCTCTGAAATATGTCATGATTAAAAAAGTATCTCATTGGGATTTTGTTAGGAATTACAGTATGCTAACTTACTCAGGCTTTATTATAATTATACTGGCTGCAGAAAACAGTCTGAGTTGTTTTTCTGCCACATTCTCACCAAGTTATTCTCTTCCCAGGAGAACATCAAAGCCATACAAATGCACAATTGCCAAAGCGTCTACATTCTGCATTCATATTCAGAAGTGTTTTTTTTTTAAATCTGTCAGTAATAAGAAAATACATGGGAAATAGCAGTTGGCAAGACCTACCAGGTGTTTGATGCATTTTTACCTTTTATACTTTTACCATGTTCTGGAAGTAATTTGGGTTTACTTGGTCTCATCTGTCTTGAATTGAAAGTTGCAGGTACATTGGTAAGTACTTTGCTTAATGTAAATACCTCTTGTATCCTCTCAGGAAAAATACAGTTCCCCAGATTCTCTGTATCAGGCTGCATTTTTATCAAGTCAAAGCAGTTGCCCTCTAAATTCTTGAATAGAGGATATACTACTTGGTACCTTGGTACCTGAAATCTGTCAATCTGTCTATCCTGGGAGGATGTTGAGGCTATTTATTTGTTTGTTATTGTTGGAGTTATATTCATAGCAATGGATAAAACCAAGGGACATTGGAGGTTTTATTTTTGGACTTTAATAAGTTATCCTAACTTTGGAGTAACCTTACCGAACTAGTGATTTAGGGATACAAGATTCAAGATGGCACTTGCTAAGATCAGTCAAGAAAAAGACATGCTGGGCCTGTTGATGCGTGCCTGTAATCTCAGTGGCTCAGGAGGCTGAGACAAGTTCAAAGTCAGGCTCAGCAACTTAGAGAGGCCCTAAGCAACTTAGTGAGACTCTGTCTCAAAATAAGATTTTGGGAAATACCAGATAATGTAGGTTAAAAGGGCTGGGGATATAGATCAATGGTAAAGCATCCTGGGTTTAATTCCTGGTACCAAAACCAACCAAACAAAAACAAACAACAACAAAAAGGTATGTGAAGGATGTGATCTCAGTTCTGTATGTAATGTATTCCTATGACGCAGAACTCTAAGGAAAAGACATAAATCACAAACATCTCTAAGAATGCTAAGCAGTAGGATGTGCATCCCTTTGAAGATAGGAAGCATTGCCTTATAAGTGTAATTCCAGTAGTTTCTTACAGCTTCAACTTCATACACTTGAAAGCTTGCCCACAACCTGCTCTTGAAAGCTTTTGGAAATAGCTGAGAGATATGACTCTTGTTTATTCTCCAAATTTCAGATCATCCAGCATTTGGTTGGCCTTTTGTAAGGGGGGATACAAATTCACCAGAGCTGTGCCAATAAGTACAGAAGATTTGCCAGCCCACAGAGAAATTCAGACTTCCTTCTTTCCCCGCAGGAGTGTCTCAGGGAAATTGTGCATACAATAGAACTTTTCATGTCTAGACCCTTCTCAGGGGATTTCTGTCTAATAAGAACCCTTTCTTTTTTCTTTAGCATTCTCAAATGGAACAAAGCGCAGGAAGAGATTGTAGGCAGAATGCAGGGAAAGAAAATATAGCCAACCCCAGACCATCATGTTTTCTCAACTCCCTTACTCCCAATTTCATTCAATTCTATATGCAAGTTTCTTTTTAACCACTGTGCTATGGAGGTTGCACAAAGTACCAGATGCTGTTTGTGTAGGTTAATACAATATGACACTAGCTCTCAAAGAGGCTCATATTTGGATGAGTAAGCCACCAAGTTACATTATACTTATTAAATGCAATATAAATGTTACCTACAGAATGTTAAGGAAAATCTCATAGAAGAGACATTGTATAGGTTAACTACTTTACATGTCAATGGTGAAGGCTGGACAGATGAAGAGTCGGGACTTGGAGCTGGAGATAAATAAGCTAAAGAAGAAAAGCATTTGTGGCCGAGGGAGCCACAGAAATGAAAACTTGGAAGTAGGAATGTTCTTGGCGATTTGGGGAAATACCAGTCCGTGTAGGTTGATGGTTGGATGGGCGTGGGTTGGTTGGAAATGAGGGTTGTGGTTGCAAATGTGAATGGAAAGGAATCGGAAGCCAGATGGTAGAGCCCTGAGAAGGCAGTGTAGAGGAGTTTGGGAAGAAGAGAGTTTTGATGTCATCTGTTTGAAAAACCAACAAACCAAAGAACTTAAAAATCTTTTGGCCCCAGTAAGAAGGATGGGTTGGAGCAAGAAGATGGAGGTAATTTGGAGACTGCAGAGGTCCAAAGGGCAAGAGATCATGTCAGATCAGTATATCAAAGTGATTTCTGCACTCACACCTTCATTGCTGTGTTGTTCTCAGTAGCCAGGAACCAACCTAAGTGTCCATCAGTGGATGTATGGGCAAGGACTATGATCTGTATGCACGGAGGAGTACTATTCAGTCCTAAAAGAAGTAATCCTGTCATTTATGGCAACATGGATGACCCTGAAGGACGTCATATAAAGTGAAGTAAGCCAGACATTACTCACAATCTCACTCATCTAAAAAGGCTGATTTTATAGAATTAGAGAGTTAGAATGGAGCCTAGCTAGGGCAGTTGGGGACAGTTTGGGGAGATGTTGGTTACAGGATAATAAATTGGTATCAGGTAGGGGGAATGAGTTCAGGAGGTCCTCGTACAATGTAGTGATGATAATTAATGACAGTATATTGTGTTCTTGAAAAATGCTAAGGGAGTGGATGTTAAATATGCTCACCACAAAAGTAACTACTGTGTTAGAAAAGGCACATTGTAGTTAGCTAGATTTAACTGTTCCACAATGTACCTAGACCTCAAACATCACATTATACATTTAATTTTGTCAGTTTTAAACAAATTAGTAAATAAATTTGACCATAAAAATCAGAGGACAGAAGGAGAGTCTCTTCCAAGGTCCATGGCATCTGTGAGGTGGCCTTTCCTGGCACTGCCCCTTACTCTCAGATCAGGAGTGGGAATACCCCACTTTGCCTTTGCCTCCCCCCAGGTTACTGGGTCCAGGGAACTGCTGCAGCATGCTTTGAGGTTTCTCCAGACCTTACTCATACCTTTGTCAAGAGTTCCTTTAATAAATGTTCTTCCAAACTCTTCAACTTTCTCAAAATAGATAAAAACAAAAACAAAAACCCAAACACACACAGGTGATCAAGTCAGAGGAAGGCAGAAGCAGGAAGTGGGGTTGTGGATGCAGAAATAATTGGGACCTGGAAGAACATTCTATATATGGGAAAAGTCATAAGAGGAAGAGAAGCTTTAGGGGTGCGAGGAAGTATTTGTGTTTTAAGCATCGTGATCTCAGGACGTACTTGAATGTACATCCGCGCAGCACAGGAGGTGGGTAGATGACAGGAGATGAGTCAGGATTCAGCTCCTTGGCATGTAGGTTGTAAAGGCACAGGGGATGGTGACATGGCTTGTGACTAAGAGCAGTCTATTACAAAAGGAGACTCCTTGAGAGAAGCATGCACATGGGCTGGAGGGAGGACAAAGATGGTGGATGAAACTCAAGAGGAGCATTTTGGAGAGAAGGGATGGAGATCAGGGCCTGGAACCTTGCCAGGCTCAGGCAGGGTTGGGAGATGGCAGTGGTTTTTGAATGTGGGAGAGAGGGCGGGAAGATTGAGAGCTGGGGAGAAAGTACAGGATTTGGCGACGGCGATTTGGGGAGCTATTACAGGTGTTAGCAGAAAGATGGAATCACAAGGGAGGCTCTGAGGGTGTAACATCCTTGAGACTTGTGGGTGCCTGGGCAGGAGACATCCAGAGATTAGGTGGTTCTTTAGAGGAGATAAAGGAGAGTCATAGAGCTGGAGCTGGAACTGTATCTTGAGGTGAGGGCAAGGGCTTCTCAATTGGGGACGATTAAGCCTGGGTGCAGGTGGAGGGCAGAGTGGGAAGAGAGAATAGAAAATAAAGACAGTGACAATCAACAGTGAGACTGGCAGATCCTCAGGGGACCTTGCTTCTCTACCCAAGCAGCCACACCTTGGGACTTTGGAATCCTGAAGCTTCTAAGGCTGGCTGGTCATTAAAGTTCCCAAAAAGCATAACCTGGCATGGCGGTGCATACCTGTAGTTCCAGCTACTCAGGAGGCTGAGGCAGGAGGCTCACTTCAGTCCAGGAATTGGAGGCCAGCCTGGGTAACACAGTAAGACCCTGCCCCCTGCTCTAGGGGCACTCTACCACTAAGCTACATTCTCCTCCCTTTTTAAATTTTTTATTTTGAGACATGGTCTCACAGAATTGAATCTGGCTTCAAACTTGTGATCCCCCAGGGTTGTAGGGATTATAGGTGTGTGTTATTGTGTCTGGCTTTGAAGCCCTAAGTCTCTCTCTCATTTTTTAGTGTTTTTTTTTTCTTTTATGTTTTTAGTTTTAGATAGACATAATACCTTTATTTTATTTATTTATTTTTTATATGGTGCTGAAAATTGAATGCAGTGCCTCACATGTGCTAGGCAAGAGCTCTAGCACTGAGCTACAACCCCAGCCCGAGAACCTATCTCTTAAAAAGAATCAATAAATTAAAAGCCCCTCAAGTGATTCCAATGTGCATTTGGGTTGAGCATCAAAAACTTATGGAAAAGAATTTGCTGTCCAGAAAAGGGAACCTGTCATCCGAGAAAGGACGAAAGTCAGGGAAACTAAATCTGTAAATAAAACTCAAAAGTGAGCTGGGAATGGTGGTACATACCTCTAATACCAGCCACTTTGGAGGCTGAGGCAGGAGGATTGCAAGTTTGAGTCCACTCTCAGCAATTTAGCAAGACCCTGAGGACTTAGGGAGACTCTGTATCAAAATAGAAAATAATATAAGAAAAAGGGCTGGGGATGTTGCTCAGTGGTTAAGCACCCCTGGATTTAATCCCTGGTACAAACAAAACAAAACAAAACAAATAGAAGTGAGCTGTGACCCACACCTGTAATCCCTGCTATTCAGGAAGCTGATGTAGCTCAGGGATAGTAGAGTGCCCCTGGGAATCCCTGGTACCTCAAATAAATAAATAAATAAATAAATAATCAGGTAGAGGTCTGGAAGATTAAGTGACTCTGCTCTGAGGGTGTCGCTCAGTGATAAGAGTACTAGCCTAGCACACATGAGCCTCTGAGTTGAATGCCGCGCATCCGAAGCAAAACAAAACATACAGCAGAGATTCTGCTCCCGCTTCTCATTTTCCCAGAGAGGTTTTGGGAGTAAGTGGGGGTGAGTTCAGGAACGGTATGTACTTGAACTGGTTTTGTTTGGAATGGGAATGTTCCCTGAATTCATCTGAGTAGGGTTGCCCACTCATGGGGTGGGGGTAGGGGCCAGCTGAGGTCAGGCACTGTATTTGAAGATCACCATCTAAAACCCCATCCACTTGCTGCAGCTTCCAGCAGAGCAGAGAGAATAGGAGGCTGCCCTGGGGCTAGGGGTGGACAGCCCAGGGGTCTAGAGGGCACTTGTGGAGGACAGGACGTTTGTTCACTGGTTTGTTTTCTCTCCCCATCACCCTGGTGATGCACATTTCTGTAAGGGAATCACAAACTTCAGTCATTCCTTTGTGCAGGGTGACAGTTTTGAATGTACCCTTGTGGAGATGAGACCCATACCATTTGCCTTCATTCATAGTGATGCTGACTTATCATTGACATAAAATGAATACGATCAATACAGACGACTGCTCTGGCATAATTTAGAAGAGTTGCTGTTGTACAAGGTTTTAGAACAGGGAGGGATGTCTGGCAAGACCATTGACTACACTGCTTTGGTGTGTGTGTGTGTGTGTGTGTGTGTGTGTGATTCTATTAATTTTGGGTGAGGTCAGACTTGGGGGAGAATACTGATCAAAGGTAGGCCAATGCCTCTATTTTTGGAATCCTGTTGTAAATCTGATTATAGTAAGTTTTAAATATTATTTTTTTCCTAAAATACATTCTCAGAGTCACTCTGCTTCATTTCCACTAGTGTGTATGTGTACATGTGTGATCATTTTGTGTTGTGAGCTACTAGCTTTGGGTCTTAGAATGATGAAATTGTCTCTAAGCTGTGGCAGTAACAGTTTCTATCTCATGGATTAATCCTGTCAATTGCCAACACACTATTGGACACTTATTTACTCATTAATAGTAAGTACTAAAGTGCATGTAATCTAGTTCAAAGCCACATGTTGAACAAGTGACCTTTCTGTTCTCCTGGAAATGGTTCTGTATTGGTGTGTTTTAGTCTGGCCTTATATTTTCAGACAAGCTCATCTTTAACAGATCCAGATGTAAATGTTTTTATTTTTTTTCCTGAAAAGTCTCAACTAAAGGGGATTCTTCCCTCTCCTGTATGCTCACAGTACCCAGAGAGCTAGAATATGAGTTGAAGCCTGACCTTCCTCTCATAACCTGAATGCCCAGACCAGCTTGTCTAGTATGAGGAACATTTTCTCAGACATATGAAAATAGTTCTTGCTGACTTCCATTTTAAAATTATATAATTTCACCAGGTGCAGTGGTGCATTCCTGTAATCTAGTAATTTGGGAGACTGAGGCAGGAGGATTGCAGGTTTGAGGCCAGCCTGGGCAATGTAGCAAGGCCCTAAGTCACATAGTGGGGCTCTGTCTTGAAAATAAAAGTAAAAATTAAAAAAAGGCTTTGATTGTAGCTCAGTGGTAAAGTATCCTTGGGTTCAAATCCCCAGTAGCCCCCATATCCTATATATGTATATATATATATATATATACACACACACACACACACACACACACTATGTACACTATACATATGTATAGAGTTATATGAATAGGTCATATATATACATGTAGAAATAATCATTTTTAAATACATACCACATGTATTTTTGGAACAAATTATTTTTAAAAATACAACTTAATACTGTAAAAAAATGGCTAGCATTTTTTTTCAGATGCAAATTTTCACATGAAAATTGTGTTGGTAAAGTGCTAATCTTTTGGGAAGCAAAGCTGGGTGGGATATAGAGGGAGTTAGGGGAGGTTTTCCAGACTGCTCCATTCCCCTGTATTCTGAGTTGGTGTGCTGACTGAAGAAGCAGAGGATGCTGAAATGATAATCAATCATTGGTATAAACCTGGGCATGTTGGGGCTGGGGAAGGTGTGGGGTGGTGCATTTCTATGGTAGGTATTGTGTGAACCAGACTAGACTGTGACCATGTGTGCTGTCTCCCTGATTGGGAAACACTATATATCCCCCCAAGTGTCAGGTAAGGTAATAAGTCAATGCCCATCAAAATACTCCATTTATAAGATGCTTTGGATGTGAGAATGGATCATTGGAGAGTAACCTTTCTAATGGGTATACCTTGTAATCTGTATATCTTAGATTCATTGCCATTACTGTTGCTACCATCAAATGACGTGGGTTAATCTTCCCTCCCCTTTCCTCTCATCTCTTCTTCTCTACTCCTCTCCACTTCCCTCTTCTTCCTTCTCTCTTCTCCTTTCTCCTCTGTCCTCTTCATATTTTTCCAGAGGGATATTTTTTTCTTAGTGGTTAAGGGCACCAACATACAGGCAGGCACACCCAGAGCAGAGATTCTTTATGGAACCATAGCCTCCTGCAGATGGAAAGACTTCATAGATCTTGAAGCCTAACCCTTCTTGGATGTACAAATCCATTGGTAAGAGCCCTAAAAAGTTCTTCTATAACTCCTAATAAGAAGGGAAGAAGTACTTGGAAACGTCTTCCATTCCACTTGCAGACAGTTCTGACAGTTAAAATATTCTTTCTTGTGTACCTCAGAAGTCTGCCTCCCCATAACTCCAGCATGGTCTTCACCCTTCTTTCCCTGTTGTCTTTAAAAGCACTTTAAAATAACCATCATAGGAGAGAATGAATGGTTCTCTGGCCCTTGGGATCCATGCAAGTTAATGCTAATTGTTCATCCCCCAGGTAATGTTCAGATCTTTGAAGAATAAGGCCCCAGGATTTCTATCCTCCTTTCTTTTTACCTTATCTGGGTTGGCTTTGTGTGTTCATTGTTCACCTGGGCCTACCTCCTATCATTGTATACAGCTCCTTTTGAAAATATACAATAAGCTGTGTGCAGGGGGATGTTAAGCAAAACCGTTCCATTAATGCAGGAAGATTGAAATCGGATTGGAGAATCCATGTGTCATAGCAGATCCACTTCCTGACATAAAACAGTGTCCCTAGGTATTTTTCCATATCTGGTGCCAAGTCATCTTTCTGCTACTTGGTACTGAAAATGACTTAAGTGGTAATGTTTTGGCACTAGGTATATGTCTTTTTATTTCTTTTTATTCCATTTCTTCTTTAGACTTAGCTCATCATCCCAGGATAAAACTGAGAGGATGGTGCTCCTGCCTTTAAAGAATGCACCACATTGTCCAGATCCAAGGCTAAGGGAGAGGGAAGACACACACATGCACATACTCTCACGTGTGCGCGTGCGCACACACACACACACACACACACACACACAGCCTTCTATTCATCTCTTGCATATGGGACAGACATCACATATACAAACTCACTTAAAAAACAAAACAAAACAAAATACAACAAACTCCTCACTCTAAGTTGTCATGACCATCAAAACAAGGAAACTGATAGGCATTTGAGATGGACTTGCCTACCATGGTCAGTGCTGGAACTTATTGTTAACGCACTAGAGTCAAAGCAGGCAGCAGCCCTTATCTACCTGTCCTCTGTCTGTGCATATGGAGGTAAATCCGAGTTCTAATGGGCTTTTAATGTGCTTTCTGTAAACTTATTACAAATAGATATCTTGCCTGATGCCTGTTATTTACCTTGCATACTAATGACTGTGCATCAACAATGGAAATTTTTCATCTGCTCCCAAGTAGGCTAGAGGCCTGAAAATCATTTTCAGAAATTTTAGAAATGTTAGTAACCCAGCTTTGTGGTGAGTAGCTAAAACCACATCTAACATTTGGATCAAACTTGGTGCATTTTCAAAGCGCTGTTGCCTCTTGCATGTCTGACTGGCATTTTTCTAGCTCTGTTCTTAGTAGTGGCAGTCTATTCTTTTTTTGTTTCTGGTTATTGACCAACTGCTTTATAGATGCCATTTGTTATCTATCATCACAGTAAATTTAGGGAGAAAAGAAATGCTTTGTCACTCTAGTTGGCAGTGACAATGTCCCCAGTCTCTAGCCAAAAAAAAAAAAAAAATTTAAGTATTTTATGTTATGCATTTTTGATACCCTTAGTTCTTTCTAAACTGCAACCATCTAACATTTTTTTTCTGCAGAATTAACCTGTGCATGTGGTATGTGTGTGTGTGTGTGTGGTGTGTGTGTGCAATGTGTGTCTCATGGGGTATCAAAGTTACATCCCAGGGAAGTGCTGATTTTTAGGGATTTTAAATACTGTATCAGTCTCTTGAGAGGTGTTCTGTAGACTTGACACCTTTAAAAAGGCCCCAGCCATTTGCCTTGAAGGCCTCAATTCCAGTCTTGCCAAATCACCTTGAGATGAAGTAGAGGATCTTTGGAGAACAAACAAAACTTGTCCTGGCCTGTGAGTACAGTAATGCAATCCTCCTACATCCCTGAAGTACATGCAGCATCCCCAGGTTTGGCTCACAGCTGAGGTATGGGGCTGGGAAAAAAATCACCACAGTGGGCATAATCCTTGCTCCTGGCTTTTTCTGGGTGGCCCAAACTTAGCCCCTTTCTGAAGCCTTCCCTCAGCTTCTAACTGAGCACTTCTCCTTTCAATTTTTATTTAAAGAACTGATTGCTCTAGGAAGCTATTCTATCTTTTTTTGGTCCTGGAGATTGAATTCAGGGGCCCTTTACCACTGAAAAATATCCACATCCCTTTTTATTTTTTATTTTGAGACAGGGTTGCTAAGTTGCTTAGGGCCTTGCTAAATTGCTGAGGCTGACCTTGAACTTGTGATCCTACTTCCTCAGTCTTCCAAGTTGCTAGGATTGCAAGCATGCACCACCACACCGGGTTATTTTATCTTTTATGCGTTTGCATGTTTAATGTCTCCCCTCGGGATATAAGAACCAGGTTACCTCTCTTGTCTCTGTCACACCTCAGTGCATGAAAGAGAGTCTGGGACAGTACAAGGGCTCAGGACAAAATTCTTGAGTGAATGAGTAGTTCTAAAAATGACCTTAACCACACCTGCAGGGACTAGAATTTTACTCCCTTTAGATAATAAAATATCACTGATTAGTTGTGTGTGAAGATATTCCCCCTAAATTTGCAGAGTAGATGTTTTGCAGTATATTTTGGGGGGCTACATTCATATGTGCCAAAACTGCTCTCTGCTTGCCCACTATAGTCTGTCTTAACCATTGTTGATTGCCGCAGTCCGGCTGCAGCAAATAACCCGGGGGGTGACAAGCAACTTGTGTAGATTGATACAGCAGGAGTGGGAGCTGTTTATTGTAGGACAGGAGGGGTATATATACATTCCACACAGCTCATCTTAATTAACATAAACTAGATACAGCAGTCAACCAATAAGGAATCTCCACACTTAATGGCTCGCTGGCGTTACTTCACAAACCCCTCCCTCTGGCAAAATGCCTGGCACCATCTTGACTTGTTTACAGACTCTAACAGTTGATTAGTTTCCTTAAAAATATCACTTTAGGCTGTTTCTGCCTCTGGAGATGTGTATCCCTTGCTTTACCCCAAAGCTTCTCTCACACTTGGGATAGCCCATATTGTCCCTTGAATGTGTTTCTGCTTTCCTGAATAAACTTTTGTCAATGTCTCTGAAGAAAAAAAAAAATTAGTATAGTCTTCCTGAAGATTATGTGGAACAAGAGTCTTCCATAAAAATGGATTTCAACTTCAGGGATTTGTGCAGTTTCTCTCAAATCCAATCAGATAGTTTCTTTCAGACCAGAATACATGAGCAACTGCTTACTCTTACTCCTGGGAGAGCAAAGCTTGCTGTGTGAGTAGTGAACTGTTCCCCTTGCCAACCAGAACATTACAAAGTGGTGAATTCCAGCTGTGGTCAAAGGTCCATTCCTCTAGGTACTAGGCAAGGCCCTGATTTAGTTGTAGGACATTTATTTTGGCTTTGAAGTTTTATAATGACAAATAACTCAATAGGCATTGGAACATATGGCTTTAAGACTATCCAGTGGTCAAAAACCTCTCTTCTCCAATAAGTGAGTAGTTTTAACCTTGGTTGTGTTACTTGGAGGATCACATTAAGAAAAGGCCACTGGGTGCGGTGGTGCACACCTGTAATCCCAGAGGCTTGGTAGGCTGAGGCAGGAGGATCATGAGTTCAAAGCCAACCTCATTAAAGACACCATCTCTGTGAGCTGCTTAGGACCTTCAGCAGGCCTTAGCAACTGAGCGAGGCTCTAAGCAACTCCTAGAGACCCTGTCTCTAATGAAGATGGCTTTGAACTTGCAATCCTCCTCTCTCAGCCTCCCAAGTCGCTGGGATTACAGGCATGACCCACCATACCTAGCTTATGTAATATATTTTTAATGTTTCATTTAAATGTAGACTTTTAAAAGGTCTTTCTTGGGAGATATATCTTTTGCAATGAAATGTTAATCAGTATTCCTTTTTGAGAAGATACAATATTTTGTCTCCTATATGTCTATCCTCTCCCCACCCGCTTATTTTCTGAAGCTATCCCCTCTTTTTTTTTTTTTCTAAATAGTGGTGAGAAGAATTAGGATATATGGTGCATGTGTGTAATCTCAGCTACTTCAGAGGCTGAAATAGGAGGATTTCGAGTTTGAGACCAGACTGGGTAACTTAGCAGGATCCTGTGTCAAAAGAGGGTTGGGATAAAGAACCAGAAGTGTAGTTTAGTGACAGGGTACTTGCCTAACATGCACTAGTTTCTGGGTTCAATTCCCAGTATTGCAAAAAGCAAATAATGATAACAAAAACCAAAATCAGATGAACAAAAGCAGGTCAAATTTTAAAACTAGACAGAAATGTCTAGCATAGATAAACCAACTATGTTTCTTTATAAATTTTGCTAAAGAGATTTATAGTACATCTATATTCATAAGTAAATTCCTTTTAAAAATTCTTTCTTTTTCTAGGACCACTAACATATCTTTAATTATGACTAAATGAACAGAGTCAGCTATGTTTTTGAAGCATCTTGGGGATCTCTCTCACTTGTTTATGAACTGTTGGGTATTAGTGAGGATAAAGGAAGCTGTTTTTACTCTTCTAGCCCATTAATTTTTGTGTCACAGTGTTTAGCTTACTAGAGATGCTCCACCTGGACAGCCTGGCAATAAAGTCATGTATGAAAAATGATTTAAAAAGGAAATACATTCAGTTGTAGCATTCCATTAGAGCCAAGATGTATTTAGAAATTGACATACTGTGTCTGTCCCTTTGGCCCGTCTGTCCTGGGGCAGGAAGACAGCAACCCAGATTTATTGAGTTCCTTCTAATCCCTCCATCCATTCATCCATCTATCCATCCATTCAGTTATTATTCATTATTTCTTCAGTAAATATTTTCCCCCAAATGACCCCTGTGCTGAACACTGCGCTAAATACTGAGGGGATAGACCCAGACATTGTTTGATACTCTGGTGGTGAAGTTGGTTTTACATGAACTGTCCTAATACATGGCGATAATGGCTGTGATAGAGCAGCACTCTGGATGTGAGAGCCCACATCAGGACACTGGTGGTCCTGGGACTGGAGCTGGGCACTGAGGGATGCTTCCTGGAGGAAGTGGTTATTAAGCCAAAAACTGTAAAATAAAAGAATTGGAGAAAGTGAGGTAAAAGCAGGGGAGATCTGGTAGTTACAGAGAGATGCTATGTTTCTGGACAAGGGGATAGTCAGGGAGACTTCCCAGAGGTGAAAGGCATCCTTGTATTTCAAGCAACTAAAATCATTTTAGTAGACCTAGAGAATGGGGTGAAAAATAGTGAATCAGCATGAAGCTGTTTAAACAGGGTCTAGCTTATGAAGGTCTGAGAAGTCCCATTTCCTTGTATCTCAAGGGCAGCTAGGAAGGTATTCAAGCATTCTTTTAAGGTAGATGAAATTATATTTGGGTTATATCAGCCTAACTATAGATTGGAAGGGGCAGCACAGAAGGTAAGAAGACTTTTTTTTTTTTTTTTAAATCAGGGTTTGAACCCAGCAGTACTAATCCACTAAGCCCCATTTCCAGCAATTTTTATTTATTGGAAACACAGCCTTGCTAAGTTGCTTAAGGTCTCAGTATGTTGCTGAAGTTGGCTTTGAACTTGGTGATCCTCCTGCCTCAGCCTCCCAAGCTTCTGGGATTATAGGCATGTGCCACCTCACCTAGCAATAAGATCTTTTAGAAGGCTCTTAGGGTAGTGTGTTTGTCAGCTTTCTGTTGCTATTATGAAGTATCTGGCATTAATCAACTTAAAAAGAGGAAAGGTTTATTTTGGTTTACAGTTTTGGAGGTTTCAGTCCATTACCAATTGGCCCCATTGCTTTGGGCCTTTGGCTGCACAGTATACCATGGTGGGCATATGTGACAGTGGAAGAGGCCTATTCACCTCTGGTGATCAAAAAAATAATTGGTAGAAAAACAAAAGCAAGATATTTGTGTCGCACAGTCTCCTTCAAGGGCATGCCCCCAGTGACCTATTACTTCCCACTAGGCCCTACCTCTTAAAGATTTCCACCATTTCCAATAGTGCCAAGGGGAAGAGCAAGCCTTTAACATATGGGCCTTTGGGGAATTTTCCAGATCCAGGTTACAGGATATGGATGGTGATACTATTGACTGAGATAGGAGAAGAGTAAGTTTGGAGACAATGATGACATCATTCTGACTGGCTTGGTTTGATGGCATCCAAGTGGTCGACTACAAATCTCAGAGACTTAGAAAAGAGACCTACCTGGGTTGGAAATGTTAATGGTAATTGGGAAAAGATGAGGTCCAGGAAGTAGAGCAAGATGAGGTGAGTGTAGGCCTGAACCTCTTGAGACAACAGATAGAAGACATGCCATCTTTCCAAAGAGCTTTGTTAACTGAGAAAACTTTGGTGGGTCTCATAGACCATCATCTTAAAGTTTCTTATGGTAAAAATGGATGAGTCTCTTTAGTTTAATTCTTTTCTAAGTTTCTTGTCCTCATTTTGATATTGTATAGACATTAACACAGCTATGATGAGGTTGATCAATACTGGGACACATAGGGCTAGAGGTGTGACCCAGTGGCGGAATGTTTGCTTAGCGAATGTGAGGCCTCGGTTTGATCCCGCTACTCCCAAACACACACACACACACACACACACACACACACACACACACACACACACACACACTCACACATACAGAGGGAAGGAACTGAAAGTTTCTTCTGTTTTTTGCTACACTAAACTGATATTGGGTGGAAATAGGGCAAAAGGCTATTCTTTATGTATTATTAAAATACAAAAATCAATACTACAGTCATGGGCAAAAAAAACTAAAAAAAAATCCGTAAGATACATAAACATTAATTCAAATTCTTTGTTATTTTTGTATTTCTGGAGGGGGGAAAGAAATAAATTTTGAGGAGGTGAGTTTAGCAGTATGTTTTATTTCCTTAAAACTAACTGAAGCAAATTTGGGAATCTGCTAGTGTTTCTTAAATCTTGAGTTGTAGATAACATGGATAACTATAATGTCTGTAGGATATGTTTATATGTTGGGAATATTTCACAATCAGGTTTTTAGGAAGAAATGAAAGTAAGATTGGATATTATATGTGTTTGATTGCCTCCTTAGCTTAGCTCAGGAATCCCTGAGAACCAAATAGGTCAAACTGAGTCCGAAGGGGGCCATATTCAGAAACCTTGCCTTTGGTGTATGTGAATGTTCAAGTAGTTCTACCTAAAAGCTAGAAAAACTAAAAACCTCTGCTGTTTGTTCTGCCTAGAAGGGAAGCCCCACCTGGGAGCAAATTAGTTCTTTGTGAAGCCTTTAATTTTCTCTCACCTCTTGTTACCAGTAGAATTCCTGAGTAATTTGAGTCAGACCTTTTTTTTTTTTTTTCCTTTCTTGGACCTACTGATCAAAGGTTTTGCCTTCTTACCTTCCAAATGTAGGCAGAATGGTTTCTGGAAGCTGGGTGTTCACAGGCAGGAGAAAAGGGTGAGCCATACTTTGGGCCTAGGAGATAGAAGCTTCCTCTAGGGATTTTTTAAAAACCCCTTTTGAATGGGCTCATTGTGTATAAGAACAGCTCCTTAATAGAAAAACAAAAACTCACTGGGGTCTGTAATGTGCTCTCTGCTTTCCTTTGCTGGCCTCATTGTTTATTTGATTTATCAAGTCTCAAGTAGTTGCACTGCCTTGTGACCTTCCTTTAGCTGTTTCTCTGGAGTATCATTTACTTTATTTAGAAACATAATATTTTTAAAAAGCTGGAGCCGAGTCAAAAAATCATCACCTTTTTGATGTGGCCTTTTCCCCCCTTTTTTGAAACCTTAAACTTGCTGAGGGCCATGCAAGCCGAACTGCAGTCTCTTAATCAGCAAGTCTTTCTGGGTGCTGGGCTCTGGACTTGGGGTACCTCCAGGACTTGTCCTCTGAGTGGGGCAGGGGTTGGGGGAGAGGCAGGGAAGTCTCAGTCCTTTCTTACTAGGTTCTGCAGGCCTCTTAGCACATAATTAGGGGACACAATGCTAGAAAATTTGGTGCTAAGTGATAGAGAAGGACTTCCAAAGGTGCTAACTAGAGGGGGTGCTGGGACTCTGGGGATAGCTTCCTGGCTGAGGTGGCCCTGAAGTGGGACTGCAAGGACTGACCAGTGTGGTGTGTTTATGTGAAGAGATGACAAGTAATAAGGAATGCTAATTGTCATCTCTCTGTATTTTAATTCTGTCACTTTAACATATGAGCTATGTTTAATTTAAGCATTGTTTGAATCTTCTCCTATCTCTTGTTTTTAGGTTTTGTTGGTTCTTTCATACTTTATCTTCCTTAGTACCAAGGGGGTCACCAAAGGTGAACACAGAACGTCTTTAAGGACACTGACTGCAAGGAAGAGGAGCTACCTATGTAGACCTAGGCATGGAGGCTATGATGACTAGCTTTATGATGACAAGAACATTTTAATTCCCATGATTGAGATTTCCTGGCTGGCCCTTCACTTTTTTTACTACTTGATAAACTTCAGAATCACATCATTAAACTCCGTCTCCCACCCCTGTGCAAAACACAGCATCCACAAGAAGTCATTCTACCTCCATATGCGGTGATAGGCATTATTACACTAGGTCTATTTATTATATGGAGTCTGACTGACCTTTTTATAAAGAACAATATTCCTGTGGGGAAGTATGGTATGTCTCTATTTAAATAGGGTGTTTTTATGCTTGTTGGTCTAGTTTTTTTATATATTTTTTTAAAATTTTTAATCTCTATGTAGGGGTTGCATGGCTTTCTTGCTGAGTTTATTCTTAACATTTTGTCTTGTGTCACCTTTTGGTTTCATTGAAGGTGGTACTGTGGTGCAGTGGTTTCTCAGTAGGACTTTGCCTTCAGACTGCCTGGTGCTGCTCTTGGTTTTGGCATTTTCTAACAGTGAGACTTGGGCAAGATGCTTAGTTCTCCTAATCCTTGGCTTTTTTCTTACCTAAGAGGCAGATCACAATGGTATCTATTTTGTAGGGTTGGTGTGAAAATTCACTATGTACATATGTTAAGGGCTCAACACTTCCTGGCATTTTGCAAGTGTTCAAAAGTATTGTCTACTTTTAAAACTGGTAATTGCTGGTAAATAGAAAGCTATTGATTTCTGGATATTTATTTTCCAGTTTATGGCCTTGCTAAATGTTTTATTTGTCCTAATAATTTCTGTGTTACAGTTTTTGTGCTTTCTAGGTTAAATTATAACACTGTCTGCCAATAATAATATTGTTCTTTCCCTTCCAATTGCTGTATACATGATTTCTGTTTTAAATAACCTTGAACTGGCTTCAATTTCTTGGATAAAAGCAATTAATAGTGATGATAACCATCTTAGCTGTAACTATTATATTTTTTTAACACAGGTTAAAGAAGTGTGTTTTTACTTCAGAGTTGGTACTTTTTTTAAAAAAAATTCAAGAATGAGTATTATATCTTTTGAAATACTGTCTCATTATCTTTTGCTTTTTTAATATGTGATTTTTTTCTTTGACTAATTATATCTGCCTATTTTCTTATAATATTTGTAATCATGTTTTCTGGTATGAAATCTATTTAATTTTAGATTTTTTTTATTTAACCCGATACACTGATATTGCATTTAGGAGCTTAGTATTTTTCTGTGCATCCATATGTAGTTTCAATTTTTAATTTCCTTTTTTGTCCTTATAATATTACATTTTGGTATTGTGATTGGATTCATTTTTTGAAACGAATTGGAATTTTTTCGAAATATCTTAATCTAGAAATGTTTTCATCACATGGAATTATCTTTCCCCTGGAAGTTTGAACAAACTCACACAAACCCACAAAGATCAAAGTCTGGAGCCTTTATTGGAAATAAGTTTGAAAGCTTTTCCAGTTTTTCCATTCTTATTGGCTTGCTTATATTTTCCATTCCTTGTCAGTTTTTGGTCCCTTATATTTTAGGAAAAATTTAAAGTTTAATTACATAGAATTTTAGTAGCTTCATTAGAGGAAAAAAAAACAAAACAGCAAACAGCTCTTTCTTATCTGTGTTTGTATTTTCTGTCCTTTTAAGTCTTTTGCAGACTTGCCAGTAGTGCCGCAGCTTATTGTGCTTCCTGCTCTCCAGACAGCCTGCTTTAGGATATATTTATCAATTTTAATGGCTTTCATTTTGCCAGCTCATAATTTGTTTTTTTCCCCATTATCATAATTTTCATGTCTGTTTTTCTTTTTCTTTTCAGCTTCTGGAAATGTAACGTGTGAGTCCATATATTGCACTTTGTAAGAGTTAAGATGGTCTTCGTGCCATCAGTGTTGTTACTGTATAAAATGACCATTGGTAATATTATTTTGCAAATGTAAATACTTTTAAAAAATTACCCTTTAGGTTTGCAAAACTGTGTGTGTGTGTGTGTGTATGTGTGTGTGTGTGTGTGTGTGTGTGTGTGAGAGAGAGAGAGAGAGAGAGAGAGAGAGAGAGAGAGAGAGAGAGAGATACATGTGGATATCCATTCATGCATGCATATGTTGCTTGGACATGAATGTTCATTAGGGAATATACTTGGCTCTGTCAAGATGTAAGGTGATATGTGATAGCTTTTTTAAAAACTACTTTTTTAGATGTTGATGAACCTTTATTTTATTCATTTATTTATATGTGGTCCTGAGAATCGAACCCAGTGCCTCACACATGCTAGGCAAGCCACAACTCCAGCCCTGTGATAGCTTTTGAAAAGACTTGAACAGTAACTTGATTCAGGCTTGCTTCTTATAATGCAAGAAAGGAAATGGTTCATCCTGTTGTTAATAATCAGCAGGGAGGAAGAGGGACTTGTGTTACCCTTGCTAATTTACTCCAGGACTCTGAAATTTTGGTAAGAATATTCTCACGTCTATGTCATCAGGTCTTACTTGCTATGTTTTGAGCCTATTTCCTCTTTTTTATTCTTCAAAGCCATTGGAGTACAAAGTGGGTGTTCTTTGTAATCTGTCACGTGCTTGAAAATATGTGTTAGATTATCTGAGCCTTCTATGTTTTATTTTATTTTTTTCCACCCATCGTTTTATTTTGGTTTTGGCTGATTGCAGCTTTTCCTGGCTAGCTTTTACAAATGGAGACTGAAAGACCCTTAGCTTTGATGATTAGTGCTCAATACCGGAAGGAGCTCTGAAATGCTAACTATCGATTAGTTCTTCACCATAGTGGTTTTATGTCTATTTCTACCTTGTTCTTACACAGAATGCCTTTCTGCACTGTCTGTTGTATGAATTCTGTTTAGAATTTCTATACATTGCATAGTCTCTTGTTGGATCATCATTCTACAATTGTTTTTCCTTGCAAACACCCCGTTGTTTGGCTGGATCAAACTTTATATTTTATCAGTTCTTTATTGTTGCTTATGTAGGGCATTAATTTTATTGTTGTTCCATTTTTTTTCTTTTATTTTATTTTCTTCCATCAGTCTCAGGTTCCTGAGATTTCCAACGCACACCCTCTTCCACCCATGACAACCTTCCCCATTATTAGCGTGCACCACAAGAGTGGTGTATTTGTGAAAACACTGGAGAACTACATCAAAACATATCATTATTACTGAAAGTGAGTCGTTCACATTAATGTTCACTCTTGGTCTTATACTTTCTATAAGTTTGGACAGATGTGTGTGGCATGTATTTACTACAATACAAAGTAGTTTCACTGACCTAAAAGTCTCCTCCTGTTCATCCCTCCCTCTGCCTGCTCATTCTTTTCAACCTCTGGCAACTGTTGATCTCCACAGTTCTGCCTTTTCCTGGATGTCATATGGCTGGAACCACACGACATGTTGTCTTTTTAGTTTGGCTTCTTTCACTTAGTAATATGCATTTGTGTGCCTGGTATTTCTTTCTGGGTTTTATAGCTCATTTCTTTTTAGCACTGAGTAATATTCCATTGTCTAGATGTACCACACTTTATTTATTCATTCACCCAGTGAAGGACATCTAATCCTTCACTGTTTTGGCATTTATGAATAAAGCTGCTATAAGCATCTGAGGTCAATTTGTTTTATAGTTTCTTTTTACCAATGTAAACAATGTGGTAGTTGTCCTTATAGATACTTTTTTTGTTGTTGTTCCTACCTCTGTTTATTTATGTCACTACCTTAACGTAGAATTTCTGAATCATGAAATACGATTTTAGGCTTTGTTACATATTCAGAAAGGCTGAGTCAGCTTACCCTCTCACCAGCAATGTGGGTATTTTTATTATTAGTCATTCATAATACAGAAGCTGAAAAGGAGAGATCTTTCTCCTTAGGTAGTTTACTCAGGCAGCTGTAACAGATTACCACAAACTGGGTGGCTTAAAACAACAGAGATTTAGTACTCACAGTTCTGGAAGCCAAAAGTCTGAACTCAAGGTGTTGCCCAGGCCGAGATCCTCCCAATGGCTCCAGGGGAGTGTCCTTCCTTGCTTTTCATCCTTTGGTGGTTGGGGCCATCTTTGACATGCATCAACTTGCCCATGTGTCACTTCAGTGCCACATGGTGTATTCCTCACTGTGGGTCTGTGTGTATACCAGCTCCTCCTCAGGACACAACTAAGTAAATTTAGGCCATCTTCATCCCATGTGACCTCATCTTAACCAATAATAGCTGTGAAGACCCTATTTCCAATTAAGGTCACATTCTGAAGTTCTAAGTGGATATGATTTTTTTTTTTTTTGAGGGGGAGATATTCAGTCCAGAACAATTGCTTTTTTTTTTTTTTTAACCATTCAATTTAAAAATGTACTAAAACTTTGAGTATGTATGGATTAGAAAAGTAATACCAAGTAGCAGCCATAGGAATGGCTGGTTAATGGACTTCTACCTTTTGCTTTACATGGGCATCATTTTCAGGTCTAAATTTGATAAGCTTACTCTTATTTTCTCCTTTATTATTAATTCACATGTTAAATAGCTATATGGTAGACATTAAAATTCATTCTATCATTTAAAAAAAGAAAATGTATATAACAAAAATGCATTTAAGTTAAATATGAAGTGAGCTTTCCTTTTCATTTCATTGCCACTGCTATTCCTAATGGTACTTTTTAGGGTTCCTTAGTCATTTTTTTTTTTTTTGGTACCAGGCATTGAATCTCAGCCCCTTTTTTATATTGTATTCAGAGATAGGATCTCCCTGAGTTGTTTAGTGACTCAATAAGCTGCTGAGGCTGACTTTGAACTCACAATCCACCTGCCTGAGCCTCCTGAGTGAGTCACTGGGATTACAGGTGAGCACCACCACACCTGGCTACCTATTTTATTCTAGATAGATGAGACACGTTTAAGTGTTCACTTTAGTTCTTTAATTCCAAAATGAGATATGATAATAAACAAATGCTGATCTGATGTAGAGCCAGAAGTGAAGTCTATTTGAACTAACTGAAAATTCAAATGTTTAGGCCTAGGATTTATTATTTTCAAAGATGATATTCATCTAGGGTTAATAAGTCAATTGGATTTGCTTGTTATGAATGTTGTGGGCCTTCTAACAGGTAAACATGAGGAGATACTGAGAGACTATTTCCATCCTCTCCAGGATAGTTAATGTGGATGGACCAGGGGTATGGCCCCCAAGTAGGTAGGTGTCATTCTACTACTATTCCCTCTGCATGGTTATATGGTGCTATTTGGTTCTGATGTGCTGAACCACATTTAAGGGCAGAATTTCATACCTGGGATTGCTGATGATATGCTTAGGCATGTTTGATCATTTGCTTAATGCGTGGTGACAGGGAGGCTAAATTCTCAGGCACAGCTCTGATTAGGTCTGATCTACACCAGTGTCACTGAAAAGGCTGCAGATGCCTAGAGTGGAAACCGAGCACAGGGTACCGTGACGCCATGGTCAGGGTAAGCCTCTACACTCCAAGCCTTTGTACAGATGGCCAATCCAAGAAAGCAAGTTTCAAATACTGCTGCCAGGGAATGTTGTATTTAAAACAAACTTTTTTTTTTTTTAAAGTTGTATTTCTTCATCCTTGATACTGACAGCCCCTGTTGTGGGTTGGTATGTGGACTGTACACTTGTAGGAGCACATCTGTGGTGCATAGGATTGCACAAGAGAAGCTGTAGCACATCTGAGCAGCTCCACAAGGTCACAAACAAAGCATTTGGATATTCATATTTTCTGAGAACTATGGGAAGAAGCAGACTCAAACTCATCTGCAGAATCTGAGTTTTGCATGAGAAATATCCCTAAGCATCCTGCCATAAGTATAAGAAAATATGGCTTAAGAGTTTGGGGTTTAAATACTCACTTTAAGGTTTTCTGTGCATGTTTTTGAATTCTCTCTGAATGGATGCCAGAAGAGATGCAGGATTGCATGCATGAATGATAGGGAATAAGAAAGCAGGTGAGGGGGTGATTGGAGTGGGAGATGGAAGCAGTCTTTTAGATGGTCCCTAAACTCCTTCCCACGAGTCAGAAAAAAGCCATTTGACTAAATTATAGTGAAAGTAGCAGTTCTGGATTTGAATATATATGGATTCCTATGGACTCAGGAAACATGCTCTAAAATCCCAACAATAAGGAGGGTTTTAGTGTGCACTCTGGGCACCATAGGTATAAACCCCACAAGTTCAGGCAGAAGAAGGGACCCAGTAGCATAGGGCAGAAAGGTGCCAGGTGTGTAGACCTACCCTGCCTCCTACATGCCCATGTGGGCTGGGAGCCAGTATTCCTCGTACCAGGTATCACATGTAGTACAGGTTGCACTTCTTGGGAGGTAGCCTCTGAGATAAAAGTTTAATGTGCAGGATGTTTATTAGGTGTGCCCTTGAGATCTGCACCTGGGAGAGGAAGGGGAGGGAGCAGGAATGGGTGCAGTGAGATGTTGAAATGCAGTATAGGTCCCATGCTGGCTTCTGCCAACCCACAGAGAGCTTCTGCTAACCCATAGGGAACTCTGTAGTTAGAATGGACTGTAAGATTTGTTTCACTTTCGATTGGGATGGCCAGGCCTTTGTATGCCTTTACAGATCAGTTATCATTTGACTGCTGTCCTGGAAGAGCATGACCTTGAGCAAGGCAGCTCTCTGGAGCTGGGGCAACACCTGCATGGGCTGACTACTGAAGGGTGCCTGCTCTCAGCAGCTGGGGCAAAAAGTTGTTCATTCAGCAGGATCTGGAGCAGGCAACATGATGTTCACCACAATGCATATCACAATGGCTGTATCCATTTATTCATTCATTCTCATTTATTCACTCATGAATTCATGGGAAGCAGTGTTCTTTGTGCACTTGCTACAGCCAGGCACTGTTGTAAGTCCTGGAGATACTTTGAATGCAACAGACAGAGTTCCTGCAATGTAGGAGAGATAACGTAGTCAAAAGGGAGGAAACAAGGTAGGATGGGAACAGTGGTCACCGTAGAACGACTGATGAGAGGCTGGGAACACCAGAAAGTACAGCCATGGGAAGATCTGTAGACTAAGATCATTGCAAGGTGGCTCCCTGTTGAAAACACCAATGTAGTGTGTTCCAGAACAGAAACAAAAGATTCAGGGAGGAGCAAAATGAGATGAGGCCAAGGCAAGAGTTTGGGTTTTATTCTAAGTACGATGGGAATTATCAGGAGATTTGAAAGCAGTGGGGGAGCTTTTCCTAGAGGGCTTAGGACACGCTCATCCTATTCTGAGTGTTTCATTTGAGTAATTCATCTAAACCTTGATAATCCTATAACTAGGTACTGTCATTATCCCTGTGTTACAGATGAGGAAACTGAGGCACAGAGGTTAACTGATTTTCCTGGATCATAAGTTGCCAAGCTGAGGACCCAAACTGAGGAAGTCAGACCTTTGATTCTCAGCTTCTAACACCCCATGATCTGATCTCTGTTATTGGGTTACTATGTGGGGCAAGAGTAGAGTCAGGAGGCTATTCAGAAATATGCAAGAGAAAGTGGTGGTTCTGCCCTGGAAATAGGTAGAAGTGGATGGACTTGGGCTTTGCCATGGAGGTATGGTTAGACTGGATGTGGGAGGTAAGAAAAAGGGAAGAGAGGACTCCGAGATGACTCATCATTTCTTGACTTGAACAAATACATAAGATAAATATAGTTATAACAGAATAAATCAGGTGTTCTTTATTTGAGAGCCATCAGGGGTATCAAGAAAGCTTCGTGTTGTCACAAATACTTTAGTAACCTGGAAGGAAGACTAAAAGTAACTTCACCGGAAGGAACATGGGTTTCTGATTGGGAACTGCTTCCTCCTAACTTCTCTCCAGAAATCATTCACTCCCCTAAGGTTGGATTGACTTGAACTCTTGCTGTGGGTCTGGTTGGGATAAGATAAGATACCCACGAGGTGCCTCAGGTCTCTTCCCCTTCACTCCCCTCCCCAAAGAATAGCCTGTACATGAAAGCTAATTAGCATTCAGCCTGTTGCTGCCTGTCCTGGCGCTCTTGCCAGCACACAGTGAAAGGCAATTACAGAGATTGGCACCGCCAATATGGTGGTGTTTATACCCCGCAAGGATAGTAAAGCTGATGTTCAATAGGGATTTGTTTGGAACTCTGTTTGCCAAAAAAAATTAATTCCTATATAGACAGAGAATATGTCTTTCAGTCTATTTGAGGTTTTATCTTCCACTGAAAGTTGGAAAGTTGGTTAATAATCTTGACTAGTGGAGAAGTGAAATGTGAGCTCCTTTGGAGAAACTGTTTAGGGATCAATTCTTTTTTTTTTCTTTCTTTCTTTTTTTTTTTTTTTTGTAAGGTGCATGTCTTTGCAGGGAGTATTATTATTATTTTAAAGCAAAGATTATAAAGTAGGATCCTTGGGATCATTTGGAGAGTTTAGGCAGAAGAAGAAGAAAGTAATGCCTAATTATGCTTTGGTTTTCATTTCTTTTTCTTAAAGCTGCTCTGGCCCACATGGTAGCCACTACTCATATTTGGCCACTCATATTAACATTTAAATAAATGAATATTAAATATTCAAGTCCTCAGTCACAATAGCCACATTTGAAGTGCTCACTAGCCACATGTGGCTACTGGCCACAGAAGATTCTGTTGGACACAGCTGCTCAGAGCCTTGGAATCTGAGAAACTTGGATTCAGAGTCACATTGAAAATTGTGGTGCCCCAGGAACCTAGGAAAGAGTCCTTGTAGAGAAAATTTTAGATGGACCTAAATGTGAGTAAGTTACCCCGTCTAAAAGTTCTATAATCTGAAGATGAGATTTTAATTTTTCTGCCTCAGTCAAGAAATAGAATGTCAATTCTTAGAATGTTGGTTACATGAATGATTTCCTAGCTAGGGAGTGCTAGATTTGTGTTTGTTTAGAAGTATAGGAATGTTTTTCCTTTTAAAATGCACTTTAACTTGAGCCTTATTGTCTGCAAAATGGGTATGATCATGTCAGAGGAATGCATTGTGGGGTAATGGAATGTTTTTATTAAACCTTCACATCCTGGTGAAAGACATTTGTAATGTTACACTAAAAGAACTATATGAATTAGCCTTTGGAAGCTTTGAATCAATTTGAAGTTTAAATCCTGTTGCTCCTTAGGCTGTGCGTTGCATCTGGACCTTCCTTTTGTTAGACAGTAGTGTTTTCTGTGAATAGGTGAGAAGTTATGATACTCTACGCTAATCCTTAGAAGATGCCTGTGTTTTATATTGCAGGAGTTGGCAAAGTATAGCTTGAAGGCTGAATCCAGCCTACTGACTGTTTGTGTAAATAAAGTTTTATTGGAATACACCCATATCCTTTGTTTATTGTTGTCTGTGGCTGCTTTAGCCCTACAATGACAGGACTGCATCAGAATGGCCTGCAAAACTGAAAATATTTACCCTCAAAAAGTTTGCCAGCCCCTGGTCCAGATAATGGGCAAATGATGGGAGTCTCTTTCCAGTAAGGAAACATCTGCATAGGCCCACGTTTGCTAACGGCTTTTAGAGTAGCGAGAGATCTCCCCTTGCTTCTAAAGGTTTTTGAGGTTGTGTAATTTAGTAGACAATAGAAAACGCAGTTACACATGGTGCTCTTTTGGGCTTCAGAGACAGAATGTGGCTTCTTGGGAACATGCCCTCTGCCCAACTCTTCTGTTTTCCCATTATTCCTGGAAGAATGTTTTATATTTTCTGCAATCATCTCTCTCCAATAGCCCTTTTTCTTCCTCATTTCTCAGCCGAGAGCCTTACCATTTACTTTAACTAAGTAAATGGAAGAGGACAGAAGAGAACTTCGCTGTTTCCTACGACCACATCTCACCTCCTGTGTCGCTGCCCACATGCTCTGCTGTCCTACCAGTCATTGCTGGTAAACTGCCCAGCTAGTGTCGAAAGCCAGTTCCTCCTGATGCACCCTTGGTCCCATCCCTCTTGTCTTCTGCAGGCCATTATTCCAACCACCCTCTTCTTTCTGTGCCATTTATTTTGTCTTTCTGCTGGTTCTCTGTCAGCAGCAATCCTCCTCTTTAAAGAAACCAAGGCTCCTTGACCCTGTTCGCTCCCACCAGTTACCGCTCCCATCTTTGCTGCAGATCTCCTTCAAAGAGTCAGTCATTTATGTGCGTTGCCTCCACCTTCTTCTTCAAACCCACTCTGGCTTTTGCCTTGGTCACTTATTCCATGGAATCTGCCTTTTCCAGGACTCCAGTGTTGCTCATGTTGCTCAGTCCATTGGTCTGTTTTCAGTCCTCATTGTTCTTCAGTGCATTGGACCCAGCTCTACATTCCCTCCTCTGCAGTCTGAGACATAGGAGTCTTGATTGGCCCTCCTGCTCATCTCTCTGCCTGATTTCTGCTTGTGCTCCACTGCTTGTCGGTCTCCTCCACTAGCATTTCTTCTGTTCTCCATCCTACTAATGCTGGAGTTCAGTCCTGGGTTCTTTTTTCTCTCTCTCTTTCCTCATATCTTGGGTGACATCAACTCGTTTTATAGATGGAAATACCACGGATGTGCTTATGACTCCCAATTTTATTTTTCCAGATTAGGTTCCTTCCTTCCAAATGTCAGACTTGTCTATCATATCTCAGCTCTGCATCAGACATTTCTGTTTTGATATCTGATACACATCTTTTGTGTTGTTGATCTTTTTTATTTATTCATTCATTCATTCATTCATTCATTTATTTATTTATTTTTGAGCTCATAAGTTGCCTGGGCTAGTCTTTAACTCCTAGACTCAACTGATCCTCCTGCCTAAGCCTCTCCAGCAGCTGGGATTGCAGGCATTAGCCTCCATGTCTGGCTTTGAACATGACATTGTCAAACTGAGCTGATCTCCCCAACCTCTTTCTGAGCTTGCTAACTTTTTCTAGCTAGTTGATGTCAAGGCCGTTCTAGTTGTTGCGGGTTAAAATGCTGGAACCATTTTTTTTCTCTCTTTTTTTGCACACACACACACACACACACACACACTCACACACACTCATTCATTCCCAATCTAGCTTATCAGGAAGTTCCGTCCTGAAGCTATTTTTTTTGTTCATATCTCTAATTATCTCCGTTCCATAAAGCAGAATTACTGAATCAAGAAAGACTCACATTTTGAGACGTCCATACATACTCAGAAAGGCTAAATCAACTTACCCTTTCACCAGCAATGTGTGTGTTTTTCTTATCAATCTTTCACAATACAGGAGATGAAAAGGTAGGGATCTTTCTATGTAAGTGGTTTATTTAGGCTGTTGTAACAAATTACCACAAAATTATAGCAGATATTAGCCCTAGTACACATAGAAACTTAGTACGTATTTGTTGAATGAACGAGAGGGCCCAGATTCAGTCTGGTGGAGTTCTGTGTGCTTCTAAAGGAATATCTCTCCTTGAGGAGGGACAGTGAGTCCCTTGGAGGTCGAAGTCCTGGTCTTTAGTGTTCTTTGGTCTTCCTGCAGGTGGTGAGTGGGCTATCTTATTGAAGGCACACATACCATGGCTTCTGCAGTCCTTGTCACTGCCCAAGGGGCTTTTCACAATGACTGTGAAATGAAGCACTTGCTTCTTGGTAGCCTGTAGTTAGTTACATCTGTAAACTGAGTACTGGTGGAAGCTGCAGAGATGAAACGGTTAATGTCTTAAACTTTCTCAACCCTTGGGTGTTGCACATTTCTCTCCTGATCGTCCTCCTGAGAACCTCCTGTTCCTTGGAAAGCCATCATGTGGGCAGCTTCTGTTGTGATATTTGGTGGGCATTGGCTTTGGTCAATGTCCTGTCATCTGGGACACAGCTGGGCCCTCACTTGGGTCCAGAGACAGGGCATCACACTGTGCCTCTTGGTTTCTGACGTGTGCAGCCCTTGAAATCTGTGTGAACGCTGACGGGGTGCGCCTCCTGCGGCCCAGTCCGACTCACTGGTGGCCGGGTTCATTGAATGTTTGTGGAGTTGTGAGTGGCACTGCCTAAAGCATGTACATTAGGTATACCACCAGCATGTGACACTCAAGTACTGTCTTACTGGACAGGTCATGATCAGGAAGGCTGGGATGCCCTGCTGAGAGGCACATAGTTATCTGGGTTAGTTTCACTCTGTTACAACTGCGTTTTACTTTTACTCTTCCGCTGATCCATTTATGTTTTTAACATTGATCATCTCTGCAGTTTGTCTGTCCCCTATCTCCTTGATAAATTGTGTATTAACCATCTTCTTAACATCAAATTTAGCATTTTAAGTATCTATTTTTTTATAGCCCCAGGAATGTAAGAGCTTAGTGATCCAAGGATTGTATTCTGGATCATACCCACTGGGTTTGAATTTTGGTGTTGCCAATCACTTAGATGTGTTCCTTTAGTGCACTGGTTTCCTTATTTGCAAACTGATGCTAGTCACAAACCCTACCTCCTTTTTAAATTTACTTATTTGACCTTTCAATTTCACTTCTTTTCATTTTCAAAAGGCCATCTTGATGGAATCTTCCTCTTGAAGTCATGGAATTTTTTGTTTTGATATCTCACTTTTTGCCACAGGGCTTTTGCACTTACTCTTCTCTCTGCTGCTGTCTTTTCTCCCAGCTGTGCATGAGTAGATATTCCTTATTGTTCACTCACAGGGTCTTCTAATACTCCTTCTCCACCTCTGTCTCTCTCTTTCCAACACCGCCACCTGCCCCAACTAGAATACAGGGTCCCACCTTTCCCAACTAGAATACAGGGTCTGGCAGGGACTTGCAAGATCCCAAGGGAAAAACTAACTGTCCCTTCACTGTGATCTTCAGTGCCTTGTATAACAAGGTGGGTGCTCAGGAAGCAGGTCCATTAGACAGGGATGAATGAAAATTGAATGGAGTCCCTTCTCAGTTCCACAGGAGTTCACTTGCCATTCTATTTGAGTCTGGCTTCTTATTTTAGGGTATGCTTTCTATTAAATAGCTTGGCTGCTGCCTGGAAATTTGAGGGAAAGGTTTTATTTATGTACTTACTGGTGATTGAACCCAGAGCCTTGTACATGACAGACAAGTGCTCTACCACTGAGCTAAGTCCCCAGCCCAAGGAGGAAGGTTTTAAAAGATCCTGAAGGGAGAGGGGGAGAGCTCCTGGGCCCTTCCTGAAGTCCTTGCCTTGCCTGGATTCCCAGGACCCCCGGGCAGTGTTGAGGTGCAGGACAGGACTTGGAAAACTAGTGAATCATCTTCCTGACTTCACCTGGGGTCCAAAGGAGAGCATCACAGCCAGTTGAAGATTCAGGAAGTAGCTCCTTTGAGGAAACACTCACTGGATTAAGTTTGAACCTTTTATTTTTCGCAGTAGCCTGGGGCTGAAGAAGCAGATTGTCTTAGACACATAAAAGGTAGGAAGCAGTCTGTCCCAGCTGAGTTCAGGCTAGGGGCGGGAGCCCTACTGTTTGTGCAAGGGATGGGCTTGTGCCTTTCTGGGCATGTGCCTCTCTGGGCATGGTCTTGCATGAATTCACATCTCCTTATGTTTCTTCTGCCAGAACAAGGGCTTCCCCCCCCCCCCGCCCCCCCCGCCCCGGCCCAGGGATTTAGGTGCAGGGGAAGATGAAGGAATAATGAGAGAGTCTGTGTACACACGTATTTCTTTCCATGAAGAATTTTATGTGACCTATGAGCCTGAGTAGGATTTGCCAGGACCTAGGGGCCAAGTGCTGTACAAAACAGGGGAGGGGGGCATCCTCCTTACCTCTGCTGAGAACCCAGCTGCCTTCTGGCATCTCGATGGATCTCTGAGGATATCTTTGTGTTGGTACCAGCATATGTGGGCTTCAAGTAATGGGTTTGGGTAAATGTTTAATCAAATTAAAATAGGACTTCATGACAGGCTGGTTCAGCCATCTGTCCCCTTGTTGGTCACTGTCCTCCCTGTGTGACCATCTTCCTCTATTATCCTGTCTGTGACTTAGGGCCTAAATAACAAATTCAGACTTGATACAAATAAGAGGGTGGTTCTAGAGTCTGTACCTTCCTGACTGTGGGATCCCATATACCCAGGCTTAGTTTGTGACTTGGCTATATGACCTTGGCAATGAGAACTTTCTTACCTTCTCCGAGTCTTGGTTTTCTCATTGATTAAATGGGAATAGTAAACTTGTGATGAGGTTTTTAAGGAAACTGAAGACGTAAAGGGATTTGGACTCTGATGTTCAATAGGTTTTTTTAGTGATATACATGACTCTATGCAAATTGGAATCTACTCCCTCCCACATCACAGCTTATGAGTTTTTAAAATTATCTGGGCATCCCTCTATAATTTTGTTTTACTTACCTCATTTTCTTTCTACAAAAGTTTTATGAGGGAAGCTGCTGTCGCCTGCATTTTACAAGAGGTGAAGTTTATACCTTCAACTCCCAGGCTGGGGTGGAGTGTGGGATGCAGACGTACTGAAGGGTTGACCCAGCATACTTCCTTCAAGTATTTGCTAGCATCGTTGGCAAATGGCAGCTTTAAAAGCATTGGTTGCTTTGTTGGTGACAGACACACAGGCTGACCCGGTATTACATGTGCAGTTGTGTTTTTGATCAGGTCGACTCACAGAGTCTCTCTGGGACCTTCGTGGACTTAAAATGTTGCCCAGGGTGCATCTCTGAAGTGAGAGCCAGAATTTACAGTAAATCAGGCAGGACAGCAAATCCCCCCACTTCACAGACACACTTCCTATCATCATGGGGTCAAGGGTTCTGTGGAGAGCTGACATGTACAGAAGGCTCTTCTCCTGCATCCTCACTTAATCCTCCCCCACAAGCCCACTGCTCTCTCCACGTTTTACAGATGAGGAAACGGCGCGCAGGGAGTTCAGTGACTTGCCCCAGCCGGAGCTTGTGTGTAGTGGCGGGAGCCAGGCCTTGAACCCTCCACAGCCAGACTCCTCGCCTGTGCCGTCACCCTCTGTGCAGCCCTGGGGGGTGGTTGATGAACACAGTTCATCAAAAATGAACTGTGATCCGATGGATGAAAGAAGAGGTCTGTGAACATGTGAATGTTTTTTTGTGAGCCGAAATGTGCTTCAGTTGTTTTCTCTGCGTGTCAAGGAAGAGCCGCCATGAACTCCAGTTCTTCTGGCAAAGGGCTGATTTATGAGGATTTGCTCAGCTCTACCAGCTGGTTAACAACACAGAGCTTTTAACGTCTCCAGGGGAGGAAATGAATAAACAGGCGCTTGGGATGGAGCCCACCAAGTCTGTGGGACTGGCTGAAAGGTGAATCAATTCATTTGAAAGAGGTTTTGGACATGCAGGGTGTACATCTCGTGACCCATTTTGGTGCCAGAATTCCCTGTAAATGAGAGTCAGTAAATCAGAATTTGCAGGTTAATTCCCTATTTCAGATAGATAAAAAAAATATCAAAAGAAAATTTTATTTCAGGAAAACTCACCTGGTTTAGGTGCAGTGAGTCAGATGAAAAAGAAGAATTAATTGCCCAGATATATATATGAGTGATAGGCATCCTTCATTGATTTTTTTTTTAAGAATATTTATTTTTTAGTTGTAGTTGGACACATGCCTTTATTTTATTTGTTTATTTTTATGTGGTGCTGAGGATCCAACCCAGGGCCTTGCACGTGCTAGACGAGGGCTCTACTGCTGAGCCACAACCCCAACCCCTTAATTGATTTTTAAATTTGATAAAATTGCCACCTGAAAATTTTGAGCAGTTAGAATATGTTTTTTTTTTGTATTCTATTTAACTTTATTGCCTTGTACATATTTGTGAATCTTTTGTACCATAGATTTTTGTACCATAGACTTTTTTAAAGTTAAATACCACCAGGAATCTACTTTTTATTATCTTTTTTGGTCCTTTGGAAGAAATGTTAAATTAGAATACTTTTGTGGAATTAACACAGTGGGCAAGATTTCTAGGCTCCTTCAACAACTTCTGAGGAGTGAAAGCTCCGTGGTAGTGGTTAAGTGTGTGTCCAGCATATAATGACTAAAAATATACAGTGATAGTTTGTTCACTGGTTTTCACAACTTCATTTTTTTTTTTCTTCCTTGTCTTCCCTGGGTCACTTGTCGTATGGCAGGAACAGGGACCTTCTTGAGTCCGTCCCTGTGTTTCAGTGGACCATCTTCCCAATGAAATCTCTGAACTTCTTTCTGCTTTGGGAGAATAAGTGGTCCAGAAAACTACTTGGAATATTCTAGTCAGCCTCTGACAAATCCTTAAAGAAAGGAAAATACAGAAAATAAAAGCAATTGAAGAATATTATACTACTTGTTTGCTTCTCCATCAGAATACATGGACAATTTTTTTTTTCACGAAAGCCAAAGTAGACTGCCCTGTAATTACCCAGCTCCGTGAAAGACACTCAGAGACCAAAAAGGTGATATTAGTGAAAATTGCAAAATTATTTTTCAGAAATTAGGGCCAGATTTGGGCCTTAGAAGTATGTCCCTTAAAGTTGCTTGGGGTGTGAGGTAAGATAAAGAGAAAAGAGAAGAGAAGAGAAGAGAGAGAGAGAGAGAGAGGCATTTCAGTTGATTCTTTTAGAATAGTTCTTGTGCATGTGTCTGTCAATTTGACAGCTCCTGGTGCTCATGAAGGCTCCATCTCTCTCAAACTGCCAGACCTGAGATACTTTATGAGCACCTGTTGTGCATCTGCCCTTGGGAGGATGCAAAAGAAAGATATAACTGTTTTCATGACAGTTTGACTTGTAGGGAAGAGAGTAGGACCCACCAGGCCTGACAGCACTCCTTCTGCCCTCCAGAGGGCGAGGTGCTGCCTGGGCAAGAAGGCTGCTCTCCCTGTCAGATGTCAGTGGTCTGGACTCCTAGCTTCTCTCCTCCAGATGGGGGCTTTGAGTAAGGTGCTTCATCTCTCAGAGCCTCAATTTCCATAACTGCAAAATGTGGCATCGTCCTCAGTGTTCACAAGATGGCTGTGACAGTGACATCAGCTATAAGGGGAATGTAAGTCTCTTTGGGAGTCCTCTATGACTTCTGAAGTGCCCTGTTAAATACTAGGGGGTAATAGTAAATGATGAACTGTGTTAACTTGACTCAAGGAAAAATTTCATTTCTATTGCTGAAAATTCCTACTCCTGGATAACTGTGTTGGAGGCCCAGGTCAGAGGAGGGGCCAGGAGGCTGAGGGATATCAGCCTTGTCCATCTCAGGCTATATCAGCTGCTTAGAAGAGAAGCCTGTTGGTTGGGCTGACAGAGGGAGAAGAACACCAAAGAAAGTGTATGAAAACCTATACATTTATCTGGGGGAGGGATGATTTCAAGACCATTTTATCCATGAACCTATTTAATATTTCTACTTTTTCATGTCCATCCAATTCGCTTGGTTGGTAGAAATGCCTGTGGCCCACACCCCCCACCTCTGGGGTAGCTCCATGGTGACCAACCATGATTGACATCCATCTCCTTCATCATAGGGGCTGCCTTGGACTAGGTAGGACACACAGGAAAATCCCCCTTTTCTGCTAAAACCCAAAGTTGGGATTTAGCTGAAAGAGGAGCTATTTGAACTTGAGCAACATGTGTGTGAATCCTGAAGTCGCTCTCCACTCCTGCCTTTGGAGTTTAAGTTAATGTTGTTTTACCTTTACAGGTGGGGTGAGGGCCCACTGTTCAATTTTCTTAGGGTTGATACCCCTCCCTGACAAACCACCATTGAAATGCACAAGGAAAATAGATAGTATTTTATCTGTCTATACTGTATTCTAGTAATAGATCTTTTCTCTTTTCTCCCCTGTATCTTCAACCTCCATCATGGATAATAGATACCAAATAGTTTTCTGCAGTGATAGACTGGCTTTTCAGAGGACATAGTTTAGCTTTGACACACCTTTGGAACAAAGCTTTGGAAACTGGGAATTGTGAGTAGTCTCAAGTCCCAAGGCCTTTGGTATACTTCCCTCACCACATTCTCTGGGTCTGGTAGCATTTGATTATGGTTTGCTAAAAACAAAAGCAACCCTCCATTAATAAGGAATATTTGAAATATGTTGAAAAACATTGCAAATGAACATAAAAATCATTCTTATTCCACTACTTTTTTATAGATGAAAAAATTTAATTGTTGTGCATTCCCTTCTAATCTTTTTTCGACACATGTATATACACACATTGCTTATATGTAGTGATATAAGAGTTGGCAATTCTCCTTTTCAATTTGCTCATTTCATACTTAGATTCATTATCTCCTGCTTAGCTCTCTTCATAGGAAAAGCTTTTTTTTTTTCCCTTGAAGTTTTCACTTAAGACAAAGATTCTTCTTCTCCCAGAAGGCAGAATGTCCATTTAGTGAAACCTGCCACACATTTACTTATAGAATAGAACAGCCAGTGAAATCACATTCCACCCCAGACTTCTGAACAATCTCGAAAATTTTGCAATCAAGACGGCTTTTGAATCTCATGCTTATTAGAAGCTAAGGTGAGAAGTGGGACAGAGAGATCTGATAATGCAATTCCTAGAGCTGCATGGCGTGGGAAGAGCTGGGAAGTGGTGTGTGTCCTGTGGAAGACACTGCACAATTGTGATAGGCTTTGTAATTGTGCATAGGATAATTAATAAATAACTGTGTACTCAGTCCATTGGGAGAAGCCACTGCTGAATCCTTGCAGGTTATATTTTGTCTGGGGAATTAGGGTAAAAGGGGGCATGCTCTTCTTGAATGGGTAATTTATTCAACTCACCCCCACAGGGGATTTAGGATAGAAAATAAATGCTCAAGCAAATACTCAATTATGGCAGTTGCGATGCGAGGGCTGGCAGGCTGGCATCTCTTTAGCTTCCCAGTAGCTTTTATTTCAGAATTATCCAGAGCTTTCTTAAAAAAAGTCAGTAAGCAGCTGTAAAATACTATTTCAAATACATTCAGTCTATTAATGTGCAGTGATTACTTATTCATATACATTGGCTGATAAATAGGTATTATTTAGGAATTTCTTGAAAAATTAGGTTTGCTCTTTCATATTTCATTAAAATCAACACAATTCCTTGTAAATATTCAAGTTACATTGTTTGAGCATATTGTATTAGCTATTGTCTTCCTTTAAAGAGTAGTAAATATCTCCCTGCTAATTATATTATTAAATATTGCATAACATGTTGATGTGGCTGCAGGGAAATATACAGAGAGGTACAGAGGTTAACTTTGAGTGACTTCTATTTTTTTAATGTTTTGTTTTCAGATTTTCTATCACAACAATGTATTATGTGCAATAATTAAAATGACATCTTGAAGATGAGTAAGCCAAAAAAATTGGAACTCAATATGGCTATATTTAAAATTGTAATATATGGCAAAAAAGTAATTTCTCTGTAAGAACTATGATAGCTAAGCTTGAATGGCTCAAAAACCATTTTTCCTAAATTGATCATGTTTAGTTTTTCTATTTCAGCAAAATATTAGCAAATGCAACAAATAGACAGTAATTTTAAAAAGCATCAGTAATTGACTTCTGAGAGATGTTGCCAATATTTTGATATATGCTTCCTGTCCTTTTTTCTATGCTTTGCTTTTGTTTTTTATTTTCTCTACTTTATGGGTCCTATAAATCCCTATTGTTACCATTTAGGAGTCCCCCCCCCCAACCCCCCGCCGCCCCCTCCTGCCCTCCTCGCCACTCCCCCAATCCCCCGATATTTTCAATCATGTTTCCGTGAACACCCTTTTAGCTAAGTCTTTGCAGAGAACCTAAATTACTCCTTTGGGTAAATACTCAGCAAGGGAAGGATTAGGTCAGTTGGTACATACATGACAGGCAGACTTGTTATCCACATCACCAGACTGGAGAACAGACATGTGAATACACAGAATGGAGCAGGTTTTCCCATGTGCTCTTGTAATCAACCTCAGCACTTCCTAGTGTGTGTGACACCAAAACCAAAGATAGTACCTTGTTTCAACTTTATTTTATTTTTCATAATATAATGAAATAAAACTAGGTTTCATTTTCTCATTGGACATTGAAATAAATTTCTTCTTCAATGATCTGGCTCTCCCTCTACCCCATTCAGCCCATTTTGCAGGTTCTTTTATGTCATATCCTATAGATGTTTGAATACCCTCCTATTGGAGTATCTGGATTACACAGCTAGAAGTTTCCTCAGTAAGGAAGATAACGACATTCTTGAAAATAAGACAAATCTGAAGCAGACATTTAGGAACTGTCTAGAAGTTTTTAGATTTGACACGAAGCCACTTTTTATGGAAGAAAACATGCCTGTGGATAAATGCACCTATCATAAATTGTGCAGATGTCACAAACATCCTTATGAAATAGAACCAAGGTAAAGAAATAGCCTGCCATTGGCACCTTTTAGTTTCTCTGGATTCTTGACTTCTACTAGCATAGATTTGCTATAGCTGTTTTGTTCTTTATAAATTTGTGTGTGTGTGTGTGTGTGTGTGTGTGTGTGTGTGTGTGTGTGTGTCTGGCTTCTTAGATCTGCTTCATAAGATCCATCCACATTATGTGTCATTGTAGATGTTCATTTTCCTGGCTATATAATATTCGGTTGTGTGACTATACCACATTTAAATATTCATCCTGCTGCTGATGGGCATTTGGTTGTCTCAGATTTTCAGTCATGAAGAGTGTTGCTATGAATATGCTAGTATGTGGGGTTTTTTTTTTTTTGTCACCTCTCGTAATAGAGCAGAGCTGACATGGACAAATCTTTAGGCATCTTTCTCTGTCCTCTGCATCTACATCTCTCAAGCAAAGTCAAGAACTCAAACTTGCAATACATAGCATTTTTGTTTTCTTTTTCCTTCGCATTACTTCTGCTATGAATGAGAGTAATGAAGTTCTCTTAACTAGGTGCTTGGTTCTGATTTAAATTGTAGATAATGAATGTTGGCCTCAGGCTGGGCTCTCATTTCTAAATGAAGAATTACTTCTTTTATCTTATTATTTTTTTTTCTTTATCAGTTCTTCATGAGTCACTGTAGTAAATTGAAGGTCCAAAATTGTCTTAGGAGGAAGGACCTGATTAACTTATTGGTTCCACAAGCAATCGTCTTAGGTTTACTAGTTTAATGAAAAACACACACTGGAGTTCAAAATTTGGATTGAGGCCATGTGCGTGCATGAGTTGAGGTGGAGAGATGTACCAAATCTGGATCGTACTGCCGTGTGATCTTCTGGTAGAATTAAATAAAAGGCATTAAAAAAATTTATAGCTGCCTTTTACCAGCTTTATGTCTGATTTTTTTTCCCTCTCTCTCTAGATTCTTTGGCTGACATGAGTTTTGAAGTTCTGCCATATTCACTTATCAGCCTGTGGCAAATGCAGTCCTCACCAGAGTTAAGATGAAAGCCTGATAGTTTAAAAAAAAAAAAATCATGTGCTACATAAAAATGCCCTACCTTTTACAGGAATTGCAAGGGTTACCTTTATTCTGCCCCCACCCCCCGTATGTGCAGTGGAAAAGCTAAATTCTGAAATTTGCATTCTTTAATCCTGCAAGTATGCGTACATCTATTAAAAAGTTATCAATACTTCCCCAAACGCATCTACAATGACAATTTGACGACTAGAGGAGGGCCAAGTATTTGCTGGTTCTTTTCCAATTTTATGGGTATCTCTGCAAACTATGAATCACTTTGTACTTCACTCATATACATGGGCTAAATATTAATCTCCCCAGTAACTCCCATGAGAACTGAGCAGATGAAAAATTGATGCTGAGAGAGAAGAAGCCTGTGGTACAGAAGTTTGTGTCCGTCTATTTTTTCATGCCTTTATCTGTTTATTTTCCTTTGCATTGCTTTGATGTCCCTTAACATTTTAGCTGCCATTAAAGCATACTAGTCTTAAGTCAACGAGTAACAAATTGAATGTTCTCAAATGATAATCTGGCAACAGTTAACAAGGGCATAAAAAATCAGAGCCCAAGCCTGGCTAACTGTGGCTCCTAGGAGACTCCATCTGTTGCGGTCCCTTGGTGTTTGGAGCTGTATTCTTCACTTTTAGAATCTAGTTTCTTTGGGGTCCCGTTGCCAGGGTTCATGGGGCCTGATCTTGATCAGAAGGGTGCTTTCAGCTGCTGTTGCTGTTACCCCTGGGAAATAGTGACAGCAGACAACTCACCCCATCGCTATCAGATAGTCCCTGGAAGCCTCACCCCACCCATTCTGTTCTTCTTCCTCCCTAGAATCCTCCTCTAGTATCTGCAGTTTGCAGTGTGTAAGAGATGTAGCCGCTGCCCCAAGGGACCTTAGGTTCCTCTGGTGGAGATGTTCAAGTAAACAGCTGAGAGATTCCCTAGCAGGCCGTGGGTGGGGAGTTGGGCAGGCTCAGAGACAGGTGTGCGGGAGAGGCTGAACATGGTTCCTCTCACCCAGAGCCCTGATTCAGGAGAAGCCATTTGGAACTGGTCTTGTGGACACCTGGGCTTCCTAGCAGATTTGTGCCCAGAGAAATGAGTGGCCTGTGCTTCTAGAAGATTTTTAAGTGGGTGAGTGTGAAGAAGACCATTGCTTCTGTTTTCACCAAGAGTTTGCTTTGGCACTCTTTAAATGCAGATCAAATATATGTGGGTTTTTTGTTTTTTTTTTTTTTTTTGGATTCTCAAAGCATCTGTGTCACTGTGTTTTGGATTTTCTTCTCTAGTTTGAACTTTCTTAGCACAACTCAGTTTCATATTTTCGATTAAATTTTTCAGAATGTTAATATGCTAAGTTTAAAAAGTAATTAAATAAAAATACCTCAAGAACCTATGAAAATCCTGATGCATTTGCCCATTTGCGTAACTGTTTTTTTAAAAAATATTTTTTATTGGTTCTTTTGAGTTATACATGACAGTAGAATCCATTTTGACATAATTATACAAACAGGGAATATATCTTATTCTGATTCAGACCCCAGTACCTCTCCTTCTCCTTCCCTCTCCCTACTCCCTTCCCTCTCTTATTGATTTTTCTGTCATCTACCCACAGTTATTTATTTATTTTTTTAAGATTAAATTCTGGTAGATGTACACAATGTTAAGAATCACTGTGGTGTATTTATCTATATACATAGGAAAGCTATGTCAGATTCCTTCTTTCCTTTTCCTCTCCCCCTCCCTTCCCTTCATTTCTCTTAGTCTACTCCACTGAATTCTGTTCCCCTCTTCCCCTGTCATTTATTGTGGGTTAGTTTCCACATATCAGAGAAAACACTCAATCTTTTTTTTTTGGGGGGGATTGGCTTATTTCACTTAGCATGATAGTATCCAGGTTCATCCGTTTACCAGCAAATGTTATAAAGTTATTTTTCTTTATGGTCAAGTAATAGTCCATTGTGTATATATACCACGTTTTCTTCATCCATTCATCTGTTGAAGGGCACTTAGGTTGGCTCCATAGTTTAGCTATGGAGAATTGTGCTGCTATAAACTTTGATGTGACTTCATCACTGTAGTATGATGTAGTATTTAAAATCCTTTAGATATATACTAAGGAGTGGGATAACTGGATCAAATGGTGGTTCCATTCCAGGATTTTTTGAGGAATGTTCATACTGTTTTCCAGAGTGGTTGCACCAATTTGCAGTCCCACCAGCAATGTATGAGTGTACCCTTTTCACCACATCCTTGCCAACATTTATTGCTGCTTTATATTCTTGATGATTGCCATTCTGATTGGAGTGAGATGGAATCTCAGTGTAGTTTTAATTTGCATTTCTTTAATTGTTAGAGATATTGAACACTTTTTCATTTGTTTGTTGACTATTCATACTTCTTTTGAGAAACGTCATTTTAGCCTTCAAATAGAAATATAGTGAGACAGTTTACAGCGGCTAAGCAAGTATTTTTCTAAAACCTTTGGAGTTTTCTTTAGTTTCTATTGGCAAGATTATTTAAAACCAAGAGTTTTCAACAGAGTTGCAATACTTTCCAAGGAGCCCAACATTTTGAATAGGATTTGAAAGTCTCATTCCTTCATCATTATTTCATTATTGCATTCTCTAGCAACCATAAGAGAACTCTTTAAAAAATTCATTACATAAAAGCAAAAACTCTTTTTATTTTTTATGGTACTGGGGATTGAACCCAGAGTTGCTTAACCACTGAGCCACATCCCCAATGCTGTCTATTTTTTATTTAGAGACAAGGTTTTGCTAGTTGTTCAGGGCTGTGCTAAGTTGCCGAGGCTGGCTTTGAATTTGCAGTCCTCCTTCCTCAGCCTCCCAAGCTGCTGGGATTACAGGAGAGTGCACCACTGAGCCCTGCAAAACTTCTTTTGAGGTTGTTCAAAGGGATTGAAATGCAGGAGTGTACAGCTACATAAGTTACAACAGTAGCCTTCAGAACTCATCTGCACAGGACGAGAGTATTCACAGAATTTTTTAGTGGTTGATTTTGTGCTTATTCTAATTAAATTAGAACTTATATTTTTGTACACACTCTGATATATTTTCCCCAACAATCAATTTCTAGTCTACCAAGGTAGACCCAATAAAAAAGGGAAAAAAAATGCAAAAAACAAAAACCAGAAATGAATTTCAAAGCCATTCCAATGTAGGTGATAGAAAAAGATAGATAAGCAAAGATGATTTGAAGAGAGTGGAGGCAAACATCAGCACACAGAGGAAACCATTGGATTGGTCCAAGAACAGTCCTTGGAAACACCATAGGAGACTTTATGGCTGAAGTGCAAACCAAGAAGGTCCAGAAGAGGAGGCACAGGGGTCATGGCATCCATGTTTGCGCAGGGATTCTGATGTCTAAAGATGAGAGATGGTATGTCGGATGGAGGCAATGATGGGTCCAACAGTGGGCAAGAGTGACAACATAGAGACAAGTGCAATTGGGGACTATCAGAGAGCTCAGAGTGAGTTGACTGATGGAGGGACCATGCTTTTTGACAGTGTGACAGGAGGAGTGCCACAGAAGAGCCCTCTTGCATGAGGGCAATGAGAGGAAGGCAGGAATACAAAAATAAATGGTTGTCATGACTTTTATCCCTGAGAGTAACTGCTGAGGCCCCTAACAAGACAGTAGCTTGAAATTATAGAAAAAAAAGATCAGCATGGCACCGAATCTGTGGATGGAAGACCCACAATTTGTGACTGTGATTGTAACTTGACAAGAAAACACAGGTGTATGGTGTAGATTTTCTCATCCTTCTGGAACACTCTTCCCAGGATTCCAGAGCCAGTGATGCTTAGGAGGGGGAACAAAAAACAGCTTCTCAGAGGCAGGAGAATCTTACGAGGCTGAGTTGCTCCAGAGCCAAGTGGAGGCAGCTTCTCTTTGACCCAGTAGAGATTGAGGTTTGAACAATCCCTGATGTCCTGCTGGGTGAACTGTGAGATGCGTTCATTTTATAGGGAGGGGCTGTCACATTTGCTAGGTGGGCCCGACTAGGATTCCCACCACCCCCCCCAGTTTTTTTGGCAGTGGGGAGCCCTGCAAATCACAGAGTAGATTAACGGGACCCAATAGAATTAATAAAATTGTCAGGCTCAATAAAATAGTGTGGATTATGTGTTTTAGTGGCTGTCTTTGCCAACTCTTCTTGAAGACTTTAGTAGAACTGGGCCAGACAGGGAGATTAGGATGGAAGGATGCTTATTTGAATGACTTGGCAGCAGCGTGATTTGAAATCTATCTATTATGATTCCTCTAAACGTAAAGCGTTTCTGCCAAGAAATGTAAATTTCCACTTGTGTCAACAAGATGTGAACTGAAGAATAAAGAAAAGTGAAAAAAAATATCCAGATGTCCTCAACTTAAAACCAAAGATGCAATATTTTTTGAGTATTAGAGTAATTATTAATACTATGCTACTCAGTGGAAAGTATCCCTGGGGTAGGGTGTTAGGTTGACATTGGCCAGCCTCATTCACAATTTGAATTTGAGACTTTCTCCAATCAAGTCTTGTCCAAACCTCTGAGAATGTCCTTCTGATCTCCACCCCAACATCTAATACCTGAGGAGAGAGTCCTTTCCTCTCCCAAGCCTTCCCTGACATTGACTCCATTGCCTACTCTGTGCTAACCCCTCACCTGGTACCCTGAGGCTCCTGAGGACAGCAGCTATTCTGGTTATTTTAAATTTTTTTTTTTTTGTGGTGGGGGGTACCCAAAATTGAACTTGGGGGCACTCGACCACTGAGCCACATTCCCAGCCCTATTTTGTGTTTTATTTAGGGGCAGGATGTTTTAGTCAGCTTTTTCACTGCTGTGACTAGAATATCTGACCAGAACAACTGTAGAGGAGGAAAAGTTGATTTGAGGGCTCACGGTTTCAGAGGTCTTAGCCCATAGAAGGTCAGCTCCATTTCTCAAGAGCTTGAGATGAGACTGAACATCATGGTAGTAGAGGAAAGCAGCTCATATCTTGATGATCAAGAAGCAGAGAGACTCCACAGGCCAGATACAAATATATACCCAAAGCCACGCCCCGATTCCCACCTCCTCCAGCCACACCCTACCTAGCACTTCAGTTACCACTCAATCCCTATCAGGAGATTAATTCACTGATTGGATTAAGACTTTTATAACCCAATCATTTCTCCTCTGAACCTTCTTGCATTGTCTCACACCGGAATTTTGGGGGGACACCACATCTAAACCATAAACACACGATCCCACTGAGTTGCTTAGCATCTCGCTTTTGCTGAGGCTGGCTTTGAACTCGCACTCTTCCTGCCTCAGCCTCCCAAGCCTCTGGGCATGCAGCGGTGTGCCATCGAGCCTGAGCAAGCCATTCTGTTTTTACTCTTCTTATAAGGTCAGGTTTTGTGCTAGCACTCACTGCATCCTTGATCTGGATGTGTCTGTATGAACTGAGTGTGGAGAAGGGCTCACCTGGGCCAGTTTATCTTGTTGATGTTAACTCAGCCTGCTCTACTCTGAACCCCAGGGACAGGATACATTTCTTAGTCAACTTTTCTGGTGCTGTGACTAACGAGATCAGACCAGCACAACTGTAGTGGAGGAAAAGTTGACTTGAGGGCTCATGGTTTCAGAGGTCTTAGTCCAGAGAAGACCTGCTCCATTCCTTAGAGCTCAAGGTGAGGCAGAACATCATAGCGGAGTGTGTGGCAAAGAGAAGCAGCTCACATCACGGTGCTCATGAAGAAGAGAGAGAGAGACTCCAGCTCCAGATACCACAAACATACCCCATAGTCAGATCCCCCATGAGCCACTTCCTCCAGCCACACCCCACCTGCCTCCAGTTAACAGTTAATTCCATCAGGGTTTAATTCACTGATTGGGTGAAGACTCTTCATAATCCATCCAATCATTTCTCCTCTGAACCCTCTTGCATTGTCTTACGTGAATTTTGGGGGGACACCTCACACCCAAACCATAACAATATAGAATCCTTTTTTGACAGCACTTGCTTCTGCATCTGGTCAGGAGATTCCCAATTCATTGGGAAAAGGAAGTCTCAAAATTTTGCTCTTGGATGTGCCTCCCCCTTCTCTGTGAACAAAAGGATCTGCCATTCTACATCATATGGTGTAGAATCACCAGACAATCATATGGTGATTCTACACCATATGATTGTCTGGTGTAGAATCATAGGGAACAGATTCAATCCCTGACTTACCCACTTTGTGATTTTGGGGGAGTTAATTTCTCTATGTCTGTTTCCTTCATCTGTAAAGTGGGACCATGTGATTATCCATTTCACAGACTTTAAAGTTTGGGAGCAGTAATGCAAAGTACTTTGGAAATGGTAGTTGCTTTATTCTTTTGTATATTATTTCCTGAGTATATTTCGTAAGCTTACTAATGGACTTAACATGTCCTAAGATAGGTACATCAGGGGACAGCATACTTTTTCTGCGAAAGACTGGGGCTATAGTTTGGATCTTAAATGTTCCCCCAGGTCTGGTATGTTAAGGGCTTTGTCCCCAGGGTTGCATTATTAGGATGTGGTGGGCCTAGTGAGAAGTTTTTAAGTCACTGGAGGTGCGTCCCCAAGTGAGATTATGGGACTCTGGCCTCCCCATCCCATCTCCCCCCATCATTTCTTGGCTATGGAGTAAGCAGTTTTGCTACACTATGCAATCCTACCATGCTGTGCTTGTCTTGCCACGTGGACTGCCACCTCTAAAACTAAGAACCAGAATAAACTGTTTTTCTTTGTAAATTGATTATCTCAGGTGTTTTGTTATAGTGTCAGAAAGCTGACTACCATAGCCAACTAGTGAATATTTTTTAATTTGTATAGGCCATTTGGTCTCTGTCACTAATAATTTTACTCTTGTATTTCAAAGGCAGCTGTTGGCAACATGAAAATGAGTAAGCCTGGTTGTGTTCCAATAAAACTTTATTTATGAACACTGAAATTTGAATTTCCCATAATTTTATAGTCATGAAATATTTTTTGATTATATTTCAGTCATTAAAAATGGTAAAATCCATATTTAACTCACAAGCTATACGAAAACAGGCCCTGGGTACAGGTTACCAATAACCATCCTAATTTTTAGCAAATATCACTTAAGGAATTAGGACAGTTTAAATTTCTGAAGCTATTGTAGAAAGCTAAGCAGAGAAGATTGATATTAACAGAAATTTGAAGACCTAAGCATACTCTCGTGGTAAATGTTGAATTTGACTCAAGATAGGTCAGAGGAGTGAGTATTAAGGATTAATGCCAGAGTATTCAGTTGAATCTTTTCTCTGGCTGTGAAACAGGGACTGCCCCCTCTCTAGTGCTTGGTGAAAATGTTCACTGGCTTGTCCCTTAGAGGAACATCTGAGAGAAGCAGTGAGGAGTAGAGGGATGGTGACCCATTTTGTATGAAGTGAAGCAGCAACTTATGTAAATTCTGTGACTTGTCTAAGGCTAAACCCTTTTTTCGTAGGAGCATCAGCTTGGAAATTGTCTCCAAATCTGGCCCAGAGCACTACGTTTTACCACCTCGTTTTGCATTCTTATCCTACAGATAATGGGGATTAGTGACTGTACCTAGCATTCACAAATGCTACAGTCCATAGTTACTCCTGCTATTATATATTTAACCCTCAGAAAACCCTATGAAGAAAGAGAGGCAAGTTTTATCCTCTTCCTCTTATAGGGGAGGCAAATGACAATCTGATATATTTTCAGGTACCCCAGGTCACACCCGATTAAGGGCTAGAGGCAAGTCTAGGAGCGAGGTTTTCTAACTTTTATTACCCCGTGCTGCCTTATTACACTACATGGCCGTTGATGTCATTAATACCCAAACATTAAAAAATAAATTGAAAAAGAAATAACATCCTGCCATGGTCCCAGCGCTTGGCAGTAAGTTTTAAGTGGGGGTTTGTGTTATGAGAATTTTTTGCTTTCAAAATGTTGCATGCGCCTCTTGTAAAAGGTTGAATGAAATGATTTTATTTTTGGTGAGTGGCCCGTGTAAGTTTATTATTTATTTATTTTGATCCTGTTTTTTTTTTTTTTTTCTTTCTCCAGTTCCTTTGGCTCAATGGAGCACTGCTGTATTTTTATTGCCTATGCCATCATTAAAAGAAATTGAAAAGAGGCTTGTTAGTTTTAATATTGCATGGATGGAAATAGCTCTGGCACTTTTTAGGAACAGTTACAATTCCTAGTAGTGCATTTTAAGAAGTAGTCTGGTTTTGTTCCTGATTTTAAAAAAAAGAAAGAAAAAAGAAAGAAAGGTAAACTTGGTTAAAGTTGCTTTAATTTGGTAATCATCTTTAGTTGGGGAGGGTGAATGTCTCCGTGGAGTGTGACTCTCACTTTATTGACTCATTGCACATTCTTTTCCAGCCTGTGGGAGGGGATTATACTCTTGGGCAGCATGAAGGGCCTTTCATTTGTTGGTAAATAATCCTGGCAAAGCTGCTTCCAACTGCAAGTCTTTCCCCTTTCTCTGAAAACCATATGCTTCTTTAACATTGGACATATGCCCCCTTTTCAGTAAACTATGTGAGGCTTTCTTGAACTGCTGGAGCTATTGTTAAACACAGACCCACTACTCAGAGTGCTTCTTAACATCGAAGCCTACAGCACAGTCTCCCAGAAGACAGGGTTAAATATTCCTTTGCAGAATAGCTGTTCAGAACCTGGGAACACTATGGCAAAACAGCAGGTTGTGATGAGGAAGGATATGGAGGAGGGGATGGGGAAGAAACACAGACACAAGGGAAAAATCATTCAACTTGAGCATGAGAAGTGTCATTTGCTCTGCAAGAGGCTAAACCTGCCCAAATCTGGCAATAACAGCAACAGAAGTGGAGGAAGCAATTCAGAGAAGTTTCTGAACTGCATTTTGTGACTTTAGTGCGAACTTCACAATTAAGTTAATGTGGAAAAAGCCTGAGGCATACTTTCCTGACAGCCCTTTTAAGAAGAAGTAGACTAGTATTAGCAGTGACAATAATCTTCATGTATACTTTCAGAAAAATGGAAAGAAAATAAGTGTGGTTTTCAGATTTTGTTTGAAGATACTCCCCAGCGACTACAGGAGTTAATTTTATTTTGCAATCTCTGAGAAAGTCATGATTAGTTGGTCATTTACTTGAAGGAGGATGTCAGTCTGTTTTCTGTTGCTATAACAGGATTCCTGAGACTGGGTAATTTATGAACAATAGAGGTTTATTTGGCTTACAGTTCTGGAGGCTAGGAAGTCCAAGAACATGGCACCTGCACTTGCTCAGCCTTTGGTAAGAGCCTTCTTGCTGCATCATATTATGGGGAAGGGCACTGGACAGTAAGACTGGGTGACCTAGCCAGAGAGGGAATTCACTCTTTATTATAAAGCTTCCACTGCAATAACCCGTTCATCCGTTAATTCCTGGATTAATCCATTCATCTCTGGCAGAGTCTTCATGACCCAATAACTTCCCAAAGATACTACCTCTGATACTACTTCTGCTGCATTGGGAACCCAGTTTCCAACTTATGAACTTTGAGGACATAGTCAAACCATAGCACATGACTTTAAGCACATTGTTTAACCCTGGTTAAGCCTCAGGATTTTGACCTGAATAGCTATGTGATGGTACTCCATGCCTGACAGACCTGTGAGGACGGAGTGGGATTAATGCATATGAAACGCTTAGTGCTTGTCTGACATGTAGTAAGTGCTCAGTAAATTAGAGTGGCTTCCAGGGTAGTAATTGTATTGCTAACACATTTTCCTCTTTGATGCTTTTCAAGAGTGACGTGGTGAAAGCAAGTTAAGAAGCTGCTGGGAAAGATATTAAAAAATCTTTGATATTTATTTGGAAGGCATTTGGCATCATATAATCTTAAATGTACTAATTTATTGAAATCTCCATAAATCTCCTTATGTCAGTGACAGGTATCATTAATATGCATAAAAGTAGTCTTTGTATCTTAACTGTATCTTATAAATTTAAGAGGTGGAATAAATAGTTTAAAGCAAGCCTTCAATAGATAAACTTATGGGGAAAGTTTTGTTTAAGTTTTCTTTAATAATTATAGCAAAGCTCACACTTAAAATAGAATTTAAAATACAAGTCAAACAGATTAGTCTTTTCCATAATCCAAAATGATTGAGAATTATAGAAACATAAAGAAAGAAATAATCCATAGAAATATTTTTATGTTCTTTTGGTACATTTCCTTTTTTTTTTGAAATTTAGGAATTTAGACTGGAAACCACTATATATTTGTTTTCCTCTAGAAACATTAAAAAATTAGAGATAAATTAGGATAAAGAGTGTTCTTTGGATTCTAATCCAAGGTCTGCCACTTTCTGGCTGTGAATTCCTAGACAGTTATGCCTCAGCTTTTGTATCTATAGATTTAGAATCATAATCATAGCGACTCTGGTGGGTTCTCTTGTGAGGTGTACACAGTAGTACCTGACACTAAGTAAAGTTTCTTACCTTCCTATGTTTATTAAGATTCACAAAACACTATAATGTTCCATCATATCATAGGGGACATTTATTTTAATTTATTTTTCTTATTTTAAATAATACTATGATGAACATCTTTGAACATGAACCATCATCTTTCCTATTTTTTCCTTATGGTACATCCTAGAAGGCAATCCCTTGACACATCTGGCCAGTTTGGGAAATATTTATTCTTTTTTTTATATTGGGGATTGGATCCATGGACACTTAACCACTGAGCCAAGTCCCCAATCTTTTTTTACTTTTTAATTTGAGACAAGGTCTTGCCAAGTTGCTTAGGGCCTCGCTAAGTTGCTGAGGTTGGCTTTGAACTTGAGATCCTCCTGCCTCAGCTTCCTGAACCACTGGATTATAGATGTGTGCCTGTCTGACAGAAATATTTATTCTTTTGATAGTGTATGAAAGTTACCATCCTCTATATTCTCCGTAATACTCAATTGTATTGCTTTTGTTGTTGTTGTTGTAATGTTGCTAATTGTTTTCTGAGTGCAGGCTTTTTATCTGAAATGTGTATGTTCTTGAGGGGAGGGTTGACAAACTGCAGCTAGCTGCCTGTTGGGCTCAATCCAGCCTGCTACCCATTTATTATTATTGTTATTATTATTAAAAGAACTGTTGTTATGCATATTTAAGATATCTAGCACAATGTTATGAGATTCGTGTAGATAGTAAAAAGTTTATTGCAGTGAAGCAAATGAACGTATCCATCATCTCACATAGTTATCAATTAATTTTTGTTTTTGTGGCAAGAGCAACTAGAATGTACTCATTTACTGTGATTTCCAGGCATGGTACATTTTTATTCCCTGGGGGGTCCTCATGTTGTCCATTAGATTTCTAGATTCATGCATCCTGCATATCTGCCACTTTGTATTTCCTACCCCTTGTGTACAATCTGTGAGCTAAGAATGGTTTTTACATGTTTTTAAGTGTGACATGTAAAAATTATATTGCATTCAGATTTCAGTGTCCATCAAATTTTACTGGAACACGGCCATACACATTGGTTTCCATATTGTCTAAGGTTGCTTTCACCCAACACCAGCAGAATGAGTGCGTTTTGTGTGGTTTGCAGCCCCATGCTTTGGGTATTGACCAAAAATTCAAGTCAAATTTATTTTGTAATTTTTGGCACTGGGAAGGGAGGTCCGATAGCCAAATATATAAGTGTTGGCTTTCGAGTATGACTGCCTAGGGTTCCAGTTTCCACCCATGAACCAACTTGTGACTCGGGTAAGTCACTTCCCTTCCTGAGGCCATCATTTTCTCTTCTGGTTAATGAGGATAAGGGTATACTGAAGGGTATACTGAAGAAAGAAGAGCTGAGGGCCACAATGAAAGTTCTGCTCAGTATACCCTCACATGAGGGTATACTGAAGACTGTGGGAACGAGACAGGTGAGGCACTTCCTACCTCCGGGTAAGCAGCTGTCATTAATTGGTGCATGGTTAATAGATTTTAGTTGGCAAGCTTGAAAAAGACTGATAGGTAGTGTGAATGGACTAACATTATTTGTATTTTAGAAGGATAGATACATTTGATCTTCTGTTTGTGTTATGGATTGCTTTTGTTGTTAACTCATTTTAAGTAAAAATGCGTTTCCCTTGGCTTCGGGACATTGTGCTCTCCTGAATGTGCCTGGAAGACTGGAGCAAGGCTAAGAAGAAAGCCTGCCCTTGTGTCTGGCTACCCAGTCTCCCTGCAGGGGTGATGGGGTGGTTGCTGCCTCTGTCAGTGTCTGCCTTGCTCATCTCCTCTGGCCTCTGGCCCAAGAAGAGGACAGCTGCTGAGGTGGCAGAGCATCCTGTCTTGGCTGTGATCATGAGGATGTGCTTTGGGAGAGCTTAGGTTTTGTGGCCCTCAGCTCTTCTTTCTTAAATAGTAGCTGAGCCGTTATCTGAGAGTTTTCTAAAGTGGCAGACTTCTCACGGCTAACTGGACTGACTGCGTAGTTAAAATTGGGAAGAATCAAAATGTGGTATTTTAATTTGGGTTTCTCAAATGCACATTTCATAACTGAGGTCACAGCGGATCATAGCTTGAGGGTTTTTTTTTTTCCCTTGTCACAGAAATTTGAGACGGGCAGCACCTGGCCTTTGTCCAGAGGCAGATTCAGCATTGATTGGTGAGTTCTGCTCACTTTCCCTCAGGGTGTCATGGTGACCTCCAGTTCATTTGGGTCCAATAATGGTATTATCTTGATGTTTGAATGTACTCTCCAGGAGGGTGTGATTTCTGCATCGGAGTCAGCATGGTCTGTAAAATTGTATTAAAAATATAATACCACCATATGCTTCGGCTTTCTCATTACATGATCCTCTAAAGACAAAAACATGCAACATAAACACACCAGATGAACTCAGTTAAGTTTGTGTTCATTTCTGTCATTAAGAAAATGGTAGCAATGTTCAGCAGTGGGACTTTGCTGTCAAGAGGGAAAGATGGAAACCTGGGAACCATCATTTCAAAGTGCTGCAGGAAGGAACTGCGAGGTGCATTGATTTATTCCCTCTACTTTAAAGGAAAACCAGGCTCTAAGTCCTGTACCACCAGGGCTGAGCTTGATCTCTGGAGTGATAGGATTGTTCCATCAGAGGATGCAGGCAGGAGACTGCAACCTGGACACCCTGGTCTGTGAGCAGGACTTTCATTGTTTCTGTCCAACTGTTGACTGTGGATCTCATTATGGAATTTTAATAGCTCAGGCCTGTATGTGCAAAGACGAGAGGAGGTGCAGGGGAGACTCTGCAAATCTTAGCTTAAAAAGACGAAAACTGAGTTCTCAAAGAAATCTCTAATACCTAAATGTTTAGGAGACTGTTACTTGCAGATAGGCATAAACGTGCTATTAAGCAGAAGGAAAAAATTTTGACCCTCCTGGGAATTTATTTTACTGCTTTTGATGTCACTCATTAACTCACAATGTGTAAGCAGAGACTAACAACTAATAGCGGGCTAATGGAATAAGCTTCATGTCGTTTGAGAATTCTTAATTCCAGTAAGAGTCTTAGGATTCTTCATTCAAGGAAGGGTCTTTGGAAGCTCATAGAAAATAAGAAAGAATGCCCTTTACGGCTTTTAAGGAGAGCCCAAGGGCCCCCTCCAGGGTACAGTGTTGTTTGTATTTTCCTTTCTCTGATGTTTGTGGGGTTTGGCTAGTTTTATCTGTGGGGAACGTTGAAAGTTGGTTAGTACCATTGCACTTGAACGAAATATGTGCTCAGGGCAGTGTTCAGCCAAGTCACAGAGATCTTGTCATCAACCTTCAGGAACATCCTCCCAAGGGAAAGATTGGGGTTGTAGATCTCTTATTTGGGAGGGTTTCAGGAGTATAAAGAAAATGAATGGAAACTCTGGAGGCCACAAGGCCTACTTGATGAGGCAACAGAGAAGCCTGTGTTATCAGCTTATCATTGTCATTATGTTTTCCTAGAGGTAAGAGACTGTTGGCCTGCATGCTGGTCAAAGCTGTGCTGCAGTGAAGGTAGCAGCCACTTGAGGTTTTGCATTGTAAGTTTACCTAAAACCTTATCTTGTTGTCTGCCTGATCCTTTCTATCCCAGGGACCACTTCTGAAGTTATAGGGAGCTCTGTAAGCTAAGTGGTGAGGTGAAAGTTTAGCCTTGGCTTGAGCACCCACCTGCTGCTCTTAGGAGAACATAGCTTTAGCCAAGGGCTAGTACATTGTTGGTCAATTTGGACTAGGTTTTATTCTTTGGCCAAAAAAAAAAAAAAAAAAAAGCCTTAGGAATGCTCAAATAATGAAGATGCTCATGTGTCTCTGATGGTGGGGACAGTTTTTACTTTCTCTCTTCTGACCCCGGGACCTCCTGGTTGATGAAAGTAGGGAGAGGGAGCTGCCCCGTCATCTTTGAGGGAGGGTTGTCACTTGAATTTGTCTAAAGCTTCAAATCCTGCTGCAGCCCTCTCAAGTTGCAGGCCTGGCAGTGGGGTTTTAAAGGTTGCAAACAAAGCCCAGCGCTCCCTCTTGATCCATCTGGGCCCCTCCTTCTGTCATCCGTCATTGTCAATGGGAGATGTATGTGTAGCCACACAAGGGCAATGTCTGACCCCAAGGGTATTGGCGATGTTCTTAGAGAAGGCATTGTTTGTTCAGGCTCTTTGGAAGCCAAGCTCTAGGCATTCTAGGGAACAGCCCCTGGTTCAGGCGCAACTGCAGTCTAGGTGGAAAGGGGGTGCTATTCTGCTGTTGTAAACTAGAGGAACTTGATTCCCCCTGCCTGACATAATTCTGCCCTGCTCGTGAATACACTTAGGCTCCTCTCTTTTTTCATTTCTGATCTCTCTTTGGTCAAAGTCATAGGGAGGATTCTGAAACTGGGAAGGGAGAAGGACTGGGTTTCCATTGGTTTTTATTCAGAGAGCATCAAAATGTAAATAACCAAAGGCATAAAAGCTGATAAGATGCAACAAATGCAGAAGAGGAAAGAAAGGAAAGAATGCCCTCTTCAAACACAGCAAGGCAGCTGCCTGGGAGGGAGCAGAAAATGATGCCCTGTGTCTTGAGCAGGACAGGAGGGTGGGGCTGGAAGCACATTAAAAAGTCCAGGAATACACAAAAGCCACTGGCTGAGCCTCAAGTGTCCTGGAGTGGATGACAGCACTGAGTGAGGCCTGCTGGTGTCTTGGGCCTGGGAGGGAGAGAATGGTGCTCCTGTCCATGTGCTCCGCTGGCTCAAAGTCTCACCATAGATTTGTTGTGAGGGTCCCACTTGGTGTTTTCCAAGACTGGGTTTATGTTTTCCAAAGACCTCTGTAGGAACACATGCCTCCTTCACATGGCTGTGTGGATTCAGTAAGGAGTGGCTGGAATTCTCTGTGCATCACTTCCCTGGGATTTCAGTTTGGGAACCAAGCCTAATGCCCTCCCCTAACACCATCATTGGGTGGCTGAGAGGATCAAATGAGATGATGTGAATGATGTTGGATTATTTATGGTCTTCAAGAAGGGAGAGATGTTTGCTGACGAGAGGTCAGAACTAGTCACCTGCATATTTATTGAGCCTCGGCCCTGTGTGTTAATTTACTCGAAGATGACCTTATCTTTCCATATCAAAATTATGAGCTTTCACAAACTCAGACCTTAAACCCGGGAATATGGTTTTCTTGTAAAAATCCCATTCAGCTAGAAATTTGAGTATCCAGTCTTTTTCTTCCTCCTCCCTTAACATTTTCTTGCCTCCTCCCCACCCCCCACCCGCCCTTCTTTTTGGTTCACTGCAACCTGAGTGCCACTTTTCTGGGAAAGCCTGATATTCTGACTTCAGTTTTGTAATTTAATGATGGAGAGTTTCCTTAGTAAACCAAATTTAGAGTCCTAGAATGCTTATCTTATATCCAGACCTTGAACATAAAAGGCATTTTATACCCGCAATTGTTCATTTAATGAGCAATTGCAGAGTGCAGGCCGGTTAAGGGATTGAGCTATATGCACTATTATTGCAAGAAGTATTCCGAAATACCAGAAATAGGACGTAAGCTCTGATCAGGGAGACTGCGAGCACAATTACCTTCTTTTCAAATCCTTCTGTGACACTGCGGGAGGAAAAAGGACTTTGAAACTTGAAAGGAAAGAGCTTGCTTTCAACCTCAAAAGCTAGGAGGAAAGGGCTCTGAAATTTGCTCAGAATTCCCAATTCACCATTAGCCTGTTTCTTCCTTTAGCCTCAAGGCATTCTCCGCTTTTTGAAAAGATGTTAAGAAATTCAGTCACAATAGAGAGCCTAGTTTTGAACATGTTTCACTCGGTCCATTGAGGTCTGGGCTCCAGCCTTTGTGTGGGGTGAATTGAGCTGAGCGGCTAGCTGGTTGGAGAGAGGTGAATGAAGAGTCGCTGTGCAAGTCGCAAATTCTGGCAAAGAAAAAAGCTCACCCCTTCCTTTATTTTACAATATGCATTCCTGTACAATCCTGCTAGTGGCAATATGTGGAGCTGAGCCTGTCCCTAAGTCAATACGGAGTACTTGGTTTATAGCAACTCTTGTTAAGTTTGTCTTGTAATTGAAGCTGCTGTTGACCTTGCTTGGGGACCATTTGTAAAACCGTTTATTTAGCATAAACTGAAATAATAAACCCTCCTTCTCTGGGGCTGATTGTGATAGGGTGACATTAGTTTGATTTAATGATTAGCCGCCTGACCCTTCTGCTGGAGAGAGCGGCTTGAATAGGGAGAGTTCACTCCGAAGCACTCGGGAAGAATACTAATGAGCTTGTTAAATTTAGCATGGCTCCAACCACTTTTAATTCCTCTAATGGGAGCCGCACTGCCTGGGAGAGGGAGAGAGAGAGCCAGAGAGAGGCCGAGAGACACCGAGAATGTTTCTAGAGGGTGCGTGCGCACAGCTAAAAAGAGCTCACCAAGAGAAGTTTGCAGGAAGTAGCTAGCCAGAGCTTGGGGACTGAGTTGTAAGTATTGTCTACTTTTTTACCCTTGGTGGCTTCTAGGTCTTGGGGCAAGACAGGAGAAATGGTATTCAAATGGGGTTGGGGGGGTAGTTGAAAATCGGTGTTCAGGGAAAGAGAGGTAAGCACATGCATTGTGAGCTCCTCATCCGCCAGTTTCATTGGGTGACAGGAGGGTGTCCTTACTTAGTGATGCCTGACACGAGTTTTGTTTTTGCACTGAAAGAATTATCTGAAACTTTTCTCTCTGAAAAAGATGCTTACCTCTTCCATTACAAGAAACCTTACAGGAGTTGGTGGAATAGGAGTGTGTATTCGAATCCTGCTTCATGCAACAGGGTGACTTTCTCCAGACCTTTTTATTATCAATGTCCTAAGCACTGTATGTGGTGAAGCAGCTTTGGATATTTCCAAGTTTCTGGCATCAAGAGTGTGGCACTCCAAGTAGGTTGCTTTTGGATGAGTTTGGCAAATCTTGGACAGTTTTTCAAACACAATGCTTTGGGCAGTTCTTCATTTGAGGGCAGGAATTCATTCAGTTCATCTTGAGCATGGATATACAGAAAGAAGGAGGTACCAAGTAGGATTATGATGACAGTATTTAAAGTGATTTTTTCTTTCCTGAAAGTTTTGAGTGAATTGCATGTTTCAGTTTGACCCCCGAGCTTGCAGCTGTTAAACATAGAGAAGCTCGAACAGTTGCCTTGTGTTTGGCTGTTAAAGTCCATTGGCAGATGCTCTTGGAGCAGTGGGCTGTTTGCTTACATTTTTGTAGCAGACTTCTGCTTGTTGCCATGGTGGACAGTATGTTTCTGTCAATAATTTGGCCTGGCGTAGCCTGTCTGCACTGACTCTCAAACTTTATTGAACAGCTCAGCTCAAATGAACAAGATTAGACAGCTTTCGTCTTTTGGCTTGCTGAAGTGGTTGCTGAATTTATAAGAGCAGGCAGGAATATTCCTCGGAAAGTATCTCTTTCACTGTATACTGAGTGCTTTCAAGCCTTGTAGCTGTTTGTATTCCGGAGTGTGTGTACTGTCAGGTTTTCATCTGAATGTGCATCAAAAGCAGCTCAGTGCAGGAGGTAAACTTCAAGAAATATTTGTCTGCTAGAATTTTTTTTTGGGGGGCGGGAACGAGTGTTGGGTTAAAATGTTATAACATCAACTACTATAAAAGTTAAAAGTCTCCTGAAAAAAGTTTCTACATTACAAACCTTCTTGCCTGCATTTAGAGGAATTACTTAATTTCTTCTTGTATTAAATATTTGAACTTTGGTTACTCCTTGTTTTATTTTAATATTCATACATGCTGGGGTAACTCATTAAGAAAAAATCATTTAGCTAGCAGGTATCCCCCATTTCCATTCAATTCACCCCCCTTTTCTTCTCCCCTAACTTCCTTTTCCCAGGAGATTGGGATCTGAGGGGGGTGGGAGAACTCTCTGATCAGACCACACCAATTATTCAATTATTGGTGAAGTTGATTCCAATTCTCATCATAGAAAGACATCATTTCAAAGAAACTTGAGTTTATTATAGGGATGCAGTTTCAAGAGAAGAAAAGTTAATTTCTTCTTAGGAAGATTAAGTCAAGGAAATCCCGTTTTAAACCTGGAACAGATTAGTAGAGCTTGGGTATTCATCTTAGAGAATGCTAATTACGTGTCAGAGCCCCTGTCAGAAAGGGCTTTCTGGCCTCCAAAAGAAGGTCCCATTCTACAGAATGTGTGCCTCACTGCTACAAGTTCACTTCAGGTTGAAATTTAAAATAAAGGTTTTATACAGAGCCTAAATTAGTGGAAAATATGACTTGGGCCATTTGTAGGCTAGAGGAATTTTTATAAAACCGACATAGGTTTTAGTGTTTTTGACACCCAGTTGCTCTTACATAACTGCAAAAACCCTGTTTCTATAGCCTGCAGCTTCAGTGCTAATAAAGTGCAGGAGTGGACCAATGCCTAAAAGAGTTAGTCAGAAGGGAAATAAAAAAGTTCTTTTTTTTTTTTCATTTCTTTTTGGTTGTTTATTTTAAAATTAGCAAAAGCATGATTTGAATTGGTTTTGGAAAGGTCAATGTGAACATGTGGGATTACAGCAATTTTTGTGTTTTTTATAAAATTTGATAGATTAAACCCATAATTTACTCCCCTTTTAATGTAAGGTTTTGGTTGAGGGTCTGCACAGAACAATACTAAAATAATTTTTCAAAGTTACCTTGTAGTCGTCAGCAAATTCACTGTAAAGACTAAAACAGACCTCATGGTCCATTCTATTTTGCAAGTCATTTGCTAGGCTAAAACAATCCATTGTTCATTTTTCAACTTCTCCACGTAGGCACAAAGACTGCACTTGCTACTGACTTTAAGTAGTTCAAGTCCTTAGTCAACACAAAATAGTTGTTATTTTAGCTTGTATTTTTATGCGTTGTCTTTGTGTACTGCTCTGCTTTCTTCTGAATTGGAACAAAGAGCTATGAAAATGCTAGAGCATAGTTTTTCTGTTTGGGGGTCTCTTATCCAGTCATATCTACATTGTGGATGACTTGGAAGATAAGTTTATATGTTGAAATAAAATGTGTTTAAAATTTGTCCATTCAACATGTATAATAATGTTGTTAGTTATACCAAAATATTGTGTTTTTTTTTAAAAAAAGGAATATGAAATATGTTTTGGATGAGATGCCTAAGTGGTACCTGGACAGCTTTGCTTCCATCAGCACCTACCTGCCAGAGTGCAGGCTGCTGATTATATCCAGAGCTGCTTTGGGAGTACACTAGTTTCGAATGTGTGTGTGTGTGTGTGTGTGATTCTGACAGGTTGGTCCACTTGTTGTGGGTTCAGCTGGCCAATTTGGTTTCATTGTGTGCCTTGGTTCTTGGATCCACTATTACAGAATGGTCATCTGATTATATTTGCAGGAGGTTCTTACAGATTGAAAGGAGATGAAGTATCAGGGGGCTGGAATACTAACTGTGGAATTTCCTCAAACTGATTCTTACTTGTTTGAAGGACCATATGCCCTGCTCCCTCTGCAGAGCACGGATGGGTGCCACCATCACTGACACTTGCCCTCTTTCCCCACACAGCTACCTCACACTTGATTTTTCACTCAGTTTTCTTCTTGGTTCCCAACTTTGCTTTATGAGCAGAAGCAGGAAGGTCTCTCAGGAGGTTCTGCATGTTTTCCTGATTGGTACCTTTTTTCCTTGTCACCAACGGGTGTTCAGTTTCATTTCTGGCTCTGTTAAATCTCTCAGTGGGTTACAGGTCTGACTTAAACAACAACAATAACAACAACAACAAAAACCCACACAAGAATTCTTGGATCCCTTTCTAACAGGTCATCCTCTGAAGAGCAAAGCCCTAACACCCTTTGCAGCCACCTAGAACCCTCCTGGGCAGCTGGACTTCTCATCACCCCAGAGGCACTGCTTCCTAAAGAGGCAAAGGGAAGCTGGACACTCAGAGTCTGAGGCTGGCAAAGGTTTCAGTCCCACATTGGACCTGCAGGATGTAGGCATGTCTGCCAGGAAAGCCTCACTGGCAGAATCAGTCATAAGCTGCTGTTGATACTTTGCCGACCCCCTGCATCTCCCTTTAACAGGCTCATTTGCTGCTTCATCCTTCCATGTGTAATTTGGACCCTTATTCATAGGCAATTTTGTCTTGCAAATATTCCATCACAGGTGTGTAGCTTGCAGAGTTGCCATGAAGGAGAAAAAGGTTTCTCTTTGGGGCAGGGAGACCTAATTGATGACTTCTTTTTATCCTCCTTAAAGTAGTTTCTAGAGTCTTTTCATTTTTCTTCTTTCTTTAGAGGATGAAAGTCCTGGACAGATCTATCACCGAGAGAGAAGAAACGCCATCGCTATGCAGCCACAGAGTGTGCAGGGGCTCAGCAAAATCAGTGAGGAGCCTTCAACGTCTAGTGACGAGAGGGCCTCACTGATCAAGAAGGAGATCCATGGATCCCTACCACACTTGGCGGAGCCCTCGGTACCTTACCGTGGAACTGTGTTTGCCATGGACCCCAGGAATGGTTATATGGAGCCCCACTATCGTAAGTAGTTCCTTCTGGTTGACACTTGTTCCAGGAGCCATGGGGGTGAGGGGCTGTGTGTGTGTGCGTGTGTGTGTGCACGTGCACGTGCATGTGCATGCACAAGCATGCACACACACTGTATGAATTATTGGTCTTGTATAAGCTATAAAAATGTTTAATTTTTTTTTCACTTTTCTCCCTCCACTTCTTCCTGTCCACTCTTCTTAAAGGCATTTTTCTTCATGTCTAAGCAATTTTAGGCCTTTTGAGGTGGCCTTCAGGAAGATGGTCCATTAGTGACGAATCCACATAGGCCTTTTCTGGGAACTAGAACCAGATTTGCTCCATGCAAGGAGACTCTGCAGGAGAAAAAAATGGTTGTTGGTAGGCAATTATTAAAGCAGGCTGCATTCGGAGATGTCTTTAATAGCAGCTGTTCCCATTTTTAATGATTTTTGATTTAATGATTTTGGCTGTTCCCATGTTTAATGGTTTGTTAAAACAAACCACTTTTAACAAATCAGTGCCAAATTCATTAATGGAAGTTTTTTTTCATGAGTCCTTCTCTCTAACCAGCATGCCAGAGTCATTGGGAGCTCTTTTTCTAGCACTAAGAAAGTTTAAGAAATTGAGTAGGATTCTGAACACAAGTATATGATGACTTTCTCCAAAGGTAAAATATAAAGAAAAATATAGAAAGGTTGAATTTATTTCTGGCCTGTTTCTAGTTAAAAAAGTACAATTTGGTTGTGGAGTAATGAAGTTCATATTGAGGTGCCAAAGCTCACAGCTCTTGATTACAGATTTATCACCTTGCCGGGATACAGACTTGCCTTTTAACCTTCTCGGCTTCAGTTCCAGATGATCCATTGAGCTCCAGAGAAGGGGACTGGTTTGCGTTTCCCTTTTTCCACATCATTCAGAAATTTTAGTGTTTTAAGGCAAAAGGTCATTAGCCAGATGACTGATTAGTGAGGACAGCTGATTAGTGCATGTTTTTTTGCTCAAGAAAGTGCCCAGGATAAAAGCTAATTTCATCCCTTCATTAGTTGGCTTGCAGCGAAGGGGAATGCTCACTCCTCAGATCAAAGGGCTTCGAAACAACCTGAAGTCTCAGGCACTGCCTTCCACCCCCCACCAGATTATATTGTTGGGAAAGATGGAAGATGCATTATTTTTTAAATGGAAAGGACATTTTTAAAGAATTGTTCAGAAGCATGGAGGGAAAAGTCTTATACATTCTTTAAGCTTTTTTTGTTTCTGTGTTTAAAAAGTGTTTCTCAGTCCTGCTGCTGCAGAGGTTCCTTCTAGAGATTCAGAAATAAGGAGGAGATGTATTGGGCAAGTGCCTTTCCTTCCCTAATTCAAGGTTTATTTTGTTCTCATTTCTTTTAGCCATGAAGATTTTAAAAACAATGTGGGTAGGATTTTTCTCTGAGCACATACTCTTGTGAATCTCTGTTATATACTATGCATAAAGAAAACATCCAGGCTTTCTACATATGCCCTACCTGTATTTGTATACCCTACTCTGCTACTAAGGTTTTTTTTTTTTGCTCCCTGAATCAAGTCTAGATGTTTGCCCACAAGCCCCTCGCGTTGTTTCTGTTCTTATGTGTGAACACAAACTTTTCTCATAGCGAGGTTTTGTTTTCTTTTCCAGATGCCCACTAATTAGTGAGGTATTTAATTAGTCAGGACAGCTGATGAGTACTTCTCTTTTGGCTGATGGTAGTGGGCAGAGGACCGTTAGCTTTCTCTGTGCCGTTCAACTTGCAGCTTGTTCTTGGTTGGTTTGTTTCAACGGTTGCCCCATTCAACCCTCTACCAGTCATCGGAGGGGCTGGTTCTCTCCATGCAATGTGATAGTAGCTAACCCTGGGCATTGGTGAGCTTGCAGTGGAATTTGAATCATTCACTGTCCCTCTGTTTTGAGGACACAGCACCCATACTGTGGTTATTCTTCAGTCCCCCCCCCCCCGCCTTTATTTTCAAAGCAGAATTAATATTGTATAATAACATATAAGCTATATACATTTTCTGTAACTAAATGGCAAACGCAGTTGTGACTACTATCCCAATACGTCCCCTAAATTGGTCATAAATAAATTACATCATTACCTAGATAAAACAAACAGGGAGTCCTAGAGCTTGCACAGATTGTCCCAGGACTCAGGGAATATGGGTTCAAATCCCAGCTGTCCATTTGCTGCTGTGAGACCTTGACCAAGTGCATTGACTTAAGAATCATTTTCTTGCTCTTGAATAAGGGGAATAATATGATTGCCTGCACCATGGTGTTCTTTACTAAGCAATCAGTAAAATCTCTGGCACATAGTAGGTTCCTCAAAATTATTATGTTCTCTTCTTTCTTATCCTATTCCTCTTCTTCATTTGTTTTTGTTTTCTCTCTTTCTCTCCACCAACATCACTATCATCATGTCATTTGTTTACTCTCTAAACCAAACCAAGTGGTTTTTTCGAGTGTTCCAGGGAAGCTCGGCTTAGATGGCTTCATTTCTGCCAGACCCAGTCACCTAGAAACACTGATTAGAAAATTAACAGATTGTCTCAGAAAAACTGCTGGCCTGCTTAGAACTCTGTGTTGTGACTCCCCTAAAAGTAGTCCTTCCCAGCTGACCCCCTATATTGGCTGTAAGTTCTTTATAAGCGAAGACATTATAAAGCTTTATTTGTTTGAAAAGCCTTACCATTTTAAATTCTTGGGAGAAAGTATTTTATGTCACAAACACAAACATCATACAGAAAAACAAAAAGATACAGTATTTTTTATTTATCTTAAATCATTGAAAGACATCCTAAACTAAGACAGTATATGACTCGATTTCCTAGAACCCTTCTACCAGTTTCATGAGAATTTTGGGGGCACTTTATAATAAAATCTATTTATCTCACATGGATTTAATTATCCAGGCAAAGCTAATGACTGAGGTGAACTAAAGTGATAAATTTTCTAAGAATTTTACTTTAGTTTCCAATTGCATCTGTAAAACTATCCTCTTTTGAAGACAAGACATACAGTTTTGATCATCTTAATATATCTTGTGTCTCTGTCTTGCAGTACTGTACTGTCCGTCATACAAGTGCACTGCAGATCTTCAGTAGCTCAAGGCCTGGAAACATCTTTGTAGGCCATTCCCCTTCCCCTGGAGTTATTTGCCAGCTTTATGGGGGCAGTTGGTGAGAAAAGACTCCCAGTCCAGTGCAGCTGGCTGTGTGAACATGCACAGTAATTCCTTCATTTCTCTGTGGTTGGAAAATGTAGATGTCTCAAGATGCCTAATTTGTGCTTCTATATATACTAACTTTGTATTTCTAAAGTGTGGGTAGGTTTCCTGTAAGACCGGAAAAGGGGGGAAAAAAAGTTTTTTTCTCCTCTCCCCTTCAAAAGGACATCTGAAAAATTTTTATTGCACAAGATTGTATTATACTTGGGTATGCAGTGCCGCATCTTCACAAATTGCACTGAGGCAGAATTCAAAGCATTTTAGGTTTTGTGAGTTTGACTTAAGAAAAGAAAAAAACAACAACAACAAAAGAAAACCCAGGGATAAGAGCGGGCACTTCAAACATTCACAACATATGTTCGGAATAAAATCCTCCTGGGGGGTATGGGGATTTTTTTTTTTTTTTTCATGAAGGGAAGCTGTGGCAGGGCTGTATATCAATGCAAGAAGGTAGACATGTAAGTTGCATGGCTCAGACCTGGTGTGGTGTTGACAGGCCCTCAGCTCTAGGCTCACTAGTGCTTTATAAGTTGGGAGACTATGAGAGAGGCTGAGTGGGGGTCCCCGATTTGCTTCTACTGAAGTCAGGATGAAAGTCCCCATCTCCTTCCCGGAGATTTCTCAGCAGTGTTTTCTGCCCCTGCTCCATCTGTAGCCAGATATTCCAAACTTCCCTCATTCCTGCTTTCATTTACTGCTGTGCATTTATTGTTTTATAAACTTGCATAGGTAGGTGACATAAAAGTTCAAGCATTCCTCTACCCTGACCAACACTTAACTTTTATTCTCTTTCCTTTTACAGAAAACATGTGTTTCATTGTCTTCCCTCTTACTGTGAAGTCTAGTTTTTGAGCTGTTCTTGCAGGGATCTGAGTGCAAAGTGCCTTTGGATTCATTAACCGCATCTTAGAGGTCTTCTGCTGGTTTTGCTAAAGGGGGCAGGGCAGGAAAATGCCTCCTTTTCCAAAAGTTCAGGTCTCGTTTACAGTTTTATAGTTGTGTGAAGATTGCTTTTCTTCTGCCCCCAACTGCTCCCAAGCAGTAATTCCTCATGGAAAATATGATTCATTCCTCCATGCAAATGCTTTGATTGAAAACACACCACTGGTATTCTTCCTTATGTTCCTCAGCTCAAATGACAGAACTATTAGTTGCTAATTAGCAAAACCTGAGGAATTAGCTTAAAGAAAAGAAACTGAATTTTTAATTGGCTTGCATTTATTTTCGGCAGAGAGCTGTCGTGCTGAGATTCTTGTGTGCTTAAAAAAAAATGCACGTAAGATTTTTTTTTTTCCCCTACCTGTCTTTCTTTCTATTAGTTGACTTTCCACACCCCTTAGAAATACATCTTCTGAGTAAGTGGAAGAGGATGTGTAGTTTACATATTTAATAGGTGCACCTGCTCACATTTCTCTTATGATCTGAGTGTTGTCTTGAGACTATGAGAGACAAAAAATGCCTACAAGGCATAAATGAATGGTTGGGTGTTGACCAGACTGTAAAGGAAGTGACAGTTCCCCGAGCACATAGTTCCATTCTCATCTAGATTGTTTTTTATCTCTTTCAAGAACAGCTGATGAGCCAATCAGGAATTTTTTTTTTTTTTTTTTAATATTAGATTGTTAAACTAGAAAGACTGACACTGGGTTGTACTCTGCGGGCTCTGCCGAGCAACTTGCTTCTGAGCTGCTATTCCTGAATTGAAAGGGATTGCTAGAGAGAGGAGATCTAGTCTCAGAGCCTATGCATAACTGTTATTTGTGAGCTTAAGAATAGTTCCCTGTTTACTCTTGTCTTTCTGTTAGAAGTTCAATATGATGACCTGGCTTTCCTTCAAAAGCCCAGAGTTCATGTTTTAAGACTAGAAACAGTAAGCTACTTCTATAGACTTTTAAAGAGCCACATTGCAAGATAACTTTGAATAAAGCAGTAGAAATGGAGGGATAATGCTTAGAAGCTCAGATTTGAACTCTTGCTTATGAATCGTGACTTGGCTTGAACCCTGACATGACTGTAATTTCTGTTTTATTTCAGTCTAAGGAGATAGTGATGGAAAGTGGGAATGAAATTACTGGGGGTTGGGGGAAAGAACCATAGTAGCATTTTGAAAAATTACTTATCGATTTTATCTATTAATTTTGGAGGTAAGTTTATTAGAAGGGACTGGGAGAAGTGTGAAGACCTCTCAGGAAAAGAAAGAAAGCCAAAGGAGACCCTGTTTTCTAGGGAGAGTCACTGAGCCTGTTGGAAGGCTGGCCCAGCCCTCTTCCATGGCCTTGGCCTCACAGCTCTGCCCTCTCTGTAGGTGCGTCCCTCCCTCTGGCCCACTGTTGTGTGCTGGCCTGCCCCTGTTGCTCTGCTCACAGGTTGCTTCTCCTGGACCAGTTTTTTTTTTTTTTTTTTTACTTTTATTCTTGCCTGCAAGTTCTACCTATTCTGAAGACCTGCTCTGCCTATCTAAAGACCTTGCTCCTTTGAAAATCTCCTTCAGGTACCATCTTACTAGGATGTGCTTCTACCCTGGACACTAGGAGTTGCGCTGTTCTCACCTAAATGTATCACTGCTACTTCCCGGTGTTGTCCTTATGACAGATCTTTACAATAACCTGATTAGTCCGAGGGGTGTACTTGATTTTTATTTCTACCAGAATTTCCAGAGCAGGCCTGGGAGGACTCATGCATGCTCCCATAGGGCAGAGAAGTTAGGAGATGTTGGGTGGCTCGATCATCTGCCAGGTGGAGATGAAGGTCCAGACATTCTTTATCCACAGCTTCCCCACCGGGGGTGGCTCCTCAGCAATCAGAAGAGATGTAGATGCTTCTGCTGACATTTAGTAGTCATGGGTTGTAACCTCTGATCTAAACCTAGTCATCCAGTCTTTTCTGAGAGTAGGCCGGGTATAAACAATAATTGGTATGTTTAAAACACTTTGAAATGTACATTTTTGAATCAGTAAAAGTATTTGCTTCTACGTACGTTTGACACCTTTAAAGTTGCTAGAATGCTCATGAGAGATGTATTGTGGCCCTTTGGAATAAATGTCAGATTATTCATAGAATTGGACAACAATCCTCCTTTTACATACTGTAGGATTAACACAGGAGAATGGCCTCTTATATATAACTCAACACCCATCTCAAGTGGGACAGGTGGGTATTTTTCCTGTAGTTGAGGTGAGCCTCATGTTTGCTTACCTTTTACCAAATTTCAGTGATTTGCCTTATCTTCAATGACCTCCAGGCAGTTCATGATTTTGGTAACATCTTCCCCAACTTGTTAGTGTCCCAATGTGTCTGTAGTCCATGTTAATGGGAGTCCCAGTCTTCAACTGAATTTAGAATCATGCCTCCAGTGGTTTAAAGGTTCTATGTAATTATTATTATTTTTTTCTTATTTGGCACCCATTCAAATGTCACATTTTAAAGAGCTGTTCATGGTTTCTTGTCCTCCCTCCCTTTTCTCCTTCCTTCTTTTACTCCTTCCTAGAGTAAAGCATGCTAAACACAGCATCTCTTGCCATTTCATAGCCATCTGCTAACAGCTTCCCCTCCCCGTTTCCTAATAGAGGCAACATTATCCTTGGCCCTCCTCCTTTTTCTTGTATAATTAAAGAATGTTACCTTTGATGTCTCTTGAAAGCTGCATCTCCCATCCTGCTTTAGCTTTCTTGATCTTGTATCTATAAATTTGTGCCGTGTCTTCATACTTCTTAGTGAAAGGGCTTGATTTTTCTCTCTTTGTGCCTTTCACAGTTTGGATTAATACAGAGTAACCAATCTGGCATTTTATTGCTCTTCTGTTCCTATGTTCTGATGTAGTTTGAATTCTCATAGTGCTCTTTGAAAAGTATCCAAATCCCGCAATTATTTAAACTTGTAAATTGGGGTCTCTGCCTTGATCTGTCCTAAAATAATTGTTTATATTGCCCTAATATGGCCCATTTATTTTGGGAACTCCAGGTTTCTAATTAGCCTCCATTTTCAATGAGTTTCTTCTTCTTAGAATACAGTGAAAGAACCATTTGATTTGATTCACCTTTCTTTTTTTTCTTTTCTTTTTCTTTCTTTCTTTTTTCAAGAGAGGCAGTTCTTTCTGTCATTCATTTGTCTGTTAAGTGAGCATGTGCTTGTAAGTTGCCTAAGTGTCCAACAGTTCTGAACAAAATGGACAAGTCCTGGCTTCTGCATCCTTGTAGGATTTGGAGACAAGCAGAAAAGCTCAAAAGCCAACAGAAAATATGTTAGAAGAGATGGAATGCGCTGTCCTTTGGCAGTAAATTGGAGAAATAGGTGACCCATACCGGATAGTCTAGAAGGCTTCCTGGAGGGGGTGACATTTGAACTAAGTCCTGTGGCAAAGAGGACATAGGAATTGAGGTAGACAGGAATATTTGTGAGTAGGCCAGAAGAAAATATGACACGTGTAAGGACCTTTGATGAAGCTTTAGGAGGGGAGTGGCAGGAGATTGGGCTAAAGAGATGTCCCAGCAGGTATCCATGGCAAGCAGCTTGTTCCTTTTCAACAGGGTGATTCCCAAGAATAGTACCAGGGTTTTTGGAATGTTTAAGGAGACATTTAAGTAACTCAGTTTTCCATCCTTCATCCAGAGTCTCTCTGTTGCAGAATTTAATTCATCTCCATCTCTGGATTTGCCAGTGTGTGATTCCTATTGCAGGGCTCCCCTGCTGGACGTCCCTGGCTGCCTGCTGTTTCTTTGGCCCTCAACTGTGTGCTCTTGCATCCTTTGTGTAGCATGCCATATTTAACTCGAAGACAACAAAATCCATTCGTGCTGGTTCTCCAGTTGCCAAGTTGTTCTGTACTAGGTAATCCCAGGAGCCACAACTTCTTCGTCACAAACTGCAAATCCTAAATATGAGAAGTAAAGGGGTCTTAAGAGTGTTCTGTACCAAGACATGTGCTAACTTCAGAATAGAATGTTCACCATGAAAAAACTCAGACCCTTGAGTTTTATTTTATTAGAAAACTCCCACATCCCCTCACATCTGTCAAACCAGAGAAATTGTGCAAGGGGCCTATGGTGAAGCTGGAGATGGGGGCCAGAAATAGTAGGGGCATTCAGCTGGGAAATCCAGTAGATAAAACCTCCAGGGGGAAATGAGAACAAAGGCTTGCATTACTGGAAGAAGCCTTCAATCCCCCTGGCCTGAAAGAGTCTTGAGGGAGATGCTGGGACCCTGGAGGGAGAGACATTGGCTCTCTCTGTGGGGGGCTGCAGGCCTAATCAGGGGACATTGTGCAGGTCAGAGGGAGCCCACTCAAGGAAGCTGGGTGTTTACCTCATCCACTGGGGGGACCCAAATCTGCATCCTGATTGTGCTTCTGACTTGAGAGTGGAATCAAAGGAGGTGCCTGTTTCCTAGGCAATTTATAGAGAGGAGCAGAGAAGTACATGCAGGAGGTGCTGAGAAACAAACATCGCCTCTTCTTTTGGTTTGCCTTCAGGGAACAAGACTGCTCTCCAATTGGGCAGAATTTCAATATTCCACTTCTTCTTGCCCCTGTTTGTGCCCTCTGTAATAAATGGCAACCCCCTCCTACCACTCCCCAGGGATTAGAGAAGATAACACAGTATGGGGGTTTCTTGTGGCCTGGCTCCCTGCCAGGAGACCTGCTGTCCTCCCACTTCCAGGATCCCAGCTTGTACCTCTTTAGTCCACTCCCCCCCAGAAATCTCCCCTTTGCCCACAAAATTTCCTCTGGGGTCCTTAGAGGTTGTCAGCTCCTCCTTTGGTCTTCAGGCCTTTGCAAGTGTTCTTACCTAGATCCTTCCTTTCTCACTTCCTCCATCAGGAAGCCTTCTGAACCACCCAAGTGGGTTGACCCTTTTTGAATCCAGTGTGCATTTTACTTCTGTTTTTAATGTATATATGTATGTGTGTGTCTGGGGATAGATTTTCATACAGCTTCTGTCTTATCACAAATAATATGTTAAATATGGTGTGTGTGCATCACATTGCCACAAATTGATTGTGGAGGGACTGTTAGTGAACACTTGGAGGCACCTGAGTGCATCATCACTCTGACCTGCTGCAAGTCTCATCCCCTTGGGCACGGGGCGCCTGATATTGATTCTCATTTTAAAAACTCCCTGCATTTTTCGGAAAGCCTTGCTGTGACTCAGATGCTATTCTAGGTCTGGAGGTGGCCAGTGTTTGCCAAGACAAATCAGTTCCTTGTTCTCAAAATGGACATTCTGGCTAGAGGAGACACAACACCTAGGCAGACACTGCAGCAAGAAGATAGCGGCTTGTGTCCTGAGGAGGATGCAGCAGGTGATGTGCAGAGGAGAGACCCAGGTGGAGGGATGGACCTTAGATTGTGTGGGAGGGACAGGAAGAACCTTGCTCAGGAAGTGTCTTTTCAGCCACCCTGAAGCCAGCATGGGAAGATTGAGGGGATAGGGATGGGAGCAGAGAAAGGGACAGTGTAGACCTGGGCAGGAAGTAGAATAGTAGGGGAGATGAATGGGGGACCCTGTGGACCTATGGGGAGCCAAGGGAGGAAGTGGGGTGATTTGAGTTTTGTTTGAGGACTATCACTCAGGCTTGTGTGAGGTGACTCTCGTGGAGGGGTTGAATGTAGAATACAGGGGACTTGGCAAACTGTCACAGTGGCCTGGCTGTCACTGGACTGTAGCCAGAAGACGTTGCAACCTCTCTCTGCACTACATTTGATGCCATGGGCTTTGCTCTCGAGCTCCTTAATTCCTCACAGCAATCTTAGGAGAGGTTGTCCTGATTTTCTTCTTTGACACAGAACAAACTGAGGCCCAAGTTGGCTAAAGAAGCTGCCCGTTTTAACAAGGTTTAGAAGTGACTGAACCAGGCATTTTGGCTTTCAAGCTCAGACTCTTCACTCATGCTTCATAACTGAGAAGATTCCAGAATGATAACCCAGACCCCATGCAAGGGCCAGGGTTGGTGGGCAGTGGTTTGTGCTCAGGCCTGTGGAGAAGAGCTTCAGAGCTCTGTCCCAGGGCACAGATGGTGGTGTTGCCAATGGGCCATTGGTAAGGCTTTGGAGTATAGGTAGGTGAAGAAGGAGGGCAGGCTGACCCCCACTCCAGGCTCTGGGTGTTGTTCAGTGGTATCCCAGCCCTGGGGAGAGGCAACAGTTCTCTCTGCTTTGTGTGTTGCTGTTATTGTTGAAAATTTTCTGGTTCATTGATACCTTCCTAAAAGAATTTGAAATAACCTATATCTTAATTGTTGGGAGTCTTTTGGGTCCTCTCTGTGCCCCCATTGGGGAATATAAATGTGGAGAAGCAGTAGCAGTCACAATAAACAGGCCCACATGTGGGGCACTTCCTGTGTGCCAGGCACTGGGCTGAGGGCCTTGTGACATAGTCTCCATGAATTTTCACAGAGACTGTTAGTCAGCTTTTCCAAAAGCTGTGACCAAAATACCTGGCAAGAACAACTTAGAGAATCAAAGTTTATTTGGTTCAGGAAATGGTTGACTGACTCCATTGCTCTGGGCCTGAGGTGAGGCAGAACATTAAGGTGGAGGAAAGTTGTCCAGTTCAAGGCAGCCAGGAAGCAGAGCACCAGACAAAATATAAACCCCACAGGTAACTTCCCAGAGACCTGCTTCTTCCAGCCATACCCTACGTGCTTACAGGTACCACCCAGAACAGTCATCCTTTCAAATCATTAGCCCAACAATAAATTAGTCCATGGATTAGGTTACAGCTCTGGTGATCAAATCATTTCATCTCTGATTATTTCTGCATCTTCTCACATATGAGCTTCTGGGGGACACCTCTTATCCAAACCCTAACACCAGTGTAGCACTTGAATGACCTGAGATTTAGAGAGATCGTGTGACCTGAGCGTGGTGTTAATTTGAGTCTAGACTCCAGATCTCAGGTTTGGGATGAGGGAGGGAGGTTGTGGGTGCCTTGCTTTTCAGCCTGGCTTGTTCAACTTTGTCTTCCCTACTGTGTTCCTGTTGCCTCCACCCTGGCTTCTTTGGGTGGTGCAGTAATTTTCAGACTGAAGGCTGTCTGAATGTTTTTTAAAAAGTCTCCATTTATAATGTATGCGAAGTCTGAATTCTAAACAACAGCCAGTCGAAGGACCGAGGGCTTTCCCATGTCAACAGGTTATATGGTATCTGGCCCTCCCTGTCCTTTTCTGGGGCTAGCACCACCATCTGCACAGAAGACACTGCAAGAATCTGTCACTTGTCCCTCTGGGTGACTCTGCAAGAGTATAAACCACTCTGCCCCACCCAGGGGGAGGGATTGACCTCATTATTTGTAAATATATTTGAAATGTTTACATCAGAGGAAGAGACAGAGTCAGAGAGAAAGAACACAAACCTTCCTACAAAGGCATCCTAGCGTCCAACAGCCCCACTAATATGGACGGTTCATCGTTTCATGACTTTGGCGTCTCTGATAAACTGAAAGAATCTTAAGCATGATTAAGGGACTAGAGGAATGATTTATGAGAAAAGATGAAAAGGACCGCAGATTGCTAACAGGGCCAGTGCAGGCTAACGACAGACCCGGCAACTCTCAACCAATAAGACTAAGGAGAGCCGGGACTGACACCAAAGGGCCCTGCATAGAAGATCTATGCAGATGATCAAGGAGACCAGGGGAATCCCTTTCTGATGCAGAGAACTGCAGGTAGCACTGAGGGTTGCTTTTTTTTTTTTTTTTTTTTTTTAAAGACAAATGTGAGATATCAGCCCCTATCTGTGTGAAGTTATGTTTCAGGGGATTTGATTTGACCCGAGATATATCTGGATCCGTGTAATAAAGCTACGTGTCGTAACAATGCTCCCTCTGTATCAGGAAAATAAGAAAAGTTAATGTCGAGACTTTGAAGAGTGACTGTGATCCCCTGAGAAACCTGTAACTAGAATAGTCTAAAAATTATGGAAAATTGTTACAAGGCTTTTAGAGAAGGCAGAGGGATGACTTCTTAGGTATTTTCATTGGTTCCCCCCGACATTAATTGAGCTTCACAAACAGTAGAATAAAAGGTATGACCCTGGCTCTTGGTTCTGTATTTCGCAGAGAGAAAGCACAAAGCAACACATGAAAACAATTAAGTCACATATCGACAAGTATAAACTAGCAAGATGAAAGTCAGAACCCAGGTCTGGCCAGGGTGATTTCTGATTCCAAGGGGGCTTTTACAATAGAGCTTTGACTCCGTGGCAAATTTAAATCCAGTATGAAATTTCTCCTAATTAACATTTCCCTTCTTCCTTCCAAATATCAAATTTATGGACTCTAAAGAAATTCACATAACACATATGCCGATGCTGCGTTTTCTTTCTGCTTGATCCGTTCCAGCTGTTATTAACTTTAATGTCGGACTTTCATTAATTTATGAGGCGTTCTGAACTGCGATCTGAAATGTTCCCCTGAATTTTACTTTTGGGGTGGGGGGCAGATTTCACATGAGTTCACCCTGACCCTTGCTAATCTTTCAGTGGTGCATGTTGGTTTATTGCTCTTCGGGAACCTTCCATGGCCTTTCAGCAGTGGGGTTGGTGCATGCTGTGTGTCCTCAGTGCAAGTTGTCTTTGTCTCCCTACCTCATACCTGATTAATCAAACCTGCAGGTCCTCAACACGTCGCCTTTGCCACATGGCACCTGCCCCTAAAACCCAAGAAGCTCTTATGCAACAGGCTGTCTGGGTGGTTTTTAGGTATGCTCTCTGATCTCTGGGAGTTAAAAGTTTCATTCGAGTTAAAAGTTTCATTCGGCATGTTTTGTTTACCCATCCAGCCTGGTGAAATGCACTTTTTTTTTGGGGGGGGGAGTCCTGTACACCCTCAGATGGTTCACAGAAACAAGGAACTGATTCTTGGGCATGAAATGCTCAGTTTGTATCATTAATACTAGATTTTTCTTCACATACTTGGTTTTTGAAGTTAATATTTCATACAGGCAACCACGTGTTCTTATGTCTGGGAGCACAGCCATCAGACTGCAGGACTGCAGAATTGCCCAGTCAGAATGGAGAAGGGTTCGTCCCTGGGGACTGCCTACCCCATCCCCAGAAAAAGAGAGATTAGAGACCCACCCTATAGCTCCTTTTTGGAAATTTCCTCCAAGAGGATATTCTTTTAAAAAAAAAAAATTTTTTTTTTTTTAAACTCCTTTGGTAACAGTGCAGGCTTGCTCTTTTCAGATTTTCTAAAGTGTTTCTCTGATAATGAGCCACCAAGTGAGTGTGACTCTAAGGCACAAATTCTTTTCTACCACTTTGTGTCCAGAGTATTAAGGTTCCAATTAGATGCACTGTTGCACAGAGCTTGATGTTACATCTGTGACTGGCCCTTCTTCTAAGAAGAGCCGAGATCCTACTGGATGACCATGTAGTGCCTAGCATGAGCCGGCTCTGTTGTCCCTGACCCTGTATAAGGAGGGAACTCAACTGCGGTTAGGAGGGAAACTCACATGCAGGTGGCTGAGAAGCTCTACAGCTGCATTGTCCCATCAAGTTTTGCCTGAACTTGGAGGCTCAGGCAACACTAGTGTACGACTGTGTCCTCACTTTCCTCACCTTGTTTAGCTAACGAACGGGAGACCAAGGTAGAATATTTATTTCATAGTCCCTGGCTTTCTTTGGCGGCCAAGCTAGTTTTACCAAGAGCCAAGTGAGAAACCGAACATTCTGAGGACTTGAAATTTTGTTTTCTTTTCCCTCAAGTAGGTGGATAGCATGAAGGAAATACATTTTCATGTTTAAGTTTTATTTGTATTTCAAAAGATTCATTCTTTAAGCATTCTCTTATACAAGAGTATTTCTCTTGGAAATTAATATTGGAGGTGGCCTTCTGGTGTTCTGAAATTGGAAGAGAGCTTTTTGGCACAGGGGATGATGGCGTTAGTAACCGTGGGATATGGTGATGTGCAGTGTTTGAACAAAGGATTCTTAGTAAAGTGGTAGGTGAAGGTTATTGTGTTCTTTAGGGCCTCTTTTTTTTTAATGTTTTTTTTTTTTTTTTGTTGTTGTTGTAGATGGACACAATACCTTTATTTATTTATTTATGTTTAATTTTTATGTGGTGCCAGGATCAAACCCAGTGCTTCACACATGCTCTTCAAGTGCTCTACCCCTGAGCCACAACCCCGGCCCCTAGGGCCTCTTTTTTGTTCAAATGCCTCGTAGGCTCTCTTTTTTGGTCTCTGTGTTTCATGACATGATACTCTGCTAAATACTTCACAAAATCAACCTGTTGATGTTGGCTCATCTCTGTCCAGTGACGTCAGATTTAGCAGAAAATGAGAGCTGATTTTTCTGAGGATACCAGAATGGCACGGAACTCACGAGGCCACGGGATCCACGTATAGATTGTCAGGAGAAGTTACCAGGTTTGTGGTCCAGAGTGATTTTCCAAAATAGGAAAGCTGTGTCGAGTAGATAGGAAGTTCTCTCCTTGAAACCAATTTGTGGAAGCTGAGTTCTTTCTTTTGTTTTTCATGTATAATGATGATTTGATTACTGTGATATGTTTGCTATTTTTTTTTTGGTAGGGAAAATCCAAAATGAAAGAAACCTTGAAGCTCTCTTCTTTATCTTTTAGCATATTATTATATTTCTATTACAATTTATATTGACAAGGAAGGCATGCTTCCTTTTAACCACTCACAATGTACTGAAGACCTTAGGATGGAAAGCTACAGCGGCCTCCTTTTTCCTTCTTCATCCCTCGTCCCAAGAATACTTGGTGCTGTTTTCTGTTTTAGCTCTTTGGTAGACCATTGTGACAGCTCCAGAATGTGCCAGTACCTTTACTTCCTAACATATTAGATCCAGACATTCTTTTTACTCAGTGCTATTTATTGGCTCTTTAACATGAAAGTTCACCTTTAATTATCTTAACACTCTGCCCTGCCTCTCTCAAATAACATAAAACAAATAACATAAAACCTCTATTGTGGTTTTATGTTATTTTGTTTATTGACTATTTTTATAGCTTCAAAAGGAATATCTTAAACCTCTATTTCTTTTCTTCATCAACTTTCTACAGTAACTTGGTTTTCCAGTTCAATAGATGAGGATATTAGACCTTCCTCCGCCATCTTCTGGAGCTTGGCTTTTATATAGTAGCATCAAGGTTGTTAGTGTATTCATGGTGTCTTATAATTGTAACCACATCTGCTATGTTTTGTCCATAGGTTGGTTTAAAACGTTTAAAGTCAAGAAAGCACCTACAGCATTGTAACTGTGGACATTGTCCTCTGTGTTGGACCAGCAGAATGTTTGAATCACACTTACTTTCTTTGAGGACCCAGTGTCCTGAATCCCTGCATCACCCAGCAGTGTTGCAGCTAACCTTAGAAGAAGTGCTTTATCACTCTTTCTGAATTGCTTACACACCTGTTATGTGACTTTGTGGTAGTTGCTTCAGCTGTTTCTTTCTTATTTGCCTCTGTACTTTCCTCCAACCTCCCAACTCTTTTGCACTTAAGGGAGTACTTTGTCCTTACTGGGACTTCCTTCTCCTGAACAGTCGGTACCAGGTGACTCCAGACATCCCTTCATGATCTTCTGGCATGAAACCAGTGTTTCTTGGGTCTTATGACTTTGCCGTTCTTGGTTTGTTTGTTTGTTTGTTTGTTTGTTTATTTATTTATTTATTTATTTATTTTTCAACTTTACTGGAGTACATCATGTAACTTCCCAACCACAGAGAAGATATGTTTTCTGAGGCTTTGCCTGTGTGAAAACATCTTTATTCTGCTTCTGCTTCTGCCAGATAGTTTAGCTAAAGTTCTAACTGAAAAAGTTTTCCTTCCTGAGATCTTGCTACATTTTTTTTTTCTGTTACATCCAAAGAGGGAGATGAGAAGTCTGATGCCTGTTCGATTTGTATGACTTTACAGATGGTTTGTTTTCTCCTTTCTGGAAGTGTTATGGTCCTAGTTGAATGTTAAACCTCCTGGGTTACTTCTCTGGGTCTCTTATCTTTTCTTTCATATCCTCCTTTTCTTTGTTTTCAGGTCTGTGTTCTAGAAAACTAACTTTATTTTTAAATGCTTTTAACATTTTAATTTCAGGATTTATATTTTAATAAGCTTTAAAATTTTTATTTCTTAATATCTTGCTCTTGCCTTTTACATGTAATAATTTCTCAAAACCCTTCAAACATTTCCTTCAGGGTTAGCATTATGGTTTGGATATGAGGTGTACCGCCTCCAGTTACCATTCCTATCCTGTATTCATGCAGAAATGTGGAGGTGAGATGGTCAGACTTTGGGAGCTATATCCTAATTTGTGCATCCTAGTTTGAATAGATTGGGTGGAAACTAAAGGCAGGGGGCACCTGACTGGAGGAGGTAGGATGAATGCCCTGGAGGGAGGTGCATTTTCCCTGTGGCTCCTTTCCTTCCTCTCTCTTTGCTTCTGGACCTGCAGGAGCTGAACAATTATCTTGCACTGGGCTCTTCCCCCATGATGTGCTGCCTTACCTTGGGCTCAGAGCAATGAAATTGCCTGTCTTTGAACTGAGACTTCTGAAACCAGGAGTCCCAAATAAACTTTTCCTCTTCTGGGTTGCATTGCTCTTGTTGCTTATTTTGGTCATAGTGGTATAAAAGCTGACTGAAACAGTTTTTCCTGTTCATTTTGTTTATCCTGTTCTCGTTTATGTCCTTCATCTTATAAGCCTGGAGATCTCTGAGTGTTATTCATGTTTAAATATGGGAAAGGATAGCTGTCCTGTGTCCTTCTGCTCAGGCACAGGGAGGCTTACTTTCCTGAGAGCCAGTGTTTTAGTCAGTTTCTTCACTGCTGTGACTGAGGGATGTAACCAGAACAATTGTAAAGGAGGAAAGGTTTTTTTAGGGGCTCACGGTTTCAGAAGTCTCAGTCCATAGAAGGCCGGCTTCATTTCTCAGGGCTCAAATGAGGCAGGACATCATGGTGGAGAGCATGGCAAAGAGGAACAGCTCACATGGTGATCAGAACGCAGAGAGAGAGGTCACCACTTGCAAGGTACTAATATATATCCCAAAGCCACGCCTCCAATAAAAGACTTCCTTCAGCCACACCCCACCTGCCTCCAGTTACCACTCCTATCAGGGGATTAATTCACTGATTGGGTTAAGGCTATAACCCAGTCATTTCTCCTGCAAACCTTCTTGCATTGTATCACACATGAGCTTTTGGGGGACACCTCACATCCAAACCCTAACAGGCAGCATTTGAATCTCATGTGTCAGTTAGTGGGATTTCCTTCAGGAAAATGAAGCAGGGACTTTCATGTGCTAGAACGAGGGGCTTGCTTCTGGGGAGCTGGAAGAACTTATTTGTGGAGAACATACTAACCTGCTAGGACCAATGCCAGAAGTCAGCTGGTGTGGTGTTCATAGTGAAGGACCTGGGAGGGGAAAAAAAGCACTGAAATCCACACTAGAGGCTGCACAGTCCCAGGAGAGGAGTTCATTCCATTTTTTGGAGAGGAGGCATATAGATGTTGCTTGGGAAAATGCTAGCTCATTCTGCTTGCATGGTGCACTAGACAGGTCACATGACTGGCACAGGTGTCCCATGCAAAGTTCTGTGAAGAATAAGGCTTCTTGGGCAGAGAGCGACTGTCAATCTTTCTTTGCCTTCTTAGAGAACACTCTAGACTGCTGCTTTTCTGCATGCTTTATCCATTTATAATTCTAGTCTTATTCATTTTGTGTCTTGTAGGAACGAGTCTAAATTTCCATCTTGATTTTATTTTTTTCATTTTATTTAAATGCTGATTCTACTTATGGGATCTTGAGCAACTTAGTTAATCTTTCTGGGCACTGTCTTCTCCACAGTGGTACTACTGGAAACACCTACTTCATAGGCTAATTTTTGAATATTTAGTTGTTTAATATAATGAAAGCTACAAAGTAAGTGCTTAGCAAATTTATTAACATTTACTTTTTCTTTTTATCATTACTGTGACACCTACTTCTCATGTTTTTTTTGTTTTGTTTTGTTTTTTTTTTTAATTTGAGAAAGGTCTTCAGAGGGACAGGTGAGAATAGTATTTCCCCAGCCTGCCAGCTTGAACTGGAATGATAGACTAAATTTGCTGCATTTTTTGGTACACTGTAAGAGATCTAGAGCCAGTTAAACTTTGGATTCAGTCCCAGCTGTACTACCTTCTGGAAAAGTAATCTTAAGCAAGTTCTGAAATATCGGTTTCTCTTTTTTGTGTGTAGCAAAATACATGACATTGGGTACTTTGAACAAAAGAGGTTTGTTTACCTCACAGTTCTGGAGGTTCAAGAGTATGGTGCCCAGGTCCTAGCAAGGGGCCTGGGCTGCATCACATCATGAGGGAAAAACAGGGAGGGAACCGACTGTGTGCAGAAGATGCCCAGCACCTTGCTTGCCAACAACCCACTCTGATGAGAACTGACTTATTCCTGGGGACCAACCTTAACCTCTTCAGAGCACAGAGCTCCACGTGACCTAATTATTTTGCACAAGGCTCCACCTCTTAAAGGTTCCGCCACCTCAGCACTGCCCCACTGGAGACTAAGCTTCTCAGATATGAACTTTTTGGGGATGCACTCAAATCATATTCACACCATAGTAGGTAGCACCAAGGGTGATAGCAGCAATGAAATGAGAGAATGTTCAAGTCACTGAATACATTGGCTACCACCTTCTCTCACTCCTTCATGTCTTGTTTTTTTCCCTAAGGAAAGACTCTGACACCAGGAGTGGATGGCTCATGGCTCTGCCACTGAGGGTTCTTTCCTCTGTACATGGAGTTTCTCTTTTGATGATATTAAACCCTCCTAGAGAATTTCTTCTACTTCTAGTTTTAGAATGCATTTTATTATCTTTATAGTTTTTCAAATTTGAATTATCTGAAAGTAAAGGAAATTAATCTTAAAGCCCTACCTAGATAAAAATTAGGCATGGTAATTGTGTCATAGTTTACAGAATAACCTACAAAGATGAAACAGCACAGCTGCTCAAAGCTGACCCCGCTTCCAGCCAAAAAGTCTTTTAAAAGTCTTGTTCCTTTCTCCTGGAAGGGATAGACATTCATTTTCTAAGGAAAGTGACCCCTTATTTATTTTTTAACCCAAAGCAGATTTTAAAAATAGCAATAAATAAATAGTGGTTTTCAACAGAAATATACAGTGGTTTGATAGAAATTTAAATGAAATAGTTTGACTCTGGCTAACACAGCAACAATTAACATGGGTGAAATCCTTGAATTACTTACATCTTACATTGCTGCCCATTTACTACAGACTTGCTATGCAGGAGAGCTTTTCTCCTGACCTCTATATATGAATTCCTATTTATGTGTCTGTTTCTTTTGATTATATTTCTTTGTTGCATATTGTGTTTTAAGATAATTGGCTAATACACCCTGTATTAAATTGATTTATTTTTATCATAGTTTATTTTAATGGTCACCATGCTATGAAAAAGATCATGAACTTGGAGAAATTAACAATACCATCAAAACTTACTTTATTTTCAAATTGGAAAAATTATTTTCTGCCTCTCCTGAATATTATTAAGGTTTAAAGATTTTAAGTGGGGTCTGTATTATAATAAGCTGTTCCATCGCGGAGACTGGCCATGTTTAAGAAATGAGCATAGTGAAAAATGGGGATGTATATGATTATATAGAAGGTTCTGTGGTCTGCAAACAGTTTTACAAGTCAGATCTTATTGAAGAGAGGGAGGCTGGTAGATTTATGAGCTTTAACTACATGCTGCCCACCTTGCCTGAAGTACCTGTCAGTGCGTTCCTCTTGTAAATCATGCATCCCTGGAAAATGTGTGATGGACTGTGGTATCAGGGAAAATATCTTTGCCCCAGCTTTGGCAGACAAGCATGAAGTGGTGTGTCTGCTCAGAGCCTGGGAGTAGTGGTCCTACCTATTGCAGGGCCCCTCTGTCCTGAGTGGCAGAGGCTTGTTATGAAAAGGGCTGCCTGCAATCCAGAGCCATGTCAGAACTGGGAAGATAGGCTCTCCATCAGAGAACAAGACCAAGTGTTTGAAAGCTGGTGAAAAACTGAAAGCTAAGTCCAAACTGAAAGAACTGGAGTAGACCCAGAGCTGGTGAGGCTACCCTGGAAGTGGGTATGTCAAGGGGCCAGATGTTTCAAGAGCTGACTCCAGAATAGTCTTCATCTATAGTTGGGTGTTTCTGTGGGATCTTTTACTCTTCTGTGCTGGAGGCAACCCTGTGAGCCAGAACCATGAAGCCATAGCTGCCTAGTCCTACTGGCTCCTGAATAAGGGGATTTTGGGACTCAGACCACAGCAACAGATTTGCTCATTTATATCTGGGAAGCAAGGAGGGGTACATATTTGAAGTTTTAAAATATTGAATACAAAGAGCACAAGACTATGACACAAGACAACATAGTTCATATGACTTCCTGCAAGATATAGCATGTAGCTGAATTTATTTCCCTTTTCTCTTTGGCTATGAGGACAGTTGGATTTAATTGGCTGTTCAGTGATTCCAAGTCTATTGGATGTGTGGCCTGCCTATTTTCTATTTAACTTTTTTCTGGCCTTGACCCTCTAGAATGTTCTCTGATCAGGTTTTTATTTTGCTAGCGTTTTCTACCTTATGATTTCTGGTATGCTTCCTGCAATTTTTAGTGAAACGAGGCAATGTATTAAAATAATACCATGCTTATTCAGTCAGTGAAGAGTGTTAGGATTTCACAAGGTGTGAGAAATGGTCACAAAAGTGAGTGTTATTAAAGCAATATGTGGAGACAGACTTGTGTGACCGCATAATAAGGTTGTTGAGAAATCTTATGTTGAATGAATTTGATTACAACAGTGTTCCCTCCCCTTATATGGCAAACCTTTCCAGAGAATTATATACACTTCCCATCTTCCCAGTGTGATTTGGAAATGCCAGATACCTCCAGCCTCAGAGAGAAGTGTTTCACTCTTCCAGGTTTTTAAACTTTTCTCACCTACGGTACATGTGTGTATGAATGCTTCTCTTTCCCATCACTCTAAAAAAAAAAATATCCTTTTAAGTTGAATCAGGTTGGGGAACATTTGCTTTTTGCCTCCTTTTTCCAAGTCCCAATGTGCTGTGAATTGGTAAGCCTGTTTTAATATTTCAGTATTTGTATTCCTCCTGTTAAAAAATGTGATTATTAATCGAGTTGCCTATGATCATTCCTTATGTTTTCAAGTTATCTCAGATATACAGCTTTCATATCTTGGCTTCCAGCTCCGTGGAACCTCATTGTATAGCGCCTTCACTTCAATGCCGTCTAGTTACACTCTCAAAAATAAGAGGCTTGTCTCCCGAGGACAGCTCCATATTACAGGCAGAGTATAATCCTGAACATTGTTTTTCTTTGCTCTCAAATGGCTGGGGACAGTGAGTCAGAAGTGAGAACTCCCTTTGTTTCATGTCGTGTGCATGGCAGGGGAAGAATGTCGCAGGGCAGAAAACGAAGAAAGACATAAAAGGATCTCAGCTCAAGGAGGTCAGATCCATCAGAGGCTTAGCGTTGCCTTCAAAGATGCCTGGGACAGGTGGCAGTTCAAGACAATCACAGCCGAGGCGTCCGCTGGAGCTGAGATAAGGGATTGCAGCAGAAGCCTGCTATCTGGTGCCCGCTGGCTTTGATGTAACTCTGCTAGCAAGACTTTGGGGAGCAGGCGACTGCCTTCCTCGGCGGTCGGCTGCTGTTGTTCAGCCTTTTAAGGTCTCATTACAGTGCTCCTTGAGGATTAATCCTCTTTAAGGTTTACATGGGACGGTTTTGTCCAGGGGCCCAGGCAGGGACTTTGGCATCACCTGTACAAGGCACCGTAGCTGCCTTTTCTTTCTGTCTCCCCTGTACAAGTTGCTGATATTGAAAAGTATCTGTTAAAATGAGAACTGGAAGCATGCAGCTCTCTTTGCTTGCCTTTCTGGGCATTGCTGTGGTTTTTCTTTGGCCTGAGCAGTTTCTGTGGAGGTTGTTGCTGCATAGAGAACAGTGCCATTAGCACAAAATAGTCAGCATCTCTCATGCTCCCTGGGATTTCTTCATACTCCCTGCCACTCTAATCCCTGTCTACTGCATCCCCTTTTAGAAAGAAAGTCTGATGTTGCTTGGCTCTCCAATGGGTTGTTGAGTCCTTTTGGCCCATTGCTCTTACAAACTGTTTGCAAAGAAAGACTCAGTAAGTACATCAAGGAAAATACCTATATTTGCATAAGTTGCATCCATTTGGAACACTTAATTTAAAAGATGTATTCTTTTAATGAAATCAACCTGCCATTTTTTTTCTTTCCCCTGGTGGTTAGGGATGCTTAGGTAAGTGCTCTATCACTGAGCTAAAACCCCAGCTCCAGGTTTGCTATTTTAAATAATATTAATTCAGGGAAGGGAAATAATTAATTAGGGGAAGGAAAGCTGCAGTTTTGAGTTGCAACTTGACACACAGGCATCAGAAGGATCAGCATCCAGAAGAGCAACTGCAACAACCAAAACAAAACCGTCTCCTGAATTTCAGAAATAAACTTTGTCCTGACACTTTGAATTTGGGGGGTAAATAAGGCATTTCACTATTATTTAAAAACCCTCACTGGGTGTCTTGGCGCACACCTGTAATCCCAGCCACTTGGAAGGCTGAGTAAGGAGGATGGCAATTTCCAAGCCAGCTTCAGCAACTTAGCGAAGCCCTAAGGAACCTAGTGAGACCCTGTCTCAAAATAAAAAATTAAAAAAAAAAAAATGGAAAGGGCCAGGGATGTGGCTCAGTGGTTAATCACCAGTACCAAATAAATGAGTGACTGAATACCCTCAAGTGGTACTGGAAGCTGGTCAAGTAGGGACTTTTGAGACCTGCATTTGAGTTTGGCCCCATGATACCACATTCAGCTTGCTCGTCTTGGGGATGGAGATAATTCTTGGAATTACTGGTGGGATCTGGAGGATTTTTGTCCCTCAGTTCAGTGGTATAGGGTGAAATTCATTGTCAGGGACCAAAAGGTAATTAACGTCCAGCTGACTGCCTTTACTCAGCTTCTCTAGTGTTTGTCTGGATCCTCAGGAAGAAGAACACTGAGAATTGAAATAGGGAAAAGTAGCTGGTTATCAATTCCATGGTAAGTACTGTCTTCATGTTAATTCAGCCTAGAGTTTTTCTAAATTTAAATACTCTATAAAATAACAACAGAAGCAAGTTAAACTCTTGCAGTCCATTCACATAGGGAAAACAAACTGTTTGTCATATGGGCCACCTGACCTCCTAGAGATAAACATGTGCTTCACTTTTAAACTTCTGCAAGGGATTGGTTTGCCAGGTGTTTGCTTTGATTGAAACTTAGCATAGTTATCAAAAGGAAAATTACCCCTTCAGAGTAATTCAGAAGGTGTTTTCCTGGGGTGACTGCCCCTTCACCATGAGTGAGTGTGTTTAATGGAAGGCAAGACAGGGGGAGAGGCATTAGGGAGGCGGAGGGGGTTACACAGAACAGAATGACAACTTTTGGTGTTTTGGGAGGTCCTTGCCTCTGAGGCCTCTGTGACTTTTCTAACTGTGGTATCAAAACCAACCTTGGGGCCCTGTGTAACCATATTCTGGGATTCACCTGAGATCTCCTGCATCAGAATTTCTGGGAAATAGTGATTCTCTGTGTTTAAAACAATAGAGTGTGAGAACCACTGCTTTTAAAGGTCAGATGTCAATCTCCATTTCTTTAAATTCCCAATTGACCAGCACTTAGATTTTCTGTCTTAAAAAGACCCTGTAAAATTTGCTCACCTAAATGTCGCTTGCAGATTCCTGTCCAAATTGCACTTTAGTCAAAAGTAACTTAAACAAAAATTTGGCTATTTATGAGAAAATCAGTTTACTTTCTCTAAAAGGTATGGAAGGTTGGATGCCAAATTATTTGAGGCTGTGTGGAATTTTTGTTTATTTCATCCCAAATATTAGGCCTAAACTGAATTATCAACAGGTAATAGGATAATTTGTACAATTTTGTTTTTGTATATCTGAGTTTCTATTTGGGAATTGGATACAGTAGTCTCTTTTATTAGGAGTGGATATGTTCTGAGATCCCCAGTGAAAGCCAGAAGTCCTAGATAGAACTGAACTCTATACATATTTGATTTTTTCATAAGCATACATACCTATGATAAAATTTATTATATAAATTAAGCACAAGAATTCAACGGTAATAATAAGACAGAAAAATGATAACCTAATAAAAGTAATGTGAATAAGAATACTTGCTTTCTTTCTTTATAATACTATTTCGTTATACATTTACCTTACCTCTTCACTTAAAGGGAACACATTGGCATCCCTTTGGAATTTCTGAGTTGCCAACATTATTATTCTTGTGCTTTGGAACCATTATTAAGTAAAATAAGAGTTACTTGAACATAAACAAACACTGTGATATTAGGATAGTTGTTCTCATAATTGAGTGTGTGGGTAGCCTATACAGCATGGATACTTTGGACAAATGGATGATTCACATCTGTGGGACCATGTGAGACTTTATCATGCTTCTCAGAATGGTGTGAAACTTAAAAACTACGAATTGTTTATTTATGGGATTTTCCATGAATTATTTTTGGATTGTAGTTGACTTTGGATAATTGAAACTATAGAAAATAAAACCATGGACGAGGGGGGACAACCATATAACCCTTTGTATGCTTCTTAATGAAGTTGCATTTTGATAGGTGTTGCCACTAAAAACAGATCACACTAAATATGACAAGGCTGTCATTTGCTAAAATGTTCACCAAAGTTATTAGTTATTTTTCTTGTTTTAGTTTTTGATCAAGACTTTATATTTGTTTCAAAGGAAGTTCTTGAGATTAGCACAATAAGGATGTAAAAATGTTGACTGAGGTTGATTCAAGAAAAGTGAAATTATAAACATGGCTAGTAAAAAATGTTTTGGCCTGGCCTGTCCAAAGGCCCCATCAAAACAAGAGCTGTTAAGAGATGAGTCACACATACTTCAGATATAGGCAGATAAAAGACACTCTTGGATGTTCTGATAAAAATATTCCACATTCAATAATTTTTCACCCTGCTGCAGGTTCTAGGAAAATATGATTATCAAAAAAAAAAAAAAAACAAGGTGTCTTTTCTGATTCATCATCATTAGGTCTGTTGGGGATTAGGAAGGCTGTTTTTCCTCTGTCCATTTTAATAGTTGATTATCTTCTAAAATGGTCTTTTCTTCATGCTTCCAATAAAGAAAAGGTGGGTGCCCATGAGTGGGTTCTTTGGAGGAAAAACAGGTGTGATTTTGGAATCTGAAAGTACGGGATTCTACTTTCACCCGTTGGCTGGCTGATTTACCTTATGTAAATCACTCAACAACTCTGTTTCCTGACTGACCCCCAGTGCCTGCTTCTGAAGCTTGGTGTAAAGGTGGCATAAGTCTGTGAACATCTGGCACCAAAAGTTGGCACATGCTGGACTCTTGGTCATGAGCATCCTTATCAGTATAAAGCACTTACCTCTCTTAAGCTACTTAAATGAGATACTTGAGGCACAGAACAGTCCAGTTTCCTCTTTCAGAAGTATCACTTTCAGGCAATTTGGGATTTTGTGCACAGGACTTGTAGTTCTTCTCTAATAAAAATAATAGAAACTCGGTGATTTTACATGAGCAGGAGATGATGATCTTATAATTGAGAAAACTATGTAAAAGCCTGGACTTCTTCTATAGAATACTTAAAAAAAAAAAAAGAAAAAGAAACAAAACAAGTGCATGCTCTATCTGATTTTCTTGCCTGGCTTATTTTTATCAAATAGCATTTTTCATTTCAATATTCCTCCATGGTCACTAATTCATTTGTCTTCATGTCACAGACATTGGGAGATAAGTCTGTTTTAAAGATTACAGGTGCTGATGCTGGAGAAATATGAGCCTGAGCCAAGGGGAAAGGAGATGGGCTGCCGTCTGTCTCTATTACTCATTATAGAAACCTTCTAATTGATGAGACAACTTGGGACTTTTTTAAGATCTGGGACTTAGTAATTGCAAATGCTAAAGTTAAAATAATCAGAATTTCCATGCTGAGTTTTCAGCCTCCAGCTTATAAAAAAAAAACAACTTCAGGCTTGTTATTGTGCTCTGATTTTGACCTAATGATAATCATATTAAAACAATAGTAGCTAGTTTTCAATGTGAGCCTAAGGCTTCCCAAGTATGGTGCTTGGTGCCCTGTGTGTAGTCTTATACACCCCAGGTCATGGGTGTCCTGTTGGTGAAGAAGCAGGAAGTGGGGATGTTTTTATTTCTCAGAAAAGTAGATATAAAAACTAGAAGCTTCACTTTCCAGCTTGTTAGTGGAGTCAGATGGAAGGAAAAGAGGTACAAGGACCAACATGGAAGAGGTGGAAGTAGTATCATCAATCACATGATTAAGTGGGTGGCAATAGACATTTGTTGGCTAAAATAACAGACATTGGTATTTCATTTCTGTATGAGGAAAGAGGATGAAATGCAATCTGGCTATCATTATTTTCCATTAAAATACATACACATATAAAAAATATATCAACACATATAAAATATATGTATACATATATATGTGTGTGTATGTGTATATGTGGGTTTTATATGTGTGTGTGTGTAATTTTTTTTTTTTTTGAGGGGTGCCTCCAGCTTTCATTGCACCAAACTCTTGCTTACTTACCTGGTAGACCAGCAGTTCTCAAAGTATGGTCCCAGGTTAACTCTAGATAGGGCAGAGGGGTGGAAAAGGAAGGGAAGGGGCAGGGGACTAGTAATGATGATGGAATATGATGGACATCATTATCCAAAGTACATGTATGAAGACACAAATTGGTGTGAACATACTTTATATACAACCAGAGATATGAAAGATTGTGCTCTATATGTGTAATAAGAATTCTGATGCATTCTGCTGTCATTTATTTAAAAAATCAGTAAAAATATTTTTAGAAAGGTGCATAATACATATACTTTATGATTTAAAAAAAAAAAAGGTATGGTCCCAGGATCAGTGGCAGCTGCATCCCAGTAAATTTGATAGAAACTCAAGTGGTGGGGCCTGCCTCAGACCTACTAATCAGGTACACTAGGCCAGAGGCCCAGCAGTCTGTGTTAAGGAGCTCTTTAGGTGAGGCTGATGCAGCTCTAGTTGGATTATACTGTAGAAGGATTGGGTCTGTCATTAAAATGAGACTGGAGCAGATGAAGAGCTGTTATCAAAGTCAGGAGAGGGGAGGAGTGTCACCTGACTGTGGCTTCTTCTGACCTCTACTGCTGGATTAAAACCCAAAGCAACTGCTGGCCTAGGAATTCAAACACAGGAGCCACTGAATGTAATAGCTTTCTTTTTGTTGTTATTGTTGTTAAGTTACTCCCTTTTTAATCAATAACATTCTGAGCCTGTCATTATATATCCTTTGAATATGTGCCCATTCTGAACTCAGATTTCCACACTGCGATGCAAGAGCAATAACAGAAATTGCATAGGGAAAAATTGTAATTGTTGATCCCGCAAATAATGGATTCATGGAAACATGAAATTTTTTTTTAAAAAAAGTTAAGCTATACAAGATTAAATAAGAACAACAGATCTAAAGCCATGTTCGTGATTCAATTTCAAGTAAGAGGCAATAGCCGTTCACAGTGTGTCCAATTTCAGCTTCTTCCTTAAATTCTTTACAAATACTCTTTTGGCCCCTTAATTTAAGAAGTGAGAAGAGCCAAAGACTTTATTCCCTTCTACAAGGCATCAAGGAGAGGGGGTAATAAACAGTACCTTGCTGATGTATTTTAATAAATACTGGTTCACTGCATCCCACAACAGAAAGCAAATACATGCAATTACTTGCAAATTTCTTCGGTGTTTGTACTTATAAATCTCTGCCTAAACCTTCCCAGCTGGGAGTTCGGTTAGTCTTTCTGCTGTGGAACCAGGGCTTTGTTCTCATGTTCAGCCTCAGCAGAGTCTGGAATAATTCAGAAACGTATTAGAGAGATTGCTGCTCCCAAAAGACATAAGGAAATAACCTTCACTCCCGGCCTTAGGGAAATCAGCCCAATCAGAGTTCAGGCAGATTTCTCCATTAAACAAAGAACTAACTGTGCACAAATTGCACCTTAACAATTTGTAAGGAGTCCACCTTAGAAATGTCTTGCAGATGGAAAGCTGATATTTTTTTCATCAGGGCAGTGGGGCTGCGAAAGTCAAAATGTCGCCAGCATTTGCCCACCACTGCACAATTAGCATCCCACCAAATTAAATTTAAAGTTGCATTCATCAGCAGCCCTTGGCTTGGAGGCCTATGGCCCTGAGTTGTCAAATACAGATGGGAAGAACTCCTTCTGTCCGTGCGGGGGTTCAGTGTGTGTGTGTGTGTGTGTGTGTGTGTGTGTGTGTGTGTGTGTGTGTGTGTGTGTGTTTTCCTGCATCTGCGAGTGTGTGTGGATGACTCAATTCATCTGGAATACATCCCGGGGAGCTTTGGGCTGTCAAGTTTTATTTCAGCAAATTTCATTTTGGGAACCAAAAAGGGGGTAGAAAGTTATTGCACTTAATGTTGTTGTGACTTTTCTTGCTCCTAGTCAAATTATTCAGATATCAAAGTCAGGCCTCTGTGTCGCTATGGAACATTGTGTAGGTTGGGCCTTTGCAGGAGGGATTTAGTAGATTTCTGATGATTGTAAGAGGTGTTTGTGCCAAACCACCACCCTTATGAAGTTTTTTGAGAAATGACTGTATTTTTTGTTGGGGAATCTGAGCTATTGGAAGTGGTATTATTTTCAATATCATTTACTTGTTTTAATGCAGGGAAGGGACCCTGCAAAAATGCAAATGACTCCTCCCAATCCTTCATACCCATGCTGGAAACCCCCAAAGCCTCTCTGCTGGTTTAAGAAGGAAATGAGTTTTACTGTAGACCTGGTGACCACATTCTGGCCTGGATTTGACAGCCTTGCATCCTTAGCACAGCAGTGCAATCAAGGATGCCACAAAGTGTGGTTTGGGGAGGCTGAGTTCTGCTTTTGTGAGAAGAAACTATAGCTCTATTCACCCCTCAGAAATTTTGACTTCAAAACCAGGTTGAGGGGGAAAAACACACACCACACACACACACACACACACACACACACACACCACACACACACACACACACACACACACACACACACACACAAGTGTGGCCTTTTTGTGATTTAAAAACTTGCTCCCTTCCAGAGTTCTTTTTGGTTTTCTTGTTTTGTTCCATAGAAATGTAGGCACAGGACTCATTGATTGACAAGGTCCTTTTCCCTAATAAAAGTCTAAAGGAATGAATACTCCATGCAAGTCAAAAGTCAAACCAGATTCTTGGCTTTTCTGATTGGTGTGCTCTGGCCGGTGCACTCCTTCTTTTGGCTCAGGCTTGTCGTTTGTTCAAGAGGGAAGTTCAGGCCACCCTTGCATGCTTCCAGGGCTGGGGGCAAATTTATTTGAGAGTAGATTGAAGGACCCTTGCCTGGCTATGACAGAAGACACAAAAATGGTATTCTTCATTTGAAAGTTGTAGCATACTTGCAGAAATGCTGGTTTTGCCCTTTCTCATTCAGAATAGTGATCCCTTTGGTTGGGCCCATGTCCATTCTACTTACTTTAGGAAGTTAAACAGTGGCGACCTCTGTCACTCTATGACAATGTCAAACAAGCAAGATCAGCTGGTGGGAACTCAATTGTGGGACTCAGAGGGCCACTGGTACCCCTGGATGCAGCTGGAGGGTGGGTGCAGTGTTATGGATCAGACTGGTCTAGGCTTATTTAAGACTTGGAATTAAAAGGTCCATTTCTGTATCTTGGTTCTTCCACTTTCTAACTCTGTGACCTTAGACAGTTACTTACTTTATTTCTTCTAAACTTTGCATTCATCCTGGGGTTAAGTATATTGTCAACCTGGACCTGCTGTAAAGAGTTAAATGAAATCGAAAATATTAAAAAATCACTTTGTCCTTAGGTAGGACTAGGAAGTCAACATGGAGTCAGTGTAAACTAGTTTTGAGGGTAACATATGCATTAAAAAGTAAAAAAAGAAAAAAGTTGAAAGGTGAAAAAACCCTTGAATGTGTCTTATTAACTTTCAGAGAAAATGAGAATATTTGCAAACCTGAGGTTGGTGTTTTTGAGCTTTTGCTTTAAAAAAAATCCTGTATTAAAGGCAAATCCATCTTATCTTTCCTCTGTTATATGTTTGATAGGACCTTCTGACAGCTCTGGCCCATCAAGTATATTCTGATAACTGCACTCCCAGTGTTAGATAATGAACTTTGCTGTTAGAGTGGACATTTAATTAACTGCAGTGTCGTCCTGCCATGGAGACTGCAGCTGCTAGTCAAGGGGCAGTGTCTCCCCGACTGTGGAATCCGCAGAGGCAAGTAGGGCAGGAAAGCCCCAAAGTAGATTTTTTTTTAAAATGGCATTTAAATATACACCAGATCCACATTCATCACTTTAATCTCAACTCCACTTTAAAATAACATGTATGGCCTCTGAGATCACACCCTTTACTAGAAGGGCTTTAATGTAACCTGGCAGCTTCAGCTTGAAGCATCATTTGTTCTATTTGCCCACAAAAGAAGGAGAAAAGCAAGTCAAAATAATTTCTGTTTTTTCAGAAAGCTGCAGTTCCCTGTGTCTCCTGCACCCATTTCATTGAGTCTGGATTGCACCCCTTAGGGGGAATGCTGCTGTATTCAGAATACTCGGCCCCATTGCTGGTCATTTTTCTTAAAACCGAGTTATGGCAATTAGTGTCAAAGGAACTTGTCATTCTCCAAACTGTTACCAAAAGGCATTTGGTACTCAGGACTGCAACATGTTACACTACCTGTCAGAGAGCTGCAGGAGTTATAAATAAAGAACTGCAGCCATATAAGGATGTACCTAGGTGGTGCGAATGAAAACATTGCTTAAAAAGGCACTTGTGGAATCAGGCCCTTCCTTTTTGTGGCAGACATGCCTATTTCCTCCTGCAAGTTGCCTCTCTTTTTCTCTCTCCTCCCTTCTGCCCTCTGACCACATCCTTAACAACCCACATCCTTGACACAGTGATTTTTAAAAGCCAACACATAAAGTTAGAATTGGATGAAGGAGCTGGGACTTCCAACCAAATAGGAACTCTGGTGGTATGTTGAACATTTTCCCCAAATTTAAAAGTATGTGTGTTTAAAAGTATGCTGTCTTCTTTATAATCCTAGAGAAAAGACACTTTGGTGTGCATACATGTTATCTATGTATGCCTGAATGTTGCTAAAAGTGACAACTTAGAGAACTTCATAGATTGGCAAGAATTGCTCTGAGTTGCTAACATGGAAGGGACTTCAAAATGACACACTCGGTGTGATGAGACCACGGAATTAACTCCAGTTAAATTAAGGGATGTTGAAAGTAATGGAGCTTTATTCATTTTTTTATGCATTTTGTTAGTGTTCTGGTATATTTTGTGTTCCTGGAAAGCATCTGGCAAGATGATCTGCATAACTGAAATGTGAAACTTAATTTGGTTTGCAGACCACTTTGGCCAAATCTGGTAATCAAGATCCACACATTACCCCATGAAGTGATATATCTGGCACTTTTAAAATTATTTACATAATTGGGAGGCTGAGGCAGGAAGATTGCAAGTTCAAAGTCAGTGTCAGCAAAGGTGAGGCACTAAACAACTCAGTGAGATCCTGTCTTTAAATAAAATACAAAATAGGGTTGCAAATGTGGCTCAGGGGTCGAGTACCCCTGAGTTCAATCCCTAGTACCCCCTTGTCCCCCCAAAAATTGTTTAGATAATGATAAAAACAAATGTGGAAATTTTATGAATGAGTTGACAAAAGATTCTATATTCAGAAAAGGGACAGAAAACTTCAATTTGAATTAGTTCTTTGCAAATGTAAAACTTGTACCTGACCCTCTGGGTATGAATGAAGATTTTCAGCTTCTTGTGTGTTTTTTTTTTTTTTTTTAATTTTTTTTCTCCTTTTTTTTTTTTTTTTTTGCAATACTAGGGATCAAATCAAAAGTCTCACACTTGCTAGAGAAGGGCTTTGCCACAGAGCTATATCTCCAGCCCCACTATTTTCAATGTCTTTAGTTTATTCATCCAGTTTCAAAGGCAGGGAACCTCTCTGCATCATTGTAGTTTGCAAGTTGTTCACCTTGCTCCTTACCTCTGTTCTTTGGTGAATTTTAGCCAAAACTCACATTTGATCACACCAGATTAATACCCATGAGTTCATGTGCTGCTGCTGTTTGAAATTTAGGAGTTTTAACCGAGCACTTTCATAGAATTTTAATGGAACACTTAAACCCAGAGAACTACCTGAAAGTCGGTCACATAAACACATAAAATTTTATTCAAATTTGAAATCTTCATAAATGTGACATTTGGGACCTGATGGTTTCCAAGGTAGGTTTTGCAGAATTTTTACAGTTCATGGAATGTTATATATATGTTGATTTTTGCAGTACTTTCTTCCTTAAGATTTTTGAGGGAAAACCCAAGACATCCCACAACAATCTCTATTTCAGTCATATTTTTAATGTAGTCGTGGGTAGGTATGACAGTTGTTATTAGCACTTGCCACCAACCTAATATTATATAATGTGCTGTGAAAATAAAAATCTCTGTGCCAACTCCTTCCCACTCTCAGGTGGGATAAGAAATCTCTTGAGGCCTAAAATTGAATATGTGTAATTGTGGCCATCATAAAATGACATTTCTCAGAGAAGAAATTTTGTTTCTCTCTTCCAAGCCGCTAACCAGCTCCAGTCTCTCACCAGCTTGGCTCCTTGGGAAGCATCAACTTTCCCTTGTAGGGAACTGGGACTAGAAATGTGGCACTAGCTTACTAGCAGCTGGCTGCCAGGGTGTTTACTAGCAACCTGGAGGCATGATGGAGCTAATGCAACCGTGCCATCTCCCTGAACTGCCAGGTATCTGGTGGAAAAGAAGGCAGAGGTGATCCAGTAACCTTTCATTTGGAGAAATGAAACTGCAAGGATGACTTCAAGTTTGCAAAAAATGTAAGAAAGCCATTTGGGCCCACATTTTTGTCTACTCCTCTGCTTCCTAATGATTGCAAGTGCTCTGTTGTTCTGTTTTATCCATGGCCCTCTCCAGCTTACACACATGTATGCATCTGCACTGATGGGGATTTCTGAAGGTGTTAATGCAAACCTGTCCAGGCAAGGGCTCCTATCCAGAATGAGATTTTAAGGGTTCTTGGGCCCCGTAGCATGTTGCAGATGTGTCACTTAGAGAAGGCTGAGGCTTTTCTTTTTCCTCAAACCTCTTCAGTCTCACAACCAGTTCAGTCCTTCACACATACCTGCTATTAAGAAAGTGCTTCTGTATTTCTTACTCACCAGAGACATAGATGCCACCCTGCCATCTTTGTCATTCTTTTTATTGGGTATCTCTTCTCTCCTGATCAGGCTGTGATGCATGATCTCAGTTTCCTCACCTGTGAAACGGGTATGGCAATAGAAGTTTCTTTAGGATGGCCAAATGCTGACTTTTTTTTTTTGCAATCCCCACCCCTGGTGCATTGCCTATAGTAGTTCATTGTATTGGTCAGTCTTCTCTTACTGCAAAAAATATCTGAGAAAAATGAACTTATAAGGAAGGAAGGTTAATTTATTTATCTATTTTTTAAAAATTGTGTAGTTGTAGATGGACAAAATGCCTTTATTTTATTTATTTTTATGTGGTGCTAGGGATCAAATCCAGTGCCTCACACATGCTAGGCAAGTGCTTTGCCATTGAGCTACAGCCCCAGCCCAGAAGCTTTATTTCAGCTAGCAGGTTCAGAGGTTTCAATTCTTGGTCACTTGACCTCACTGATTTTGGGCCTGTGGCAAAGCAGCACATCATGGCAGAGTGCACACGGTAGAGCAAGTTGCTTACCTTGTGATGGCTAGAAGAGGAAAGAGAGGAAGAGGAAGAGACTTGCATCCCATAGTCCCCTGTGAGGGCACCCCCAGCTCAATAACCTAATACCTCCTACTAAGCCCTACCTCTTAAAGTTTCTCCCAATAGACTGGGAATCAAGCCTTTAGCAAATAGCCTTCTGGAGGACATTCCAGATGCAAACCACAGTGATCATTAGGTAAACTCTTTCTAGTTTTCCCAGCTTGCCCACAATGCTCAGGACTGCACAATACACATGCCAACCTGAAACCTTCACCACCTGCTTTGTGTGATCATTTTTCCTGGCCTAAAGAGTAAGAGCCAAGAAAAGAGTAGAGCTGGATGAACTGGTCCAAATGGTGTTTAACTTCATGGATACCCGGTGCTCTAGAACAGTTCTTGTTGCTGTGTCTGATGCACCTGACATTAGCGGGTGCACACATTTTCTACCTCCTCTAGGCTTCCTTTCTTGCCTTCAGCCCATAGAAAATGATGATTTCTTGGTGTTATCACCTCAATTCTATTCCTGGTGCCCTGTTCATGCTTACACTATTATAATGGCGTAAGGCTTTCTGTCCGGTTTGAACTTCAGGTTCCTATATTGCTCATCTTCTTGAAATGTCTCTAAGATTATCCTCTTCTCAGAAACTGTGGTTCCTTATTGACAACATCCTCCAAACTTCTTACTTTGATCTCTGACTTGTTTGCAACATGGTACCTAACAGAACTCTCAGCTTCTTCAGATGCTCAACTCTCCATCTCCTAATTGGGCCTCATTCTTTGGTTCTGCCAATATCCACATCTGAAATTTTCATCGATTCCCACACTATGTGTTGTAGATACCCTGCCCCTTGCTTTAGCTCAGTTCAGGCTTCCTCCTTCTAAGGCACTTTCCTGCAAAGCTTTGTTTGGATACTAGTTGTAGACTATTCAAATCATCAGTTATTCATAATTTTTTTTCTGCCCACTCTGTAGTAAGTCCTTTATGATCTTTAATTCTCCTTTCCCTACTATGATTGATAGTAATTATAGAGGGAAATTTAGGCTGGGAGTTGATGAAAATGAGTTTGCATAATTCATGGTAGAGATGAGATCAAACCTAAGTCTGACTGGTTTCCCCAGCCTGTGCTCCTCTGCACTGTCCTGTCATTCTGCCCACCAGAATTGGGATCTGTTTTGTCCTGAGTGATCACTGTCCTCTAAGTAATCATGCACTGGATAAATTGCCATTACTTTTTAGAAACACAGTTATTAAGACAAAACCCATCTGTGCTACTATTTATTCATTTAAATGCCAGCTCCTCCCTTCTCTCTGTCATTTATAGTTGGTCTATGGCCAGTTATCTGTAATTAAAAATAATTTTATTTTGCTAATAGTTTAGAAAAACATCTAAGATAATTGGAAGCACTATGGTGTTCACAAAACCAAGAATGGGCACATGAGCTTTGTAGAGACAATGCATGGTAAGCATTTTTGACCTGAGATTGTTCTGAATTATCTGGTTTATTCTGGCTTTATCTTTACACCTTGGGCTTTTCAGATTATTATTTGTAGCATAATTGTCTGTCCCCCTCATTCTGCTGCTAATGCCATAAGAGATAGAACTACCTCTGTGTTCCTGACACTGCCTCTGGATTCCCTAGCACAGGACTGGTAATTAGTAGATATTTGATCAAAATTTGTTGAAGTTTGAAGAAGTGAAAGAGTGAACATTTGTCTTTATTTTGGTATTTTTATGCTGGATTTGCCAAAAAAATTGATTGTAAAAGGAATTTTTTAAAAAATATTTTTTTAGTTGTTGATAGACCTTTATTTTATTTATTTATATGTGGTGCTGAGAATCGAACCCAGTGCCTCACACATGCCAGGCAAGTGCGCTACTGCTGAGCCCCAGCCCCAGCCCAAGGAATTTTTCTTTTAATTGGTCATATCATAAAACTGAAAAATTACTTGGTACAGTGGTGCACTACAGACCCAGCTACTTGGGAGACTGAGGCAGGAGGATCAAGGCCAGCCTGGGTAACTCAGTGATTCCTTCTCTCAAAATAAAAATAAACATGGGTAGCTCAGTGGTTGAGCAGTGGCCTAAAATGCATGAAGTTCTTCGTCCAATTTCTAGTACTATAAAAAAATTGCTGAAAATTTACTTCAGTGGATAGACTATTTATAATATAATCTTTAGAAACATTTGAAGAAGAGATTAAGACAAAGGCTAACTCCTCTGCCTTTGGTTGCACATAATTTTTGTGAGATTTTTTCCGCTTCTTTATTTTTCCTTGACAACAGCTATGGCTTTCATCTAGCTAGAATTCCTACTATTCTAGTAAACAAGGCCTTATATAAGAAAGATCTGCATATTCCTCATATTTAATTCCACTAACCTGTAATAAAGTATCTAAAATGAGAACAACCAGCATCCTGTAATAGTGGGATCCATGACTTGTTTTCATGGTGCGTGTCAGGAAAAGGTTAAAAATCTTACTTATGGAAGCTGAATAATTACTCCTAATTGCATTTATTTTGGAGGACTTTTACTTTCCACCAGTTAGATCTGTAGTTCCAGATATGGAGTTTGAATCTTCATTAGGAGGGCAACACTTTTTCCTCTTTGTTGATTCTCCATTGTTTTAAATCTTCTCCCACAGCCTTAGCATCAGTTCCAGGAAACACGTTTTCCTGGATAGAGCCTGTTTCCACTCTACTGTGTCTCCTTCATTACATTCACCATCAGCCCAGAATGCTCAGCAGGAAAATGCCAACATCCCTTGGTTTTCTGCAGTTGTCTCCCTTTCTAACAGTGTGGGTCCCAGTACAGGTCAGAGCTGTTATTCATTATGTTCCCTAGGCCACTTGCCCCTCGTGGCTCTCTGGCGTACATCAGCCAAAACTTCAGCAATATTTTATTACAGCCCACAGGGTTGGAGTGTTCCTTAAATTTCCTGAGGTGCCAGACTTCCAGGAATTCTGTTTTCCAAAACACAGGATTGCCTGTCAGTGGAAGCAAGGGTGACCCTCCTGGGTAGCTCTGTAGTTACTGTGATGAATCACAGATTCTTTCATGGACACTGTCAGCAATTACCTACCTTAGTTTTGGAGAAGTGGTTAGATGAATGCAATGGGCTTTTATTTAGCTAGGAAAATAGAAGATTTGCAGGGTTGGGGGTCTGGTTAGCTATCTTTAAATACTTAAAAGTCATCGCACAGAAATTCTCTGACACCTGTGACTTCGGAGTACAGAGCTAACTAAGATGGATTGACGGGAGAAAGTTAGAGGGAGGCTTGCCAGTGTAGATGGGACAGGGTTCACATAGCACGAAAGGGAACAAATGGCTTCTTCAGCCTGCCAGTTCTCTGATGAGGGATGAGTGGTGTTTCAGGTTAGGCTGTAGGACTATGATAGGGCAGAGATGAGAGGGTTTCTTTCAAGGCAGCATTGGAGTAGTTAAGTGGATCACTTTGAAGATACCTTCCATGGGTAAGTCACTCTGAGGAACTCCTGTCCCACCCCTCCTTTCCCTTCCCCTCGCCTCCCTCTGTTCCCTCTATTATCAACCTCCCCCTCCTCTCCCACCTCTTTCTCCTCTTCCTCCTTTTTCTTCATGAAGCTGGGAGGGAATATGGATTTTTTTGTCAAGCTGAGGAAATCTTATCAGGAACCATTTCTCATCCTCTTGCTTTGTGTTACGGTTTAAATGAGAGTTGTCTACAAAAGTTCACTTGAGACAATGAAGAATTTTTATAGGTGAAATGATTAGATTTGGGGAGTTGTGACCTAAGGATTGGATTAATCCACTGCTAGGGATTAACTGGGTAATAGCTATAGGCAGGTAGGGTGTGCCTGGAGGAAGCGGGTCACTAAGGATATGACTTTGGGGGTTCATGTTTTGTCTCTGGTGAGTGGAGCTCTTTGCCTGCTTCCTGGATGTCAAGAACTGGGCAACTTTGCTCCACCATACCCTTCCATTGTGATGTTTTGCCACATCTTGGGCCTAGAGAAATGAAGTTGACCAACCATGGACTGGACCTCTGAAACTCTGAGCCAGAATAAACTTTTTCCCCCTCTAAGTTGTTCTTGTCAAGTCTTTTGGTCACTGTGATGAAAAACTGATTAAAACACTTTGAAATAATCATACTGCCCGTCAAATTGTATTTGGATGCTGTAGAGGAAGGCAGGGCCCCTGTGTATAGTTGTATAGGCTATTAACTGCATAAAGGACCCAGCTACTCAGCTGGAGCACTCACTTTGTTGGCCAAGCTATGTGCCTATCCAGAGGAAGGGTACATCTTCCTAATCTGCAAAAAATTATCAGCGCACTTAGGTGAGTGCTGAGGAGGGGCTGGGTCTCCCTAGAGGAGGCATACTTTTGTGATCTGTTGGAATAGATCTCTTTCTGGGCTGGAGATATAGCTCAGTTGGTGGAGTGCTTGCCTTGCATCCACAAGGCCCTGGGTTCAATCCCCAGCACCACAAAACAAAAAGAAAAACAAAAGCTGTTTCTGATCCCATCTGAATTTGCTGGTCATGACCCCTGGAGGGAAGCTTAACATTTCTTTTATTTTTGGAGGAGGGAGTTTCAAAGATTGAACTCAGGGGCACTCAACCACTGAACCACATTCCCAGCTCTATTTTGTATTTTATTTAGAGATGGGGTCTCACTGAGTTGCTTAGTGCCTTGCTATTCCTGAGTCTGGCTTTGAACTTGTGATCTTCCTGCCTCAGCCTCCTAAGCGGCTGGGATGACAAGTTTGTACCATCATGCCCAGAAACCTTTCATTCTTAATTCATCAGAACTGATGAAATGAAACTTAGACTCACCTGTAAATTTGTTTGTGGGCTTTACAAACACTGAGGTAACCATTGCCACTAATAGTGCAGAGTTCCAAGCATCCAAGAATTCCCTGAGTCACCAAGCATTTAGATCCTTGGAAGCACTGGAGGATTGGCAATGTATGGGCATTAGTTACCCTTGTGCATTCTCCTTCTGAGCCCAGGTTTCTTTGGATTCCTCTCTTCACCCTCAAACCTTTGAGGCAATAAATGTGGTGGAAGAACAGTGGAAGATACATGGATACTGGGCACATCAAACCTCTTTGGGCTCTCTGATCAGATTTGTGAGTGTGTATGTGATGAGGAAGAACATGGAAGAATCCAGTGCACCTTGGGCAAGATTACTTATTTTCTGAAATAACAACAACAATAAACAAAACGAAAACAAAATGCGCCTGAGGTTGCTAATACAGAGCAGCTGTTCTTTCAGTAGGCATCCAGAGATTCAAAGGTTGCTGTGCATTTGTGAAGTGTCCCTAGAGAGGATTCCTTAAGCCTCTCTCCACCCTCAGGCCTTGAGATTGTTCCTCCCTCCTCTGGAACTTGGAGGAAACACTCCACACTCATCCATTCACAAAAAGCCTTCCTTCTGCTCTTCTTTCACAGACCAGCTCTGGCCCTCTTTCCCTGGCCCGTCCACCTCCTCCAGGGCCATTCTCAGGCAAGTGAGGGACTTGTTCCCTTCCCTTCTGTCTTCTGCATAAGCACTGTGACTGTCCTGAGGTGACCTCTTTCTCATGCCAGACACACTCTGTCCCCTGAGTTTAATAGACATAATGCTTCTGATCAGATTCACTCAGGAATCGCTACTATTTATTTTTGTCTACTTTTTGCATTTTATTTCTTTCTCCAGACTCCTTCACTGTCCTTCATTACTATAAATCAGTAGTTCCCAGATTTTTTTTACAGTGAAATTATTACTCCCTCCCCCGGGGGTGGGGAACATCACCTGTAGGGGAGATCAACACAGGGATACCAGATACTTATTTGTCCAAATAAGAACATAGGGGTGGAGTGGGTTCTGATGGAAAATAGAAAAGGATCCCCAAAGCGTCATCTGCTATGATCATCAGTTTCAAAACAGGAAGTCTGCATTCACACCAAAAGATAGGAAGAACAGATTTTTAAGCAGATCATGAGTATTCTTTCAAAGTGAATGACTTTAGCCATGTGAACAAATCACTACCCTTATCCTTTTCTCATTTTGCCTCCTTTGTTTAACATAATTATAGATTCCCACCAATATTTGGAGGCCACTGCTGCACATGACTCCCAGAGAATGAGCTCTTTTTTTTTCAGCAGCAAAACAAATGCAAAACCTACCAGGGAAGCTCATCATACTTGGGCAAGAAGCTACCAGATGCTGTGGTCCAGAGTCTGTCCCTAGATGGGAGGCCATAAAACCTGTTGTGATTGGGAGGTCCTACTGCTTCAGCTGCTATGGCCTCAGAGGTGGCAGCCTGTGAGACACTGAGAGATTCTGTGGCACTGTCCTATATAGATTTTTGCTAGAGCCTTTGAGGTGGGAATTAGACCCTGAGGTCTTTGGCTGGGGAATGGCCCAGTTCTGACTCAGGAGTTGAGCACCTGTGAGCAAGTTTAACTTCTGTTTTTTGTTTTTTGTTTTTTTAATTGGTTGTTGTTTTATTTTTTTTTCCTCTCTCAAAATCAGTGCAGATATTAAATGTTTTTAGTTACCAGTGTGGAAACTGCAGACTGTTGGAGGAGGGTGCTTTTGGGATTGAGGCACACTTACACTTGCTCAGTTGCAGAACACATTGGAACCCCTGGCAAAATGGGTTCAAAAAAACACTAGCTTCGGCCTGCTTGCCTGGCTGTTCCCACCTCTGCCTCATTTGACTGCCAAACCTTTCAGCTTGCTTGGCTGAAAACTGAATGTTTGAGAAAGCATGAGAGGCTCAGGAAGGCTCAATATGTAGGTATATACTGAGAAATTTGATTTCCCAGTGGGGCGTCTGGGCCTCTTGGATGAGCTAATGCACCTAGGGCCTGACCTCACACCTTGCTCATTAAAATTAGTCTTCTGTGACAGCAGACTCGGAGGTGCTCACATACAAGGAGGCAGAGCTGCCTCTTTGCATGAGGAAAATTCATTTCCATTCAACAGATGTGTGTCAAGAGCTAGTTATTCCCAAGGCTCAGACTGGACGCACACAGTTTATTAAGACTCAGCCCTGCGTGGAAAGATTCACACCTTGCAAGCTCTGCTGTTTGCTTGCTGAAGGGGAACTAAGAGATGTGCTTTTTAATTCAGACATAAATTTCCTCAAAAGATTTTCTATCATCTGTAATTTACTTAAGTACGTATTATCTTAATATCTTTTTTAAAAATCATTCCCTGATTTTCTTTCTCCTTCCTGATGGCTTCTTCTTATCTCTTCTCCTCTCATTGTTTTTTCTTTGCTATTATTTACTCTCTCTCCTATTTTTTTTTTAAGAATAATAAACTAAATTTGTGCTTTGTGGAAACAAGATTCTGAAAAAAGTAATTGGAGGCATAAAAACATTCCAGTTCTTTATCTAGATGTAAAATATGAAGCAGAAGAAAGCAAAACACATTTAGAATCTGATTATCCATCCAGACAAAGGTGAACTCAGTGCCCTCCTCATGTTGCCCTTTTGAATGCAGGGCGCACAGGTGGCAGAAATGTCTCACCATATGAGTTAATACCATAAAGCTTCAAGTGTGGCCCTGAAAGATCCAAGTGGGTTATTTATCCCATCTAAATCTTGGTTTTCTTAATGAAGTTAAAATTTCACATTGTTTCTTAAGAAAACTTCAGACTAGAATAATTTGGGTTTCTGGTAATATATCTGTTTTAGTCTGTTTGGACTGTTGTGCTAAAATGCCATAGATTAGGTAGCTAATCAGCAATAGGAATTTATTTCTCACCATTCTGGAGGTTGGGAAATCCAAGATCAAGGTGCTGGATGATTTGGTGTCTGGTGAGGTCACTCTTCCTGGTCCATAGGTTGCTGATTCTAGGCTCTGTCCTCATCTGTTGGAAGGACCAAGGACCTCTCTGAGGCCTCTGTTATAAGGAACCCCATTTATAAAGGCTCCACTCTTACACTGCAATGACCTTTCAAAGACCCCTCCATATACCATGACACTGGGGATTAGGTTCCAGTGTGAATTTTGCGGGGACAGAAACATTCAATCTATAGCAATCTTATAACTTTATCCCTGAGCCCATCTGTCTTTAAACACTTGGAAGCCAGGTGTTTGAAACTCAGAAAAGTGTGTTTATTAAATGATGGTTTTATCATCTCACATCCATTATTCATGGTAATCTCAGAAGTGGTTCATTGAATTATTAAAAATTTGGAAATGCCTAGTATATGGTAGGTTCCTTGCTGGGTTAATGGGATTTAAAGACTTTTTTTTTTTTTCTGTCCTGTTTATTCACTGTAGAAGCCAGCAGTGAGAAGTGCTATAAAATGCTGGAACTGATATGAGAATAAGTTTGCAGGGTGGAAATACCAGAGCACGCCTTAGAGGGGAGGGGACATTTTGGTTGGGTATTAAAGGATACTGAATGTGTCTTTGTAAGTTTATGTGATGTATTATCATATTTTTTTTTCTGACATTAGTCTTTGATTTGAACGTAATGATGACTGTCAAGGAAGTTAACATTGAAGATTTTACTGAGTTATCATAGATGCTTAACTAGTAACCTAACCATTGGGCACTGTTTTTCTATGCTTTTGTCCCCTTATTTATGAACTCCCCTTCAAGTGGCGTTAATGAATATCCTCATATACTTGGTGTTCAAGGCACCTCACAAAACACATGGTCCTCACAGATATTATAATGAATAATAAAGAAAAGACATTGCTATGATTTGTTTAATTATCTCCCAAAGGCCCATATTTTATAGGCTTACTTACAAGACTGTGGACCTATTAGGAGGTGGAGCCTTCAGGAAGTGGACCTCTGGGGACAGAAATTAGGTCATTGGGGGTGTGCCTTTGAAGGCCATATTAGAAACCCAGCCCTTTCCCTCTCCCTCTTTGCTTCCTTGTTGCCATCAGGTAAGTGGCTTTCCCTACTGCATGTTCCTTTCCACAGGCTCAAAAGCTATGGCCAATTGACCACGAACTGAAACCTCTAAAACTGTAAGCCAAAACAAACTTTTCTTTTTTTTTTTTTTAAGTTGATTTTTCTCAGATATTTGTTAGAGTAATAAAAAAGCAAAGCAAACACAGAAACACAGAGTAAGTAAGTACCAGAAACTTATCTAACCACTCAGATGACACATACGTGTCTCTCATCGGCATTGGCATTATTATAGCTACCATTATCTCTTCTTTTGTTAACTCTGGTATTATTTATGGTTCGTGGTATTATCTTATCAAATCATAATGCTGTTATTTTTGCTTTTTTTTTTTTTCTCACTCTTTTCTACCTCTCTTCACATGCTCTTCTATCCCTGAAGCTTAAGAGGAAGATTTAGGGCCCCATCCTGGCCCCTGATTGATCTTGGATATGCTATTTAACCTATTGTGCCTCAGTGTCCACAGCTGAAAAATGAAGGTTATTCAAATATCTCTGTCATTAGAATGTGAAAAGGACCCTGTGAAATCATGCATGTAGAGCACAGTGCTTGGCCAGAGTATAATAGCTGAAGAAAATGGACTTGCAGAGAGGTCCCCCAATTATCTTGTGGAACCAATTATCTTAGTTCCCCATTACCACACTGAGCTGCTATCAAAACTTGGATCAAAGCCACCGTCTTCTGGCTCCTAGTTCTGCTTCCATTTTAATAGGATACATTTGATATTCGAATCATCTCACTGGATAAATTGGAGATTAAATAAGAAGTTCAGCTATTTATGGCACTGTGGGGGGTTTTGAGGACATGTCTACAAATCTTTGATACTCCCTCCCTTAAAAGGTAGGATTTAATTCTTTTCCCCCTTAAGTTTGGACTGGACTTATTGACTGACTTCTCACAAATAGAAACTGCAAAAGTGATGGGATGTCATTTCTGAAACTAGGTTATAAAAGGACTGTGGCTTCTGTCTTGGGTGGCTCTCCTGCCCTCCTTCTTGAGTCACTCACTCTGGGGCACATCAAGACCCAACAGCCTACGGAGAGGCCTGTATGGTAAGGAATTGAATTTGGGACAAACATTTTTCCCCAACTGGGTCTTAAGATGACTGCGGCTTCCTGAGAGACCCCGAGAGACCCAGTGAAGCTGCTCCCAGATTCCTGACCCAGATGAACTATGAGATAATAAATATTTGTTGATTTAAGCTGCTGCACATGAGGTAATTTGTGACTACTGCAACATCTATATGTAGAATGGGGTTTGAAGCCTTATAGTTTTTTAATTTGATGTATGTTATAAATATGTCTCTGGTAGGCATCTCTGTGCCAGTGTGGCTGGGTCCTAGAAACAGCATCCCCAGATAGATGTATTCATGTATTTTTTAAGGATGAAAATTTCAGAGGACCCTGGTTGACTTCTGGGCAAGTCAGAGCAGGATTACTATATACCTGCAGTTCAGGTCCACATTTCCTTAGAAACATAGGCGATTTGCTGCTTTAGGAGAAACACCGAGAACCACTGACATTCTCTGATTTTAGGCCCAGGAAGAGAATTGGGCCTTGTTCTCCTTGATGCGGTCCTGAAATCAAGGAAGTTAAGTGATGGTGTAGCTGGTCAGTGACTGGACTGTTAAGGTTTTCCTCTTGCATCAGCGAAGGGCTGTTAAATTCTCAGCAACAGAAACTGACTCCAACTATTACACCAATGCCGAGATGCTATCAGGGACTTGGAGCTGTCTGAACATCTAGAAAGTAGGTGTCTGCAGAGAACCAGGAGTGAGAGTCTCCCTGCAACCATGAATGAACTGCAGTCATTTCTCCTGGCCTATAAAAAACAAGACTATGAGGAAGCCCAGGTGGGTGTGTTTTCTTGGGCTACCATAACAAAGCACCATGATGCAGGTGCTTCAGTCCATAGAAATCAATTATGTCACAGTTGAGGCTGCAAAGTCCATAATCAAGGTGCTGGCAGGGCCAACCTCCCTCTGAAACTTCTGGAGGAGGATCATCATTTCCTGGTTCCAGTTTCTGGAGGCCCCAGATGTTCCTTTGCTTGAAGAAGCATTGCTCCATCCTCCGCTTCTCTCTTCCTGTGTGTCTGTGTCCAAATCCTGCTCTGATAAAGACACTAGGCATATTGATTTGAGGCCCATCCCAGTAAACTTGTCCGATCTGATGACTTCTGCAAGGAACCCTGTTTGCAAATATATTCACAGTCACACCTGCCAGAAGTTAGGGCTTCATACCCTCTCTTCAGGGGACATGGTTTAACCCAAGGCACCAGGTAACTACAGCATCCTCAGCCTGCAGCACAGAAGTGAGCACAGGCTCCTAGGCTTTCTCATTCAGGCACCTGGATTTGTGCTTGGGCCACACTGTGGGCAGTTCCCAAAGCTTTGCTGTTAGCTGCTAGAGGAGACACTTGCGAGGCCTGTTTTGGTGGATATGGCATACTTTCTCCCCACCTGCTTTAGAAAGTGGCTGGTGTTTAGGCTTGGTGAGGGTGACACAGACTTTACACAGATCACTGAGTGAGAAATCCTTCCTTACAAAAACATGTTAATGCCAGTTAAAAAGGAAGAAAGCAGGTCAGTACTAACCTGGATGGATATCCTGCTTGTGGGGAGAAAAGACTCTGGCATGAGCAGGCTTTCACAGAAGCTTCTAGAATGTCAGACTCTGTTAAGAAAATGTGTTTTGTTTTGAATTTTTTAATGGATATTCACAAAAATTTGAAGTTACAGAGGAAAACAAAGGTAATAAGTAACAAATATGCTTGCTATTAACTTAAAAAAAACTCGAGTATGCTCTATTTCATGTATTGATTGATTGAGTCATTGACTGGTTAGTGGGTTGATTTTCTGTTATGAAAATAACTTGGGAGATGGCTTTTGAATTCAAAAGAACTAATCACTCAAAGTCAGTATTAAAGGAGACTGAGATCTTGGTCATATTTGTATTTCCTAACTAGTTAACAGCAACTGGTTCCTCCGAAAATGTCATGTCTCAGGGATTCCTTGGGTGGATTATTTGAAAACAGGCTGTCTTAGTCTGATTTCTGCTGCTATAACAAAATGCAACAGACTGGATAAATTGTCAACAATAGAAGTTTATTAGGTCATTTTTCTGAAAGCTGGGAAATCGAGGATTCAGGGGCCTTCTTGCTGCATCAGATATGACAGAAGGGCCAGTAAGCACCTGTGAGACAGAGGGGACAGGAGGAGACCAGACGTAGAACAATCCCACTCTCTCAGTAATTGATCCACTCCCAAGATAATGGCGTTAACCCACTGATGAAGGTAGAGCCCTCATAAACTACCTAGTCACCTCCTAAGGGCCCGCCTCTTTATACTGTGACAGTGGCAACTCTGTTTCAACATGAGTTTTGGAGGAAGATTCACAGGGACTCTGGCATCTGAGCAGAGCTTTCCTGGCCTCTGTAGATTGTGCTCCTTGACATCGTCATCACCTTTTCCTCTGCACAGGGGAGGGGACAGGGGTGCCCTCAGAGCCACATGTGACTCTGGATGAATGACCACAGCTCATCCTTATGGTATTCCAGTCCCAGGGTCAACTGAGAAAATAGATGTTCAGAGAAGTGGGTTCATTTGTAGGAGGTTCTCCCCGAGGACTCCCACAGAGCCCTTTGCCACCCGTTAGGGTGCACCATGAAGCAGCAGCAGACCAGCTCTTCAGTTCTGTCGGGGAGGAACCTGGGGCTCTGGAACCTGGACAGGGAAGCATCCAAAGGATTTATTCGGTAACTGGCTAATTTGGGGCTAAACCTAGAGCTTCCTTTCCCACTTGTATGCATCTCTGTTTAGTCCATCACGCAGAGGCTGAGAGATAGGGGAAGGGGAGAATAAAGTCTTCTTTGGTTTAGGAATTTGGATTCAGTTAAGTGTTTGAGGAGGATCCACATAGGCATATCTGCATCCATTCTAACTTTCTGAGGGCCACTTTATATACTTTTTCATAGATCATTTTTTTTTTTTATAGTAGCACGAGGATGCACTAGAAAACATCCAAGCTTTAGGACCCTGAGGTTTGGAGTTTAGATTCTTCCTCTTTCACCAAGCAGCTGGGCAACTTTGGGCCTGTTGCTCATCCTCTCTGAGCACGAATCTTATTATCTGTAAAGAGATTACATCATGTGCCTCCTGGGATTGTTGTGGGATTTGAATGAGGTAAACAAAATTCTCAGAAGAGTGCTGGGCACGTAGCACGATAAGTGCTCAATAGATGATTTTCTTTCCCTTGCATATCTGGTACAGAACCTAAGACATCTATCTGTCTATTAGGGGTATGCTGGAAGAAACACGGCAGGCACAGGATTGAGACTCTTTACTCAGATTGTCATGACAAGCACTTAAGGTCATAAGGAACATTTCCGTGGAGTTATGTCGTTACTCACTTTAGGATAGAGGAAATGCATGATACTTTTTAAAAGGTTAATTTTTCTTCTTTCAAATCTGCCTGGAGGCTTACGAGAAATATGTGTAAAAATTTTAGATCAATAAATGCAACTTACCAAGTAAAGTCCAAGAGGGGAGGTTCCAGCCATTGCTATGGATGTGTGGGCCCTGGTAGGGTCTTGTGCTCCCGGTGGGGAGAGGAAGGAGGAGCCCACCCTTGGGGGTGGGCTCTGGGTGTCACCTGCCTGTCCCTCCGGCAGCGCCCCTCCTGTTTAATTGGAGTTTGGGCAAGGGCCTGTGAAGCCCACACCGTCTGGGGTCTGATGCCTGCTGCTTGATGTCTCATCTCCCACCCCGGGGCCTCCCCATCTTCCAGGGGGAGCAACTGTCTCTAATAGGGTGGCTGTGACAGATGCTGTGGGAATTCTGAGTTTGGGATAATGAGCTGTCATATGTCATTTCACTTAAACACAATAATACAAATATTTTGATCAAACATTTTCTCCAGCTGTTGAGCGAAAGCAATAAAAGCAGCAGGGAGTGCCAGTGAATTCGCTGTTTCTGAATCGCTTTACCCTTTCAAAGCTGTTGCCTATTAACTCTTCCTGTCTCTGTTGGTCTCCCAGCTCCTTTTCCTTGGCCCCTTACGGCATGCTGAGTCCAGGGTTGTAAATAAAGAGACCAAATTCAGGGATATGAAAGGGGTCAAATTGACCAGAGCTTTTATTAGACAACCCTGTCCCTTGGGCTGGCCTCGGAGCAGCTGCAGCTGCTGCAGACTCATAAACTCCGGCTTGGTCTGGCCCCTGCAGCGAGTCCCCAGATCCCTAAACCAGCCTCCACCTCCCTGCTCTGGGATGCAAACCTGAGCCTAACCTGAACCTAGGGGACTCCGATGGTCACACCCAACTTTTAGACAACAGTCTTTTAAGACTGTCTATCTTTGATGGCACCTGGCCCTTGGACCTTCCTCCTGGTTGGAGTCTGGTTGGACTTTGCTTTGATGGTTTTCATTGTGGAATTCTCCAGCCTCTTTCTATTTGCTCTCTTTGCCCTGATCTGGCTTCTGGAATTTCTTTCTTCGTTCTCTCCTGGCCAGCACTGAAGGCAGACACAGTGGAGGGTCAGATCTGGAGGGGTCTGAGAGCATACATGCCTGGGACTTTGCCCCAGTTCTACTTGCAACCTCTAGTCTCCTCGCCTCCTTTTAGTCTGTGGCCTCAATTTTAAAAGAGCAGTCTGACTCAGCTGTGCCACTGGGCTTGGTGTTTCTCATGCTGGCTGCCATTCAGAAAAGGAAACAGATTAGATGCTGCAAAATGCTTTCAAGCCAGCTGCTCCCAGTACTCTCTCTTCCCTCTCATTTGTTCCTGGGAAGTGAATCTTTCTAAACTAACCTGGGTTCCAGTGACCCTGACCCCATGGGCCATATTCTCTTCTCTCAGTTCAGTCTTTAAGCCCTGGCTGTGACTTGAAGCTACTGCTTCCACTTCCTTTGCTCAGATGTCTTCCTGCCATAAACAGAGAACCGCCCACCTCCTCCTGACCTGGAGCTCTCCTGTCCTCTCCTCTCTGCGGGCAGCCTGACTTCCCAGAGTGTGGGTCTCCCCTCTGGCCCGCCCTCTCCCAGCCCAGCTCCCTGCAGGTGCACACTCATCTCATGCTCCCTGCCCAGGCCCTGCTCAGGCCCTGCCCAAGCCCTGCCCCAGCTTCGTCATCTTTTACTTAAAACCACTTCCTCCCTCTGGCTCCTGGGAAACCGCTGGCTGCTGCTCCTCCAATATCTCTGTCATTTTCTGCTTCCACAGAGTTGCCCTCTCTACTCATCCCCTGCCTACTGGCTTCTGTCCAGGTGTGCTTTTATCATTCTGTACCCTGCCCCTGGCTGATGTCACTCACCCCATGAATCACCACCTGCCCTGTGATGCCATCTCCAACCTTGATCTCCAGGACAGACTTGGCTCTGGAATTTCACACTTGGGTCTGCCTCGCTGCAGACCTCTACCTGGAGCTTAGATAGATGCCAACATCCTCCCAGTCGCCATACTTTGCAGACTCAGCCTTCTCTTGCCTACCCCGTCCTTCTGAGCCACTGGCTCCCAGGACACCTCTGACACTCACTTGGGCCACAGCCCCGGGAGTCAGCCCCTCCTTCTTTCTTTCTCTTCCCACCTATATCCTTTATCCTTTTTTTTCCCTTATCAAGAGACCCTCTTTGACTCCATTTGCCTTCATTCCCACTTCCCTGCCTGGACTTTTGAACCTTATGTCTCTTGCTTTCCAACTGAATATCATCTCACGCCAATAATTCTCTCCATTACCACCCAAGCCCTATTTCCAAAAGTCATTATCTGGGCTTCTTGGTCACCTGAGTGAACCTCCCAGCTGATAGACACAGCCTATGGGGCCTGACCTCATTTTCTTCCAAGCCTTGCTAAAGAGGCAGTTCTCCATATATGGTCCCCACACTAGCAGCATCAGCATCACCTGGGAACATCCTAGAAACGTTAATTCTCTTGCCTTACCTCAGGTTTACTGAGACAGAAACTCTGGGGTGGGATTTGGCAATGTGCCCACCCCAACAGCCTGCTATTTGCATGTTAACAAGCTCTGCAGGTGATTTGCGGGAATGTGAAAGTTCTGACCTGCTCATGGGTCACTGAGCATTTCTTCTGCTCTGAGTGTGCCCTCTGTCTGTAGTATCTTCTCCACATCCTGCTCATCTTTCCGAACAATGCTTGTTTCAAAGGAAAGCAGATCTCTCAGACCCTCTTCCCTCCTCTGTTTCCTACCCTCTGCTCCCCTGTGTGCTCTTGTTCCAGAACACATTCCTTTGAGCTCCTGGAACTGTTGGTGGCTTGTGATTCAGTGTCTGCATGCTCCCTTTCCCTCTGGGGTTTCCTGGACATAGGCTTGCCTCTTAGTTTCTTGAAGCTGGCATGGGGCCTGGGACTGTGAGTTGCTGGAGAGGTTCCCACACCTACAGTGAATCTATTCTTATTTATTGATGTATTTCATGGTGACTTATCAAGTCCTAAGGTATCAGGACAGAAGCAGCTGATTCTAAATTGTCCTATCAAAATTCTAAGATTCAGATGCCAGAAGAGCTAAGAACACTTGTTAACCAGCCTAGCAGCATGAGGAGCCCTACTGTGATTCCTTCATCAGACTTCCCTGAAGCCCCAGAACACCTGTTGAACCCTAGGCTCTCCAGGGTCCTTCTCCCCTAACCATTTACCTCACCACCCTTCTCTCTGTTCCTTAGCAAGATAATGCAGGATTGCATTTAATTTTTGGTCTTTTCAGCGTTGAAGACTGAGTTGTATCTTTGGTGCTCAGTCCTGAGTTTATTTGGGAATGTGGCCCTTTTGCGATTTTGACCTCCTGAGGCCCCCTAGCTATGGAAAGGAAAATACACTTTATTCTCTGGACACTATCATTTCTCTTATAGCTCCCAGAAAGGACCATTTCCTTACTGTTAAGATTCTCCATTATTGTGTGTGTGTGTTTTTTTCTTTTGTAGATTTATTACATTAGCATTTAATTACTCTTCATGACAGTATTAAATTTCATGAGTGATTTATAGTTTTAATAGAGACTTATATGATTTATTGCAGTTGGCATTTGAGGTTTACCAAATCCTTAAGAGCCAGGAATACTGGAATTGCTTAATCTGACCCCATCCAGCACAACCACAACATGGGTGAAACCCCAAATTCAAATATAATAGAGATGGCCACACCGCCTACCCCATTTTTATTTGATTTGCTGTCTACCATTTTGATGTGTGTGTGGGGAGATGATGGGATATAAATGTGTTCTTAAATATAAAAGAGAGAGGAACTCTTCTGTTATTAAAAAAAAAAATGTCAAATAGTTTCCTTCTTGGATGGGTTGCTATGATCTGGCATCTGTTGGTCACTTGAGGAACTGGCCGTAGTGGATCCCCAGGTGCTCTTGAGCTGCAAGGGCCTCAAGAAATCTGGTGACAGGCATGGAGCTCTTTCTCTGTCTTCAGAAGGGTTCCAAGGACAGAGCAATGTGCTGAGTACCCTGCAGGACAAAGCCAAGGCTTGCTTGCTTTGCAACAGACACCTTCAGGTCTCAGTGGGCTGCAAACCCTGCTCCTGCTCCATCCTGGGTTCTGTGACAAAGAGGAGCTCAGACCCTAAGTGGCTTATAACTGTCCCCCAGTGTTTTCTGTGCACCCTGCATCTTTGTTGAGAAAAGCTTTGTCTCCCTCTTCCCAAGTGGAATTCTGAGAACACATCACAGGCTTAGTCCTCCTGCCCTGGTCCCTGCCTTGAATTTCTTACCTGTACATGCATCCACCTATTGCTCCAGCCCAGGTGTTTTTCCTAGGCACCGCATGCAGCTGTTGCTAAAATGAATATCATTTCAAGGAGGTGTGGCTTTGTTATTTTAACTGGGGATGGGGGAAGAGGGAAGCTTTCACTTTCCCTTTTTCACAGATGACTTTATCCACTTGTACTTCTAGGGAAAGGGGAAAAAAAAAGGTGTACTCTTGGATTCTGCCTTCTCCCTCTGGGGTAGTGTGGATAATCCTCTAGGGCCCTTGGCTGAGGGGCAGATAATCTCTCTGGGGTTATCTGTTAATTACCAGTGAATGTGTGAAGTATTTGTGAAAAGGCTTTTGAAGTGAGCTCCACACGCTGCTGTCCGCTGCTGTCTGGGCTCCAGCACAGCCCTCCTTCCCAGGCAGAGGGTTTCTGGCCCAGCTTGGTTCCCCCTCAAGTGCTGGTGGTATGCTCTTGCTAAATTGTTTGCCTTTCTAATGAAGTGAACTGTTTGTTTGACTCTGCGGTGGAAGGTATTTAACCAGTGACTAAAGTAAACGTTGGAGACATTCAAATAAGCCATGCATATCTGCTTTGTGAAGGGAAGGAAAATAGTTTGGCCTCCCTCACCTCCGGGAAGAGTCGTTAAGGAACTGTTTAAATAATAAACTGAGCAGAGGGAGCGGATATTGCTGCAGCCCAGTCTGGGGCTTTTGTGCTAGCCCTGGCTGGCCTGGGAATTCCTCTGTAGCAGCCACGAGGGGAGGAGAGAGCTGCTCAATTCTTGCAGTTAGTAATTGTGATTTATTTATGTGTTGCGGGACTTCTGTTTCATTCAGTCTTGATTAAAACAAGGCCAATTAGCCCTCAGGATGGCGGGCAAATGGCGGGATGACTTTGTCAGCAATGGCCAAGGCCTTGTTTGCAGCAAATGGATCACCCTGGAGTGTATGCCTGTGTCCTGTTAGCCTGGCTGGTCCTTAGTGCTTGTGAGAGCAGTCTGAAGTATGGGGCATGCAAGGCTAAAGTGGGGACCCCACGGAGGTAGGGCTGTATTGCTGGCCAGGGCCTCTGGGTGAGGGTGGAGTGTGAAAGCTAATGGGGCCGTTCACAAGGATGCCTTTTAGCAGCTTTTAGTGTTTGTTGTACACAAGGGTGATGCAGAAAAGGTTGGAAATAGGAAGTATAGTCGGACTCAGGACTGCTACACAGATTGTGAGACTCAAGGCAAAATGCAAACTGTGGGGCTCTTGTTCAAAAATTATGAAGGAAGCATTTCAAGATGGCGACTGAGAGCAGAATATTAAACCAAATTTGGGATCTTCTGAGTGTCGGCCAGGGCTGCAAACAGGTCCTACCCATGAAGCCAGGGATCTGCAGTTAGGCAGATCTGGACTCCAAACCAAGCTTAGACATTTCCCACCTGAGCGATTTTCATTTTTATTTTCTCTGGCCCATTTTCTCATTTGAAAAATAACGATACTAATGCCTACTTCCTTGATCTTTCATGTGGTATGAACAAGAAAGTATATGAAAAGTGTTTAGCATAGTCCTTAGTATCAACAAATGCTAAACAAGTGACAATCATTTTTTAAAAAATAAATATGTGTCTGTAGCATTTCCCCCCCGCCTCTCCACGTGGTTCAACTGAAGACAGTGTGTGGTTGCTCTGAAGTTCAGGAGCCAGAGTAGGTCCTGGCCCCAGAACTTACTTAGGGATGAAGATATGCAGAACCCTTCTTGTGCCTCATGATCAGTGAGGGCTTGAGGACCAAGGAGCTGAATGCCCTGAGCCATCAGATTACCTGCAAAGCTAAAGATGCCCATATAAAGCTGTTACTGACAAGTTAACTGGATGTTGGTATTGAAGGAAAAGGACTGAGAAATAAGTCCTTAAGTGTGCCTGCTTCAGGATTTATGGACCACTTTCACATGCATCACTCGTAGTGCCTTGAACAACTTGAGTAAATAGGACTGAGTCTCACTGGCTTTATTTTATGATGAAAAAGATCTGTATTATGATCCTGGTTGTTATTGTAATTTGTTTATATGGAAAGCTATAAAATATAGTTTAAAATGGGGAATGTTTCCAGCTGCTGCAGATGCAATGTAGAGCAGATGGGTTGTAGTGAGAAGGGTGCACCCAGCTAAGGGTCACAGGATGGGATGCATCCCTCTGTGTACTAAATGTTGACTTCATCCTAGTTTTGGAGAAAGGGAAACTAAACAGAAAGGATGGTGTTTCTGAAGATCCATTCTGAGAGGAATATTTTGTATAAATATACACTGGCGCCAAGGTGACCAACAGATCCCCATCAATTAGGTCTATTGCCTCCTATCAGTTATTAAATCTATGTTTTTAAATACACTAATAACCTCATCACGCCTTTAATTTTTAGTAACACTTGCAAACAGCAGAGAAGTATGGGAAGCAGTTTTGTTTTCTAGAAATGTTCGTAGATACCACTCTGACAAGTGGCAGCTCATTGAGGAAGTATAGGATGTGGTCATCTTTGTGAGGGTGTGACCACTCTTTCCAGGGACAAGCATGTCTAAGCGTTGAGGCTTCAGTTCCTATGATGAATGTGTTCTCAGATGAACCAGGTGGAGATACAGACTCCAGAAATAGACCAGTTTCTCTGTCCTCAGATGCCCATGGGAACAAATGGACACCATTGAGTTTCGACACCTGTCAAAGTTTATAAAGACTGAGCCTCAGGTGGTTAGTCTGGAAACCAGAGATCACTTTGGGTTACCAGATGGAGATCTCCAGATGGAGATCATATAGACATCAGGAGCCTGGGCCTGTGTAGATGATGCAGACAGCTTCTGGGTCCTGACCAAGGGTCTCTGGGAGAGGCGGCAGAGAGGTCACCAGTTGAGGCACATGTAGGGGAAGTGGCAGGAGAGCTTGAGGCTTCAAGAGGTAGATAGCCAAAAAAACCTCTGCTCACTAACAGCAGTTTTGGAACTTTTGCCCTCTCCAGGAAGGAGAGTCTTCAATAACACCCAGCTGAATAGATAAAAGGATTTGTTGACATTTCCAAATCTGCATCCCTCCCACAATCCTAAAACAGAATATTGGACATTTGAATTCCTCTTGGATTGAATGAGCTGTTTAGTTTGCCTGGACTTTAGGAAACAGCAAGGGAAAGAATGGGAAATGAGTGGCCTCTGTGCTTGGTGGGTATGGTGGACTTGGGAGACTCAGGGTGAGGTGCCTCTTAGACATCCAAGGGCAGCAGATCAGAGATAATCTGAAATTTGTTTCAGCATTTTGAATAGAATTAAGCTGAGAATCAGGATACGAAGCTGATGATAGTGATGAAGGGTAGCTAAGGAGAAAGTAAGGCACAACATGAACTTCAGAGAGTGGAGCTTGGAGTCATTCTGAATCAACATGCAGGCAGCTGTGTGCTTTGTATCTGCACATTCACTAACATGTCTAGGGCTTCTGCAGGCCTGATGAGGGTTTAGGAAGGTGCTCTCAAGCAGAAAGACATTTTAGGTTACTTCAGGTGATGCCATTTAATATACGACCACATTTAATATAAGTCTTTGTAGAATGTGTGACTAATTCTTAGTGGCTAATACAGAATTCCAGGGGGAAGGAGAAATATGAGAAACATAGGGAATGTTTTCCTACTTGCACTCTTAGGAGCCACGGATATGAAGGGGATTTTTTTTCCCCTCTAAGCAGAGGGGATTCTCGCTCTTCTCTCTAGTTTCTTTGCTTATCCTTGCAAGGGAAGCATGCTTTATTATTTTACAATCATGGTGGAAGAAGCACTTAAAATAAACTCTTTGCTTAAAAGCTTTGTGTGTTCCTGCAAACAATGATGCTTCATAGACAGTGAAAGTTCAGAGTTTAAGGGACAAGAAGTGAAGCCTTTTAATGCTCCCAGTGTGCAATAAACATGCTGGAATTTCAATGGATTCCAAAGGCGTAACAATAATAGCATTAAGAACAGGCTAGGTCCTTTGATGTTATTGACAAAAAAGGGGGAGGCGGGGGCAAAGGGGCCCCTGTCATTTCTGTCATGAGCTTTTAAACTTTTGACCTCCAACCTTTTGTGTCAAAGAGCTTTTTCCATATGGGCATTAGCAGCCTGCTCAAGTAGCCTGAATGCACTGGAGCATCAACATTTCCTTGGTGGGAAAAGACTTTTGGAGTCTTGGAGAGGTCCCAATGTGGGCTGTTATTGCTGAGGGCCCACCATTGTCTGCCCTGTTGTAGGAGTGGGATGGGGTGAGGTGGTGAGGTCCCACATAACGTTATACACTGTTCAGCAGGCAGCAGAAAGTCTGGCAGACTAGAAGGTGAACTTCAGAACTCTAGGATTTGGCTCAGGATGTATAGGAATCTGCTCAGCATTGACCCTGTGCATGCCCCGAACATAGGGAATGCATGAAAACCTGCATAGGATTCCCAAGAGAAGGTGGGCCTCTCCCTCTGGGTTCCAAGTTGCCAGTTGCTGGAGGCCTGTTAGGTGGATGGAAGTGCCCTGCAGAGCCCAGGAGGGACAGCTGCCTGGGCTACTGCTACCATTTCATGGCCCTGGTTTCTTGTCTTCCCTCCCTATCTTCATTTTTTTTTCTATAGCAAACATTTATTAAGTATTTATGGGGATACAAGAATAAGGGAGTGTCTTCTGCTCTCACAGCCCAGATAGCCAGGGAAGAGCGTACACATTCTGACCTCACTGTGTGTGTCACGTGGGGCTCATCAGCACATTGCCCAGCAAGGATAAAGGGACCTGGTAAATGGAATGCGTTGTGCTCATCCCCTCAGCTGGGATTCCCATTAGTTGTTCAGCCAATAAGTATAATCTATGTGAGGGAGAATGTTCCAGTACAAAAACAAGGGCCTAGAGTCTAGTGAGAGGGAGGGATGGCAAGGACAGGCAGTGGGTTCTACAGGTAGCGTGCACATAGAGTTCTAGAGGTAGCTCTTATGGTCCCAGCTCATCCAAATTGTGAAGAGGGGAGGAAGAAGTGTGCACTCCCATGGGCCATTCAGTTAGCTTGATTGAGGAGGTGGCACTAGCATTGGACCCTAAAGAGATGTAAGAGCTGGAATAAGAAAGAACTCTTTCTCAACAGAGGGGAGAAGGTAAGCCAGGGACATGGATGGCTGCCCAAAGAGCATGAGCTGTAAGTGCCAAAGATGGCTCTAAGTTGTTGGACTCAGAAGGTCCTTTTATAGAAGTTGGGCTGGACCAGACAAGCTTTCCTAAGAACCACAGATTTGGAGAGAAGAGCAGGACATGGGTGTGGGGATGCACAAGTCTGGGTTTGGGGATGTAAGTCTGGGGAGTACAGTAGCTGCCCTTACCCACAGATGAATTGTTCCTGTTTTTTCTTGACATACATACCTGTGATAAAGTATAATTTATTATATGTATTATAAATATATATATATATAATTTATAATTAGGGTAATGTAAGAGATTAGCATTAATAACTAATAATAAAATGGAATAATTAAAACAATATACTGTAATAAAAGTTATATTAATGTGAGCTCTTTCTTAAAATATCTTTATTGCACTATACTATATTTTCAGACAATAGCTCACCATGGGTGCTAAAACTATAAATAAGAGGGAAATCCTAAATAGTTCATATAAAAAAAAAGATAAAAATCCTAAACTCTGACAGCATTGGAGTTAGAGGTGTGGCTCAGTGTTAGAGTGCCCTGGGTTTGATCCCCAAAATAATGGGGGAGGGAGAAAAGAAGAAGAAGAAGTAGAATGTCTAAGAGCGCTGACATTGGAATCAAGAAGATCCCTAGCTCTGCCACTCTCTTCCCTTATGACACTGGGCAAGGTCCTTACCCAGTTTCCTTATTCATAGTCATAATACCTACTTCTCACAGTCATACTCTTAAGAGGAAATAAATGAAATTATGATCTGAAAGGTTTTGTATAGTGCTTAACACATTTCAGAGTATTGTGTGAATGGTACTTATGCTTGTGGTTGATTTTATTATTAGTCTTCACTATAAATGGGGCAAACCTTGAAAGACCTATAGTTATTGATTGAGCAGAACTATAAGCTGGGTAGATGGTGTAGATTAAAGGGGAGAGTCAAAAACCTAGTCTCCAAGGATTTCTTGTATCACTTTGAGCAAAAGGAATATGGGTATCATTTATTTCACAGCTGGTTTTCTGTTGTCTTCAAAACATTTCTGGAGGTGGTCTTTGATGAGACGTCTCACTGACTGGTGACATCATTTTCTTGTGGAATTGGGGAGACGAAAGTAAACCTGCAGATGCTCTGAGTCTTATCCCACCCTGGGTTTGTGTTGCTTGACAGCTGCTCCAGGTTCTTGCTTCAGGGTTGAGAATGGTACTGGGGCACTATGATGATGTCAGGATTGCTGTCATGTTTGGGGTGCTGGTTCCAGTGTCCTCTGGTATTGGGATAGAAAGAACATCAACAACATCTTAAAACCATAGTTTTATAGGACATGGAATAGGTCATTTAACTCATCTGAACATTTAACTTATCTTTAGTTCTCAGGATTATCCTGATAATAGAAAATAAGGACAAATAAGACTTGGAATAATAATAAAGCTTTTGGAGGTGCTGATTTTAGTGTTGTCAAGAAGATTAAATAAGAAAATGTATGTAAGTTTTATGCAATATTAAGCACTATGTTTCTTTCACATTTCCTTACTTACTGCTAATTTTGCAGCTTTGAAAAAATTCCTAAAAGATCTTTTTAATGTTGATTTATTTTGGTTAGAATGTAGCTTCTATACCTCATTTTTGCTGATTGATAGTTAACTAACTAAATTAACCAGGCATCTCTGAGTCCATTGACTCTTAGGCTTTAGTTGTTGAATCTGAGATAGCATACACATTCCAGGGAAACATTTTATCTTCTACTTTTGTTTCATACACAGTAAGGATCCCAACATATATATTTAGAACTATGAATCTGACTTTTCAATTCTGCTGTACAAAATGTATTGTTATTGATAAAATAATTTGTAACTTGTGACCAATTTCCATCTTCTAATTTCCAAACTTATTTGTTGTCACCAAAAGTACACCATTAGTATAGTTCAAAGTGAGTGGATTTGTCAGTTTTCAGTGTAGTAGTTCTTCATATGTTTTCATGTGATTTCCCTCAGAGATTTCTGCAGTTTAGGTATAATGGCTACGAACCTTCTTTAATTTCTCTTTGCTACCTTTCCCTCTCGTTATTTTTTTCCTCTCTCATCCTGGCAGGAAAGCTGGAAGCAACAAAAATGTCACGATTGCATATATATGGGATCCTAGGCAGAACACATCCCAGAGACTCTGGATGGAAGAATTTGATTGGTTGACCCACAAGGAGATGTGGTTTTGCTTCTGCCATTGGGCATCCGATAGATGTGCTCTTTGGGCTGGAAACATGCAAATTTAGATGTTTCCAGAAAGGGAAATTATTTGCTCACTACCCAGAACACATTTGAGGTGGTAAAGAGAGAAATTTCCTTTTTCAATTCACTTGCAGAGAACTGTTTATTACTTGTGAAAAACTTGTAATTATTTGTTAAGAAGCATAGCGTAGATTCAACTATTATAAAAAGTATCAGTCTTAGTATGACCAGAGTGTAGTGGGAGGTAGCAGTTAAGTCTAAAATATTAATTAAATTAATTTGATATGCATACATACTTGCACAGAATAAGTGATAGAAAGCTTTCATCTTGAATAGTAAGGAATGCCCTTGAATGTATATATGTGTGTGTGTATATATATATATGGAGTCAGGACTGTTGGGGCATTGCCAGAAGTAAAATATGGTAGGGTTTTTTTGTCATTAATTATTTTTTAATATAAATTTTATATGTTTTACTTAATTGATGAAGCAAATTTACAAATGTTAAGCAATCATTCCCATGATTTACTAGATTTCTGGTCAATTTCATCCATTATTATATATATATTTTTAATATTTAGTTGTCAATGGATCTTTACTTATTTTTATGTGGTGCTGAGAATCAAACCCAATCCCTCATACATGCTAGGCAGCCACAACCTCAGCCCTCCATTATCTTTTTTTTTATCTTAGACTTTATGTACTCTTTATAAGTTTTGCTAAAATCAGATGTGTCTCTCTTTAATAATTATTAGTATGGGATGCTTTTTACTCTAAAGTTATTTTTTAAAGTCATATATTGTTGGAAAATAAGAAAGTGTGGCATTTAAAGTAACACAAATGTCATGTTATCAAAGACAGGTATCCATACAGAAAAAAATTAATGAGTGATTTTATTTTCCTGAAATGTAAGTTTCTGAAAATTACTTCATAGTGGTATTCTAGCAGAGGATTTATCAAACTTTATCTATAAAGAGCCAGGTATTGAATATTTTAAGCATAACTCTGCCATTGTGCAAACACAGCTCTAGGAATAGGTAAACAAATGAACACAACGGTATTTCAATAAACTTTAATTACAAAAATCGGACCATGTGCAATAGATTTTATATCCTTCTGTAGCATACACTCTCCAAATTAAGGCTACTGTCATGGTATAAAGTGACAAAATAGTAGTGTTTTGTTTGTTTGTTTGTTTGTTTTTTTAATGTAGAACATCTATAAGATTTTTAGAATATACTAGAACCACTGTAAGTTTTCTTCTGGAGGGTCATATAATTAAGATAGTCCCTTCTAATGACTAGAGAAGTTTTCATTTCCACATGATATGCATATGAATTCAAAAGAAATATGCCTCATGCTTCATGGGATAATGCTGTGGGGATGCCAGCCAGGTTCACAGCTATCCTGTGAGGTAGGACATCTCAGAGTCCAAACTCATAGCAAGCCATAAAGGGCCACCTTGCTCAAGCCTTGTTGCTCCAGATCCTTCTAGTCAAATATCTCAGGTTATCAGAGCAACTACGTCAGCTTCTTTCTGCTGCTCTGTTGTCTAGAGACAGGAATAGTAGGACATCTGACTCATGAGTCCAGCTGGGTCCTGGAGTCAGCCCCTAGTGACAATGTCTCTCTTAGATGACTGAGTCCTGGGAAAGTTCCTGCAGGCACGGATGACTGGAGATGCCTGCATCAGGTTGGAAAGAGGCAGTGATAAGGCTTGGGCTATGTCTCTGCTATCTCATTGGACTGGGTTTCTTGGCAGCGGTCTACCCCTCATCTCCCTGAAGGCCTAATTTTTTAGAAGATGAATGGTTATTTTGATTTCAACTTAGTGGATGTTATATTCGGGAACCCATGTGTGTTTGTAATGGGATACTTGTGCTGATGGCAGGTGATGAGTCTGAGGGTACTAGTCATTCTTATGGGTGGGGCTAACCCTAGCACCAGGAAAACAATCTCTAGCTCCTGTGTAGAATGAATCCTGTGGCCAGATACAGACCCTTTCAATATTTAAATGAGCCAGGAGAACTTCTCCACTGGGTACTTCACTCCAGTGGATCTCTCTTGTGCTGTTTCCTGGGCACTGTCAGGCTGCTCAAGTATCATTTGGTGAATTACTCCTTCAGGGCACTTACTGAGGAGACTTTGATCTCTCTTTTTTAATCTACAATTTTTGTATGTAAATTTCAAACCTTAAAAGACAGTTTCCCAGGATGGCATCCAAGAGATCTTATAGCCTGAGGATACTAAAACTATTTCTTAGGAGAAGGATGCAACTGAAGATAAATCTCCAAGTGTCTTTCTTGGTTATTCTCTTGCTACAGGTTTTATGATCAACCCAGGCTGTTGTGAAGAGACCTAAAAATCAATGCCTCTCATTCTTAATGAGACCCTTAATGCTTAGTACGATGACAGCCAGTGTGAAATTGAATACTGACAACTCTACCCAGCACAAATATTTTTACTATGCATTTCAATTTAAACATGTGTCAAGTCAATTACATATATATAGGGTTTAAAGACTATTGCACTCAAGGCTTGGGTAGTACACACTCTTCAAATCTCTGTTCAGTATAAGAGGACTCTGGTACAATAGGCAAGCCTCTTGCAAGTCTGTAATAAATCATCTTTGCAACCATAAGCATGTACAGTTGACTGCTTACCACTGTTCCACAGACCCGCCCCCACCTGGTAGAATTTTAATTCCCTCAGTAAAATTGATTCCACCAGTTCTGCACATTATTCTCCCTGTCTTCCATTTAGCGCGTTAGTTTGCTGACAGTAGAGTACACAGCACTTAGCAGCTGGTTTGTGGAACCATCAGTCAGGAAATTGTATGATAAATAGGAGGTAGCCAGGTTTAGTGGCACTTCCTTCTGCTTCAGCAGTTTTCGCCTGACTTTGGAGAAGTCATCATGTGGTGTTTTGTCAAGGGCCAGGGCAGGAGATGGCTGCTGTGCGGTAACTTATTACACATACACTTGAGTTATGATGCGCCACAGCTGCGCTGCTCATGTGTAAATAATAAACCGAGAGGCGGATAATTACGGTGGCTGCTGGCGACAGGAGCCTCGTCTTGTCATGTGGGTTTTCTTGGACAGCTTTTTGGGTCTGTGATCGAACATGCTGCTGATCCACGTAGAAACGACAAACGGAGACGGGAACCCAGTGTTTGAGGATTCAAGAGCATCTTTTGCGAAACAAGTGAGGGTTAATGTTACGTGTTGCTGTGCGTGGCAAATGCTCACACTGCTTTCTGTTCTTTATTAATTGTTTGGGGCTATGGTCAAGCATGTCTTGAATTGGAAGAGGGGTGTTTCATTGAGTTTTTCCAAAAAGTGGATTCGGAGGTGTGATTTCCACTAATGACCCACACAAGCTACAGTGGTTCAGAGACTTCAGCTGGACAGGAAATACTTGTTTTAAACTTAATCGAGAGGGAAAGAGAAACTGTGAAACACTTAAACTAAAGCCAGATGTCTTTTGGTCAAATCTGATCATATCCATTAATTTTCTGTTCTTTATTTAAACCTAATTCCAGAATGCACAATTCATAATAAATTTCCTTGGAACATAAACACTGTGTAAACAGCATTACAGGATGCACCAGATACTTTCAATCAGAATTAACTTTGAAACTCACAAAATGCTATTGGGTTCAATAGTTGAGAAATGGCTACTGAATGCCCCAGTCATTGTGTTTTATATTTTCCTCTCAATTTTTTTTTTTTTTTTTTTTTTGCAGTGCTTGGTCACTTTCTCTTTAATTCTGAAGAGAGAGAGAGAGAGACAGAAGAGAGAGAGAGAGAGAGAGAGAGAGAGAGAGAGAGAGAGAGAGAGAGAAAGTGAACCTAAATCCTGAAAGAATAATTTTGTGGAAATGAAAAGATGGCAAAGTCTCTTCAATGTCACTGTTAGCATAGGTTTTCCTGGGGGAAGAGATTTTTATGCTGCTTGGGTACTCTTCATTTTATAGGATTAACTGGTTAGTCTTCATCCCTATGCACATAACCACTGTAACTTTGTTATAAATGTTCACACACAAGATAATGACTGTTATTTCCTAGATATGGGAGGCATATATTAAATGTGGAATAGATTCACACATTAGCCCTATGTGTATGAAATGCCTGCTTGTGCTTTTTCATAATTCATAGTTATGTTAACAATTAAAAAATCCAGAAACAGTTACTATCCACTTATCTGATGGAGAGAATTTAATTATGAAAAATGTATCAAGAACCAAAACATAGAGAAGTAAAATTCTTCTACCTCTGATATAGTTGTCACAATGTTCCTCAAAACAGCCTTATAAATGGTGGTGCACTGAAGAAGCCCTTAGGAGGTGGATCATATTTTATGAGTGCCTAATTTACCTAGGGTTCTAATAAGTTTACTTCTCTGTTTCCAAGAGCAGGGTGATATGTATTAAGTGAGAAGTCTGTTTGCATCAGCAGGGACAGCTTTTAGGTGTGGAAGAGAAAGTAGAGCCATCCCCATATTTGATGGCCATCTACCTTACCCCAGATTTGAATCCTATTAGCATGGGTTTGTTTCAAAATTTAAAATCAGGAAACATTCACTGAGTATTTATTAGACTTGCAAACTAGTATCAAAGATTATGTCACTCAGTTTTGTTATTTTAAGGAGGATGAATAATTTTCAAGAAAAATGGTTAAATAAAATACAATGATTTAGCCAGGTATGGTGGCACATGCCTGTAATCCCAGCAGCTGCAGAGGCTGAGGCAGGAGGATCGCAAGTTCAAAGCCAGCCTCAGCAAAAGTAAGCTGCTAAGCAACTCAGTGAGATTGTAAAATACAAAATAGGGCTGGAGATGTGGCTCAGTGATCCAGTGCCTGAGTTCAATCCCTGGTAACTGGTACCCGCTCTCCACCCCCAAAAATAGAATGGTTTAGCTCTCTTTGGGTGACATTGATTGCTGGAGTTAGGTGCAACAGGGAATTTGCCAACATTGCTGGATGAACTTTAACTTAATAAATCAACTATTAATATTTGCATTACAAAAGAACTGACCCCCTACCTTCTTTACATCCTTAATGGTGAGCTTAAAATGCAATTAATTTTTTTCATATAAACTTTATGAAATGTCTTAACACGTTATAAATGATTGGACAGTTAGTGTTTTCCTCACTTGTTGAATTTCCAACAAAAAATATGATATGGTGCATGTCATATCACAGTGACAATGATTTGATAGTACCAACGTGATTCCTTCCTTTTTTCCATACCACTGCATCCCTCCTTCCCCAACCTTATAACAAGCACAGAATATATTTGAATAAGAGTGTCATTTTTCAGTATGATCTCCCTCTTGGACTATTTTCTAAGTCTTAGATACAGTGGAACATTGACAAAATTATAACTTTGGGCCTCTTCCTGGCACACAGCTTCTATCAATGTGATACCCATAGTTTTTACACTCTTATTTTTTTCTCAATAAACAGACTTATATTATCAAAGGATAGTAGCAAGAGTAAAGCTAAAACAAGGGAGGCAATCTGTATTAAAATTATTTTTTAAATATTTGTTATGCTCACATTCTAAAAGATGCTGGCTGAAAAACATTTGGAAAATTGAAGGATGTTCAGGGAAGAAAGTTGCAACCACCTGGATTCAGCAGAAGTGTATGTAGTGGTCATCCACTTATCCACTTTCTCTTATGAAAATGAACACTTGGAGTGTGTGTTGCCAACCTCAGGGGATGAGGTCCTCATCCTGGCTTTTGGACACCTCCCACACCCCACAGCCTAGTCTTCTTCCAATGGTCACCCACAACTTGTTCATAGGACCCCATTTGGATTGTCCTTACAGCCTGTTTTCCTCAGCCCAAGAAAAAATCTTGAGGCTTCTAGAGGTAACTGAGAACCATTCTGAGGCTTGTTTGGTACACATATCACCTTCTGAGGTGCTGGAGATGCCTGGGTTACCACGATGACCAGCTGTGATGGGCTCATATTTGAAGAAGTTTCTGCACGTTTGCTGTCATTATCAGTCTTACAGCTGTGGAGTCAAACTTCCAGGTTCAATCTCCTTTATCTTGTTTCTTGAAACTTGGGAGAAGCCTTAGTATCATTACAAAGTATTGGTCTTGCTTCTAATTATAAAATCTCCTAAAACTTTTCATTTTTTTAAAGAGTACATCAACTACTTTTTGAAATAAAAATTTATTTTCAGATGTGCAAGAGATGATGAATATCAGTTAGGAAGTGCCAAGTGGTGTAAAGGAGCTATTAGAAGGCACACAGGACCCAGGAACTAGTGACCAGTATATGAGAGGAAAGGGAGGGGCGGGTTCTGAGGCCAAAGCCAGTGTTCAGGCTACACTGTTAGGAACCCCCTGCACTTGCTCTAAATTCCCTAAGTCTATGTGAATCTGCTCATCTCTCCCATCTAGGCCCTCAATCTTTCTCTGGCCAGGGAGAAAAAAAAAAAAAAGTGTGTGTATGTGCACACAGAGTATAGCAAAAACTTCGGATTGTTAAAAAATAAATAAATTTTAAAAATAGCAATGGCATGGGAGACATGAGACTAGTATTTATATTATGATGCCTTTGTCTAAAATTTACTGGACAGTATAATTTTTCCGCATTGGCTTTGTGGCTCCTTTCAGTCTTTGCTTCTGGGCAACTTTTCTTCTAGAATAGAAGCTATGCCTTTCTTCTTCTTACTTTCCTCCCTGGGATTTAGTGGGACTGTACTTTTTCTGAGTGGGTATGTAATATTCACCCAGACATTCTCACCTCAATGAGCCCAGTCATTAAATTTCAAGAGTTCTTTCAGAAATTCTAAAAGTAGATTCAGCCTCAGTAGTGAAGATAGCACGGCAGTGTCACCTCATGAATTGAAATGCTGTTTCCAGGTGTTCCTCTTATGTATGGTGGACTTTCTTTCTTTTTCAGACCCTCCTCATCTTTTTCCTGCCTTCCACCCTCCTGTGCCAATTGATGCGAGACATCATGAGGGCCGTTACCATTATGATCCGTCTCCTATTCCTCCATTGCATGTGTAAGTATTAAAACTGTACCCATTAATGAAATGGAACAAAATACCAGCTTTGATGAGCTCAGGATGTTTTCTTAATGGCACATCTACTGAGCTTTAAAGATGTGATAGAAGTATAAGATTTACTTCTGAAATGCAGCAGGTCTATCTGTTTCTAGATTCACTGAAGCAAATCCCTGCTGTTTCTTGAGGAATGCCTGTCACACTAGGTAGCTGGCAAGTATTTCCTATATATTTTGCTGACGTGTGTTCTGTGAGCCATAAATACAAAATTAAAAATTAGAGGTTTACTGTAAGAGTTAGCTCTGAGAATATGTATTTGGTCAAGATTAGGTTTGAAGTTTTTCATGCTAAAATTTTCATCAGAAGAAATGCCTGTCCTGGGGATCGCAATGAATCATAATGAAATTTTTATGGTAAATTTTCATAGCCCCCATGGTATGTACACCAACAGTCACTTGATTGATGGCAATGTCACCCAATACAAAATGGTAAATGTGATCGAGCACATGGTTTACACAAAGATAAAGGAAAGAATGGTGGTGATTATGTGTATTATAAAAGGAAAAAGAAACCTGAATATCATCTCCCTTGGTTTGAAAGAATAGTAGATTTGCAAACTAAAATAGTATTTATTTGGAGTACTATCTAGAAAACCGTCCTACACTGTAGTAATTGGAGCCATTCTCTGGGAGGGGCCGTCCTCTGCTAATGGCTTGATATACACATTTAGTCATATGTAATAATCACCCTTCATTCTGAGACAGTAAAGTTAAAAAAGCACAAATAATACTTTGAAGAATAATGCTGGTTATTTAGATGGTAGATTGCATCTCCCTGGCTATTAGTTACAGCTGTGTAATTACATATTATGCTGAAGAAAAATGAAGTTGTTTTAAAACAAGTCCTCCTCTGTGAACAGAATTAATTGATATTAACAGTCCTAACTACATGCCCAAGTACACATATAATATTTTACCAACAGTTTTTTGGATCCATCTCCCATTACTGAATTGTAATTTCAGTGTAGATTTGCCTGGAGGTAAGTAATAAATCTGTGTTGCAGACTTCTTTAAGCATTAAAGGAAAAGTGGGTATTTATAGAGAGAGAATGCAAGAAACTTGTGACTTATTCTTCAACTTTTCTCTGCAACACAAGTAAGTATTTACAGCGTTCTGAAGCCTGCTAAAAATACACTCACATAAAACCAAGAGGCCAATTTAAGACCTCTATACAAAGGGAAGGAAATTCCAAATTCAGACTGAAACATGACATGTAATTCACCCCATTATACAGAGCTTTTATGGTACAGATGGGACCACATGGATCTCAGATGAGGCTCTACCCTGTGGCATGTAGGCCCTGGAGACAAGGATAGCTAATTCCTCCCAGACTTGAGGTTCTATGATGAAGTAATTTAAATCATATTTCTTATGGAATTTTGGAGTTCTTTACTCTTTCCAAAATCATGTTCTAAAGAAATTTTTAAAGATGAGTTTAAGTAATAGTCTTATCTATTTCCTCTAGGTTCATCATAGTTTGTCTTGTAATTAAATTCAAATATGAATTTATCAGTAAAAGTCCCAATTCTTGGTTCTTTGACAATAAGCCCTCCTATGGTCCCTATGGTGTGCTGTAGATTTTACTTGTCCTATCTGCCCTGACTCCTAGTGATAACAGTGCCATAGGATAAGGATCAGACGGTTCAGAACTAGAGAATGCTGGAGTAGGGCAGGGCAGTTACATTTTAGGTGTTACTTTGAGCTGGGATTTCTGTGCATTTTAATGCTTCCTACTTTCTCAACCAAGATTTAAGATATTTATTTTTACAGCAATTAATGAAATGTTTCTCCAGCAGCCTACCTGTGTAATTATCTAAGTTTCACAATGTACGTCTGGTAGGTCTTCCTGAGCCTCAACAGAGAAGTCCTGGAGGATTCTGAGATGGAATGTCATTGCTGGTGTGTAGGGATCATGAGGAGTCTGTGGGTCTGTGGTCTCCTGGGACAGCTCCACTTTCACTCATCCTAGCAAGTCTCTAGGTGGATGCTGAGCTAATAGAGTGAGCTCCAGGAAGTTGGTGTAAGTCACAACTACATGCCCTCATCGCATGACATTCTCTCTGCATTGCCCTCAATGATCCTCCCTCTCTGTAGGATGAATTCTGGCTTATATTCATCCTCAGAATCTGAGTCAATTGCCACCTTCCCCTGCAGACCCAGAGGCTCTGTTGTAGTGATACCTTTATTGCAGTGATTTTCCTTTTGCTTGGTAATGTATTATTAGCGATCACTGCCCCTTGCTAGTTTTCTGGGCTGTGTTCAGCACTTGGACAAGCCCTTTGCTGAAGGTGTTAGTGAGCAGTCACGTTGGTCTAGTGTGTGAGAGGATGGAGGGACAATCAGAAGGCTTGATTTCCCCTTTTCATTTTGCCACTCAATTGTGCTGTGACCTCTGGTTACTTGTTCTTGATGTGATGGTTTCATTTCATGGAAATGAAACAATCATTTGTTTAAACTTTAACCAGTTCTTCAAATTGCAGGAAGAATTCAAAAGAAATAACGTTCATGCAAGCACACTGAAAAACATGGAGCTCTGAACAAATGCTGGGGGTTAGCAGGTGAGACAGCCAGGGCTGTGGGGAACCAGGAGTTCCTCTCTTGGCCTAGCTCAGTGATGAGTGCTTGGGCTGCTTCACACCTGCTGACATGTGACGGGGAGGTGTCTGTGATCATCTTGAAAGTGGAGGGTAATGTTCCCGAATAACCAAAATCTGCAAAGCAAGTCTTTGCTGTGCGCTAAAGCACAACCGGAAAAAAAGAAAATTATTTCATCTAGAATCTGAATTTCAAAATGCTTTCTGTATCATTGTGTTCTAGAAAATGAGATCAAGTGAGCTTATTAAGCTCGGAGAGTAATATTTTAACTCTAAGAAGACAAAATTTAGGGGGAAATTCTCATTATTCTGTGCACACAATTGTTCTTCGGGTGCCAACTTTAGAAAATAAATTATAAGTCTCTGAAAAACAAGGATTTGTGTTGATGGAAATGCCGACAGATCTCTGTTTAGAAGGATGGCAGGCACTGTGATAATTATGCTATCATATCCCATCATTAAAGATTCTATTGAAAGAGGTTTATAAATTGCTCCTCTTTTTAGATAAACCGCCCTATATTAAGGCATCAACGATATGGTGCAGAATTAAATTAAAATCTCATAAAATGAAATATGTTCTGTATTAGCTGTTTGACACTTAATTTGCCTCTGAATGAGTAGAGGAAATCACAAATTAACCTGCCTTTGTTTTTCCAACCATGGCTTATTAGGTGTTAGAACAACTGCAATTACAGCCTAATAATAACCACTAAGCCTTATAAATATGTACGGAAATACGTCAGCTTGTGTGAACGAACCCAGTTTGTTAAATGGAAAGCCTTCAGCTTACCCTGCTTGCTCTCACACAGTTTATGGTTAGGTGGTGTAGATATAGAAACTTAAATTGATTCAAATGCAATACTGGGTATAATATTAAAATTTATTAGTATTTCCTTTAGCTCAGAATCATGAATTTAGATTTAGAACATGTAAGTAGGACATCGAATGTGGATATCCTCTTTCTCTGAGTTGTCACATAAAGCCTATTTATAAAATGTACAATTCCTGCATTGTATTTGTGTATTTTGAGTAGTTTCTTAAACAGTGCATAAGTGGAATCTTCTCTTATATTCTGAATTATTCTCCACTGAATTCACTAGAATTTATGCCTCATAGACTACCAAAGTGTCTTTCTCAAATCATTTGTTATGACCATGGATTCTGATAAGTCATATCGCAAAATTTAAACTATATTTTGTTTCATTACTGAGATTATTTGGATCATGAATGAAACTTGAACCTATATACACACAGTCGAGGCAGTAATTTCATGTGTATTTTTATTTGGTCTTCTCTATATTTGCTACCTGACTTGTTTACATCAAGGCTGTGTCCTTGTACAATCTGGGATTGCACTACTATCTTCTATGAGAATTAATGATTCCCTCTAGACTAAAATTATTAGCAGCTTTAAAAATTTCATTTGGAAATTTACTCGATTGGTGTTTACATGGTTTTACCTTATAATACACTATAGAAGTAAAGTGCTTTTTTCTCTTGCATTTTGAGTGTATTCTTTTTTTTTTAAGTGTTAGAATTCACCTAAGTATTCCTTCTTTTAAAAAGTAGAAATGGTATATTTCTAGAATCTCAAATTATAAAGTAACTTTAAATTCTAATTTGATTTTATCCAATCTGGATTTTCCTGGGATATTTCCACACAATCTTTTTGAGCTCCAATCTTCTCATTCATGGACCAATATGAATTGGATTTAGGACTATCCCATTGCTTCATACTGAGATCTGCAATTCATTTTCCAAAGCAGCGTCCTTAGTTACTAACCCATTACAATAACCCAAGCCCCACACATCTTGCCAGTGGATCTGAGCTGTGCTTGCTTTGTGCTGTGGATGTGTACAGTCCTGAACTCAAGCTGCATCCTGAGCCAGCACATAGAGGCCGGTGCATTCCTCCATCCACTTTCCTAATTGATTTTAGAAAACTCTTTATGTTTTCTGTCTTGGAGGAAGTGAGGACTCACATTCCTTCCATTGAGTCACTCTTCTTCATTCTGGGCAAGAATGCCTGACTCATTGAAATCACTCTACCAAAGTAAGAAGAGCTGTTCCCCCCTAGTGCCTAGGGAGAGGGTTCAGTACAAGCAAGATAATTAATATTAGCTGTGAAATAAAATGAACTGGATATAGGTAAGGCTTTGCCCCCAGGATTAGACTGCCTTTTAGGCATGAGAGTAGAGAAAGAAGCAGCAAGTTTAGAGAATGAATACATTCATTACTTCTCAGAAAGAAGACACTGAGAAAAAGATATACCATTATAGTAAAAGTCTCGAGAAAAAAGTAGACGACCAGAGGAATTCCTGAGTCACTCCTCTTCCCTGAACTTAGAGCCTTCCTTGTTGGGACTTCATATAATATTTATTCAGGAGAAGCCGGCAGCCTAGCCACTTACTGAGAACTGTAAGATGGGCCTGTATGCCTCATAGTGATTTTATTCGTTTCATTCTCAGGAAAGCCTCCAGTAAAATTTGGAGCTTTAGCAAAATCTTATAATTGTGTTTGGGGCCATAAGTAGTTTGGAATATTTCAATAGCATAATTTAAAATTAACAAAGTAAAGTTATTCTTTCTTTTCCAATGTTTGTATACTATCATAAACATTATTGAGATTGATAAAATATAATGGATCATAAAGTATAATAGATCATATCAAATATTATAGCTAACTTTAAAAAAAGAAAAAGAAAAAAAAATGAACTAGACTGCAATTTGCAATTACTTCTCCCAGGGCACAGACTGTGCATTTCTCTGCATTTGCAAGGCTGAGTCTATGCCTTACTGGTCATAGCTCCTAAATAATTATTATTTTTAATGGTGATAATGGGCCATTGTTTGTTAGGCTATTGTTACTAACATTACTTTTTTTTTCTTTCTTTTATTAGGGTGTGTAATTTCATGTCAACAATGCTAGCACACTCAGGAGTAAAAATCTAAAAGCTCAGTTGCTAAGGTTCTATTAAAAGTATCTATTGCTTTGGCAAATGCTCTCCACTGCAAAGTTGTTTCCCTGATATTAAACCAGTTACTGTTGTAGATATTTGAAGTTACCTTACATGACTAGGTACCATTTTATTTATATTTATAGCTGTTTCCCAGACCCTTTACATGAAAGGAAAATTAAGGAAATTAGCAATTTTAAATGGACAATTTAAGGAGAATACCAAAATTTTATAAAGTAAAAAAAGAAACACAATTAAACATGAAAATAAATATAAAATTAAACATTAATTTTTTAACCATATTTTTGTAAATGTTTTTTAGTTATAGATGGACACAATATCTTTATTCTATTTATTCATCTGTATGTGGTGCTGAGGATTGAACCCAGTGTTTCACATGTGCAAGGCAAGTGTTCTGCCACTGAGCCACAACCCCAGCCCTAATCATATTTTGAACGTAAAAAATATGTAAAATTATATATGAAAAAACGGAGTTTCGCATTGCTTATAATCCCATGACTAGGGAGACTGAGGCAGGAGAATCTTTAGTTTGAGGTCAGTCTCAGCATTTAGTGAAACCCTGCCTCAAAATAAAAAGACTGGGGATGTAGCTCAGTAGTAAAGTACCCTGGGTTCAATCCCTGAACCAAAACAAAACTCAACAAAACAAAAGCAAACAAAATAAGACAAGAAAACAAATTCCAGTGATTAAAGCTAATGTTGAGTACTTATCAGTGAGGCACAATTTTAAAGACTTTCTCTAGTTATCTCAAATAATACTTACAGCAAGTTGATTATGATGGAGTTACTGTGATTGGCCTTGACATGGAGAACTCATTTAGGTTAGGAGTAGGTGGTGCCATTATTTTAACCCAGGTATCAAACCCTACTCCCTTTTCTCATGACTGTCATGCTCTGCTAGTGAAAATGGACCTCATACACTTTGCAGCCCTAGACTTTACTTAATGAATATGCACAACTAAATTCCAACCACATTTGAAAGGAAGGGTCCAGTGTCACTGGCTGTATTCATCTGCAAATTTCTAAGGCAGAAATATGGCAGTGTGAAGAAGAGCCATAAATAGCTACATTCAGGTGTTTGAACTAATAAGCTTGTTTGTAGCCAAAAATATAATAAGACACATACCAGTGTTTACTGCTGTAGAATTTATGGTGCTAAACTAGGCAATTTCTGTATCTAGACACAGGTGTGGTTTTGTACACTGTGATTCATTAGCTCCATGGAATGTGGACCAACACTTAATTGCATCTGAGAAAACTATATTAAAACATGGGTAAACGATGATTAGTGATTGTAGCAGTATATCCAAGAGAATGTAATCCATATTGAGCCAGACCCCAGTGTCTTTCTGACTGGAACCTTTTTTCTTTCAGATACCCATGGTTTGCCTCCTCACTTCATAGTTTCCCTGATTGGATGTCTGCTTATCAGAAGGTTCTGTGAAGAACCATCTAAAATAGGTTATGGCTTATGAGCCAGCTCAGGCCCACAGACTGGTTTTGTCAATAAAGTTTTATTGGAATGCAGTTTTGCCCATTGTTTGCTATCTCCTGTGAATAGCTTTAACAGTACAAGGGCAGAGTATAGTAACCGTAACAAAGAGGTTATTATAACCTGAGAAGGCTAAAAGATAGTTTGCCAGCTCATGCTCTGAAATAATACCTCATCTAGCTTCACTCTTTGCCACATTCTCTGCTTTAGGTGTTATTATTTTAAACAAAACAAAACAAAACAAAAAACCAGTGCCATGTATCATATTTTATACTTTCAGCCTTTACTGCTACTACTCCCAAGATGTTTTCATTGCATGTCATTTTAGTTCAAAAAAAGAAAGTGAACCCTATTTGTCATGGTGTCTCACAATCAACAGAAAAAAATTAAAGCCTGCCAAATTTTCAAGAACTCCCTTAGGCCATCTACCTGCATAGTTAGTCCCTCAAATTAAGTATGAATATGTGGTTGAGTTTCACTTCCTTAACTTTTAAAATTTTGATGAGGGGGGGCAACATAAATCCAGATCAACCAATACACATGGTATTTTGCATGAAGAAATTAACATGAAACCAATAAATTGTACTCAAAGGGCATAATACTTTGTTCTGTTTTACAGTGTTTCTAATGACTGAAATATTGAATTTGGTTCCTCAGTTGCAGGGAAGTGGGCCCTAATTATAGAGTGTATTCAGAGTCTGAGCGCCAGCTTCTTGGATAAAATTCCTGTGTTCTTTGTGCTGTGCTCAGCAGCATGGTCCGGGAGCAGATATTGACTGAAGTATTCACGTTCACTGAACCGGAAGCCGCCGACTCTATAGAGGCTGCTGTCAAACCTGTTGCGGGGGCCTGGGAGGTACTGGACTGTAACCGACTTTTTTCTTTGAGTACAATGCTTCCACTCATGTTAAGCCTGGCTTCAAAGAAAACAGAAATTTACTGCCACCGTTTTATTTATTTTTCAAAATATGTGTTTGAGAAAATTGAACTTTAACAGAATTTGTCCCCACGGGAAGACACGTGGAGGTGAGTTTTACATGATGAATATTGCCCAAACTGAAGCTGCCTGTAGCTCTTCCTATGTGGCCATCTTTCCTTCACTTAGGTAACAGAGCCCACTTTTCACTAAACAAAGACATGCCATTTCCTATAGCTGCACAGCAAGCTGAGTTCATTTCAGTCCTTTCCCCAGGGGAACAAAGGCCGATGACACAGGACTGCCTGTCATTCATTCTTATTATTGTTGCATCCCTGTCCCTGCCCCCAGGGAAATTCATCCATCAAAAACTAAAATGTGAGCAGATATGTTTCCAGGAACTGCTTGCTAACTTTTTGAATACTAAGTAACAAATTAGCTGTTTTTTTTTTTTTTTTTACCTCTTCCCTGATCCAAGCTCACTAAAAGGAAATAGCAGGAGAGAGGTAGTATTTAAAACTTATCCACAGAGTCTTTAGTAAGGTATAGAGTATTCACTAGCTGCACTGAAATAAATTGGGGGAAAAAAAAAGCCATTTTTAGTTTTGGTCTGATCTTTGTAAAAAGCATATCAGTATAGTAATGAGTAGGCTTATTTCAGTTTGGTAAAAAGTAATATTGAGTGGTTCCTGTGCTGACCAAAGTGAAGGGGTGACATTACATCAATATTTAAAATTCTGATGTGGAATATCATCCTTTCCCTCCCCGCCTTCCCCTACCCTAGAGTATGCACACACAGAAGGAGAAAGCCTGCTGGAAAGGGATTGCCTCAGGGAATGAGGTGCATTTTCACTAGAGAAAAAAGTGATGATCCATAGCCCAAAGCCAAAGGCTGCCTAAAATTCCTTCATCTAATATTCTGGGTTATGCAGCATCTCACATATTTAAAAGTGACTGACTTTAAAACTTTTTATGCAACTGCATTCATTAACAAGAAGTTCTGGGTTGGGACTGTTACAGGGAACAGAAACAGCCCCCATCTAAAATTCTGAACCAATGCTGAAGTGAGTTATGTGTGCAGTTGCAGTTGAAAGCTTTCTCTTTTTATTTTTTAAGGCATTCTTTTAAGGATTTACCTGTTGAAGGATGCCTGGCTGCTAGACAGCACCTGTAAATTGTTCCTAAGGAGCGGATGCTCTCACCACAGCCCCAGTCACTCTAGGTAGCAAGTACTCAGTTTGAGTGAGGTATGTCAACTCAGCACATTAAAAGATCCCCACTCCCACCCCCCACCTCCAGCCCCAGGTTTGACAAGGTTAATGTGCATCACTCCCTACCTGGGAATGAGTTAGACACCAAATGACAACCACCAATCTGAAATGGATTCAAATAGTATCCAAATTTTGCCAAGTTCATCGTGAGTGAACAGTGTCTCTATCAGGTGGAGGTGGGGTTGGGTGAGCACAACACCAACAGTTAAATGATTTACTTCATTTGCAAAACAAATCACTAAACCATGTTGCTTGAATATGATTTACATTTTTAAGATAGCCTTTAAAGAAAGTATTCCTGCCTTACTCAAATGCTTCTTAATTCTATTCAAAGTAACCTCTGGCTCTTCCATAGGACAAAATCCCTGTATTCCTAGCCAGTGTTATTTTCAATATACGATATACACACCTGAGAAATTTTTCAGCAACAAATTTGCAATTATAAACTGTAACAAAGGCAATTGGACCTCTAACCGGCACTCTGATTTTTCATATCCTATTTCCCGGAGATATAACTGATTGATATTAGCCTTATGTTAAATCATATTTACGTTACATGACCTAACATGTTGGCTATATTTATTTAAAGTAAGCATTTTATGTTATGTAGATTCAGTATGTTACTGTATATGTACACACACTGCACTAGCATCTGTTCATTTTCCCTGTGGTAATGTCTTGTTATTGGAACTTGTCAGTCAAAGACAGTATAGTCTTCCATCTTAGTGGAAGCAGTTAAGAGGGCAAAGAAAAGTTAGCCTCAAGTATTCTAATCTTGTTTTAATGATCAAAATATGAGCACCTCTGATGTTAGATTTTAAGTCTGCCATGATATACATAGTCATTGGACTGAGGAAAGAGTAGCCAAAGTCAAGTTTTCACTGGAAATAGAGGAATCGTGGGGCTGGGCTAAGGCAGATACAAATTGCTTCAGAAGCTAAATCCTGGGGAGAGACTCTCTCCAGTTGCAAAGTTACACCATTGCTGATGCCATGTACTGTTTGTGAGAGAGCCCTTGACCATTTCGAGAGTGGCTCTTCATTTTCCCAAGTGTGGGTAGCGGGATGTGGGGATCTAACTTAGCTGGTTCATGTGTTTCCAAAGGCTTTCCAGTGATCTGAGGAATAATCGAAAGGTGCATTGCAGCATGTGTAATTTGTTACCCTCCCCCACCCTCCCTCATCTTTTAGCCCAGTGGACATAGGGCTTCGTTTTTTAGGTTATTGTTTGTTGTTTCGGTGTTGTTGGGAGGAGGGAGTTGTGGAAGTTGAATTGGAGGTAATGAAAAGCAGAGTCCACCCCCTTCCTCCAAGTGTATGGAGGGAAACCTCCTTCCTTGGTCTGTTTGCTTTGCAAGGGTGTTCTTTGATGAGGTCTTTGTTGCAGGCACCCACTGAAGTCTCAGTGTACTCAAGCTTTAGAAAAGGCGATTGGCCCGTCTTTGTTTTCTTTGTTGAACTGTTTATTTTGCTTTCTTCCCACGAGGTTCCCTGGCCCTGCTCTGACAACGCTTTTCTGCATGAATTACATTCCTCGGAGCCACAAGTCTCCTAATTCTTCCAGTCCATTTGATTCCAGCCTGTGTGATTAGTCTATGGCTTCGATCTGCCATGGGTCTTTGCCAAGCGGAGTGCTTGCTAAGTGCCCCTAATGTGGGGACCTAAAGACATTTTTTAACCTCATTAGCGAGGAGAGAAGTGCTTCATGCCAGCTTAATAACGTGGTTACTCTTGGATCATAGCTTTACTAGCTTTAAAATCAGTGAAGGAGGCTACTAAGTCATTTGGTTTCCTTTGAGTATGAAGAGGGCAGTTGAAGGAGGAGGATTGAGGTTATTGTATTCCTGTCCACTTTAGAAACATAGTTGTCCTGGGTAGGATGGGAGGGGAGCCCCTTCATGCCATTTAAGTTAGTTCTCATTTCTAAGGCATCTCATAATTTACATTTCTGAATTTAAGATGTTTGCATCTTTAAATCACACAGAATGTATTGGGCCTCTGTGTTGAACTATGAAAAAAAAATTATTCAGCTATTTTAATTATGGCTGTTGCTTTCTCTTCTACATATATATTATTTTCTAAAGCATGGTTTATAACTGGGACAGAGATGAACAATTGATAGATCTTAAGATCATATCTGTTTAAGTCTTGGTAAATATTTCATTCTTCAATGCATTATACATTTGTTACTGGTACTGGTAAAACACTGTCATATAACTCAACAAAATTCAGCTATCTTAAGAGCAAAGTTCTGTGTGTGTGTGTGTGGGGAGGTATGTTCATCAGTTTTTACCTGTGTGTGCATGCACTTATGCATGTGCACTTTAGAATCTTGACTTCACAAGCACATGAAATGCAGTGTACCTCACTGGGAGCCTGCATTCACTGGTGGCATACCCAGAGTAGTTTTAACTTGAGACTTCCTAAAAAAAAAGACCAAGGACTTTGTCAGAAATGATGGAACACAATCATTGATTGAAATCATACGGTGTAAATACCCACTTACACAAGGAAGATCTTTTCATAAATGGGAAGTCCCAAGCAGTGTGCAAGGGCCTAGGTTTCTTTGGGATCTACTTTTCTTAGCAAGGCCTGGTTTGGACTGGGCTCTTGACATCTGACCTTTGTGAGACCACTCAAATAGCTGGGTATCCTCAGGGCAAACTTTTTGGTGAGTGTCTTTCCAGTGCTTTCTTAAACAATGATGGTGGTTCTATACATAGGGAGGATTTATTAGGGAGACAGAAGTTAAACCTCCTTTGGTTAGAAGAGGTACTTCTTGCTTGGATTGGTCTCTGAAACCAGATCCCTCAGAGAGCTGGAAATAGCTCCTCTGATACTTCCCATATAGCACAGAGAAGCATCCCTCATAGTGGGTGGGGGCTGGATTACAGCTTTGCTAAATAATTGCCTCTGAGCACATGCCTTCTCTCCCCTACAGTACTGGTCACGTTAGTCCCTGATAATGCTGTTTTCATGGACCTCAAAGTGTAATCCTAGAAAATGCAAGCATAATTCTGTTGGCACTTGGCTTCTGATGATCCTCAAAACCTGTTAACCACCATTTTTGTGATACATGTGGACCTCAGTCAGGTTCCTTCTCACCTCTGCCACTTGCTGGGTGTCATTGGCCGTTTTTTCTGACCTCAGTGGGCCTTGTTCTCAAGTTTGATATAATGTAGTTATATCAAATGATTGTGGGAATGTCTAGATTTGTTCAGATTTGTGCTTCATTTTGTCCTTGTGTGTGGACACTTAGAAGAGCGTTCTGTGAAACATTGTGGCTGTAGGTCACGCGTGCCCATGTGCCATTTTTTTTTCCCTAAGCCATAAAGTTTCTAGCTTCCTTTTTTCTCACATGAAGATCTGGTGGGAAAGTCCTGCCAATATGCTTCCCATACAGCCCTCATTCTTCCCTGTCCTCTCCAAGTGCCACTTTGCATGTCCCTCCCATCAGAGAGCTGCCAGGGCACTCTCTGTACAGCTGAAATGTGGACTCAAATAGGTTCCCTTGGAAATGAAAAGGTAACTGGAAAATCATACCATATTCTACTGTTGAAAGCCTCAAAAAATGTTAATATAAGCTTATTTAAGCATATGTGCGCATACTTGCCTTTAAATTGGGGTAGTTTTCCTTTGTGTTTAAAAATGGACTTTGATGCTCACTGAAGTAGTCGTGTTGAGATAATGGGTTGTTTAATTTCCTGAGAATATTTTAGTTAATACCACTTCTGTTTTGAATTGCATATTGGATGGCATTGTTTCCTTATTTTCACACTTAGTGTCTACATGTCCTACAAGCCTCTATCTGACTATGCATAGCACGAATACACCAGCAAACCTTATCCTTAATGGAAGCTGCTCAATGTTTAAATAATGATCATTTCTTATAAACTAAACAAAAAGAAAAAAAGAAAAAGGGACTTTGAAGCTAGAGTATGTTTGAAACCAGTTAGATATTTACTGTTAGATTGCTTGATCCATCCAAGTCTACTTTCTTCATTCAATCCCATTTTATATCAAGAATTCAAAAAAGGAGCATATATAACAGCACTTAAAACAGTGTCTGTCACTGCATAGGTATTTGATGAATGGCATAATTGCCTAATACACATCTATTCCTATGTTTAAATTAGCCATTTTAAGTTGTATATCCTCGTTTTCATCTTTTAACAGCTCTGAAATTGGGACGTATTTTATAATCTGTGGTGTTTTATAATCATTTATCGGTGAAGTGACAGTCATGCAGAAGTTTCAGGTTACCTCAATAAAATTATTCTGTTTTTATTTCCCCTTTTGTGCATGTACTAGAGTGGTAGAAGATAAAAATATCTATGACTTGAGTAACTTTAAAAGAGCCATTTTAATAACTAAAGTAAAAGTGGAAAGCCATAAGGAAGCAGTCTTATTCATTAGCACCTAACATTGAGTCTTTAGATCAATGTCATCTTAGAGTTGATGAAATACAGTATAGATCATATATGTATTACATGTGGGTATAAATGTGAATTCAGAAAAAAAATTCAACTCTTTGTCAAGTATTTTCTCCTAAGATCTTAGACAATTTAAAAAAAATATATTACAATAATGCACCTAGTTGCAGGAGTGCAAAGTTAAAATGTAAAGAGTATGTTTTCAAAATGCTATTATGGCCCAAATCCTAGAAAATGAAAAACGAGGACATCTTCAGCTTGGAACAGCATAAAGGAGAAAAGCATGTGTTGCGTGCTGGTTATGCTGGTGTATTTGTGCAGATGCATAGCACAGGCTCGGAGAGGGTAAGACTTCATGATTAATGGTGTTTATTCTTGACAGAAGCCTCCTTTATTTATCTGCAATACAGTTTAGCGATTTTATCAGGCCCCTGAATGAAAAATATTCAGTCATACCAATATTGCAGTGTAAATTGAGTAGAGTCACTTTTTATTATATCTTTCTGCCTTATCATCTGCACAGTAATTTTCTAGCAGAGGTTTGATATGGAAAGGCTGGATTTAGCTGTACTTGACACAAAGCCTCTTCAATTTCCCCTAAAAGTTCAGGCTGCTCTTAGAAATGTGTGTGTGTATGTGTGTGACTCTGTGTATGTGTGTGTGTGTGAGAGAGAGAGAGAGTGTGTGTGTGTTTGTGTGTGTGTGTGTGTAATGTATAAACCCTCCTTTCTTATCCAAGCAATTTCAGGATTTGAAAGAATAAAGATAAAATGCACAAACCTGGATAGGAAAAATATTGTTAATATAAAAATATCTAACAGCTGTGAACTCACAGGTGAAAGCTCCTTTAGTGTTTAAGCTTGTGGCTCAGTATTGCACCTTTTGCATAGCTTCGTGGTCCCACTTTCTTCTAATCAATCACCATCCAAATCCAATCAGCATAAAGCCAGACCCTATCATTTCTCCTGAGAGTGATATCAAAACTGAAGACCAGAGTGGCCCAGAGAAGACATCAGTTGCCAGGATGATGGCAGTGCAGTTGTAGAGGAATGGAGAGAGGAAAAGAAGATATCTCATTTGTAGAATTTTCATAGCCCATTTGTAGAATATACAAATAATGTGTTAGTAAACTTTTAACAAGAGTTTATTCAAGCTTCAGACTTTATGGCATTAATTGTCAAAGCTGGTCAATGAGAGCCAGGGACAATTGTAGATGTTAGATTTCAGGACCAATCGGGACTTTAAACCTGGTATATAGAATAGAGATCATTTAGACAAAATTTTCTCATTTTCACAGATTTATAAAGTAAAGCCCCAAAACTGTTGCCAATATATCTCCAGTCTCATGCACAGATTTTTCAAGGGTAATATGAGCAAACAATTATTTCACATCATTTACGTGTTGCCAATTAGTTTAATCTTTCCTCTCTTGTGGAACCTGAAGATTTGCTTTCCCTATAAATAAGGGGTTACAGGAGCAGACTTTGTGGCTCCAGAGCAAGTCATCAGGATCATTTTTATTCTTCAACAATGCTATTCTGTATTCCTGGGCAAAGTTCTGTGAAACTATAACAAGTACCCTAAGAAAAGTATCTCCTTATGTGGAAATTAATGCTTCTTCTCTCCTAAATAATATAGAGGAATTGTTTTCTCATACAGAAGATAGTCTCTTTTGCCATATTTAATTAGTTATTTTATTTATTAATTTTTTCCATAGTACTGGGATTGAATCCAGGGGCGCTTTACCACTGAGCTATAGCCCCAGCCCTATTTATTTATTTATTTATTTATTTATTTATTTATTTATTTGTGAGACAGAATCTCACTAAATTGCTGAGGCTGGCCTGCAATTTGTGATTATCCTGCCTCAGCCTACCATGTTGCTGACATTCCAGGCATGTAATGAATTTATTTTTTGAAAAGTTTATACCCGCAAAGAGGATTTGATTCGGGAATATTGAGAAGTGTGTCTAGGATGTAAAGTCTTAGTTCACAGATAGTAGAGTCCAGCAAGCTCTCTTCCCAGTTAAATCTAAAGAGCCTGCTACTTTAAAAAGGCCCGCCTTTTTCACCTCTACTAGTCCAGAAGCCCTGACAAACATTGAGGATTTCATTCTAGAGGAGAATTATTGAGATCATTAATAATAGTTCCTTGTTAGACATTCCTGTTTACTTAAAATAAGGATGATTCAAAGAATGAAGGAAAGTTGAAGTCAGGTGTATCTTATCAAGGATCATCAGAGACAATCCAAATTTGGGATATAAGGGACAATATAGTTGGTGGTAAATAATGGTAATAATGATGATGATGATGATGATATAGGAAGAAGTCCATACACTAGCTACTAGAAGCTCAGTGAACCAGGCTGCTCTTTACAAAAAATTTATTCTGTCTTATTCTTGATGATGCTTTATACAGCAATGGTCCAGAATTTCAAACGCACCGTATTGTCTGTGTAAGTATCCTTTAGAACACCTGTAAGCAGATGCAACATGAAGCAAGCATTAATTTGTTGGAATCCACCTTCATGTTTCTAATTATTTCCACCCATTAGCTGAGACCTCCTGCTGGGAGAGTTCCTACTTAGATAATGCATCTTGACCTGTGCTCCTGAGATTTTAAAAATACTTGTTTACCTTAAGGTATTTAAATGAGGCAGGTGAATGATACCAGCAAAGCTGGCTTGCTTTTTAAATAAACAATTCTATTGGAATCTCTTGTGGGTACTTTAGGGTTATTTGTTCCTTTGGTGTCTGGGCATCATGACTAAAGCTGAAAAGTTTCTATAAAAGAAGATCATGATGAATAGGATTCTACTGTGGCAGAAAATGTGACACCATGGCAAATGTCATGCTTCCCAGTAGCTTTCTAAGTGCAGTTAATTCAGTTTAGTTGGGACCCGGTTGCCCAAAGAACCCCTTTCTTTGCCATTGTGTTTCAACATCTTTCTACTTAATGTATATTTTCTTTTGGAAAGGATATTATTTTTTTAAAAAGAGAGAGAGAGAGAGAGAGAGAGAGAGAGAGAGAGAGAGAGAGAGAGAGAATTTTAATATTTATGTTTTAGTTTTCGACAGACACAACATCTTTGTTTGTATGTGGTGCTGAGGATCGAACCCAGGCCGCATGCATGCCAAGCGAGCACGCTACCGCTTGAGCCACATCCCCAGCCCCAAATATTATTATTTTTTTTTATTTGAGTACTGTTGTGGAACACTTCCACAAAAATAGGAACTATAGAGCCAGGCACGATGGTGTACACCTATAATCCCAACAGCTGGGGAGACTGAGGCAGGAGGATCATGATTTCAAAGCCAGCCTCAGCAACTTAAGGAGACCCTATCTCTAAATAAAATATAAAAAAGGTCTGGGGTTCTGGCTCAATGATAGAGTGCTTGCCTAGCATGTGTGAGGCACTGGGTTCGATCCCCAGCACCATATTAAAAAATAAATAAACAAAATAAAGGTATTGTGTCCATCTACAACTAAGAAAAAAATTTCTAAAAAAGAATATATAAAAGACGTGCTAGGGATGTGGCTCAGTGGCTGAGTGCCCCTAGGTTAATTCCCAGTATCACCCCCACCCCCAAAAAAAAGGATCTATAGAATGAGTGGGAAATTGGCCAAAAAATCACAGAAATCAAACCTATTAGAAATTTTTCACACATTTTTAAACCTTTGCTCATCATGATGTTCTTTTTAAAAATAATTTTTAAAATTTGTTCTAATTAGTTATATGTGACAGTAGAATGCATTTAGACACATCATACATAAATGGAGTATAACTTCTCATTCTTTGTTTGTACATTATGTAGAGTTACACTAGTCATGTAATCATATATGCACAAAGGGTAATAATGTCCGACTCATTGTACTATCCTTCCTCCCAGCAAACCCCCTCCCCTCCCTTAACTGCCCTCTGTCTAATCCCAAGTTCCTCTATTCTTCCCTCGCCAGCCTGCCCCTTATAGTGAATTAGCATCTGCATATCAGAGAAAATATTTGGCCTTTGGTTCTTTGGGATTGGCTTATTTCACTTAAGATGATATTCTCCCGCTCTATCCATTTACCTGAAATGCCATAATTTCATTCTTCTTTGATGCTGAGTAATATTCCATTGTGTATATATACAGCATTTCTTTGTCCATTCGTCTGTTGAAGGGCATCTAGGTTGATTCCATGGTTTGGCTATTGTGAATGAATTGCTGCTATAAACACTGATATGGCTGCATCACTGTAGTATGCTGATTTTAAGTCCTTTGGATATAAACTGAGGAGTGGGATAACTATAAAATGGTTGTTTTCCTAATCTTTAAAGGAAAAAAAAAGTTTTCTTTTTTAATCAAAAATGAAGTCAATCCCCAGCACCACACACACACACAAAAAAGAAGAAGTTGCTGAACTAAAATTACATTTTAACCATGCTCTTGAATTGACTTTGGTGGGGGAAAATCACATGAATTTTACTAAGGTCAAATCAAGTCACTTCCTCTGTTTTGTTAGAAGAAGAAGTGAGATAGGGGTGCTCCTCTATAATGCCCAGGGTGTCCCAATATCTGAACTTGTTCCAGCTCTAGGACAGCTCACTCCCTATGAGGTCCTAGAGAGAAACCATTACACAAGAAGGCAATGACTGCAAACACCTTTGACCTTAATTAGCCCAGAGCTCTAGTAATAGAGGCAGCAGGAATGAGAGTGTTGGTCATGAGGCCAGCTTCCACTGAGTACTTACCTTGTGACAGGTGCCAGGCTAAATGCTTTCTGTATACACTAGTACCCCCAACCCAATACCATCCATGGTTTCACTTGCCTCCATTCTAAAATATTAAATGGGAAATTTCAGAAACACTATTCATAAGTTAAATGACCTATTAGAGTATGTTGTTACAATTGTTTGGTTTTATCATTAGTTATTGTAGTTAATCCCTTATTGTACCTAATTTATAATTGAACTTTATCATAGGTATGGAAGCATAGGGGGAAAAAATAGCAGTATAGCCAGATGTGATGGTGTGCACCTTTAATCCCCGCTATTGAGGAGGCTGAGGCAGGAGGATTGAAAGTTCTAGGACAGCGTAGCAATTTAGAAATAGAAAAAGGGCTGAGCATGTGTAGCTCAGTGATGAAGCAACCCAGAGTTCAATCCCCAGGACCAGGAAAAAAAAAGAAAAAAGAAAAAGAAAAGAAAAGAAACAGTATCTATAGAGTTTGGTACTATCTGCAGTTTCAGGCTTCCACTGAGAGTTGGTCTCCTGGGCTTGGCTGGGTTGACTTCCACATGGTCGTCACCCCTGAAGACAGATAAAGAATGCAAAGGAAAAAAAAGTAGTATTTGAGCCAAAAAAAAAAAAACTTATTTCAGGGCAAGAAGAGTAAAAAGGACAGAGTCTATATGCTTTAAGGCAAATGGTTGGGAAGTTCTCAAGGAAAGAGGGTCCTCATGGGACGGGCCAGAATTCAGCTCCTAAGACAGTTTCCATCAATCCCCAGGCACAGAAGGTAGGAAAGAATCACAATTAGACACCCCAGTATCTCTCCTGATCACTACAGCTGTTTTCTCATCAGAGTAGTATCTGTGGAATTTATACAAATGAATGTGACATATTAATTCTCCTAATAATTGATTATATTTATGCTAATTACATTATGTTTTATATATAATATATCATACATATTATTTATCCAAATATGTATTGTACATATTAATTATATTACTAATTAGTTCTAAAAATTACATAACATTAATATTTCTGAAATTTTTTAATAAACTTTATAATAAATGAGAGAAGAAAAAATTTCTCTTTCATTTATTGCACATTGCAAAAGTAGGCCTTTGCATGGAATATTTGGACACCTTTGCAGAACATCAAAAGCTGCTAAAATAATGGTTTCAAATGTAATCTGCACTGATGTTATGAAAAAATGGATTTATCAGCTATCATTTTATTCTGGTATACTGTCTTTCCCATTAGTTTTCCCTCTTCTGCTTGTTTCTAAAGTGTTAGAGACACACATTGAGCTTTCTCTATACTTGGGATAATTGGGGCAGGAAGAAGGAACTATGAGGGTGTTTGCTTAGCTCCTAAGTACTTCTTTGGACCAATAATAGGTTCATTAGGGGATTTTTAAAATAATAATGCATTGCACATTATAGTTGGTTGGATAGACTTTCTTTTAATTCTTTGACCTTGAAATTACAATCTATTAATATAGAAATATTTACAGAAATTTTTTTTAGCAAATTGCTTTTGGCACCCTCCTCTGGGAGAAATAAAATCAATTTTAGCTATAAATAATTTCATTGCTCTTGCAAGACGGCATTTATATAACATTTTTTCAGCTGTCAGAAGGATATGACTAAAGTAATGTAAATGGTTGTTGGCCTCTCCATTCACAGAAAGTTCCTTTGATTGGCTTAGATGTGGCTTCCGCCTTTCCTGCCCAGAGTTAATATACAAAAATTCCATAATTTATCTACTCAAGTATCCAGGGTCCAACTGTTTTCCAAGAGGTTGTGCCAGCTTGTACTCACATAGTTTGAGATTTCCTACTGCACCAAGTCCTTGTCAACATTTCCCACTGTCACTCTTTTTAATCTTAGCCATTCTGGTGGATGTTTAATAATAACTGATTGTGATTTTGATTTGAACTGCACAACACATGATATTTATAAAAGTTTGTTAAAAGACAATAGAAAAACTATTCTTAAGAGAGAAAACTTAAATGTAATTGTATCATTTTTATTTGAAACATGTACCAAGTGCATAATGCCTGGAAAATTCTGGATGTAAATACTAAAAAATGCTGACATTGGTCAGAGGTGGATAGTTGGGATATAGAGAATGGCTCCTTTTGTAAAAAAAAAAATAATTTCTTAAGTTTTACATTCATGGATATGAATCCTTTTTATTCTCAGATATAAATGAAAAAAAAAGTAGTTACGAAAGTCATTCTCAAGAATATCTCGAAATGATGTTTCACAAGTAAAACTGATATTACTCTCTATTATAAAGAAATCAATTACAAACCTTAAATTCTCCTATCAAGGGAATATTTACCTTATTGTGAATGTGTGCACCTAAACAACATGGGGCCTTCTCTGGCTGCTTCTGTTCAGATCCTATCTGCCTTTACTGCTGGTTCACGTTTTATATTTTTCATGATCAATATGTGTCCTAGAGGTCTCTGATTAATGCTTTTGGGTTCTGCCACTCAGCAGACTATATTCACTCCTCTTCCTTATGTGTAATTGTCTACCTCTTTGACTGTAAACTCTTTGGAGAAGGGGCCAAGGATTGTGTAAACATATGATATGTCTCTTGAAATCTCTCCAAGTGCTGAAATCATATTGGTGTCTTAGTAGATGGATTTTCAATAAAATATATGTCCAAAAAATAGACATTGAAACATTCATCTGTGTTTCTATACAAGTAGTTTTTAAAAATTGAAATATCAAATGGTAAATCTGTAAAAGACACAAGTTAGTTAAACTGTCAAGGGAAACATTATTTAGCGGCAAGATGAAAGGAACCACATTAACAGTTAAAGCCATGGCAGTGTAATGGAGTGGATTTTTTTCTTTCTTTTTTTTTTTTTTCCTGGTACCAGGGATTGAACCCAGGGGTACCTAACCAATGAGCCACACCCCCAACCATTTTTATTCTTTATTTTGAGACAGGGTCTCACTAAGTTGCCGAGGGCCTTGCTAAGTTGCTGAGGCTGCCCTGGAACTTTCAATCCTCTTACCTCAGCCTCCTGAGCTGCTGGGATTACAGGCTTGCACCAGCATTCCTAGTTGATGGAGTGGATTTGGGGTAAAGTTAAGGGGATGAGCAAGTGATAAGAATGCCCCCCAGAAGAGTAGATTTGTAAAGAAAAAGTGATTCAGTGGGGGCTGGAGCTGCTGAAAAGGGCTGCCCATCAGGAGCGGTAGCTATGGGGAAAGAATTCTCACTGCACAACTGTAGCTAGGAGAAAGGAAAGGAGGACAAAAAAATACCTTTGCTTCTTTCTCACCACCTCCAGTTTCTCCCAGCACATCCCATTAGTGGAGATCCAAGGAAGTGAGGCAGCTGATCCAGCCCTTAAAGACCAGCCCCTGGGCCTGTGGTGGCTGTGGGGTGAAGGAAGGTAAAATGAAATCACTTCCACAGCCATCTAAATTTCAGGGTCACCTGGCACTTCCCGGGCAGAGGTTATCTGGAAGCATACCTTGCACTCAACAAAAGACAAGGTATAGAACTGTGCAAACTTCTGATGTATCTAGTGTATGAGTTGTGAATACTGAAATTATTGGTTTTTTTTGACTAAATAAAAAACAATTTTTTTTACTACAAATTGTAGTTTAATAATATTGTGATTTTATTGAATGATTAATACATTGAAAACATACTATAAGGGGTAAATCCCCATTGATCTCTATTAGGCCACTGCTTGGATATGAGGAACAGTATCTCCTTGCACTATATAAAACAAAATGAAACAAACAAACGAAAATCTTGTTATGTAAAAACCCCACACATTTTAGTCTTCAGTAGTGAGAAGCAAGGGGAAAGTGTGTACATTTCCAGCATTCCAAGCAGTGTGAAAACAAACTGTAATAATCTGGCATATAAACCTTGGTTAATGCTCTCATAATGGGTAATGCAAGTGATTAAACACTCTGATTTTAATCTTGGCGTTTTAGTAACCCAATAAGATAGATGAAAAGGCAGTAACGAATTAGATTACATAATAATATTTCATTCTACCTAAGAAGTCCAGCTATTCCCTGCAATATGTGTTTTTCTGTTTTTAAGTTTATCATACTATAGTGTTAAAAATGCTCTAATAAGAATCCTCTACTCTTTTCATTATAATCTATTTTCATGGTCTTATAAAAAATTAATCTGAATTCAAATTATGGCCACAAACAAAAACAGCTTCATAATATTTTAGTGTCTTTGGGGAAAACACCAAAATAACCCCTACCTTTTTTTTCTTGTCTAAAATTGTGTTTCATGTACAAATACCCAATTCCATTGAGCAGTCAGAAACAAAATGGCAGCATACTCATTATGTTTTCATAGCCTTGGAGAGACACATGGGTGGAAACAATAGAGGAGATGTTATTGCTGTGTAGGGAACTGGGGCCTTGCATATGTGAGCCAAGTTGCGGGGTAATGAAGCAACACCTCATCTCCTCAGCCCAGCCTTGGCAGCCCAGACAACTCTCACCTGGGAATCTCTGGTTTCCAGACAGCAGTTTGTATGATTTTGTTTGGAGTCTCACAGGTGTGTTTCTGTCATATTTTGCTACAGCATAAATAGCACAGAAAGTCGGTTTTTAGACTAGTTCTAAGATCCAGTGTTTTTCCCAGAATGTTTGTTGTTTGTTTTTTTTCCTCTCCATGATTTGGGTCCACCTTCAGCAATTGAGCACACAGTCCCAGAACTTTGTGGAGAGCCACAAAGACAGAAAAAGTGATGGAGGCCCACAGTTATCTTCAGTTCCATCCCTATGTGTATCTCCTGAAAATATAAACCAAGAGAGAGACACCTACCAGTTTTTTCTTAGCAATGCTTTAATTCTCAAAAGCAGGTTTTTAATAAATTTAACAAACATTTACCAGGTCGAGTGTAAGATAGTTTGTAAAATAATATGTGTCATTTATATGGGGACTTTGTGGCTGCCTTCTTTCCACCTCCCCCTCCTCTTCCTTTGATAGAATTCTCCCTCCTCTGGTCATAATCTTGAATGGCTCCTGTACACAGTAGTGAACATACATCTGACCTGTTCAATTTAAGAAGCTTAACCTTCCCTCTCAGATTTTCTTTACAGGTAAAAACATAATAACTGACAAATGATCTTGCTGCCAAGAATTTGAAAGTGGATCTGTTAGGTAATGTAAAAAGCAGCTTTATTGAAAGACTCTAATTTATATACAGTTACATCCATGTCAGGCGGCTGCTAGAGCCATTGTAGTTCAAGGTTGAATGCTCAGAGTTGTTGGCTTAGAAACTCATTTTTGTCAGCCCTAGAGAAACATCATGCTTGCCCAACTCACAAGAGCCTGATGTGAAAACATAATTAATATTACCAACTTTCGGTGAGAAATCAAACAAGCAAGGGAAGTGGAATACCAGCTGCTGCTCTCCTAGGAAGCCAAATTGCCATTTGGACATTTTTGCTGAGTCTAGAATCAGAAGAAAAGAAGTTTGGCTGGTTTTACAAAGACATTTACCTAGTTCCCTTAAACAGCAGACACCAAGTTCCCATCTTTACATGCATGGACTCCAACCCTCTTAGCATCTTCTTGGTTTTGTTTCGTGTGTAAACAAACTGATCCCTGAGTGAAAGTGAGTGACAGAACTTGAGGTCAAGTCCAGTTCCTTTTCAGAACTCTTGCATTTAATTACCTAGTTTATGTTCTGAACCAGGTCATGTGACTTTATGACTATTGCCAGATAACCTTGGGAAACCCAAGGACACACTTCCAACATGCTCTCAGAAGGGGAAAAATGCAGGCTCAGGCATCCAGATTCGCTTTACAAGGAACCTGCTCAGGAACCCCCCAAGCTTTCCTTCAGTAGGAGAATGGATATATAAACTGGGCTACGTCCAGACAATGGAATATTACTCTGCCCTCGAAAGAAATGAGCTTTTAGGCCATAAAGTGACAGAGTGGAAACAGATGTCTATTACTAAGTCAAAGGGGCCAGTATGAAAAAGGCTACCTATTGTATGATTCCAGCTATGTGGCATTCTGTAAAAGGCAAAACTAGAAAGAGAGTAAAAAGATCAGTGGTTTCTAGGGGTTGAAAGGTGGGGGAAGGAAGAAAGAATTGGTGAAACACAGAGGACTTTAGGGACAGTAAAACTACTCTGTAATACTCTAATGCTGGGTACATGTCATTAGACATGTGAATTATGGATGTTCACATTATAATGACATATCAATGTAGGATCATCCGTTGTAAAACAATGTACTGCTCTGGTGGGGAATGTTGATAATGGCAAGAAGCTGTGCATGTGTGGGGGGCAGCGGGGATGCAGGAAATCTCTTTATTGTAGCTCAATTTTGCTGTAAATCTAAAAACAATCTTTAAAAAAAAAGAAAGAAAGTCCTAGCATTTCAATATTTGAAATGATATAGAATGCTGTATTTGCACCCCTAATGTATATCTACATGATGATATATTTATGTATTACCTGTAATTTTAAATGTATAAAGACGTGTGTATGTAGTGAATATTCATTATGTACTGGGCTCAGTATATGGGGATACTTATTAACTTCTCAAGACCCTTTCAAAGTAGTTATCTTCCCTGATGGACAGTGAAGTACAAAAATGAGAGGGTGGGGATCATAGCCAAGGTCACACAGCTGCTGGGAGCAGAGCTGGGCTCCTACCCTTAATGCTTCCCACTGTGCTGAAAGTCTGACACCTGTGTTCAGAGTTCCTGATGACCTCCGAATGAGTAACCTTTATTAAAGACTCTCCTATTCCAGTAACTCCTGATCACTTTCCATTCACAGGAGTTAGTGACTAGATGGTTTGTTTCTGGAAGGATATCAGCTTGCTTATTTTGCACTCTTATCTAATGCATGTCCCATCCACCTAACCGGGATCCTAGCTCCTCTACTGTATCTCTCTGGAAAGGACACATTTGAATGCAATAGAGTGAAGAATCCCAACTTCATCTCCAAATCCTGGAGGAACACTCCTTCCTGGCGTTGCTTCTTTCTTGTGTGTGTGTGGCCAGCAGAGCTCAATGCTCCTGCCAAGGAAGCCATGGCCCAGTCTTAGATCCTAACTCACAGGAAGCTTGCAGAGTATTTACCTTTAGACTGTGGGAAAGGACAAATGAGAGTGACATAGTACAGCAGATGTCAGATTTCCAGACTTTCACAAGGAGAGGAGAGTGCCAGCCATCTCTGAGCATCCTTGGCTTTCTTTGGGATTGGTGAACACTCCAGCCTGATCTCCATAATTTTCATATTTTTCTGGATGCTGATTTGTCTTCCTGTGCATAATTCTCCAAAACAGAATTTGGACCTCTGGAGGTATTCTTACTACTCTTTTCTACTCTGGAATTTTAGAAAAATAGTAGGTTCTCATCTTTGTCTAAATCAAAGAATCCCAGTAAGAAATGTGGTGACTTCCCTTGGCTTTTAGCTCAGATCGTTCAGACAGAATTTGTTATGTTCAAAAAAGCCTGTCAGGAGGTAAAATCCCAGGGGCTTTTTGAAGCCACTGCTCTTCAGGGTCCTCTGTGCTGGTGTCTCAGCATAAACTTACAAATAAGTTTGTGTTTTGCAAACATTGTTTTTTTGATTCATATTGGAAGAATTTATTGTCCTTTCTGGTTGAAAACAAATGTTGGGCGTGGTTCATGCCTGTGAGCCCATCCACTTGGGAAATTGAGGCAGGGGATGGCAAATTCAAGGCCATCTGCAACAATTTAGTGAGACTCTCAGCAACTTTATGGGACCTGTTTAAAAAACAAAAATTAAAAAAAAAAAAAAGATTGGGAATGCAGCTTGGTTGTATACTGTCCCTGGTTCAATCACTAAAAAAGAAAGAAAGAAGGAAAGAATATATGAATTTGAGCATCTCCCTTACCCTGTAATGTAACAAACATGTCTGAATAGAGCTTAGGATTTAACCAGTGATGGACATGTCTAAATGGAGTTCAGGTTTCACAGTGACACACAGCTAACTTGTAGTAACAAAGCTAGCTAAAACAGACCAATTGGTCATGCCAGTTTCTATTTATCTTATGATTTTCTCAGGTGGGCTGCTTTATTTTTATTTTTTTAATTGACACGTATGTTATTGTACATACTTACGGGGTGATACATTTATGGGTCACTATATGGTGTATCAGTACATGTACACACATCATCCTAGTTCGTCAATTTAAACATACCCAATTTGACTAATTTCTGAGTGGATATGAAATCCTTGCATTGTTTTATAAAGAAATGGCTAGTTTATGGTAGTGACTTATAAATCTAGTAAACTCTGGATTTTTTTTTTTGTTTTACTTCACCGGAAGTAGAATCTGAGTAACAAATAAAAAGCTTTATTTTTTTTTTTGTTAGTTCATAATGAAGAAATCACCCCCAACCATACTTGAGCTTCGTCTTATTTTCTGCTGAGAGAAAATTCACCACTTGAACTTGAGCGCACTCACTTCAGCACCTGTGGTGTGCACTTGGTGAGGCCCGTGTTGGTTCACCAAGGCTCTGTTCTGACAGAGTGGTGAGGGTGGGATCCAGTCAGCAGTGCCTTTGCTTCTGGAGGACAAAACGTTCTTCTCCCTCTCTTTCATTTCACTCCTCAAGCCAGTGGAATAAGAGGGATTTGCTGTTCTCATTTGATTTGCTTCTCTCTTATGGCCTTGCCCTCTGTGAAGGGGGAAAATGAAGAGCACCCGTGTTTCACTTCTCAGTCAATTCACTGGATTCTCCACACAAAATGTTTTCCGCTAGAGAAGGAACAAGGCAGTGCGAGGGCTATGCAGACTGGCTATTCTAGTCATGGCGTCCCCGGGGACTTCAGGGGTGGATGGGGTTTGGTGAGTGTGAAAGAGTTCAGGGACCAGGCAGAGGACTCTCCAAAGAACAGACCAGGATGGTGACAGCAAGGGGTATTTCATGACTGACTGGAATTTGTTGACAGCTTGCATTCTGCCTTAGCTCATTATAACCAAGGCAGGAGCTGGATCAAAATCCCATTCTTGGCCAACTTTCTAATCCTAGAAGTACTTAGTTGCTGATTGTTTGCTGAACACAGCCAATTAGAAGGTCATGTGAAAAATGGACCTAAGCTTGGTGCAGTGCCACATGTCTGTAATCCCAGCATGTCAGGAGGCTGAGGCCGGAGGATCGCAAGTTCAAAGACAGCCTCAGCCACTTAAGTGAGGCCCTAAACAACTCAGTGAGACCCTGTCTCTAAATAAAATACAAAAGGGCTGGGCATGTGGCTCAGTGTTTAAGCACCTCTGGGTTCAATCCCTGATGTGGAAAAAAAAAAAAAAAAGAAAGTAAATGGACATAAGCAGAAAGCTGATTCTCACAGAGAAAAGAAACTGCCTTCAAAGCAGTGAATCCCAAATCTATAAAACTGGTTTTACTCACCCCATGAGTACTTTGGCAGTCAAGTGTGTACGTGTATATATGGAATGGCCAATTTCACATTTCTTGTAGACTTTAGTCTTCCCTCTCATTTATGGGCAGCCCTGCCATGGGTGTGCCTAGACTTCAGACCAGATGAATTTGGGGTTTCTCTCTCACACTCTTTCTCTCTCTCTCTCTCTATGCAACCCCTAATGGTAAGAAATAAGTTTTAAATGGTGCTGCTAATGTTTGAATCAAATTAAAAATTAACTGTAGCAACCACTTTAAGCTCATTTGCCTGTTCTTTAGAATTTCTTCTCATGGGGGAAGCCAAAGGCTGACCTTTATTTTCTTATATTCAGAGTGTGATGCAGTTTTTCAATGGTCACTTTTCTTTGCTCAAATAATTGCTTGACGGCATTCTACCTTCAGTGTACTGTCCCGATTATAAGGTAAGAGTACTGGAAATATATGTGCCTGTCACTTTTTCTCAAAGACACCTTAAGGTCATTTAAAATCTTATTTATTTTATTTCACAGACAGCCTCTGCCTATGCTGATGCTTGTCCCATGCTTACCTCTTGTGTTTGATTTTCTCCATACACAGGCCTTCTGCCTTATCTAGTAGCCCGACGTATTCAGACCTGCCCTTCATTAGGATCTCCCCACATCGGAACCCTGCTGCAGCTTCTGAGTCTCCCTTCAGCCCTCCGCACCCCTATATTAATCCTTACATGGACTACATCCGATCCCTGCACAGCAGCCCATCCCTCTCCATGATCTCAGCAGCCCGGGGACTGAGCCCTACAGATGGTAAGTCTTAGGCCAATTCTGATTCCCTAGATTGCCTTCCCCCTGCACCTCACCTGGGACATTATATAAAGTGGATGTGATATTTAGTGAGTGTTTCCCATGTGTCAGACACTGTACCACATGCTTCAAGGGCATGATTTTATTTTAACCTCATAACACTTCTATGTGGATAGTGTTATCTCCATTTTCAGGTAAGGATAGCAGGGTGCAGAGGGATATACTAACTTGGAACCTGCTTATCCATGGCTAATAAGTGGCAGAGGTGGAACTCAAAGTCACGTTTTGCTGACTCCCCAAACCTTGCTCCTTACTACTATCCTCTTCTGCTCTCCATATATGATTAGACTGGCTCTGCAGCCATTTCCACATGTGTATGGGTAACCTGAGCGTTTTCCCTACCTTCTCATGAACACCTCTCTTTTCTGTATCTCAGAGACACATTTGTACAGGTGTACAAATTAGAGCAGTAATTCACAAATTTTAATGTATGTAATAATCATCTAGGGATCCTGATAGAATTGACTCTACATCAGGTGGGACCTGAGATTCTGCATTTCTAAAAACCTTCCAGGTGATGTCAAAACTGTTGGTCCACGGACCACACTCTGAGTAGCAAGATCTCAGAATATGTGATGGCCCAAACCTGTTGCATGTACTTTTTATTCTTGACCATACGAAATAAAAACTGTAATCAGAAGAGTGAGAAAATAAATAAATTTAGACATTATTTCTATAACACTTCATATATTCCTGTTGGTTCTGTTAGCCTCCCAATTAATTATTCTTCGCATCACTTTTAATTTGAGCTGTGTATTACCCCGACTATAAAGTTATGACCCATTCCTTATATTTAGGAAAAGTATTTCCAGTCTTTTGCACACATGTATAAATCTGTTTGCCCATAATTGCTGAACTCTGAATTAAGATCCAGAGTCCCATGAGGTTTATTAATTGCAGATAGGAGGTTATGAGTTCTATGCAACAGATTACAGGTCACTTGTGATTGTTTTGAAAGCAAAGGGAAACATCATGCCCTTCATTTCCCTGAAGAATTTTTAATGTGTCTTCTATGCACCCTCTTCCATGTTCTCCAAGCCAACTGCTTCCTAGGGTGATTGTGCACAGTGGGAAGCTACCAACATTTCTTAGGAAGCATCCAGTCCACTGAGTTCCCAGGAATAGCTGTCTTCCAACAGTAACTACTAGCTCATTTATTTTGTTTTCTCCTGATTCAATGCAATGAACATACTTGTAAGGTACTCTCCTCAAGGAGTGAGTTTTGCCATTAGAATCAGAGTCCCATTTTAAAAATAAAATAAAACTTAGAGACAGTCAAATATGAGTTAGCTCTTCTGCTTTGGATATGATTTTGCAATGAGAAAAATGGAGCATCATCTCTGAGGAGAGCTTGGGAGTTGTGGAAATGATCAGCAAGCAGAGAACACAGAGGGCGGGCAGGAGGCAGCTCAAAGTGGACTTGGAATTATGCCTGGCTTGTGGAAATTTAATCTGGTCAGGGGTAAGTTGTACTTCCAGTCACTTTGCTGAAAAGCACGCTTATCATCTGCTTTCCATGACGAGAATGATGAGAATGGATAAAGCATCCTTCAATTGGTTGACATGTCTTCCTTTTCCTGCTTCTCAGGTCTCCAGTTAACACTCAATCAAATAATGCCTCTAATATTTCCCTCCTGTGGTCTGTTTTCATTTTTAAAAAATATTTCTATCTTTACCATGTCCCATGTAAAAAATATATGGACACAAATATAAAAAATCCACAGACCTCTTGCCAGGATGCTGGTGTTGGTATATAATCATTGTAGCACTAACTTTTATTGATCAGATGCTATGTGCTAAGCACTTCACATGCATGCTTTTACTTTTTTGCTCTCAACAACCTCCTCTAGCTGGTTTGAATCCAGATCTCTGTGAATCTGGAGGCCACCCTCAGAACTGCTACAATATCTTGCTGCTTTTGCACATAAATTGGCAGGTGGAAACCAATTATTATCCCACTCATATAAAGCTGACTCTTGCCAGTAAATTGCTCTAGATTGATAGGTATATTTTCTTTTTGATTTTGTAATGAAAAAAAAAGGGAAAAGAGAGCTTTTAAATTATGGAACATGAAATTGCAGCTTATCATTCAGTTGTGTGTCATTAAAACTGTGCTCTCCTTTTTTTTTTTTTTTTCCTTCTGGTAAACCCTGACTCCTCGTGTTCGTGAACATTAACTCAGACACTCCTGTCAAGAGCTTAGGGAAGTATTTTAAGTATGTCTGGAAAGATATCACAATTGTCTGAGTTGTCTACTATTGTAAGAAATATGAACATGCTGTGATTTGGTATAAGAAACTGTTTTATTTTGGAGGTCAATCATGGTTCTGTACACAAAGCCATGTGCCACATAATAATGTTTTGGTCAATTACAGATGGATACACAATGAAAGATCCATGTACAGTGAAGGTCCCATGAGATTATAGCACCTCCGTGATAGCATTACCATCTTATTTTGCTTAGGTAACTTCTATGATGTTCCCACAACAACAAAATCCCCTAATGATCTATTTCTCAGAATATATCCCCATATTAAGGGATGCATTTTAATCATTTCGAATTCTTGTTGATTTTTTTTTCAGCAGAACAGCAAAAACTTTATAACGTATTTCATTCTTTCAGTTCCTTCAGTTTTACTTTCAAATAAAAGATACTTAACACAGTTTGAGTTAAAGGAATAATGAGCCATGAAAGAAATTACATTCAAGGGGTGCATGACAGGTGGACCTGGGATGCCTCAAGAAAAGTTTGTCTAGTTCTTCCAACTGTCACTGTGCCTCTCTGTCTCCTCCTCTAGCCCCCCACGCTGGAGTCAGCCCTGCGGAGTACTATCACCAAATGGCCCTGCTGGCTGGCCAGCGCAGCCCGTATGCTGACATCCTCCCCTCTGCTGCCACTGCTGGTGCAGGGGCCATCCACATGGAATATCTTCATGCCATGGATAGTAAGTGACAGGGCTATCTTCTAAAGCCCTGATGGGGTGGGGGTGGGGGTGGGGGTGAGAAATACTAACTTATGAAATGGAAAGGAAGGTACAAAAATTAGATTACTGTCTAACTTTTCAATTCTGAGAAGGGTAGAAGAACCACTGATACTCAGAGCTCTGGTCTCTTGGTTTCTTAGAAAGATTCCTTAGATGTGATCAGCTGGGAATTCCTGTTTGGCTCAGGGACACCAGTGAACAGGAAGACGCAGGCAACTGTAGTTTGGAAGTTGTATATAAATAAAAACAATTGGTAAATTATCCTGCCCTGATTCTTTTGATGACAAAACAAAGGGGCATTTGATCAGTTGTTCTTGATTTCATGGTTTAATGCTTTAAAAATTAAGTGAAAAAAAAACTAATTGGTTTTGCATTTTTTTACATTAAATGATTGTTTTTCCCTATCTTCTGAACATTAAAACTTATATTTCATTAAGATGTTTTGTAGCTGCTGAGTACGTGAAAGGGTCAAAATAGTTACATGTAAGAAAAAAATAAAAATACATTTAGGAAAAAAAAATCAGAAGAGTCTACTTCTATTACAAAGCAGTGGAAGAAGATGGGCTCATGAGGTGTGTGCATCATGTATTTTGGGATCCCTAAGGTGTATGATGATCACAAGTGAGTCCCTGATCATGGCTTTTCAGGACATCCCAGGACTTTCACTTATCCTATCATGTATTCTTTCCAAGATCCTGAGAATGGTGAACCTAAAGCCTTACCCACCTCATACCTCAACTCAGTCCCTCCCATTGGATATGACAGTGGGACTTTGAATAGGGCATTTGCTGGGAGTTTTGTTTTTCTTAACAATAGCAGTCAACTTATGCATTTCTGTCTAGAGTCTGTTTAGGTTCTTCTGTGTGAGAAGGTGTGCATTTGTCATCTCTTTGGCAATTCATTTATCAGGTTTGGAAAAGAGAAGGTGATTGGTTCACACAGGGATATGAATCCACAGCCTTAGTTTCACTCAGTACCACCCAGAAGTACCTCAGTGCAGCCTTTAAAAGCACCCTGTATTGGTTTCCATGCAGCAGCTCCCCCCCTCCCCTCTCCCCCCAAAAACAAAGAAGTAAAAGAAATATGTTACATCTTCTGCAGGGGTTTTGTTGTTTGGCTCTGTAGAGAGCTTGCATTTCAGATTCATCATAACCACATTTCAATTAGCAACTGTTGGGGGAAAAAGTTCAGCGTTATTATGCAAATCAGTTATTTAAAATCGGCAAATAAAGAATTAAAATAAGAGAGACTCCTTAGAAGGTCAGCCCACATTACTTTCCGTATTTGATGAGAATGTATTTAGTCAGGCAGTGGCGGTTTTTATCTAAATAAAGGATGAAGCTACCCTTTTACTTTGTAAAAACTAATTAAAGGAATTTTAATTTGCTGGAGTATATGGTAAATTGATTGTCATTAAGTAGGAATATAGATGTCCTATCATTCATCACATAAAAAAGATACCTCCTTTTTCTTTGTCAGAATTTTTTATTACCATAGAGAAACAAAACAATTAACAGGAAGCCAGATTGGAACTCTTCTTGTTGGAACAATAAGAATGCTCTGGCTTCTGTTTCAGAAGGCAGCCGCCTGATTGGTGAAGGACTGCTTCCCTTTCAGCTGCCTTGAAAATGCTTACCTTGTGTTCTAGCAACTCCCTTCGGTGGAACCCCCAAACTACTGTCCCCATATACAGCACTCACTTCTTTTCCTTCACTCAGTTACTTGGGAAGGACATATTAAAAAGTCGGTAGGAAAGTACTAAATTCCTTCCCTGTTAAATAGCTGAAATAGCATTTGGTTAGACAGAGTTTACAATGATGAGCGCATGGGAATTTCTGTCATAGGAGATTTGTCCAACGGAGAATTGAAACATTAATCTTAAGTTCCTATATTGCCACCTACGGTGGTAAATCCAAATTGGGATCCACCTGATCAGGCTGATCCATTGTTATGGATCTTCAGGACTAGTTCGTTGACAGATACCACAATAAATGGTTTCAGATGAACACATCTGATTTGTAGATGTGCCAATGGTAGGCATGTTTGGGTTTCAGCAAGGTGAAGTTGGAGTATTTATATGTAGCATGTTAGAATAAACAGGTCTGTGTATGGCTCTAATTATTCCTTTTGGGATTAGAGGCACCTTAAAGGATACGAAAACTTGTAATCTCTATAAAGAACATCCTAGAGTTGAGGGCCCCTGAGATCCACACTGTTTATATTGACACAGACCCTTGTAACTGAGAACCACTGTTGGAGAGGAAAAACAGAGATATCCCAAGCAGGCCATGTGTGACCCTAAGGGTTCCATGGTGGGTGAAAAGGTCATGCAAGGCCCCAGGCTCAATCTTTGCATGATGTGTGGGGGATGTGAAGCCGCTGGTGTTTTATTATGTCCAATGACCCCCCTTATCGATCTCTTACATCATTGCAAGAGTTAGTGAGTTAACAAGCTAGAGTTGTTCCAGGGACAAGTACTGTCTAGCGTGTGTTGCTGCTTTTAACTCTGAGTCCCATTGAGAAAGGTTATTATCCAGGATTACATGGAAATCAACAGTAAGTCTGCTCTATCCTTGGAATGTTAGGAAGTGGTATGCCTATCTTCTTTAAAACCTTCCATGATTAAATCAGAATGTGAAAGAGGTATGTTTAAGGCAAATATTATAGTAAAAATAAAATGCTGATTTAAATAGTAAAAGGTTGTGCATAGTTTGGATTAAAGTTCTGTACCAACATGGCCCTAAATCAGACTGGGAATGAAACTATTCTAAATGAACAAACTCATTTTTAATATGCCCAAAAGAAAAATTTGAGTAGGCACCACATTGGTCAAATTGGTTTTCCAGTTGTATACAAGGATAGTACTAACTAAGTTCCAGTTTGTGATTACAGTATTAACCAGACAGGCTTTCATATTCATCTAACCCTTTTCCTTAAATTATCACAAAGCTCACTTGATCGGTACTTGTGTCAAGACCCATCTCTGGGTGAAGAAAGTATTCCTAGTGAATTATCCGGGGATCAAGCGCCTACACCTTTTTCTGTAGAGAAGGTTTACCTAGTACTTCAGTTTTCTGGGTACTTCAAAATTGCCTCCTTCCTGTAAGCAGGTATACCCATGCTATAATATAGTAGAAACCCTGGTTGGTGTTTAAAGCTATTCACGTTTGATTTGCCTCTTTCCTGGGGGATTGTGTTTCTATTCTTTTGTCAAATTTTAGGTCTAATAACTCTGTCATAAATGTGACCTTCTCAAAGGTGGGAGTGGAACCTGTGGGCCACATTCTTCCCTAAGAGATTCAGATCTTCATATTTACCAAATATGAATGCAAATGGGAATTTAATTTTTAATTTCTCAGGTAAACCCAATTGTATTAAGTTGGAATCTTAAGATGAGTTGCTGATCTCCAGATCAGGACTGCATGGTGGAATCTTCTTGAAGGCTAAAAATTCTAATAAATGCATTATCCTCTGTTGGTTCTGATTGGAGAAGCAAGTTCCAGAGAAAAATTAACATGCACGTGGAATCTCATTATCACTCTCAAAGAGATTTTTGTCTGCCCTCTTGGAAAACCTATACAAAAATAACATCCCAAGACTTAATGTTTCTTGGGATCTATGTTTTTCGAGTTTGGAGAATTTAGGTCAGCTGTCCTCAAGCTTGCTACTGTTGAGCCAGAGAGTCTTTATTATGGGGCTTCCCTGTACATTTCAGCAGCACCCCAGCCTCTCCCCACTAGATGCCAGTAGCACTCCCTGAGTTGTGAGGCCTATAATGTCTCCAGATGTTGTCACAGTTCTCCTGGGGTACGAAATAACCCCCAATGGAGAACCACTGATTTAGGGTAATATAAGTTGTTTTAGTAATGCTTTAAGCATTCCAGGGAGCAGATAACTCCAGAAATCATGGGGGAAAGAAGGGCATAGCGAAGCTGAAGTTTTATTTTAGGATGCTCCAGCTCATATTTTCCTTCGGCTCATTGCCTTAAAATGGCGTGTGCAGGGGTGGGGAGGGCGGTGCGTTGCAACTGTGGGAACCACTGTCTTTGTCGCTTGTGGTGAATTAATGATGGGAATATCTAAACAGCCGTCAGATTCATAAATCACTAGCAATGAGAGGGATAACACATAAAAGTCTCTCCCTTTTGTTTAGCGATTTATCATTTTGCCTGCACATTAATAAACAGAGCTCCCCCGAGGTAAGCCTCTGGAAGATAAATATTTCTCCCTGATTTCCTCAATTGTAGCCAGTAGATCACAAGGGGGAGGAACGGTGCTTGTCACCACAAGTTGCCGGCTTCTTATCCTTCACTTCTCTCTCACAGGCCAGTCGCAATCAATAACAGGTATAGAGTCCAACTGCAGGTAATCAGGTTCTGTTTTGTTTATATAACAGGCACCAGATTCCCCAGCCCCAGGCTGTCAGCCAGGCCGAGCCGAAAACGCACCCTGTCCATATCACCACTGTCCGATCATAGCTTTGACCTTCAGACCATGATAAGGACATCTCCCAACTCCCTGGTCACAATTCTCAATAATTCCCGTAGCAGCTCTTCAGCCAGTGGCTCCTATGGTCACTTATCTGCAAGTGCAATCAGGTATGTATTTTCCTGAATCCATTATATGTGTTTTTAGTGAAATGTCATCACTTGAGTGCACCCATCATGATGCATGTTCTGTACTGATTGCTTTAAGAGGAAGAATAAAAACCTGTCCCAGGACACAAGTCACATATCAGGACAGTGAATCGAAGACTATTAATCCGTCCCCAGATAATTTTTTTACATACTTGAGTCAGTAGTAGCCCAAGTATAGAAAGAGTAGTTGTTCATTTATGATGAAATGAGACAGGGAGTATGGCAAGCCTTTTTATCTAGGTCTTTCCTTACTAATAATACTTTTCCAGAGTAAAACCCATTTTGTACTTGGTTGTGTGACAAATGTACAGAACAGGAACAAAAATAAGAAGGCCAGTTGTGACAAAAATCTTGTCCTACTATTGTTAAAGGAATGCAATCCACTGAGAGGGAAAAAGAAAAAGTTAAGAGTGGATTTTTAGTACAATAGAAAATAAATGTAGATGACTTTGGAAAGCCAAACCTGGTTGGTACTGGTCAGTTATCAGAGAGAATGTGGTAACAGAATGTATCCTGGTTTTCCTGTTACTTATTTTCAGCTTAATTTCAAAGAGCTTAGCTTTGATCATGCCTTTTCTATAGAATGAAAGCACTTTGACACTTCCTTACATGAAAGTAAGGAATGTAAACATGATTGTAAACACAATTAATATGAAGTATTTCTCTTCACTTATGATTGCACTTGGACAGATATCAATAAATAGAGAATAAGCCAAAATGGAATTTTATGCGTATTTATACTGCTTTTGTCTGCTCATAATTTACTATTTGAACTTAGCTAGTTCACAAATGATGGAGATAGAATTAACTTGGTAATCTGATTAGTTAATTAAGCAATCCTGGTTGTGAACTTCAGCTCTCATTTCACCTAAAATTTTCACTTTTGCAAACCACAAATGATTCTTGGCCTTAAAAGTACAGACTAAAGGCTGTTTTCGCTAGTCTTGCTTTTAATAAGGGAGGGAAATATGTTTTAATGTTTGTTTCTATGAAAGGGCAAAAGCATTCATTGTTAATTGATGGGTTTTCCATGGTGAGTCCATGTTTGAGAAACCTCAAGTGTCCAGGAAAAAAAAAATGTTAGCAGTAGGAATATAACCATATTTACTAGAAATAATAAATGACATAATGTTCTTCACTGCAGTATATTTTTTAAAAAATTTCATTGATGCATTATAATTATAGATAATATTCACTACAGTTTTGACTCTCTTCTAGTTCAGTTATCCATGATGCTCATTTCAGGCAAGTTAATGTTTAAATATCATAAATCTTGGTTTAGTCAATGTTTAAATATCATAAATCTTGGTTTTTGTGTGTCATTTTCTGCTGCTTTTCTTTGTTCTTTTCACTTGACCAATAACATGTAGAAACATGAAGTAAAGCAAGTAACTGTACTTCTGTAATGGTAGTCAGTACACTGAGAGTGTGTTTTCTGGGGGTGCTTTCAAGATTAGCCACTGTAATCATTATAGGTGTTGGAGTCAGACCTATTTGGAGTCAGATTCCAGCTTTTCCACGAAGCAGCTGTGTAAGCCTAAATTACCCTTCTGCTCTGAAATTCAGTCTTCACATTTGTAAGCTGCAAATATGACACCCAGTATATAGGAAAGGGGCACTTTATATTAAAGCTAATGTGGATCTACAATGGTGGGATAATACCTTCTGCCTCCCCGAATAGGTAAAGTCACAGTAGAACCGACCCAGGATTGTCCCTGATGGGGCTGAAACTACTATGGGTCCGGCTATGCTATACCAGTGACCATTCCATTCTGGCCATGAGGAAGTGAGCCACTCAATACCTGGATGTTCCTGCACTTCTGGCAAATATGCCTAGGTCATAGAGTGCCATTGCCTATATCTCAATTTGCTCAGATTATGCAGTTAGTGCATGGCTTGACTGGAAATGTGGCATACTGTGATGTTCATACAAGCTTTCATTCACATATAAACACTCTGTCAACAACCTTTCTCTCCCTTCTGTTCAATTTCTCATCCTTCTTGATCTCTGCCAAGCTGGTTCTAGTAGTTGAGAGAACATCAGTGTCCTGACTTAGAATAATGATCTTTCCCTCTTACCTCCAGGGCAAATGCCTTCATTCTCCTTAGAGGTGAAGGAAGAGATTCACTTTAAAAAAATCAGTCAGGTTTCAGGAGAGCCAGTGACAGTCAGCTGACCCAAAGCCATCACACCCTCATTTTCCTTCTTGCCTCTGAGCCTTTGTATATTCTCTGACTCTTTAATACACAAGAACACTATGTTAAGATAAATATGTCATTTCTAATAAGTAGGAGATGATCAAGATGACCCAAGATGAGATCCACTTGCCATGTTAAGATGATAATTAGGATAACTGTAACTAGCTCTACCACCATTTTCCAGTTCTTGGGCTAGAAGAACAGTAGTACTTTGCCTTTCCCTGTCCTAAGTTTCATTTTGTGAGATCTAAAAACTGACTTTATCAATAGCCAGTTAATGGTAGAACCAATGGATGGCAGGAAAGGAAGACTTCTGAAAGGGCAGCCAACTTCCTCCAGAGTGAGAGGTGGAAGAGAGAACATGGATGGAGGTGCATTTGATCTCTGCGATGTACCAGGTAACAGGGTAGTGGAGACCCAAGACACACTCACCTGTTTTCACCTCACAGCAGTTTTGGAAAACAAAGTAATGTTCTTTTCGTTTTATGAACAAGCACAGTGGGTCTTTGCAAGATGAAATTGGCCCGGGTCCTGTGCCTGGTAAACATCAATGTCTGCATTCCAATCTCTGCTTGTTAATTTAATCCAAGCACATGTGACTTTTATTTTTACATGTTTTCTAATACCTAATTTGCCTTTGGTATTGGCAGTGCATAGGTAAAGATGTCATTAAATTTTTAAGGATACTATTAAACTTAATGACTTAACTTTAATGACTTGAATATTTAAAGATAGTCATTCAGATTTCTATAGCATGCCATAGCCATCGCCTTCATATTTGTACCTTAGTTCTTGTCAAAGAGATCAATAATAGCATTTATCATTATTTGATAAAAATGTATTTACTTCTTCATTGAATGGCTTGCTGCTTGCCTTCAATAGGACACAACATTAAAAAGCTCTAGTTCCACCCTTCAACCCCTGTGTCCTTTTACAATGGTACCACCAACAAATAGCCCTTGAATAAATAAATTAAGGAGCTCTTTCATGAGTAACTAGAATGTCAATTACAACTTTTATTAAAGGTCGTTTCTATAGGGTAGATGTATAATACTATTTTTTTCCAAAAATTAAGGTCTGTATGAAGGCTATTTTACCTCCTGATTGATAGATAGATATAGAAACAAAGGATAGTTACAAAATAAAGGATTAAAAGAGCAAGTGTCTATCTAAAAGTTTGTATATGGTTTTGTACTTTTTATATATTTGCTTAATAATTCAGATAGCTCTAAAAATGTCATATAAAACAAATATTCACAAAAGCCCAGTGGCGTATCAAAATATAGTACTTGATTATGTCAGACTTTTTCAAACATGTTGTCCAGATGTACATCACAAGTCTTTTTTTTTAATCTTATAGCTAATATAACTCAAAGAATAACTGCACACATGGGAAAGTATATTGTGAAATATTTCAAGTCTCCTGAAGTTGTAAGTTCTCAATCACACTGGAGAATTCCATCTAAGACTAGATGGTTCACATTATTAAAAGCAGCCTGTAGTCCTCGCCCCACAAAGTTAAAGCTAATGCTATAAATATCCAGTTATTCACATTAAATTAAATTTAAAATATCTTACTCATGCTAATACCTTCTCTTAGATATTGAACTGTTATTAGAAGACAAGGTATTTCAAATGATCCTCATCTTCCTATAATTTTTTGGCTAATGTAAATGGAAAGGAGAAATTTCTAACCCTCCAATATAGCTTTCTTGCTTTCAATTGAATAGCTAAAATTGTTTCCTACCCTTAGTAATTTTAGGTCTGGTGTAGTCGGGAAAGATATCTCAATGAAAATGACCTTTTCCTATTCCACCTCACCCATTGAGCTGGGTGGCAAGACCTACAGCTTAATTAGTGCAGGTTTTTCTGTTGCTAACACACAGGAGCTCAGCCTTGAGACCAGAGAGTAGATCATGGTCTCTGTTCAGTGCCTCATCAGCCTTCTCTGTAGGACAGTAGGATCCTGGAAGAAGAATGTGTCTGGCAGGTTCATCAATGCTGCCGGATGGGAGGTAGGAACCTGTCTGGCCTTCATGCTGTTTGCTGAAAGTAAATGCCTTGTTTATGTTGGAGAGACAACACAAAAATGAATAAAGAAACACTTTGGAAACTACGTGAATTCAGTGCCAGATTACCAGTGTCTTTAAAAATCTCTGGTTCCATCTTCTAAATATTATGAGACGACTTTCTTTATCTCGTAGTATCACTAAAATCAATAAGTACCATCTAAGAAAGGGGGGGGGGGAGAGAGAGAGAGAGAGAGAGAGAGAGAGAGAGAGAGAGAGAGAGTTTTAGGGTTTTTTTTTTTCAATTATTCATTCCCCAATATTTAACTGAGTTGAATAACTACTTGTTGCTGTCTGTGCTGGGCATGGGACTTACAAAAATGAGTGAGACATGATTCTTGTGGAACAAAGGGAAAGAAAGGCCTCTGAGAAGGAATGATTAAATAAATGAGTGCACAAATGAACTTCTAGGGGTTCAGTGCAATAGAGGAAATGGCCCAGGTATTAACAGAGAATAGTACTGAGGGCCTAATTTAGGTAGGTTGAAAATTGAGACCTGGGAGATGAAGATGAGCCACCTCCTGTAGAGCTTTCTACAACTTTCTAAGAAGAGTCAGCAGATATAGACCTTGAGATAGGAAGAACAGGCCATCAGAGAATAGTAACCAAAGGGCAGTTCCTCTGGGACAGAAGGTTGGTGACATAGGCAGGGACTGGTTATGCCATAGTATATCCTGATATCCTTGATCCAGAGCAATAGAGAGAAGACTTGGAGCCTCTTTCTGCAGCTTTTTGATTTTATGGATGAGAAAACTGATGCTCAAGAGATGGGTGAATGTAGTTGAGGCACAAATTCAACCTGGTAGGTCTACCCCTGAATTTCCTCTTTTTATTCTCCATGCCAACTTCCTTCTGTCTTAGAATTCCTCAAATGTGAGAAGCTGGCTAAGAGGAAGGTGGGAAGAACTATTTGTAACAGAAAAATAATATCCGATGATGTTTACAAGAAATTGATTATCCTTATATTTACATGGATGATCAATTACATGATTTGAATGTTTTGAGCCAAACCTCACTGGAGAATGTATCACTGGTGTTCATGTTCATGGGGGTCTTTATTTATTTGTCTGTTCAATGGCAAGTAGCTTTTTAGTGTTTTCTTCTTCTTTTTTTTTTGTGGTACTAGTACTTAAACCCAGGGACATGACCACTTAGCTACATCCCAGCCCCTTTTTATTTTTATTTATTTATTTTTTTGAGATAGAGTCTTGCTACATTGCCAAAGGTCTTATTAAGGTGCTCAAGCTACCTTGAACTTGCAATAAAGCACAATGCATTTTTCTCCAAAGCTTTTCAGAGTGTGTATGCCTGAAGTAAATGTTGGAATACTTATTCGTTTTGTGAGTGTGTGGGTCTTTATACGTATGCTCTTTACTACTGAGACTGGGCTGGGTTTTCCAATAAACTTGCCCTGGGTATTTTTATGAATGAAAGTGGAAGCTTTATTTTGTTCCTCCAAAATGATAGCATATGGGTGCATGGGTAAGTGCCTATATCTCCCCATACACCAATAATGGTAGCTATTGGCCCATTCTCTGCAAAACTGGAAAGAATTGTTATTTGAATGGCAGCTGTTGTACAATCAATCCTCTTCTAATACAGCTGTAACCAGAAAGTGGAAGACCGAATTAGTACAATAGCCACAGAGTGGCTAGGGAGTTTGGTTTTGATTAGAATGGTCTCTCCCTGACCCCTCTTTTCTTGAATTTCTGAAGTTGTGGTGCCATCATATTACCTTCATGCTACCTGACTTTACCTCCAATACTTTCATGAGTCAAAGGATTAATAAAAGAAATTAGATACCAAGAAGCAAATAGCACCATCGAATTCTTGAGCCTTTAGGAAACTGAGTGTCATTTGACACAGATTTCTTAATCCTAGTGTCCTAACCTAAAATGATCATATGAGTTTGCATATAAGTTTCTTCTAATGTTGTTTTAAAAGAAAAATCTAAACCTGAACAAATTTACCAACCAAGGCAATTAAAAAAATATGTTTATAGGTGATTAGTAGGTAGAGTTGATTTTATATTTAATACAGAGGTGCCACCTATTTTTTTTTTCTTCCTAATGGACTAAAAGATTGGTACCTTTGTGATTTGGGCAATCCTGAGCTCCCACTAGAGGTCTGCTGTTGCTTAGTTCTCTAATCAGTTGCATGCCTGCCTAGTTCTGTGCAGGCCATCCTAGATCATGGAGAGATTCCAGAGATGAATCTGGAAACTGATGAGCCTTTCTGAGGAAGCAAATGTAGATAAAAGATGTGGAAGACTTACTGCTCAATTACTCCCACACGCCAAGTATACTGTGCCCTGGCACAAACAAACAAAGAAATAAAAAAAAAAAAAGTGTCCTTAGCATTGCTATTATATGAGATACTCCATGAAAACTCTAAGGGAAAACTGTTATTTTAGTGGAGGGTTAAATTGACCTGTGGATTGCAATTATTTCAAATAATAAAATAACTGGGTGCTGTGGCCCACTCCTGTAATTCTAGCAGCTTTGGAGGCTGAGGCAGGAGGTTTGCAAGTTCAAGCTCAGCCTCAGTAAAAGTGAGGTGCTAAGCAACTCAGTGAGACCCTGTCTCTAAATAAAATACAAAATAAGGCTAGGGATGTGGTTTAGTGGTCAAGTGCAACTGGGTTCAATCTCCAGTACCCAAAATAAAATAAAATAAAATAATGGCTTTAACCTTTAAGTGTGCAGTAACTAGGTAATATAGCCTCTTAATATCTGATTTTTTTCTCAATTATTTTTCATTTTCAAGTAAAAACAATTAGCTCCATTTTCTCTTCCAATACAAAGGACTGCAACAAGCCAAATTGTGCTGCATTACATATGATTATTAAGGAACCCAACATATTCCCCACCCTTAACCACCCACCATATGTAGAATTACTGAAGTATTTTAAAAACGCATTATGGAATTTTTTTCATATGCTACTTTAATTGATTTTTATTCACTTGCTTTGAATATTAGTGCCTTTGAAATGCTTATATTTTAAATAAATGTTTAAAGAGCAATTTTCTACAATATAAACTTTTAGTGTCCCTACTTCTATACATTCCAGGAATTAAATATGAATTTAGTTTACAGATCTATCACAAGGACTTCTGTACAAATGTTGATTCACATCACTTCATTTGAAAAAAATAATAATTGTTGTGAAAGTCAAACATAATTATGTATTTCAAAGCTTTATGTATTGATTATAATTAATATATAACTTTCTAATTAGAATGATTATTTTATTCTTTGGAAAAATAAATGGGATATGCAGCTAGTACTCAGGTAAAACTTGTTGAATTAATGGAAATACAGTGCGTAGATTTTATGATATTTATTTTTAGTAGTTTATCATCCTTCCTTTCTGCTTACACCTCCAAGTTAGTCCAGTTGGGGATAGTGATTGAGGTTCCCTATAGGAGAATTCCACATAAGTGAAGGTTTCCTATACTATTTACTGCAAAATTAAGAACTAAAGCCCAATTTTCAAATTTTGAGGTATGTATGCTGGGAATCAAACCCACAACCTCATATATGCTAAGTACATGCTCTGCCACTGACTTGTTCCTCAGCCCTCGTTTGTAAAACAGAATCACACTTTGTAAATGGGTATTGATAAAACTTTATACCTCTGATTTTTTATAGAGAATAAATAAATATGAATCATAACTTTCTTAAAAATACTGAAATTTTGAGAGTTATATTTTTAAATCTGTGGAAAACAGAAATGCTTCCCACTCAGACGCAGGTGGTTGATCCCTTGGAACTCAGCTCTGAGCTGAACATAAAGGAGGAGCAGTTATGTAACTGTGAGCAGTTACCCTTAAATAGAGAAGTCCAGAATTCTGCATCTGCATCATGGTATTCAGTGAACTGCCTCTTTAAACAATCCATTGATCATAAATCTTTTCTGATAGTCAGCAATCTAAAATAGACATTTGTTTTCTTTTCTACTCTTTAGTAAAATAAAGGGTAAGTTAATACTTAATTTATCCTCTTTAAAACTAATATTTTAGATCAAGTGTTTCTCAAAATGTATCTCAAGGAACTCTTATCTCTAGAAACTTCTCCAAATTCTGCTGTAAACAGTATCTAGGATGGGACTTTTGGAACATATATTCCTAACTAATAGTTCCTTCAGGACCATAATCCCTGAATTTTATGCCCTTGGCACTTCCTTAATGGACCATTATCTGACAGGGCCCATGATTCGGTCAGCATAGTGCTAGGGATGGTCTGGGCCATCTAACACTTTCTTCCTAGGGTCTTATTGATGAAATAAAGACTAACTAACAATTATGTCACATTTTTATAAATGTCACTCTTTTCTTAAAGGACTCTACTATTCTTGTAGTTAGTTAGAAAAGAGGACTACAGAAATAGTTTTTTTAAACATTACTTTTAATGATTGAATGAAAAGAATTCAGAATCAGAATATAAAATTAATCTATCATCAAGTAACTCAGAAAAGAATAGGTGACCAATGGGAAGGTCTTGAGGTTGTAACACTTAGGTTTTAGACTCCAGTGTTAAATCGTTTTAGACCTGAAGAGGAGAGAGTAGTGAGTTATGAAAAATTTCAACAATATTAATACTTTATGTTTCTAGGAAATTGTGAAATGAATACATGAACTATTTAGGAAGGCCCCCCTCCCCACCCAGGGCCTTTAAAGGTAGAATTTACCTTTTCTTTTTAATTCTGTTCTTTGTAATCTGCAAAGTCTTTGCTGAGCTACTGAGATGCTATAGGAAGAAGTGAATTTAGACACTAGCTTTGATGGTGTAACACTACTTTATAGGCATGATGTCTGGTTGTAGTTTTCAGGGGGAAAGTGCTTGCTTTTCTCTCTCTCCCCCCACCCCCAACCTCTCTCTCTCAAGTAAAAAAATAACTATTTCTAGGCAGAAAAATGGTTGGTCCTGAAGATGTCACATCATAATCCCTGGAACCTGTGAATACATTACTTTACATGCTAAAAGGAATTTTGCAGATGCTATGAAGCTAGAGATCTTGAGATGAGATTAGCCTGGATTATCTAGGTGGCTCGAAGGTGATCACGGAGTCCTCATAAGGGGGGAGCAGGAGGGTCAGGCTTAGTCAGAAGGGAGGATCAGAATGAGGCAAAGCTCTGAGCCAAGGGATGTGAGCATCCTCTCAAAGATGTGGATGAGGTAAGGGGCCTAGAGCCTCCAGGAGATATGAACCTGCCAACCCATTTTTGACCTCTGATATCTATAAGATGATGGATAACATGTGCTGTTTCAAGTCTCTAACTCTGTGGTCATTTGTTGCAACAGCACAGGAAAATGAAGGTACTGAGGAAGATATCCAGTCACTTACAGATTCAGCACTGAGTACCCGCTGTGTGCCCAGTGCCATTACCCAGCTCATCTGGGCCTTCCTTTCTAGGAGGGAAGAGAAAGAATATAATTTTAGAGAATGCTGTGTGCCGGCCACCATGAGAAAAGAATCCTCCAAAGTTGATAACATGGATGTGGCAGGGAGATGCAGTTGGAGCTCGTTTTGTTGAGGGCCTTGGTTCAAGAAGACCTCTGTATGTAGGTGATTGTGAGCTGAAGCCCAAATGACAAAAAGGAAGTTGCTATGGAAGCAAAGGGTTCCAAGCAGGGAACATAGCAAATGCCAAATGCTACTGTGCTGAGAGGCAAGAGTTTGTTAGAGTGCAGGGCTCCCCTCTTCTGTGGCCCTTCTCACTTGGATATAGAGCTTAAGAGGTAATGTCTTGAGTTTTCTTACCCCTCAATCACCAGAAACGCTCAGATGCTTTTTTCTCCCCACACACATTTTCTCACTCAAGAGGGTAGAGGGTGCATGTGGGAGGCATCATTTATAGAAAGGGCATTCTGTCTGTTGTTCTTGACATCCCATGTGGTGTGCCCAATCACGGTCCATCTTCTGCTTCTTTCCTTAGAAAACAGTCTGAGAACTCCTTAGGCAGCTTCTGAGAACAGCCAAAGGCTTTCCTCTTCTACTGTTATTTCTAAACAGGCTTTATAATCTGAAGCTGAGCAGCTTCCTTATCTGCAGCACCTCCCAGGAGCCAAGTGGCAGCTCTTTTGGGCTAAGAGAAGGCATCCTGGTGCCTCTCTGCCCAGTTCTTTGTATGCAGAGAAGTGCTTGTTTTACTTGCTGCATCATTATGTGTAAGTTGGGAAGGCTGAAAATCATAGATCCATGTGTGCCCTCATGGTGCCTGCAGTCTATTAGTTGAAGAGGATTTTAGAGCATGTTTATTTCCATCACCTGGTTTTACCAGAGGAAAGGAGACATTCCCAAAGTATGCTGAAAGTGCTGCAGCTCCTGTCCAGTCACCCTGAGGACAAGGAATATTGACAACCTAGGGAACAACTGTGGGAATGTTGAGTCTCAGTTGGCTTCTCTCCTGCATATTTTTAAAAAGGTGCCTACAATCAGTATTTATGAATTGCTTGTATATAAAAACCAAGAGAATTTTCTGCCTTGTGAAACTTTTTTTTTTTTTTTAATGGTCTTGATTCCTAATCAGGTACTAACTTCTTTAAGCCCCTAATTCTGTGCCTTGCCAAATTAGAAGTGTCAGTGACCTTCTGGGACTGCTTTCTGAGTCTGTCTGATAGTCTGGAACCCTGGAACTATGGAAAGGTGTGCCAAGGTTCACACAAAGTCTGCATGACATTGTAATTATACATGAAGTGGGGTCCTTTGGTTTTTGTTTCTTTAATGATCAGAATAAGGTAGTTACACACTTAGTAATACCCATTCACCCAAAGGAAGGGGGGATGTTAAATCATTGCATTTTTTGATGAATGGCTTGTACACTGAAAAATAAATTGGACAAACTGGCATAGAGCTCAGTGAACATGAAATCAGCTATTAGAAGAAAGCTTGTGAACAAATTCTGAGGCAGATATGCATCTTTTGATTAATGCCCTATCAATCATCCACACAGCTACCTTAGCTAAGTCTTGCTGTAATCATTCATGGTTGCTTTTGGAAACACTGGCAGAAACTATAGCACTGCAGAAACGGAATATTATTACTGATTCCTCCCTAACTTACTGTGAACAATGACTGTTTTCACCATGTTTCTGCTTTCCTTTATTAAAGAAATACAATGCAGAATGAAAAGAGAGTTCCTCAAAGCCTGGTGGAATTCTCCTAGGGTATTCTTAATGATATTCAGTCTTAAATGGGCAAGCTATTGTAATGGAAGGTTCTCTGTAGGAATAATAGTAATGTAATCCCATTGAAGCTGCCTTTTATGGATTGTAGTCAAATAGGCAAAAATGTAGAGTCACATTAATGAACAGAGTATATCTCTGGAATTATTACTTAAAGTTGTTGAAATGGTCTGAATTTTGTTATTGTAATTATTTTATTCTCAGCTAATATGCTTAACAGCAGTAGCAATTAACCCACCAGATTGGAAATTTGCATGAGTTCTACCTTTGACATTACAAGAAACCCTGATTCTTTCTGAGTATTACACAGCAGGAGAGGAAGCTACATATATAATTTTTTTTCACTGATTATTTTTTTAAAAAGGAAATTTCCATGAATGCAATGATTAGTTTTTCATGCATTTTTAAGCCATTGGCAAAGTCCTCAAGAGCCCTTCTTTCTTTTAAGAGGATTTGATTCCTAAACTGTGGCTGGCACAAAGAACAATTTGCCACTGCCTGCTAGTCGGGAAATCTTGAGGTAATAGCAGCGCTTCTTTAGAACTTACCATAGCCTGAGATACTGTGGCATAATAAAGTGGTGACAGGCATTAGCATGCATAATGGGCTGTAATAGACATTTAATGCTGTTTAGCTAGAGGAGGGAGCTGTGCTCTCCCATTGGAATATTCCTCCATCGAAGCCCATTGATCACCGATTTCAGTGGGGAGAGGTTAATCCATCAGCTTCTGTAACCAGACGGCGCTGATGGAAATTCTTTAGGTGGCATTCTGGATGAACCAAGCTTTCCATCTTTACAAACAAATGAGTGATATGACAAGCATGGTGTTCAAAACACATTTAACCAATTGATTTTCTTTCCTCTTGTAATAAGATCTGGAGACATATGAAAGCTCGTGGTGTGAGCTAAGATTAAAGGAATTGCTTCATGCACAGGAACATACGGAACGCGGAGCCCATAAAAGTACTATAAAGCATGTAGTCGCCCATTCTCTTTTTTTATATAAAGTTTGTTATTGCAATAAATAGTTATTATTGAGCTGATGCCTTTTATTTCCGTTTTGCAGAATCTTATTTCAGGTCTGCGGGTATGTGCACATGCACATCCGTGTCTCCTCTCAGTAGTCATCTTGCTCTTGGAAGTTTTCCAGATGTTTGGCAGCAATCATTTCTATTTTCTCATTTAAACAGACCTCATATGATTTTGGTTGGTACCATTGTTGGTCTAAAGCTGCAGATATTGTGTATTTGTGATAGTCTCTGAGGTCAGCGTAAGTGATGGTCGTCTGTTTTTTTATCTTTCCCCATACAGTCCCGCCTTGAGCTTCACCTACCCGTCTGCACCCGTCTCTCTCCATATGCATCAACAGATCTTAAGTCGACAGCAAAGCTTAGGCTCTGCCTTTGGACACAGCCCTCCACTCATTCACCCCGCCCCAACTTTTCCAACACAGAGGCCTATTCCAGGGATCCCTACAGTTCTTAACCCAGTCCAGGTCAGCTCCGGCCCTTCTGAGTCCTCACAGGTGAGAGAGACAGCTTCATGAGCTTATCCATGTTGGTCAACAGAAGAAAGGTCTTGCCACCATTTCAGCCATTATCACCATAAGATGTTGGCATTCTCACAGCTTTATCCCGGCGTCCTGTCTTCTTAACCCAGGAGTGTACTGTTCAGCTTAATGAACATGCTCTGTATATGCCCCTCAGTAAACAAGAGCATCTTCCACGGAGTCATTTTTTTCAAGGGTCATTTTTTTATGAAGGCCATGCTCTGACCTGGCAACATCTATAAAGCCACATCTATTATAAATTAGATTTCATGAATGTATTACTCTCATTTAGCCACATCTACTCTGCGAGAACCAGGCTGCTACTGAGCACCATGTTATACACTAGAATAAGAATACAATGGTACCATTCCCTCCACTGTTATTGCCACTCTGATATTTGTTTGCAGAAGACTCTGGACTCTCTAATTAAGAACTTCACAAATGGTTCGTGATGGTCTTCTCAGTTTTTTTTTTTTTTCCTTTTGAAATAATCTACTGGTACTTGTTAAAAACCTAGATTCCCAGCTCTATCAGAAGCTAGAAGAGTTTTGAAAAGCCATGGGGAGTTTATACTCATGAATCAAAAATGAAGAGCTGATTCATGAACATATCCTCTGCCTTTGAGCACATTGTCTGAACTCTATCACCAGGGATTTGGGGCATTATCAGCATCATTGCTCTATTACCAAATAAGCCTGCTTGTCTCCAGTTGCAGGTTTTAATTATGGTCCCTTTCATTGATCAAAAACTAATTTTTGTCTTTGGTCCTACAAATGTGACCAGCAGAACAAGCCCACAAGCGAGTCTGCAGTGAGCAGCACCGGCGACCCGATGCACAATAAACGGTCCAAGATTAAACCTGACGAAGACCTCCCCAGCCCAGGGGCGCGGGGGCAGCAGGTAGGACACCTGGACTATTCAGTTTCCACCTTCCTGCCTGGTGTCTTTTCACAGCACTTTCTCATCCACTGCATTGTTGGACTTGGCCATACTTACTGTGCTTGATCAAAGACCAGTTATAGAGTGAATGAATTCATTTCTCTGACTCAAAAACAAATATGAGCAACGCAGAAAGCTATGTGGGGTCTATGTTCTTGATAGCTGAGACAGCTTAGGAGTTTAGGCAGCTATAGTTCAGAAAGTCAGTGATTGGATTCATTTGTTGCTGACCACAGATATGACCAGGGTTCAGTTCTTATCCCTGACCCTGGACCTGAATTACTGAGCTCCTGCCCTAAGCATAAGCTGGAGCAGAGCTACTGATATTCCCTGCACTGATTATGTTCTTTTTTTTTTTTTCTTCTGACTTTGCTACTTCCAGGAGGGATCAAGACATGAGCTACCTGAGACTACTTAGATTCTGTACTACTTCTAGTACTTTAGTCTCTAGCCTCTTTTGAAGCATGTGTGGGTTATACCCCAAAGACCATCTCATGTGTTCTTGTGCCTGACATGGGAAGGAGCTCGAATGTTAATTTCCTAAAGTGCGACTGGACAAGAGTCTGTATGTCCACAGAATCTGGATCTTGCTATCATCAGGATGCTTCAGTCCAAATCTCAAACTGCTTTGTACCAAATTTCTTCTTCAGTGAGATCTTGGAGGATGGAATGAACCAGTGATCTGGATTTTGAAATCCATTCTCCCTCATATATTTTGCTAGATAATCACCTTGCTGAATATACCTGAATACCTGAATAGTTTTATCATCTGGGCCTGGACTCAAGTTCACAGGCCTAATAATTTCCCAGAATTCTCGAAACTTTTTTTAATTTTTAACACCTTGCTGGGAAGGTGCCATAGAAGACTAGAAAGGGGACTATGTCCCAGAGCATGAGGTGCTATGGTTCTTGGGCCTTGGATCACCAGCATGTTCTTGGAAGCCAGAGACTTAGCCAATAAGATGTAATCCCTCAAAATGCCCCTCACAGCAGGGAAAAGAGACTTAGAAGTAAATCATCCTGAATTGCAAAATATAAGAATAGACAAATTAATATACTGAAAAGATTGAAAACAACCAAAGTAGAAGTACCAGTCTTTGGAGTAAAAAGGCTGTATGATCTAATTTAATGACTTCTCTTATGGGTTTTTGTTTTGAGTTTTTTTTAAAGATGACATTTTAGATTGTTTTGTTGTTATTGTTTGTGTGTGTGGTGCTGGGGATTGAACCCAGGGCCTTGTGCATGGGAGGCAAGCACTTTACCAACTGAGCTATATCCCCAGCCCTGGCTTTAACTTTTTATCTCACTGTGATTTGGGTAGTTGTCTTAAAGCACCAGTTAAAAAACTCTCCAAAGGTTTGTTTGGCAAATCTGAAAATATGCACACAAATGATTCCAGGTCTTTGACTTTGTGAATTTACAAAACCCAGCTGATAGATCAGGACTCTGTTTTATTTTCCCTGAAAAATTATATCAGGAGGAAGACAAATCCAAATCAAATTTCTGCTTTCCCTTCTTGTCTTTCTTCCCATTGTGTCTGATTTTTTCCTCCCTCTTGCTCTCTTCTCCCAACCCCCTACCTTTTCAGGAACAGCCAGAAGGAACAACGCTAGTCAAGGAGGAAGGGGACAAAGATGAGAGCAAACAGGAGCCTGAAGTCATCTATGAGACCAACTGCCACTGGGAAGGCTGCACAAGGGAGTTTGACACCCAGGATCAACTTGTGCACGTAAGTGAGCAGTGTTCAGGAACTGGGCCTTCCAACCATGTGACCTTTCCATGTAGGTCGGCTTCTCTGACCCTGCGCTGAGTCAAGTTTCTTAGCTAGCTGCGTTGCAAACTGGAGGGGGCTTTATGACTTTCTGAGAATAAAGAAAACTCTGAGCCACAGTGCTTGACCTGTTCAGTCAGCTAAAGCTTAGTGGAAAATTCAATAAAGTCTTCAATAGAGAGTGTAATGACTCTGATCCTGTAAGCCAGCAAACACTATTTTGAGTTAGCGACTTTGATGGTTATTGAGTAATAGTAAGCTGGACATGAATTATTATTAACCTTTTAACCAATTTTGATTCCCCTTCCAAGACCTGGTAGCAATAGAAAAAAATGGTAGGGGTGGGATTCTTTTTTTTTTTTTTTTTTTTGCCCCTCTTGCAAACCCTCACAGCCTAAGGAATATCCCTTTATTCTATTTGGCAATTCCTACTCTATTGAAGTTAGGTAGACATTTGCAGTAATTTATTCCATAATTTTTGACCTGTGGGGTTAATAGTTCCACGGAAAAGGTCGTTTGTGATTTTAAATGTTTTTAAAAACCACATGGTGGTCCGATAGAGAACCACATCTCCTACAGAACCAGGTTCAGATGTCTCTCCTGTGTATTATTTTAGATAATGTAGTGTGTGCAAACACGCACATGCACACACATGCGCGTGCACCCACTTACCCATTACCTCATTTTCCAGTACTTCTTGATACTTGACACTTTCTTAAAGGCCAGCAGAGTCTCTCTGGCAGGTAGAACCGAGGACAACTGACGCAAAAGGGCATTTAGAGCATCCAGAATAAAAAGATACAGGCCCACACAACTTTTGTGCAGAAGTGCAAGGTTCTTAAAGCATTAAGGATGGCTTTACCAAGCAGGGCAGCTTCTTAAGCTTTAATATGGTGGAAAATCTGACAGAGCATGTGTTGTGATTGTCTCTCTGACACTTGTGCCCACACACACACACACATGCACACACGTATACACACTAATACTATCCATTCTTTCACAGTAACTTTGTTTTTTTTTTTAATTTGATACATATTTCTTGATAACTCTCTTTACTTAAACATTGAAATTATAAAGCCCCTCTGACATGTTTCATGGGTTGCATGAGCTCTTTTTTAAACATTTGTCCATTATTTTTATTCCCTTGTTTTGATCCTCTCTGAAAATAATTACAAGAAAAAGCAAATGGCAATAAGAGCAACAAAAGTAAAATAACCAATTCAGACCACTTATATTCCAGGCCTTGCTCTGTGCTCAAGGACCTAAGAAAGGACATTCTTCCATCCTAACCTTCTTTCTCACGTGATTGGTGGTGTGTGTAGCAACCCCTCTTTGTGTCAGCTTAGGACTGCACTTTTTCTCTAACCCCGATCTTCTTTTTGTTTGTATTTGTTTTTTATTTTATTTTCTTACATTTTTTATATTAGTGCATTATAGTTATACATAATAGTTGGGTTCATTTTGACAAATACATGCACAGAATTGTATTTACTCCATTTTAGTACCTGGTGTCCCTCTCTTTCCCTCCTTTTCTCCCTCGGTTCTCCTACCTCTCCTCTACTGGTATTCTTTCACTCATTTATTTATTTTTGATTGGTGCTTTATAGATACACATAGAAGTGGAATTCACTGCGTTATATCTATATAATGCATGAAATCTGAAAGTGTGTCTTCTGCAACTTAGCCCACCCTATGTAATATATCCCATTGCAGTTATGTAGTTGTTTAAATATACGGGTTGCCAGGTTATGAGAAATGTTATATACAGGGTGTTTTGAGGATTTAGCATGACATTAGCAGTTTGTCCTCCTCATTTCTTTTTAATCATGTCTCTTTGTAATCATATGGAAAGAATGATAGCTTTCTGAGCACAGATGAAAACTGAAAAGTCAACTGTTTTTAATTCAGGTGTATTTTCTCATTTTTTTTTTCATGAACATGATTTGATTTCTTTTCTATTTAGTTTGATGCAAATATTATTTTTAAACAAAGCCTGACTTAATCATTCTTTGTTCTTTCAGACCACTTTAAGGAAACCACAAAGACATTATAATACTAAAGGGGAGAGGGAGTATTTTTTTTAATAAGGAGATAGTCTCATATGCCATTAATATAATGAATAAATGAAGAAAATCATTTGTGTCAAATTTGCTGTTACAGAAAAGCTGGGTGCAGTGCTGCTTGATTTTAAAAATATCCTTCTGAGCATCTGGGGGTGTAGCTCAATGGTAGAGTACATGTTTAACATGTACAAGGCTCTGAATCAGATCCCCAGCACCAGGGAAAAAAAATCTTCCTAAGGGTCTGAGGGATGATCAAGTCTCAGCATGCTTTTTTGGAGTGTAAGTCATTGTAGTATCCAAAGAGCACTGTGTTCCTGTGATTAATTATCAAATAAGTGTACATTTAAAATGAACTGGGCTTCTCATGATAGGTTGGGCTTAGGGTAACATTTTTAGAGTGTGATAGGAGCTTAACCCTTTAACTGCCCAGATGTGAAAGTATTTCAAAGACCTTGAATATTGCAAGTATTTGTATTTAAGCTAGTGACAAAAGGTCCCTATAGTGTTTTCCTAGAGATATCTGAATTGTTTTAAGGGACGGCTGCTTAAACTGCAAAGTGAATGATTATCATGTTTTCTATTTTATGGAAACTGTGTTTAAAAAATAGGAATGTAAATATAAACAGTGGGTTTTCCTTTTTTTCCAAGTCAGTTGGAAGAAATTCATGTCGGGATTAGAAAAAATCCTATGTGTTATCTTTATGATATTAATTTTAGTCTGAGCTAAATTATATGAGTAGGTAAACTTAATTAAATGAATTACAAATTATAATTTAAATAAAGACACTAGCTCATATCACTTATAATCTACCACCTTTTTTTATAACTTCATTTTACTTATTTTTTTAATGTGGTACTGAGGATCGAACCCATTGCCTCACACATGCTAGGCAAGTGCTCTACGACTGAGCTACAACCCCAGCCCATATTCCACCTTTTTACTCATGTCGGAAGTGTGAAAATTCCAAATTTGTGTATTTAAATTGATTTCACATTGTGTGGCGCTCAGGTACCTTCCTGCTCGTCGGGTATCTGGTAGCATTAGCGGTGGCCTAGGATAGAATAGGAGCTTTCAATTTTGTTCATTGAAGGAACCGCTACTTCAAGTCCACCTAATTACTTTGGTGGCAGATGGAATAAATACCAGTTACAAAGCTCACATTTTTTTAGGGACCAGGGAAGCATTAACCCTTTCTTTTCCCATGGCTTTCCTTGGAGACAAAATGTTCTCTGAATTAGTTGATTTTCATGCTACATACAACCAAGAGGCAAGGTGTTAAACCATTCTGATGCTCTGCCTTATTTATAGCCATGACCCATTCTTTTTCCCCCTCTTACAGTTAATAGAAAGATTCATGATTCTTCATGGTTGTCTATCTAGTGTCTGACAGTCCCGACTGCCTGCTAAAGCAAGTCACTATCTATAATTGATATCCTTCCGTGGAATAGGGTGCTGGCTGCAATTGAAGGGCTTTGCTGAAAGCTCTTAAATCCTGACAAGTTCTCCCCTTGTTCTGGTTCAGTCGCTGAGCTGCACGGTTGGAATTCCAGAGTTATTTGAACTTGGTGCAAAAGGGAGACATGTGTTTCACATTAGCAAATCACAAAGTTGAAGAAGAGAATTAGGAACTTGGCTGACTTTGCCTGCCAGGTAGTCTCATTTCCAGTGTAATGCACTCCATGTACTCTTGAAAAGATTACCTCGTCCATTACTGTCCGAACAGATGGGCTAAATATTGCCTTCCCTTCTCTTCCCCTTTATTTCAAGCCCCTCTCCTTCTCCAGTGTGTGTTTATTCTAGGTTTGCTGATGGTGTCTTTATCACTGGGATGTTTAATTAATTTCTCTTCCCAGCAAGATAATTATAATTGGGCTTTGGTGCTCTTAAGCTAGTATTAAATTTGCCATAAATTTACTTTTAAGAGGCTAAGAAATTTTATATATACATACACACACACACACATATATTTTTCTTGTTGTTAACCAGGTTTTTCTTGTACTTTGTCCCTTCCTTGATGTCAGTTAAAATAACAGCAAGAAATGCATAGGAGTAGATAGCAAAAACATTAATTTCAAGCCCATTTGATTAAGACCCAAGTTTAATATCGATTCATCAAGATTCCATATTTTCTCTTCCCTCGACTTCTAAGAGAGACATATGTTAACATCTCAAAATAAGTTGAAAGTACACATTTTTCTTCAGTTTTAAGTTAACTAGACACTTTGTGTCTCTGTAAGTTACATTACAAAAGACTTGAATCTGAAATTTGTTTCTGAAAATCTTACAGTGTCAGTTCACAAAGCAATATTTGGTTTGGGCTTTGGTTTTCCTTGTGTTACTTGGTTTAGCTTGTGTTATTATCAAAGAAACTCAGCCTGGCTTCTCACATGGATGAGAGAGGCTATAGGCTTTGCTGAGATCCATTTCCCTCATGTTTTAATTTTGTCATACAACCTAAGTTCTGTTTTTTGATTCTTTGATGGTTAAAGTAGCATAAATTCATCTCAGGTTCTCTGAAACTTGCACATTTTGGTCATGAATGACTCTGGGCCTCTATCAGTGTTTTGTAAGGTTTCTTAAATAGGGAAAAAGGAATAAATGTGAAGGGTATGCATCTTAGAGTGGAGTCCCCACTGCTAGGTGCCTCATTATACTGGAAAACATCATTGCTGACATCTGAAAAAGTAAAAATAGCATCATCACCATACACACCTCTTACCCACCTGTTTGCTATCTCCCCACAACGTTTTGCTCTCACTTTCAACAATTCAGACCTCTATTTCTGTTTTAAAAGTAACCTATAAAATTATTCTTACTGGTCTTCAAAAAGTCATATTATTTCAACGGTTTTATTTCTTACCCTGATCCCCTGCAGAGTAACCTTACAGAGGACCATGGTAATTATACTGGGGAATGCTGTCTTCTCTTTGTACAGTAGAACTACAGAGAACGTGAGAGCACCCAGCTTCAATTGGGTGGCATTTAAGTCACTATAATCCTCCATTTGTATCTTTTTAGCATGATGTCAAAAATTTCCCTTTTTGTAGAGTGATTAACCACCTACTTGGATTTTAAATGCTTTCAAGGCTGCAAATTTTGATCTCTAAAAGCATGTTAAAGTTTCTTTTATCCAAAGAATACAGTTATAATCACCTTTGCTGCCATTTGGAAACAAATTGTATACACTGGCAGCATGATCAGCATCATGAAAATGAAGAGCTTTCTTTTTAATATCATAGAGATTTAGATGTAAAGAAAGCACATCTAATTTGTGGAGAATTGATGTATCCGTAGAAACCCGAGGAAGAGTTACAATGTGAAGACATTATTTTCATATTAATACCATGATCCTAAATTTGCATTTTAAATGTTTTCCATCTAATTTTGATCCTTTTGCTAAAGTGGCATTGTACATCCTTACCTAAGAGAAAATTGGGTTTAAGATGTGATAGGGGCCTCAGATATGAGGCAGAAATTAGTTTTATGTGCACATAAAACCTAAAATGAATGAGTGGAGATTTTGATCTTATTTTCCTGTACATGGAGTTGCCAGTTAATTTAGTTACTCTAATTATTTGGAAACATGGCATATAAAATATAGACGTAAGAACTACCAACTTCAAAGCCATCCTTTGACAATTTTGCCTTAAGGGTCACGTTCTTTGTAAAGTTGCTGACTAAATTGCACCTGCAGAAATTGTTCCCATGAAAAGACACTCAGAAGATGGGGCTGGGGCCAGGGTGTGAGGGTTGTGTGGTCCACCAGCTAACCCCCCCACCCAAGACCCAGCTGGAATTCTGAGTGGCAGCCCCATCTCTGCCCTGACTCTTGGGATGACCTCCATGGAACCATTTGACCCTTTCGAACGTTATTTTCTCACTTATCATACTGTGAAACAGCCGTGAAAATAAACGCTGTCCCCAACGTCCAAGGCCAAGAAGAGATCACATGCAGGAGGCCTAATGAGAAACAGACAGAGGGTCTAAACGAGGTCACTCCATCTCTGGTTGTTTTATGTGTTTGTTTTTTGCAGGGTTGAGTGGGGGAGGAGGGTGGATTTGTGCTGTCGGTCTTTGTAGCTTCTGTGTGTTAGCTCTAAGGCTTATTTTATATTATTGCTAAACTGGGACACACTTCACTGAAGCCAGGAGACCCCCTTCTCTTCCGGTGTGTCTGATGAATGGACCTTGGCCAAGACACTACCCCTCCTTGAACCTCAGTTTTAATCAAAGCAAATGAAGGTGTTGAATTGAATAGTCTTTAGGGGTAAGGATGGCAAACAGGTTTCATCTCAAGTGTCATATTGGCTGGCAGCTAGCATGAGTGCTGTGCTGAGCTCTCCCTTTCCTTTCAGTATGGGAGGAATGGTGGAAATGGATGGGGGGAGACACTGTAGTCTGTTATAGTTAACTGCCCCTGGATGGAGCTTAGGGAAGAGGCAGTATATAGTTACTTTCTTCTATTGGTTCATCCTCTGTATCCCTTATAGAATATTTCATCAAAATGTTAGTTGAATAAGTGTTTTCTGGGCTGGGGTTGTGGCTCAGTGGTAGAGCGCTTGCCTAGCATGTGTGAGGCACTGGGTTCGATTCTCAGCACCACATACAAATAAGTAAAATAAAGGTCCATCAACAGCTAAAAAATATATTTTAAAAAAAAGGATAAGTGTTTTCTCCATCAAAGGAGCATTTTCCTTTTTTTTTTTTTTTTTTATTAGTTCTGACTGATACTGTAGGTAGACCCTGGATTCTGCCAGTAATTAGTCTTCCTTGACATTGGGTATGAACCCACTTTATACAAGAGGGAATCATGGTCACTTTGGGCTATGCTCATTTAAATATACTAGCCTACAGCAGATTGCTAGCATAATGTACATACAGTATCTTTATGTTTATTAGGAAAAGTAGGAGCTAACTTTATCAAATTAGCTGTTGATTCAACAGCTCTTCACTGGAAGACTTGCAGAGCCCTGGCAGGTGCCCCGGTGGATTGATGACACCTGCATGGTCCTAGCAGGCCCAACATTTGTAGCGAGCACATTAAAAGCATGATATAGACCCTCAAGCACTGGTCTAAAATAAAAACATAAAACCATAGAAACAATATGAGACAAGACATCATGAAGCCTTCACTGTATGGTTGAGAATGTGGGACTTAATATAGGGATGAGTTCATAAGAGAAACCAGAAAAGTTTGTGGAAAATAGGTAGGGAATATGGGTAGGAGCAAAGTGAATCATATTGATAAACTTTTGAGGCCTGATTGTTATTCTTGTTATTCTTTATAAGATGAAATAGCTCCTGATCTAAAAGAACACTTTTGCTTACCACTGTTACCCCACAGCGGTCCAATGTGAGTTTCAAAGCTGACAGACTTTGTTCATGGCCTGCTTTCCACCCTATGGATATCATGTTGACCTTCTGATCCTCAGTTTCTTTGACTGTGAAATAAGCATAATAATAGAATTGGACTCATTAATTGGTCAGGGAATTAGTGAAACAATATTCTACTCAATAAAATGTTAGTAATTTTTCTCATAAAAAGAAAAAATATGGTGATTTAGAGGCTGTTTAATCCAAACATGCTACCTGTCAAAAAAAGGTTTAGGTTGGTATTCAGATAGTGTTTTGGTTGGCACAATAGCATAAAATTAATATGTGCATAAAGATATTGACTGGGCCTCCAGTTCATGAAACCCTCTGAGATAAAAACTGGGGTGGTCCTCTGGTCCCTTCTTGTTCTCAATTGTGCTGTGCTGAGATTCAGAGTCTCATTCTCTCGGTGTATTCTGATGTCCTGATGTAATTCTCTCCTGAGTGATAAGCCTCAACCAAAATGTCTCAGCCTTAGCACATTGAGGCCAATCATTCTGTTGTGGCAACTGCGCTGCATCCTCGGCCTCTGCCAATTAGATACCAGTTGCATCTCTCCCCCATTGTGACAACCAAAACTATCTCCTGACATTTTCAAGAGTCTCCTGGGGGTCAAAATGGCCTTTAGTTCTGCCATAAAGTTCCTCTTCCTGTGTGTGTGAGTGTGTGTGTGTGTGTGTGTGTGTGTGTGTGTGTGTGTGTTGGGGTGGGTGTAAGATCATACGTATGAATAGAATATATATCACATATATTTATAGTCTCTAAAATTTTATTCATACACTTGTGATTAAAGAAGCAATTTCTCAGCTTAAATGTTCAGATTAAAAGAAAAGAAAGATGACTTGATTTAAGTCTCTAGCAAAAGGCTATTTAAATATATGTATGTAGGGTGTGTGTGCATGTGTGTGTAAATTGGCAGAGTTCAATTCAAAAACCATATTTGCTAAGGTTAGCCACTCAGTAGGTCTCAGCAAGACCTGTAACCAGCTAAGCCCTTTTTCTTGGTGGAGAAACACCATAGTTGTTTCTTCTGCAACCCAAGGGAAGTCATTCAGACTCCAGCTTCTGAGATCATGGCAAGCAGAGCTGGAGATCAGGCTCATGACTTGACATAGAACAGAGCTCTGGGATCTGAAAGCAGTTTTCTCATTCACGAATTTTTTGAAGATTGAGGGGACATTTAGGTTTTTCTGGGATTAGCCATATACTGCCAGGGTAAAGTTATTTTTGTTTCTGTTGTTATTGTGGTTTGTTTGCTTTTTTGTTTTTTCCCTAGAACACCTGATATCAATGAAAACTCTATGTGTAGGCTAAGACCTTGAACTTAAGCCACCCCACCTAGTCCCCCAAAACCTCACTAGCAGTCATCAGCTAGTGGAGGTTTAGAGAGAACTCTGAATAATGTGTTGGATATCTTATTTCTACATTTGCTAAACACTGTATCTGACTTTGTGCAAGTCACTCTACAACTTCAGTCCCACTTTCTCATCTGTAAGTCTATGGGATTTTTATTTTGTTTTGTTTGTTTGTAAAGCTAGAATGACATCTTATAATGGAAATGCTATATAAACTTGAGAATATTATCCAAACACAATGAAAAATAGAATCTATAAGTAGTACTAATAAACTCAATTGAAGAGTGGAGAGATTAAGCAGACTTTTTATGAAAGTTAAACTAAATAGTGTAAGTATGCCATTAATTCAAGACTGCAGATTTCCTGTCTGTGGCTGGTCCTGCTTCTACAACACATCACCACCTAGTGGCTGCTACAAAAATTGCAGGCATAGTGTCTGGAAGTAAAAAGCCTCATGTTAGACCTAGAAAGTTGGGACCTAAAGCAGTGGGGAGAACAAGACCTAACACGCATGCGCGCGCACACACACACACATACACACACACATCTTTCATGTCTGTCTTTTTGGGTAAAAGCAACCCACATGTAAAGTCTTTAGGAATACTGTAGATGTACAAGCAGGGCAGTGGGGAAACAAATAAGGAAAAGATGCAGAAGAAAGAATGAGAGAAGGGTCTTATAGATATTGAATTTGAGCATGGTCTTCAATAAGCAGGTGGATTTATACAGGAAAGACCATTGCAGGGAGGTGTTGGATATTCTATGTTGAGAAGACAATAGAAAGGAGTTAATACTATAGGAGAATTTTATGTATGATTATGATAATATAATAAAAGGCTGGGGTTTTTGAAATTTCCTTGGATTAGAAATATAAGTATAAAATTGATTCATTTGATGCTGTTTGGTTTAAGAATGGTAAGTTACGCAATTAGGGCAGAGCCAAAGTGTAGCTGTCTGGAAGGCCTGAGGACAATGGAGGTAAGATTTGAAGAACATTGTTCTTGGGGATGGGATTGCTAGACTGGTAGTCTAATGTCTATTCCAGATAGAGTAAGGAGAAGTAAATGTTTTTGGTGAGTGGAATGGCTTGAGCCACAGTGATCTTTAAAAATAGCTTGAACTGATTTTTGCAGAGCCCCAGTAACCATAAGTACAATATATTAAACAGGGCTTGTGTGTGATGGAGCAGGGTCAGACATGAGACCTCCAGTGGAAATTCTTTAGTTATTTTTAAGAATATGGAAGTATGAATCACAAGAATGGGATCCTAATTAGAATAAGTTATACTCCACATATGTATAAAATGTCCAAATATACTCTATTGTCATATGTATCTAAAAAGAGCAAATAAAAAAAATAAAAATTAAATAAACCTTTAGGGTTAAGCTTCATCCTAAACCTTAATGTTACATAATTTAAAAAAAAGAATTTGGAAGTACAATTTAGAGATGTTTCACAATTACAGTTTTGGCAACTAATATGGATATTGTAGAAGAAGTTTAAAGAGAAGTCAGAATTTTTCTGGGTTGCTGGCTGAGCCTTGTTTGAGTTGGTTTTGTGCATGGAATCACTGTCTCTTACTTGTGTGATCTCAGGTTCATTATTTAAGAGTTGTAAGATTCTGTTGTCACTCTTAAAGTAGGTTTATCAGCAAATATGGTGGCACACACCTATAATCCCAGTGAACTCCAGTCTGAGGTAGGAGGATTTCAATTTTGAGGCCAATATGGGCGAGTTAAGTAAGACCCTATCATAAAATTAAAAAAAATAAAAAGGGCTGGGGATGTAGCTCCATGATAGAGCACCCCTGGGTTCAATATCACAAAATAAGATAATAAATACCAGGTAAACTAGATTATCAAAGTTTGGGTGAGAGAATTATCTCTGATAATTTCTGGAAATTGCCTGCTGGAGCACTAGTCAAGTTTTTAGAGCCAGTGAGTAATGGTTTCATTGGGATTATTATCATCTTCCTTTTTTCATTGTTTAGTTTTCTTGGTGTGCCTTGTTTCCTAGTTATGAATACATAACCTTGAGTTCCAAACATGTCTTTCTAATCAGGATGACAAAACTGGACCAGCTGTCTCCTGTTATATCTGCAGGATTCCTCTAACATGGCTCGTCGTCTTGTTTGGTCCCTCCTGCCTACCTTCATGGACTTGGCATTTCTTTGGGTGTTACCTTATGCTTCAGCATACGTGGTGTGTCCCCAGGAGCTTTCCAGGACAAGAGGGAGAGCCCTGGTTCACAAGAAGCGGGTCTTCCTAGTGGCTTTTCTTAAAGGTGGTGAAAGTTCTCATACCTTCTTCCTCTGGCGCAGTTTCCACCGCAAGATAAAGTAGTCAAGCTGCAAATGAAACACAGCCCTCACTGTATCCCTCCTTGTGTTTAGCAGAGATAAACTTCAGTGGAGTCTCAGTGCTGAGCCATTTGGCTTCTGGCAGCAGCTTTAATTGGTAAAATGCAGATTTTTTTTTTCTTGATCAAGAGGGGATTATTCTTGTTATCAGTCCAGAGCATCTTATTTCAAGATGAAAAGCCTTTGCGGAATTACAGATGCCAGCGCTTGTACAAAGCTTTTTTGGCGATTGACAACTCAAAGAGAAAGTATGATTTATTAGCCTATAATGGCTAACCCTGAGCAATGGTCTAGGTCCTACTGATTTGTGAAATTGCTTAATGTGAACTGCCTTTTTATGCCACTCAAGCCCCAGGTTACGCAAATAAACGTAGAGTCTACATTACATGAAATGGTATGGGAGAGAGAAAACGAAAAAGGTGGGAGGGGGGAGGTGGCTTCTAAAATCCATCTTGGTGGTGCCTTTTTACAGTAGTTTGGCTGATAAGCTGGCAGAGGAAAGATTAATAACGAGGCTTGTTGCTATCAGTACCTGCTTGTCGATTCTCTGTAACAGGGCTGTCTGTTCAGCATGGAAATTATTGATTAAATAAAAATTGCTATTAGATTGTGATGTGATCCATAATCACAAACAATGGTGGACATTCCTCTTTTAGATCCTCAGCCATGCATCAACTTGTTTCTTTTTTCCCCTTGCTGTAATTTATATTGCGCTGACACTTGGGCTCATTAGGTTTATCCTTTCTGCTGCGAGGCATGAGCAGTGTGACCTGCAGGAGGTGGGGGAGGGAGGGAGGGAGGAGACAAGGACAGCCCTGGGCAGGGCCTGGCCAGCGTATTCCCTGGGCTAGAGTAAAGACAGAGTGACTGAGTACACATAGCAGGAAATGAACCATTTTGGACATTTTAAAGTGGCGTTTCACACACTCAGGTTGTACAGCCCTCACCTCAAATTCCAGAACGTTTTCACTACCCACATAGCAACTTGTACCCACTAAATAGCCACCTCTTGTTCCCTCCCTCCTAGGCCCTGAAAATCACTAATCCACTTTCTTTCTCTGTGGATGTGTCTCGCCTGGATATTTCTTATAAGTGGAATCACATAATCTGTGACCTTTTGTGTCTGCCTTTTTTCACTTTTTTATGATCTCAAAGTTCATTCATGCGATGGCATAAGTTCTTTATTCCTTTCTTTTGCTTGAAAACTATTCCATTGAGTGGCTCCCCACTACATATTGCTTATTTAAGCACTTGGGATGAGCATTAGGGCTGTTTCGACCTCTTTGCTTTTGCGTCGTTATGAACATTTCTGGATGCATTTTTGCTTAAATACCATTTTCAGAAGTGGGATTGCTATGTCATTACGTTAACTTTTTTGAGAAACTGCCAAAGCTGTGGCAGGTTTTAAGCTGTCCTGTGCAGGCTCTGCCTTCTCAGGTGGTGTTGCCTCCAACTTCACCAGTCCCCTGGAAGTACTCCCCATCATTCCTGCCTCAGCACTGCATGCTCCCCTGGGCTGTCTTCAGGTGGGCTGTGCAGGTCCTTGTGTTGCTGCCAATTGGGGGTCATGCAGGCATCACTTGGCAGTAAGCTTCAGACCTCTGCTGTGGCTACTTTTTCCCAAACAAGCTAGGACTGTTGAAAAAACAGAAAGAGTATTCAAAACATTAGATCTAATGGACTTAGACAAAATAGACAGATAGGTTGACCGAATTGTATTTCTTTTTTTAAATATATATTTTTTTTAATTTTTAAAAAGTACATTTTAATTTTTAATTGGTACATAGTAATGGTATATATCTATGGGGTGCAGCTTCACATTTCAATTCAGGTAAATGATGTGTAATGATGAGGTCAGGGTAATTGGAAAAATCTATACCCTTAGATACATATTATTTCTTTATATCATAAACATTCAGAATCCTCTCTACTAGTTGTTTTGAAATATTCAATTAGTTGTTGTCAACCATAGTTATCTTATTGTGCTACCAGTAGCAATTCTGATGAATGGGATTGTACTTCTTGCTCTGTTCAGTAAAAATGGGCATAATGCTCTTACAGTAGCAACTTTGTGTGTACTCCTTATAATGCAATCATCTAGGACTGAACATGGTGACTCCAGCTAAATCGTAAACTCAAGAACAGGCACCTGTTCTTTGTTGTTGAGAGTCAGTATAATAATGATTATACTAAACTGAAAGCTGGGAGCAACACTTGGAGAAGACTAAGATTTTGCAACTAGGAACTTCACACTACCTCTACTCCCACAGCTCACTTTATTTAGTAGTTTCACTTGAAGCTTTATTTCTTCAAAGGCAGAGAGGCAAAAATGAGACTTTTCTAGGGGGAAATAGCTAGCAAGTCAGCCCCATGATCCTTCACACAGTATCAGCTATCCAGGCACCATTCAGAGTAGAAAGCTGAGCTTCACAGTGAGCCCAGCTGAATATTAAAAGACCTTAGAGAAGATGCTCCAAGGGATTTAGGGTCACTCAAGAAAGGCACTCGGAGCAATCACAAATTATCTAAGAAAACAAGCCTGATGTGTTTATGCAATACTGTAATCTCAGTGACTCAAGAGACTGAGGAAGCAGGATGGTAAGTTCAAGACCAGCCCCAGCAACTTAGCAAGGTCCATATCAAAATGAAAAATAAAAAGAGCTGGTGATGTGGCTCAATGGTAAAGCACCCCTGGGTTCAATCTCCAGAGGGAGGGAGGGAGGAAGGAAGGAAGGAAGGAAGGAAGGAAGGAAGGAAGGAAGGAAGGAAGGAAGGAAGGACAAAGTATGAAAAATATGTATGAAAGATGGAAAGTGAATGCACAGAAATAAGAAAGAAGTGGTGACATGGACTTATCCAACCACATCTAGATCACTGGTGCTGCAGAGGCATGTTGATCACCAAAGCAGGGGCTACCCTGGGATCTGGGAAAGGAGAGGCCCCATGCCTTGGAACTGATGGTTTAGAATGGACATGGCAGTGAAAGCAAGCCACTCACTACCTACTGTCTCTTCTTGTCTTTTGTATTTGAGTAAACACTCATTTGTTAATGCCTTGATTAATTTGGAACAAGGGTCTGGAGGATACAGCCAAGATCTTCATGAGGCCCTCTGTGGGTTTTCCTTCTAGAAAAAGGGGAGGGGTGAACAGGAAGACGAGAAAGAGTGCCTTTCTAATTAAAATGAGGGAGTCAGACAAATGAGATCAGAGGCCAACTGGGTAGCAACATCTCTCAAGCAGATAGGATTCTCTGATCCCAGAGGATTGAGATTCCTTACAAATCAAACCATGAACCAATAAAAGAAATCTTTGATCAATGATCAAAAATGGGTGAGGTGCTAGAAGATGAAAGGTGGTAAATGTCATTCTGTTCTATCAAGGGGACAAGAAAATGAATTCTGAAAATTATATAAGCAGAGGCTTTCAAGTCATTTCTGGAAAAAAAAAACCTATAGATATTTTGTTAAAAATGTGGTGTCCTATCACAAGATAAAATAGTAATCAGTGGAACCCTCTTGGTTCACCAAGAAATAGTCAAGCTGGACCCAACTGATGTTTTCTTTGACAGTATCATTAGACTGATTGGTCAGGGAAATGCAGTAAATATGATATGTTGAGACTTCGGCAAGAACATTTTATACGCTGCTATGACCAAGGCAGAAAAAGACGGTGGTACAAACAGCAGCTTCCAGATGTAGTCCTTGGATGGATGATAAGGTGTGGCTTGGCATCATCAAGGGAGCTGCTTCTGGCTGCACACAGTGTTATTGGGCTTGGCCCTCAGCCCTGGATTGCCTAACAAATTATGTGTTTGTTTCCAGGACACGGTGGTGGAGGAAGATTGTCATCAAAATTGTTGATGATAAATTTTCATAACCAGTTAATAACTGAATCAGGCTCCTCAAAGATCTTGGAAAATCAAAACACTAAAATGGTACCAAGGAGATTAAAGGTTATGATATTAAGATATAGGGCCTTTAATGATATGCTCACTATTACTAGGTGTTATGGTTTAGATGTGAGATGTCCCCCAAAAGCTCATGTGTGAGACAATGCAAGAATTCTTAGAATGACATGATTAAATTAAGAGGTGTAGCTTAATCAGTGGATTAATCCACTGATATGGATTAACTAGTTGGGTCATAACTCTGGACAGGTAGGGTGTGACTGGATAGGTCACTGGGGTTGTGCTTTTAGGGTATATGTTTTATCCCTAGTGAGTGGAGCCCTCTCTGCTTCCTGGTTGTTGTGTCCTGAGCTTCTTCCCTCTGCCATACCCTTCTGTCATGAAGTTTTGCCCATGGGCCCAGACCTGTGGTGTTATCCAACTGTGGACTAAACCTTGGAAACTGTGAGCCAAAATAAACTCTTCTTCCTCTAAATTGTTCTTGTCCGATATTTAGGTTACAGCCATGAAAAAGCTGACTAAAATCTAGGCAATGGGATTTGCCACCAAAACTAGCCAATGGGGAGTCTCAGCTACAGAAACTGAAATACACTGTTACAGTCATGCTCAAGTAATTCTTGGAAAATAGTACTTAGCCTACCTCTCCACATTCTAAAGATATACTGAGTGATAGTCATTGAATCAGCTAGAGAAATAGCCCAGCAAACCTTGGTAGAGTGGTTGGTAGAACCGGGGAAGAGAAATTGGGGGATTGGAGGGCGGACCTATGGAGCTGAGTGGAGGTCATGATAGCTGTCTTCCGGCATTAGAAGGTAGTCAGCTTTCTTATGGAAGCTGGCTCTGGCTTGTTCTCAGTATGTGCATCATAGATCATGCATGGAAACCACAGGCAGACAGACAGAGGTGTGCTGTAAGGAAAACTAAACACTGAGAGCTGTCCACTCTGCTATCCCTGGTAAAAGGGAGTTCCGGTATTAGAATGTGAGGTATTTAAATTGGGCAGTCCTGGGTTCAGGGAACCATACAGGTAATCCAGAGCATCCAGTGGGTTGCTGGACTCAAAGAACTGTCACCCCCTCTCAAACTTGGGTGAAATCTTTTTATCCTGTCAAAGTTTTTCGCAAGCTGGTTCACGTGCGTGTGTTCTAAGGAGGGACAGGTTGGCATTTGTTCTCAGAAAAACATAATGACATCATTTCAGTTTTATAACATGTCCAACATTCTTTCCTCTATTTTCCTCTCCATCTAGTTCAAGATTTCTTTCTTTTTTTGTCTATTTAAAAAGTTTCGGTTATAGAATATATTACTAATTAGTAAAACCAATTACACTGACATGCTATCAGAGAGGCTGAGGCCTGGATTCCTCAGGTGACAAATCAGCTAAGAGTTGAAGGCTCTGAAATCTGTGCTTTTCCTTGTAACCCCCCCCCCCAGAAATACCTTGGGTCCCCAAAATTCTTGAGGGCTGAGGATGTAGCTCAGTGACAGAGCACTTGCTTAGCATATGTGAGGCACTGAATTTGAGCCCCAGCACCACAAAATTTAAAAAGGGCGGGGGGGGGGGTGGATTGAGCTCAGGGGCACTCGACTACTGAGTCTCATCCTCAGCCCTATTTTGTATTTTAGTTAGCGTCAGGGTCTCACTGGGTTGCTTTGTGCCTGACGTTTGCTGAGGCTGGCTTTGAACTTGTGATCTCCTGCCTCAGCCTCAGCCTCCTGAGCCACTGGGATTGCGGGCATGCACCACTGCTCCTGACTTACCCTAAATCTTTTATATGAAATTTCTCTTCGAATTTTTTTTTTAAATCAGAAACCAGTCTTGATGGCTGAGTATTTTATATCCTATATACTTTATTCTGAGATTCTTTCGAAAGTGCTAATGTTAAACCCATTGAGAGGTAAATAATCAACTACTTTTAGAATCATAGAAGAGGGATTTAGTAGATCCTCATGTTGGACCGGAGGAACCCAGCAACACCCCCACATCCTGCAAAGTGGCCTGACACTATTATTACTTTTACTGTCAATGTGCTTTTATCAGAAATTCCTGAAAAGTGTTGATAAACTTAGAGGTTGAGAAGTGAATAAAAGAACCAAGGAAATTCTTTAATTATTAAAGAGTACTTTGTGAAATGGTCTTCCCATTTTTCCTTTAACCTGTCCCCTTTAGGGATTCTGGGTCAGAAATGTCTTCCCTGAGGAACTCGGGGGTCTACGTGTCTGGTTCACTTGAAGGAATCAATGTTTCCTTTGGGATAACCCAATCCCAGCTTGGGAATAAATGTGACTGACCCTAGCCACACAAATCAAAAGTTTTAGTTCTCTTTGGAACCTTTCTGGCCTGCCCCTTAAAATATCTGCAAGAATACAAATGGGGACTCACACACCCTCTACCTAAGTATTTAGAAGCTATAAAACAGGATAACAAACTATTAAATAAAATGCTTTATGCTTTAACCTTGTCAATCAACAAGATCCTGCCTCATGACTGGGGGTGGTCAGGTTTCAAAGAGAAGTCTTAGCCTTCTCACGAGTTCAGTGCCTGAATGTGAGGAAAGGCATTTTCTGCTTACTGGCTTCCCTTCCTACTCCTGGCTCTGGAGAGGCGTGGAGAAGCTGACTTTTACACCTGCCCTGCATGTCGCTACCCCTCAGTAGCTTGACCTAGCACACCTAATGGGCATGATGATGGGGTTTGTTTTCAGAGGAGGGAACTTAAGAAGAGTCCTCCTGTCCATGTGCTGGCAATAGGCTCCGTGTCTGTTTGATCAAGTCATTCCAGTCTCAGTTGTTCATAATGTCCTGCAGCAGCAAAGTTGAGCTCGAGGTCTTTTTGTCTGCTCATCCCTGGTGGGGAGGCTCTTGGCCAGAGGAGGTCAGAACAAGACCCTCTAACTTAGCATTACCAGAGTGGGGTCTGCACCCCGGCTTCCAGGTCACAGACTGTCACTGGGCTGCAGTGAGAGAAGAAGGCTGTGCCAGATATCAATCAGTACATTGCTTCCTTCATCGAGAAAGTCTTCCTTCAAAAGAAAAAAAAAATGTGTCAGCTGAACTGAGCAGCATGCTGAGCTGGCTTGCCATCCGACACAGTCCCTTGTCTTGTCAGGTTTGACATAGGGAAGAGTGCTTCCCAAAGGACTGGGCCCTAGCAGGAGCCTTTTCTTGGATAAGTCTTATGAGAGAACTGCTTGGTGGATTGTGCCTTCTACTGGATCCAAGGTTCTAAGACAAGAGTCTATGAGATAGCCTGTGTTTTCATGTCACCAGGTGAATTTCTACTTTACTTGGTAAAATCCTGTAAATTGACTGCTTCCTACCCTCTTTATGACTTCCCTGGAAACCCCCCCACCCCCGTCACAGATGATGGTCATTTTCTAAGTAGTAATTAGGTATCATCGCAGAGCAAAGCCCAGGAACTGCCTGCATCGGTGCTACTGCATGTTTCTAAGCTTTATCCTAGACCTAGTAGGGGGCACTTAGGAATCTGCATTTCTAACAAGCATATTCAGAGATCTGAGAACTGTCTTTAAAGTTTGGGAAGCACCAAGAGCTCAAAGCAAGGCAGACACAGCTGGGGCTTGTTTTTTTTTGCTTGTTTGTTTTGCTACCAGAGATTGAACCCTGGGGCACGGTGTTTAACCACTGAATCACATCCCCATCCCTTCATTTATTTATTTTGACAGAAGTCCTCACTAAATTGCTGAGGCAGGCTTTGAACTTGCAATCTTCCTGCCTCAGCCTCCCCACCCTGAGCCACTGGTATTATAGGTGTTTGGGACAGCATTGTGCTTAAAATTTTGGTCCCCCTCATGTACTTAAGGAGAAGCTGTATTCTGTTTAGAATCTGTCCCCTTCGTAATTTGCTAAGCCTAGGTTGTTATCTTTGGAGGAGTGACATATTCTAATTAGAGTGAAGTAGGAAAACAACTAGATTTCTTTGGGTAGAAACACATGTTTGTCATGGTTCTAAGAGTTGTAGCATCATATTTCTTATGGAGACCATGCTGAACTTGAGCCTTGACAAGAAAGTGATTTGAGATGTCAACCTTGCACCGCCTGCCCCCACCCCCAAAGCTGCCTCATTCCCTATTTCCCCTTTCTCCACTCTTGCCATTTACTGGTGCACACCCAGCTGACTCTGCCTTTGGACTCTGGAACCAGAGATGCAATTTACTAGAGAGTAAAAGAAGGGAAGAAGACTTGAACTGGAAGCTACAGTAGGAAGAAAATAAACATCCCTTGACTTCATTCCCTTCTCGCCCTTCCCCCTTAGGCAGTGGTTCCTGATGAGGCAGAGGTGAGTTGGGTGGTGTCTGAACAATGAATGGATAGAAGGAGGTTTGTAGAGGCCAGCAACTGTGCTTTTTGTGGGGCGAGTATTGGTTGCATCCTGACAGGTGTGCCAAAAGACAACAGTGTCCTACTCCACAGGTCCCCAGGACTTCAAGGAGGCCAGCCCCAGAAGTGGCTCAGATTCACAGTGGTCTCTACTCTGGAACCATTAGAAAGTGCCTCAGGGCCCAGCCCAGGGCTTTCAGGGAAGTTTGAAGTGCTTTTCCTGGGGAGGGGCAGGAGTGGTGGTGGTGGTGGTCAATTTCTTGGCAATTAGGCACCATTGGCTCTGGTGTGTGTCACCGAAATAACCAGTGCAGCGCTGGTTATTCATACATTTTCTCCCGATAAGGGCTCGTTAATGCAGTGAATAATTACAGAGGATGGGAGGACTCGGGTCCCTAGCATTTGATTTTGGTTTCAAAGCTCCCCAGCTTCACTGGAACTCTCATTCCATCACACTCGTGACTTTTTCAGACCTGTAATTTGGCTCCTGGGATTAAGTGCTTTGTCTGTACTCATAAAACACTATAAAGCTGCTGGCCTCTATAGATGCATTTAAACTCAAAGAGGCAGTTGGCTCCAACATGCTGGAAGTTTCTGTCCAAAATTTTTAATTGCAGTGCAGCATTCGGTTTAAGAGGATTTAGGGGAATAATTAAACATATGCAATTAATGAAGTGTCTCGATAGCTCTTCCTGTTAATTTTCACAATGCAAACACTGTTTTCCTTACGTATCCTTTCCAGTCCTGTGGCCTCTTTACCAGTACCAAATTCAAGGCCATGCCCTCTGCAGGACACTGGCAGTGGCCATGCCCTAGGGTCGGTTCAGTCTTCTCATGGAATATGCAGACCTTCATTCAGGACTCCGCTAAAGTTCTGCTCGTGTTGGAAAGCCCCCCTGATCAGCCTGTAAAAATAGACACCTGGGCCCCCTCATCACTTCCTTTATGTGACTTTTTAACTTTTTTTTTTCATTTTTCATGGTCTAAAACATTGCATTTTAAAAAAATCATCATATTGCTTGTCTTCTAATACAAAGGTATAGGCACCATGAGATTAAAAACTTTTTAAAATTTATTTTTTCTTTTTAGTTATAATGACAATGAAATGTATTTTGACCCATCATATATACATGGAGTATAACTTCCCATTTTTGTGGTTGTACATGATGTGGAGTTACACTGGTCATGTTTTCATATATGAACTTGGGAAAGTGATGTCTGATTCATTCTACTGTCTTTCCCATCCCACTCCCAATCCCTTACCCCCATTCTACCCTGTCCCATCCAGTGAATCTCCCCTTTTCCCTCTCTGCTCCCAGTGCCCACCTGTAGTGAGTTAGCATCTGCATATCAGAGAGAACATTTGGATTTTGTTTTTTTTTGGAATTGGCTTATTTCATTTAGCATGTTAGCCTCCAGTTTCATGCATTTCCAAGCAAATGCTATAATTTCATTCTTCTTTTTGGCTGTGTAATATTCCGTTGTGTATATGTACCACATTTTCTTTATCCATTTATCTGTTGAATGGCACCTAGGTTGGTTCCATAGTTTAGCTATTGTGAATTGAGCTGCTATAAATATTGATATGGCTGCATCACTATAGTATGCTGATTTTAAGTCCTTTGAATATAAACCAAGGAATGGGATAGCTGGGTCAAATGGTGGTTCCATTTCAAGTTTTCTGAGGAATCTCCATACTGCTTTCCAGAGTGGTTGCACAATTTAAAATCCCCCCAGCAATTTATGAGTGTACCCTATTCCCCACATCTTTGCCAACATTTGTTTTTACTTGTATTATTGATAATTGCCATTCTAATTAGAGTGAGATGAAATCTCAGTGCAGTTTTAATTTGCATTTCTTTAATTACTAGTCATGATGAACATTTTTTATATATGTCAATCGATCATATTTCTTCTTCTGTGAAGTGCCTGTTCAGTTAGCCGTTTATTAATTGGATTATTTGGGGGGTTTTTTGATGTTAAGTTGTTTGAGTTCTTTATATATCCTAGAGATTAATGCTTTATCTGAGGTGCAGGTGGCAAAGATTTTCTCCCATTCTGTAGATTCTCTTCATATTCATGATTGTTTCCTTTGCTGTGAAGAAGCTTTTTAGTTTGATACCATCCCATTTATTGATTCTTCATTTTACTTCTTGCATTTTAGGAATCTTGTTGAGGAATTCATTTCCTAAGCTGACATGATGGAGAGTTGGGCATACTTTTCTTCTAGTAGACACAGAGTCTCTGGTCTAATTCCAAGGTCCTTGATCCATTTTGAGTTGAGTTTTATGCATGGTGAGAAGTAGGGGTCTAATTTCATTTTGTTACATATGGATTTCTAGTTTTCCCAGCATCATTTGCTGAAGAGGCTATCCTTTCTCTAATGTATGTTTATGGTGCCTTTGTCTAGTATAAGATAACTGTACTGTACATATGTGGGATTATCTCTGTGTCTTTTATTCTGTACCATTTGTCAACCTGTCTGTTTTTGTGTCAATACCATGCCATTTTTGTTACTATTGCTCTGTAATATAATCTAAGGTCTGGTATTGTAAGGTCTCCTTCTTCACTTTTCTTGCTAAAGATTGCTTTGGCTATTTGGGGCCTCTTATTTTTCCAAATAAATTTCATGACTGCTTTTTCTATTTCTATGAAGAATGTCACTGGAAACTTAATAAGCATTGCATTAAATCTGTATAGTACTTTTGGAACTATGGCCATTTTGGCAATAATAATTCTGCCTGTCCAAGAACACGGGAGATCTTTCCATCTTTTAAGGTCTTCTTTTAATTTCTTTCTTCAGGGTTCTGTAGTTTTCATTGTAAAGGTCTTTCACCTCTTTTGTTAGATTGATTCCCAATTTTCTTTTGAGACTATTGTGAATGCGATATTTAAAACATTTTTATTGCTATATTTCCAGGACTTGGACTAGTCTGGCATATAGTAGACATGCTGGACACATCATTTAATTAATTAATTAATTAATATTATTTTTTCTCCTTAACACAAAGACTAGAAAAGTGTGTGTATGTCCCCCTGTATATGCTCATGTGTGCATGTGTTTAAATTCAGAGTGGCAAACAATTTTTTTTAACTGGTGCTTTAGAGTTGTACAAAATGGTGGGATTTATTGTTACATATTCAAACTGCACACCACATAACAATAAAATTTGGCCAATATCATTCCCTTGTGTTTACCCTTTCCCTTCCCTCCTCCCTCCTCCCTCCCCCAGGCTCTTTCCTCTATTCTATTGATCTTCTTTTAATTTTCATGACACTCCCCTTCTTTTTTTTTCCCTTTTTCTCTTTAGCTCCCACAAATGAGAGAAAACATATGACTCCCGAATTTCTGAGTTTGGTTTGTTTTGCTTAACATAATGTTCTCAAGTTTCATTCATTTTCCCACAAATTACATGATTTCATTCTTCTTTATGGCTGAGGAAAACTTCATTTTGTGAAGTTTATTTATTCATCCATTGATGGATACTGAGGCTGGTTCCATAGTTTGGCTATTGTGAACTGAGCTGCTATAAACATGGCTGTGCATGCATCACTACCATACTTTAATTTTTTAGGCTAAATACAGCCTGGGTTACATGGTGGCTCCATTCCTAGTCTTTGGAGGAACCTCCATACTGATTTCCATAGTGACTGTAGCAATTTACAATCACACTAACAGTGTAAAAGTGTTCCTTTGTCTCTGCATCCTATCTAGCATTTATTATTGCTTGTATTCTTGATGACCGTCATTCAGAATGGAGTGAGATAAAAATCTCTGTGTAGTTGTTTTGCATTTCCCTAATTGCTAAAGATGTTGGATATTTTTTCATGTATTTGTTGGCCTTTGTAATTCTTCTTTTGAGAACTATCTGTTTAGTTCATTTGCCCAGTTATTAATTGACATTTTGTTTTGTTGTTAAGATTTTTGAGTTATTTATATCTTCTGGATGTTAATCCTCTGTCAGAAGAATAGGTAGCAAAGATTTTCTCCCATTCTGCCATATCTCTCTTCACACTCTTAATTTTTTTCCTTTGCTGTGTAAAAGCTTATTAATTTGATTCAATTCCATTTATTAACTCTTGGCCTTGTTTCCTGAGCTATAGAGTGTCCTATTGAGAATGTCCTTTCCTGGAGTGTATAATTCTGACCTATTCCTAGGTCTTTGATCCATTTTGAGTTGACTTTTATGCTGGGGTGAGAAATAAGATTCTAATTTTATTCTTTTACACATGGATAACCAGTTTTCCTAACACCATTTGTTAAAAAGGTTGTCTTTTCCCCAGTATTTGTTTTTGGCACCTATGTCAAGGTTCAGATGACTGTGTCTATGTGGGTTTGTCTCTGTGTCTTCTGTTCTGTACCATTGGTCTGTGTGTCTGTTTTTATGCCAGTACCATGCAGTTTTTGTTACTATAACTCTGTAGTATATTTTTTGAAGTCATATATTGTGATGCGTCCAGCATTGCTCTTTTTCTTTGGTGTAGAATTGCTTTGGCTCTTCTGGGTCTTGTTTGTTTTTTTTTTTTTGGCAAAGAAAAATTTACTTTATTTATTTTTTTGCCATTATACATGAGGTCTCTCTCTCTCTCTCTTTTTTTTTTGTCATATAATTCTTAATACACTTTATACCACAATTTATCATATCTATGTTTCTATATAAGGTATGTTGACACCAAATTTTCATCTTCATATATGTATTTTGTATAATGATGACTGTCTCCTTCTACCAACAATGCTATTCCCCTTCTCCCTCCCTTTCCTGCCCACCCCTGTTCCCTATCTAGAGGTAATTTTCCTCCCATGCTCTGGGCCTTGTTTTTGAAGAACAATTTTTAATCAATCATTTGACTACCCATTCAGAAATTTATTCATTCTTAAAATAGACTTTGAATTTCCCAAATGTGTTGACTACTATATTGACATATGGATAAGAGCCCTAAAAAGAGACCACACTCACTGAAGTATTAAATAGGGGGATAGCAGTGGTGATTGCTAAAGCAACAGGGAAACTTTAAAGGTTAAATAGCTATTTTAAATAATAATAATAATAATAATATTCTGTCATGTCTTCAAGAGCAGCAAAACCAAAGGCAACTTTTAGTAAAATTTTGATTTTCTTAGGCCTATTTTTTTTGTTTTTTATTTTTCCCTTTAACTTCTAAGAATGAAAAACACTTCTTTCATTTCTTTCTTTTTTAAATACTAAATGCTTTTAAAGCTGTTCACAAGCACCTTCATTCAGTTTTGACTCTTCTAAGTCTTTCTTTTGATATATTTAAATAGTCTGTAGTTTTTTTATGGTTTATTCAATAGATAAATCACTTATTCGCCAACATAATTTTTTGACTTGCTGGTCTAGGCCAGGTCCTATTTTAGGCTTGGGAGGTATAGCAGGGAACAAAATGGTCAAAAGTCCCTGCCCTCCTGGGGCCTACATTCCTGTGTTAATACAGCCACTAGTTGAATAATAACTGACACTTGATTTGTTGCATGAGTTATGTGCCAGGCTCTGTTCTAAGAGGTTGTGCTCACTCAGTTAATCCTCTCAGTAGCCAAATGAGATAGATATTATTATCATCAGCCTTGTTTTACAAATGCTGAAGGCAAGTCATGAGAGTGTAAGTAGCTTGTCCCTTGTCACATTGCCAGTAAGTGGCAGAGCCAAGCTAGCTTCTTAATAACTATGCCAACAAGTGTGCTATGATTAGTTGTAGCCCCTGGTCATGGGATTTTGCAGATTAGTGTTAAAGCTTGTGTTACTGTTTTATAATTTTATCTTGTCAATGGAGATTTGAATATGTTATTGAGGTTATTTTCATAGTGTGATGTATATTCATTTCTTAAAAATCCAGGGACAAGTAAAAGTAGAATCTTGGGCAACAAAGATTTGTAAGGATCTCGTCTTTCAACCTTCCTAATGATTTAAATTGTTTTCGTCCGTACTTCTTTATCTACTTATTATATCATAAGCTGATGCTGGTGTATTAAATCTCATGTGTTTGTGTCTAGCTGTGTTTCTCTTAATTTTAACAAGCTTTGTCATATATATTTTGAAGTTCTTTCATTTGTTAGAGGAAAAATATTGCTTTTCATTAATGATAATGCATTTATCAAGAGAAAACAAGGAAAATTCTTGATTCTCCATTTACATCTTTTTGTCCTAAAATCTAATTTGTTTAATAGCAGGATTACTATCACTAATATATCTGCTGTCTAAGTTTTAGCAAGTATTTATCATTTCCTTTTTACTGACTCTCTTATAAGGATTATCATTTTCCTCTCTATTGATGAGACTTTGTCTTATGCTGGGTAGGTTTGAGTCATTTTGTTTTGAATATAAATATTCTATATTACCTCAATTCTTCTCTTTGTTTCTGTGTTTAGCTATATTTTCTTTATTTTTATCATGATCAATTTGAAAGTAAACATGGTGCTTTAAATGTTAGTATATTTACCTCTGTGTTTATTAAGTATGTACTTTACTGTGTAATTTCTAATTCTAGAAAAATACGTACCATCCTCAACACACACATAATAATTTATCATTTAAAATAATATTTTTAAATAATTTAAAAATTGAATTATAATTTATCATTTTGAAAGCTTATTTCCCTTTTAGTTGCCACATAATGTAGAACAATGATTTCTAGAGATTGGGAAGAGTGGAGGAGGCTGGGTTTGATTAGTGCATGTGTCAAAATATCACCCCTCTAATATGTACAATTTATACATATTCATCAAAAATAAAATAAAAATGTGCAGGGGCAAAAAATATCCCTCATCTTTTTTTTTCTTCCTTTGTCAGTTTACATACTCCATTATTATATAATTATTAATTTTACCATAAGCATATTGCTTATTGCTTTGCATGTTTTCTTTCTGAACAGACTTATTTATTTATTTATAAATTATTCTGTCTGTGCAATTGACTTTGATGCTTATTCCTCTTCTGCAGTGCTTCTCCTTTACTGAAAAAAAAAAAACATTTTCTATCATTTTGTCAACAGCAAAAACTTAAGATTGCTGTCTTCCCCCATTAGTAACAATTTCACAGAGTCAAGAACTTTGTGCAGAAAATTTTATTTTCTCCTGTATTCATTATAAATCAGCATTTCCCAAGGTGCTTGTTTTATTGACTACTAGTTCTTCAGGACATTGCTAGGTACCTGGTGATGATGAAAGCTAGGATAAATAAAGTTGGTCGTTTCTTGCTGCGCAGGTCTCCGTTGCCTTCCACGTGCTGCTAATGTCATGTGGCTCCTCAAGAGGGAGGATGTGGTGAGGTTGGCCTCCTGATGTCATCAGACACAGAATCCTATTTCTATGTCGTGTGTAGCACAAGTTTTTTCCTCCTTCCTTATTTCATGATACCAAATATATATAGGTCTTTTACATGAAGTGCAGGTTCATTTTATGCAGAAAACATTTACTTTGGCTTTAGTTTATCTCTACATTCTTTATTCTACTTTCTTGGTGTCAGGACATGTATAACTTGTGCTCTGCCTTTATTTGGTCTGATTTGATTTCCATGATCTCCATTCAGCTTCCTCCTGCCTTCATAGGATTTGTTCTGCTGATAAATGTGTAAACCTGATTCTTTTTCTCCTCCATCTTCTATTTATCTACTTCCCCACTTGAGCATGTTTTTTTTTTGGGGGGGAGTGCAGGGGGTGTTTGTTTTTCTGATTGAGTTTTTAACTCATTGTTCACAAACTCTTATTTACAGAGCTTTGGCAGTCCTTGCCTTTCAGAAAACTTTTTCATGAGCCTCATGTGATGGTAGATATTTTTGGCAACTGCGCATTTCTAAGTTGTGCTGTATATCCTGCTTGCTGGCAGTAGATTTCCTTTCTCAATTCACACAATTTTTTAAAAGATTTTTTTTTACTGTTAATTTGCTTTTATGAATATCTTTTACATTTTTTCCTAGAGTTTTAAACTAAAATAAAATCATATAGTCCAAAAAATAAAAGTCATCAAAGGTATGTGTTAAAGTCTTATTCTTTTCATTGTACATCTGCCTAATTCATCCCTCCCTCTGCAAATTAACTACTTATAACACCCATATCTTTATAGAATTCCTGGATGACTACATAAGCAAAGGTGAAATAAATTCTTTTCCTCCCTCCCCTTTTTAACATCAAAGGTTTCTCTCTGTGCTGTCTGTATTTAACACTGTAAACAGAGTGGTGTGTCAGGCCCAGCCAGAACTGGCTTCTGTGATTGGCCATCATGGCGTGCTCTCTGTGCCCCTCTAGATGAGCATTCTTGGTTCTTCTTTCGCTGGTGTGCTTCGTCATGGTGAGGATTCCTTCTTGCCTGGCTTTCTGTTCTAATGCTGGTCTGAAATGAGACACAGGCCAGGAGGTATCCTGTGCGTTGTGGACATTTCTCTACTTTTGGTTCTCTAAGAGCTGCAGGACTCAGAGTGCTCCATGGACTGCCAAAAAGACAGTATTTTCTCCTGTGTCCATGTAGGAGAAACTTTTGTGGCATTTTGGCCACCAGTTTGACACCTAAGTGCACATTTGTGGTTCCTCTGGATGAACAGTTTGGGGTATTGTCCAACTCTGTGGCCCCCAACTGTGCTGTGGTCATAGCAGGATCACATAGCCCTTGGCAGCAAACAGGAGGAGGTGGAATGGACCTTCACCACAGAGATTCAGAACCACAGATGGAGGCTCCTTGGAGATAGCATGCCTCAAAAGTATAAGAGAAGAGTCAGTGAGAACAGGAAGAGCTGCTCCAGATGACTGTGAAGTACTTGTGGCTTATGGGAGGAAGGTGCCTAGTGTAGCCCAAGAACCCAGAACCAGTGGAACAAAGTAATATCAATCACAACTTTTTTCTGTGCTTGTGGACAGAGATCTGGTTTAGGAGATGTGTCCCAAGATTCACATTACCCAATTGCCGACTATGCTTGACCTAGTGACACATCCTTCTGCTGTGTGAATGTTCAGTGCTGTTGTTTTGCACACTGTGATGAAGGCAGGCATTCTGGGTCATTTTCATGTGTCCCCATGTTAATCCAGATGGTTCCATTTTTCTCCTTGATAGTTCTTGCCATCTGAAGCCAGACAGTTATTCAGTAATGTCTTCTCATGCAGTTCCACCCAATGGAAAGTCAAGAAAATGATTTTCTACCCCCTCTTCAATAGGAAATTCCCTCATCTCCTTTACAAACAAGTGAACGTCCTACTTTTCAGGTATTGCTGTACTAAATGTAGAAGACATCAGAATCACTCCAATAAGATTGAAATCCATGTACTGGTCATACTCCATAGGGGCTGAAAAGGCGTGTGGGTGAAAAACAGAAAAGTAAATTGGACATTGAAATAGTTTGGGATGAAAAAAAAAATACTTTTAACAGGAGAGGGAGAAAAAAACAGAATAACTGAAGATGTTAGTTCACATTCACTTTAACAAAGAAGTGCTTTGACTATTGATGTCCAAAGTTGATGGATAATTTGGTGAGTAATATAGAGGTGAAAATATCCATAGCTTGAGCATTAAGTCAACTGTGTAAGTCTAATTTGTACTGAGCCAATATTATGTTAACACTATCCAGACTCTCTGCCAATAAAATTAAGTACTCTACTGAAATGCTGTAATTCATTATTTTACTCTCCTGCTAAGAGTAATGCATTTTGTGCTTCACAGTCTGATGAGGGTGTTAAAGTTCAAAATGAAATTTATTTTTGAGGCATTAAAGAAGGGAAAAATTACATAACCGGTGGCTATGGAATATAGCCCATTAATGCTTCATTACCAATTTATTTGACATAACCCAAGTTCTGCTACAGAGAGAAGCAGTTGGTTGCAGCAAATCTTGGGCATCCTTTGAATGGATTTTGCAGATTCTCTGGATACCTCAGATAAGAAGGAGTGAAAGAGCTATTTTTAAAAAATTATGTCTAAAGAAAATACCGGGCTCTCTGACACATGCTTAGAATTTGCGCCTGTGGTGTGAATACCTTAGAAGAGGTGCCATATATTGATTACTTCAGCCATCTCAGTTTACTGATAAAATAAATGAAGTCAGCACTTGGCTCCTCTAAGTCCCAAATGACCACTTCCATCATTTACCTCCTCTTTGCAAGCATTACCCTAGAATGACCTGGTACCGCCAGCTTAATGACAACATCGGAGCAAAAAGATACCTAATCCTTGCCCCTGGAAAATAAATTAAATTAAATTAAAATGAAAGAAAAGAAAATTTTAAAGTCTCTTGAGTTCACAGGCATTTAGAAGATGTCCTGCGCACTAGACCTCAAGGTTCTCTCCTCTGAATTATGGCAGGAAAACATAAGTATTACAGCGAGGCTGAGGAAATGTTTTCAGAGCATCTGGCTGAGTGAATAGCCTCACTCCAGCTCCAGTGAAATATGAGGAAGCAGATTATTGGATCACATTCTGTATTCACGTTGTCCCACTGAGCACTGGTTCCTGAGCACCTGCTGTGTGGAAGTCAAGGTGAAGGCCCATGGGTGGCCAAAGAATGAAATTCAGTCCCTCTGCTCAGGAAGCCATGGAGAAAGGGTCAAAGCCATGCTCATGCAAAACAACCCAAGTAGAATGCAAAGCAGAGGTGTCACTGGAAAAAATTTTTAATGTTCAGAGTGTTAGGACAACTGGAACACCAGCTCATTTGTTCATTCTTATTAAATGTATTTTTCAGCATACAATTTTTTTTTTTTTTTTTTTTTTTTTTTGCTTGGCTGGTCATATGAATGCAGAGAGCAGTGTGGCTCTGATACTCTGAAATGATCGTTGGCTTCTGCCGGGGTTGTCAATAGCATTCACTTTAATAAAATGTGGACATTTTGGGAAACCGGCAAACCGAGTGTAAAAACGTCAGCCTGCAAAGTTGGCGGAGTCCAGCCATCACGTAGTGACTTTTAAGGATGTTGTAAATTCTTTCCATAAATAATGTTAAAGCAGGAAAAAAAAAAAGTAACTGAACTTCTCAAAATGTCAAGTCTCTTCATCAACCTTCCAACCCATCAGTCAGGGATGCCATTTTCCCTGGGAGATGGCACCTTAGGGTTAGATTATATCATGTATGAAAACATCAAGGGAAGAGGAAAAAAAAAAACTTGGTTTAAAATATATATTTTATATAGCCATAAAAGGAAAATGGTGAACGCCCCTACCACTCACAGCGGAGATGATGGGAGTGGCTCTAACAGCCGTTTTCCCATATGAAGAAATAAAAATCCCAATTCTTCTGCCCATTGTTTTATGGCCACATGGACTTGCACAGGAAATCAGGGAAGAATTGTAAAACACTGCCTTCAGAGAGCTCCGTTTCGCCTTACCACACTTGCCACATACAGATGCATCAAATCAAATCAGAACAAGATGTGATCTTACTGAGAAAGAATCCTTATAATATCATGTTACCACCCCCTGAAAATTCCCCCAAACATGCATAAAATCATGGAGACCTAAAGTAGAATATGGAAGGGCGCCTTTAAGGCTGAGAAACAAGCCTGTCTTTACCTTCCTTGTCTCATATTATATATACATATTACAATTATGTCAGCGATTAAAAGCATTGTCATGCTGCATTATGAAGTGTTTTTATGTTTAGGATTAGATAACTCTCCCCTACACCCCCACAGAGTCCTTTTATGTCCTAAGGGCAAATCCTTTCTCTTGGGTCAGGAATGTAATAAGGTAGGTTTTCCTCTCTCTGGGATATTGTGTCTGTCTCACTGTGTTTAAATTGATGCAGAAAGCTCTTCAGAGCAAAATACAGTATTTTCTTTGTATATGAGCCAGCAGTTGACTAACCCATGGGGAATTCTCTGTATTGAGCATTTTAAAGGTACAGTTTGGGTAGGTTTGAGCTGCTGATGCTCAACAAAGACCCCCGGGAGGTGGATTGACTGAGCTCCTGAAAAGAGAAGTCTTCTCTTTCTTTTGGTCTTAAAGAAAGGGAAAAAAAATGGTCTAAGTAACAACTTCTAAGTGACAAAATAATTCAGGAAAGTTACTCAACTTGTTTTAATAATAATGGTTCAAGACAAAAATAAAGAGGAATTACAGTTTATGTAAATAGGTGTACTTATAACTGAAAGGCATCTAACCACCAAAAAAGAATTTCCTAAACACAGCATTTCCTGCCCATCCAATGTATGAAGTGTTAACATATCCCTACTGGGAGTTGAACCACAGGGACTAAGATCCAACAACAGCAAATACCTCATTTAAACTGAAGTGAAATTTCTCTTAGATTTGATATCTCCTTGTAGATCACCAGTTACCAGAGGTCAAGGCTGTTGCCAACCAAGGATAACACTTGTAATGTTGGTTATGTGTTTTTATAGTACCCCAGAGTCTAAGATCTTAGAATACATCCAAAGTTTAAGCAGTACACTCCATCCATGTATGTGATGTTCATGTGCATGTGTGTGTGCCTGTCTGTGTGAATACTGGTGTTTGTTACTATAATGAAATACATGAGACAGGCTATTTTACAAAGAAAAGAGGTTCACATGGCTCAGTTTGGGAGGCTGGATATCCAAACAGGATTTCATAGGCTGTGTGGCAAGAGCTACTTTGGCTGCATGACATCATGGTGGAGGTACACATGTATCTCTATCTTTGTGGTCTCTCCCTTTCCTTATAAAACCACCAGGATTCAATCATTGAGTCTCTACCCTAGTGACCTAATCTAATCTAATCTAATCACTTTTCCAAGTCTCCACCTCTAAACATCCTAGCTAGATTAAGTTTCCACTCTCTTAATACAATTAACATATGACTTTGAGGATTAACCTCCTACATTGGTTGGGGAAGGGAAGAACAAATCATATTCACACTATAGCAAATAAATATTATACTCTCCCTCCCTTGTTTCTTTCTTTTTTATGGGTACACATCCCCCTCTCTTGTGTGTGAATTTTCTGTAGCATTTAATTAAAAGGAACTCCACCAACTTTCCTCTGCTGATGAGCCCTTTGAATGAGCAGATTAATCTTGTATTAACCATTTTTTTTTCTTAGCCCTATCTCTGCAATAGGTAGAAAGTTTAGTCCTGGGTTCTGTTCTGACACATGCCACAATTCTGAATGTGAGTTTCTGAACCTTTTCTGGCTATCAGGAAACCATTCTGATTCCTCCTGATTCCTGAGAAATCGGGAAAGAAACGGGACCAGCAGGTCAGGCAGAATAAATGGCATGAGAAACACTCACTGTGTGTAGTGTACACATTAGGTCAACAGAAACAGATGAGAGAAGAAGACAAGGCAAGAATGGTCATGGTCCTGGTGGCCATCTTCCCATAGCCCTGTACAGTTGGTCACCATCCATCATGGGTCAAAAGGGCCTAGGTATACATAGCCCAGAACTAGGTGTGCATCTCAACTCTTTACCAAGGAAAATGTTGTCTTGATACTTGGGGTTGTGTTGACTGACAAATGAAATACACTGATGTTATTTTGTTATAAAAATAACAAACAAATAGCATACGTTCACTTTAAATGTACAGATGACAAAATTTGAACCAAATGTTGAGTTTCCATTAGCTTTGGTCTGGTTTACTTTGTAAACGCATTAACTGTTTTTTTTTTTTTTTTCCTCAAGGGTGTTGAAATTCATCAGCTTTTAACCAGTTGCTGTGGCATTATAATCACACTATATTAATATTGTGTTCATATGGAACGTGGAGACTTATGAAAGCTATATATATTTGGGAGGCATATGTTTGAAGGGTCAAAGGAAAGACTTAAATGAAACTTTTAAAAAGTTTTGAATGTTTTGCAATATATACTGTGTATATAATCCTAGGAAAATGTGCTTATAAAAATAAGTTTATGGAATCAAGCCCCAAATTAAAAACATATTTTTTTTAGGAATAAATTAGCACTTCTGGAGGAATGAAATTCTTACTTTGGTGGAGAGGTAAAAAGCAAAGCAAAAAAAAAAAAAAAAAAATCAGAAATGGCTCAAATTTAAAAGTTCCCCTCCCCCAGGAGTGACTTCACCATGTGAAGAATGGTGCTTGGCACAAGCAGGCCATCTTCCTAGTTCTCTTCTGGAAGATCATTTTGTGTGCACATGCATGTGCACACACACACAAACACACACACATTTATTGCTTCAGATTGCCAAGTTTCAACCTGTGTTTCTATGTAAAGTTTCTTCCTCCTCTGTTTTTCCAGTGGAAACTCTATATGGCCAACCTTGCTTCCTTGTTTCTGTCTCTTCAAACGCTTTAGTCATGGTAGGGGGCAAAATTTCTATTACATTAATGAGATTTCCACAAGCAGATTAAAGAGGAACTATGCCCTTCAGTCTTCTCTTACTTAACAGCATTGCATTGGGAAGAAATCTCTGTTTAAACCATCCACAAGAACAATAGCCAAGGGGCAAAATTCCACTGAGGTAGAGTGCACCTCAATCACAGTAACATGGTCTTTTTTTTTTTTTTCCTCCCCTTCATCTGGAGCTTTATTGAATAATTTCAAGAAAAATCTACTGTAAAACATCAGATTATTTGCTTTCTACAACTACTGGGACCTAACACTTCAAGCCAGGATTACCTCTTCAATGCCAGAGTCCTTACCCCATGTTAACATTACCATGGCCATGGTGGGAAGAATGGATTTCAGAATTCTTTTCATTTATAAAGAATAGAACTAACTAAGAAAACTCTGAATTGTGTTATTACTAACTCAAAACCTCAACCTCCACTTGCAATATAAAAGGAGGTTGTTCTGAGGGGACCCTAAATTCTTCTGTGATAGGAAAGTTTATCAGATTGTTGGGTTTACAGCCATCTTAGGAAATGGCTTCCCTTTTCTGTGGCTTCTGACTCTCCTAACACAAATATAAGGCAGGCAGAAAATTGGGAGTATATTAAGATCTGGTACCACACATTGGTTCCAAACTAGTTATTTCCAATAACACGTTTCTGGTAACACACTTCTCCAACAAATATTTACTGAGTTCCTGCTGTATGCTGGGCATTGCTCCAAGCACTTGGAATACATCATTGAACAAAACTGGTTAAAAAAAAAACCCACCTTTATGCCATTCCTGTTCTAGTGGAGGGTCAGGAAGAGCAGGCAATAAATAATAAATAATCTCTGTAAGTCAGTTATATATTAGAAGTGATGAGAGCCCTAGGAAAAAGAGAGGGCAAAGGGGAGACCGATGGAACTGTAAATGGGGTGATCAGGAGCAGCATCAAGTTGGGAAATGAGTGTCAATGAGGAAGCATGTAAAGAAGGACATGGAGGGATTCGAGTAATTGTGCCTTAGTGATCCCATCCTAGAAGAAACCCAGGACTCCGGAGCAAACCTCTACATTTTCCAACCTTGATTTTCCTTGAAGGACTGACTCTGCTCTTTCTTCCACATCCCATGGGAAGTCAGTACATCTTCTGTGTGGTCCTCGGATTCCCTCTCATTCTACCTCCTTTCTTGCAGGCCACACCATTGCACGTGTACCTGTGTTCCAGCCTTGCAGACCTCCTCAACACAAGGCTGTTACTCAGGACTGAATTTTGCAGGCAACTTGGGAGAAACAGAGAGGGTTCAAAACAGCAAACAGCTTAAAAATTGAGTACACTGGATTCCTGTCTACAGTTCTTTAGCCTCTTCCCACATGGAAATGCCAAAGGAGCTACTTTCCTTCACACGTGCTAGTTTCCTCTAAGTAAATGCTCTGCTCCATTTTCCTGGACGTTTTCTTCTTTCCTGTGATTCCCCAAAACTTACTGAAACTGGGAAGCTACCACTGGTGGAGAATTTACCCTTTTTATTCCCTAACTTCTGTTGGTACAGTGCCAAGGTGTCCTCCAAATATAACACACAGGATGATGTCCCCTGTCTCCTGCTTTTTTCTGTCTCCTTTATTCTCTTCTTAAATTTTTGCTTCCATGGTATACCATTGTTTCCCATTCTTCATCCAGTGTACATTGTCCTTAGGTCAGGGCTTTTCACATTGGGATTTGTGAAATCGTTAAAATTTGTGTAGGTACTTTGAGGATACAAAAGATAACATAGGGTAAGGAATGGGGTTTCCACTCTTTCTTCATCTTTCTTTATATATATATGTCTGTGTGTATATATATATATATATATATATATGTGTGTGTGTGTGTGTGTGTGTGTGTGTGTTAGTGTTACTATCAAACCCAGGGCTTCACACATGCTAGCCAAACACTCTACCATGGAACTACAACCTCATTCCAAATTCTTGAATCTTTTTGTCCAAGCTTGTCTCCTCTTCTGTTTCTCTCTCTCTCTGCAGAGATGTAATGGAGAGACTTCCGCTGTGTCTTCTCTCCAAACAGAAACATAATTTCCCTCCCCAAATCTGCAGGACTTTCAATGCTATTATTATCTCAGAATCTTTCAAACTTCTGTATTATTTAGCATTCCTATCTCTAAGCCACCATCCAAAAGTTATCCTCAAAGTTCTCTGCATCTTCATGGCCTCTGCCTTGGTTTAATGCCATGGTTCTCCCTTGGATGATTGTAGCAGCTCCCTGACTAAGTCTTTGCTCAGCTTCTCTGTGACACTACCAGAGTTACCTTTTCCAAGCACAGATCTCATCATTGCCTTGCTGAGAACCTTCTCTGGATTGCCTGGTATCTGAGTGCCTTGGAGCATTCAGCAACCCTTCTAGTTTTCCCATCCTACCTCCCTTAGATTACCCCCTATAGCACATGTCCAAACACCCACACACACTCCCCCACCCTACAACTTGACCTCATTTTCCAACATTCTGTGCTTTATCTTGGCCCTAGGTATCTGTCTCTATTCCCTTCTACAATTCAGCTTTGTTATCAAGCTTTGCAGCCTTCCCTTCCCTCTTATTAATACATCTCTCTTTTATTTTAAATACTGTTTCCCACTCATCCCGTTTAGACTATCATCTTTTCAGGCACAGTGCCTGTGTTTGCTTTGCCCACAATATATAATCATTTAATCCCTATAACCTAATATCTGAAGCTGTGCATTTTCTATAGCCTGAATGCCTTCAATTTAACATGGTATAGAAAAGTAAAATCTAGATATGGAACTTGTTAGTGGCTATCCATATTATATAGGAAGTTTTATTTTTATATATTTAGATGTACCACCAATAATGGATTAAGATGTTTTGGAGGGGCACTGCCCACTAAGATGGCTGATTAATAAGAATTGATTAAAAAATGGTAGAAGTGATACTTCTACGTGTAGAAAAACTTGCTACAGAAGAGATGTTCTGGGGGCTTCCTCCCGATCTTGGATTTGTTGCAACAAATCTGAAAAGTCCTGGGCAGTGGACCTGCTACTATTCTGTGATGTGAGGACCTGCAAGAAGGAAGAAAGCCATGCATTCTTAAAGTAGCTTGCTAGTTAATTGCGAAGCAAAGGTGTCCAAGATGTGAAGGCTAATTTAAGCAGTATTCCTTTCTGCATTTCTTCAGCTGATCTTGGATAAGATCCAGTGGACGTGTCTTATTCCGTCTTGCCTCTTCAGTGTTAAACACAGTAACTGTCATATGCTAAATAAGCTTTGAGTTAATAGTGAATGAATGAGTCAGCTCAGTGGGGACTGTGGGCAGATTTCCAAATAGATAATTTTTGCCTGCTTGCCTGCCTTCTTCCCTTCCTCCAGTCATTCTTGAGATTTGCCTGTTTTCCAATCATCAGTAGTTACTTTCCCTCCTCTTTACACACACATACACACGCAGCCCTAATCTCTTATTAACTGCTGAAGGAAAGTTCTCCCAGCACTTTTCACGCAATATCCTCTTTTAGCAACATGATTGGCAGAAGACCTTTAGGAATAGTCACAGCTAGGGATGTGGTTTGGACTGTGGCTGGTACCAGAATAACTCTTCTACCTTGTCTCTTCAAAGGATTTCATTACAAAAAAAAAAAAATCTTGACTTTTCTTAACTTTTCTCCAAATATTAAAAATAGATTGTCCAAATCTATTTGAAATCCATTTTTTGTATCTGTTATTGTTTTAACAGATATTATTTATAGTCATCAAAATTATGATATCAAATAGGTAAACCAGTGTGCAGATCCAAGGGCAGATTTTTGTAATGTTCAGAATCAGAATTCAGTGATGAGGAGAAAGTGTGGTTGCTTTTTTGGAGCAGTGAGGGCAAAGACCACTTATTAAAAGTTGGATCTCGTTTTCCATTTATGTTTAAATTTTTAATTTTCTTGGAATCACTCTGTATATTCAGACCTTTTCTGAAGAGCAATCTGTATGCTCAGGCTCTGTGTGGATAACTGAGATCATAAAAGTTAGGAAGTAATTAAAGGCTAACATTTTGTGTACTTTTAGATAATGGAACTCTTAGTATCTCATGTTTCAAACAGAAAACAAATTGTATTTACCTTGGTAATCAGGGAGACTTATAACATGAGTCCTTTCTACTCTTCCTATTGTAAGTCTCTGTGTGTGTATGGTGTGTGTGTGTGTGTGTGTGTGTGTGTGTGTGTGTATGTGTGTGTGCATGCACACAAGCAAAATTAAAAGTCCAGGATGTGTTGTTGTAAATATTATTACACCTAACCAATCTATCTTTAGTTTTATAACAAAGTAATAATTATTTCCACAGTAGATTGACAAGAGTAACATTGTGCAGATATCCATATGCAGATAAACTTTCCACAACCCTCCTTTCTGTTCTTGGCAAAAGTTCACACATACAAGGTGAGAAGATTTTAATGTTTGGGGACACAGTCAGGCTTCTGAAATCCTTCCTTGGACATGTGTGCAATTGCTATGGATGGTAATGCTTTCCAGATACACTGGAATGCATGGGAATGAGCCATACATAAGAATGATGAATTCATCTGGACCTTGAGAGATGTTGCATTTTACCACCACTTTCCTGGTCCTTTTGGGCTCAGCACTCATCTCAATCCAGGAGCCAGGTGAGGGATAGGAGAGCAGTCTTTACCTGAATCACCTCTGGAGCTGGAGTTCAGGTTAGAAATCCTGGTGCCTGTCATGTTTGCTGGACTTGCTCATTGCAAAGAAGGGAAAGGAAAAGAAAGCCCTTTTTGGAGACTGGTTTTCCAAATGACTCCATTCCATGGCTACACAATTCAAACTATGCTGTGTGTTTGCATTTAGTATTCTTTTTATCCTTGTTTCTAGAATTTCTAGAATGCCACTAAATCCTAACTTGCTTAATTCTTTTTTTAAAAAAAATATTTTTAGTTTTAGATGGACACATTTAATTATTTATTTTTATGTGAACCTAGTGCCTCACATATGCTAGGCAAGTGCAATACTGCTGAACTACAACCCCAGCCCTTGCTTAATTCTTTATGTCTTTCATTTTGGTAATCAAATCAATTTGCTTAAAAAATGTTTTTTGTTGTTATTTTGACTGAAACAAAGTTGCTATTTAAAAAGAATAAGAAGATAAAAAATTAAATGTGTCCATAATTTGTAGAAAAGTGTAAACAATTTTAAATTTTACATCTCTGTGGAAAATCTCAGTGGAATTTAAATACTGACCCTTGCAGAAAGAAACTGAAAATTTCTTTAAGAATAATTACCTAATTAAGTTATAACAGAACCCTCTGAAAAGAGAAGTGTTACATCTATCTTTTAAAAAAAAATAACTAAGAATTCAAAGCACAAAAATTGTGAAGAAAGGAGCATTTTCATAGTTTCTACAAGGAATTAGATATCCTTGCTCTACTTTCAAGAAGAAAGATAGTTTATTAGGTAACTAATGTAAATAACGTTAACCAATTATAGTACTATTTACATACTGCTTCTTAAAAGCTTTCAAAAACTAAATTTTCCTCAAATTGCAGGTCATCTTAATATTAACTCAGTACATTATTATTTTACAGGAATCTGAGTCTGTAAAGGGTGAGGTTGGGGAATCAAATAAATGATTCCACAAATTATACATTCACACCTAGTTATTTTATAAATTGACGAAACAGAAAATAGAAATATAGAGATTCTGAATTCACAGTGCTTAAATTTTACAGGAAGTTCCAGTGAGTTAAAGAATCTATCGTAGAGAAGAAAGTATCTGTTTTTTTTCAAACCATGGATGATTTCGCATTAGCGTACTTCAACTGATATTAGCTTGTGATGTTTGTGTTTTGGTTTTGTTAACAACTCCATTTGGGGTTGTTCCATCCATTTTTTTTTCCACTCATCTGTACAACTTGAAAGATGAGGAGGAAGGGAAACATGAAGACCGTATCTTTTATGAGCAATTCCCCGATTATTAACTTGCGAGTCTAGTATAAAATCCACCAGGAACTAAAAATGTTTCACTTTAACTCAACCTGCTGTGTGTGTGTGTGTGTGTGTGTGTGTGTGTGTGTGTGTGTGTGTGTGGTGGTGGTGGTGGAAATTGTGACTGAGATGTAGCCTTGTGCTTCCATGAAAAATGACTTGCCAGGCCCCACCTGCAATCTATTTGATGTCCTGGAGATGATCAGATCCCACCCTGTTTTTCCTTCAGTCACTCTTCCTCCTCCCCCAGGACATCCACAGACTTCGTCACCAAGAACACTTAGAGGAAGGGTAACATCCTTATTGGAATATAATTCACCCGTTAAAGAATATAACAATTCAAACATATAAAGTATGCAACCATGACCCCAGTGACTTTTCATCACCCCCCAAAAGAGATCCCATCAGTTTTAATTGTCATTCCCTAATTTCTCCATTCACCCCTAGTCATAGCCAACTATCGACCTCCTTTCTTTCTTCACAGACTTACCTACCATTTCTGAGCACTAAAAGAAATGGAATCGTGTAGCATTGATCCCTTTTAGACTGGCTTCTTTGGAAACTTAGCAAATTGTCAAGGTTCGTTCATGTATGTGTACTTCCTTTGTCTTTACATACTTTTGTTTTAAACATGAACGATGATGGGTTTCCACTGCAGTGGAACAAACGTGCAGCTTACCTTGGTGCTAATTAGGGAGATGGTAGGATGGGGGCTGTATTTTAAGTCACTTAATTCTGTTCTGGAATTCTAGCATTGCAAAGCCCTTCATTCAGACAACATGTTTGCCTTGTTGAAGAACTTTGCCTTTCTTACACATAAATGAAAATCATTTTTATGTATTTGTGCCTGGGAACAGGAATCAAATTGCTGTCAAGAGGATTCCTCTTATTTATTTATTTGTTTCTAACCAAGAAGCCTATTTCTGTCTTTTACTCAGCCTAATTCTTAATGTTCATAAATCAGAAATAGGAAATTGTTTTATTTTTATAAAGAAAAGACTGTTTTGTACATGAAATCTTGAGTCCTTTTGATGTTTTTCTGTACGATTTTGCAGTTCTGTCAAAAAGCTGAAAGGTGCTCTGGTATTTTTATTAACCAGTTTGAATTGAAACAGTCACTCTGTGAAGTCTTCAGGAAGAGCCCCCTGCAGCAAACTGCTGCAGCTTCTTAAATAATCTGTTAGGAAGATTGATGGGTGCCACCCAAACAATTTAAATTATTTTATTTATCTAAAATTAAAATGCATATTGAGATATAAGACCTATTTTGGTGATAGTCTCTGATTCATGCTTTTTTTCCTGTTTCTGCCTAGTGAAGCCTTTAGGAATCCAATCACAATGTGTCCCTAATATAATCCATGTCATGACAGTTGTAAAACTTTTTAAAAATGTTGTGTTTATCAAATAATACACAAAACAAGAAGGTATAAGCCTTTTGAGATGGAAAGTATTAAGGGATTCTTGTGGAGGGTCTTCTTTTAGGTAAAGCATTTCAGTCTCACTCCCAAATCAGTTTTAATGTGAATTAAATTTTAATAGATTCCAAATCACTTTTCCCTTTTACTCCTTTTCAGAAATATCTCTGGACTTATAAAAGTAATGAGATAGTTCTAGGATTTAAATTCAGGAAACAAATTGAAAATTGAGTTTTCTTAAAATTGTTTATTTCTCTATATCTATATCATGCCAACATCAAAGGTTTTTGTAGCATACCACTTCACCAAATCCCCAGAAGTTTCCAGTGATTGCATTCTGTTCAACATACTCACTCCCTCAAGTGCTGCCTATGAGCTAACCTGGCAGCAATGTGAAAAGATGAAGAAAGTATGAATCCTTTTCAGCCTGATGTTCTGAGAAGGAAATGTTTCCATTTTATTTCCTTCCTTTAAAAAATATAATCATGGCATCAAATGGTGGCATGCTAGTCAGTCAGTATACATGGAAATGTAGCCAAGACAGGGGTCTAAGATAAAACTGAGGGTGGGACAAGTGTGTGCACCCAGCCTGCAGCCAGTGGTTGGCAAACCAACTAATTGCACCCCCAGATACTCATATGTGAAATACACCACTCTCCAGGCCCTTACTTTCTTTTCTATTAAAGCCATAATACTGTGTGTGTGTGTGTGTGTGTGTGTGTGAGAGTGTGTGTGTGTGACACATGAATGTTTATATGTGAATTCACATATATTTGACCACCATCCTAAGGACCTTTTTTTTAAAAAAAATATTATTTATATGTATGTTTTGCAGTAAAAACTTGGCTACACACTTTGTAAAAACCTTTTTTAAAAAATATTTTTAGTTGTAGATGGACACGATATCTTTATTTTATTTATTGTTATGTGGTGCTGAGGCTTGAACCCAGTGCCTCAGGTGTATTAGGCAAGTGCTGTACCACTGAGCTACAACCCCAGCCCTGGAAAAACCTCTTAAGTCAGTTGAAAAAGTGTTGTGTTATTTAGGAAACAGTAGATGCTGATGGAAAAGACTCTGGGGTAATATACATGCACAGGGGAGTCAAAGGAAAAATGGTGAGGGTGAAGTTCTGCATTTCCTGCTCTCACTGTTTCCAGGTGTGCTTAACGGCAATATTTTCACGACAAATTTGGAAGGAGTTTGTCTTCTTGATGTGAAGAAGTTGGTGGATGTAAAGAGCAACAGATTTTGAGCTGGCCAGAGTGGCTCAGGCCTGTTAATCCCATCGGGCTTGGGAGGCTGAATCAGGAGGGTCGCGAGTTCAAAGCCAGCTTCTGCAACTTCCTTAAACAACTCAGTGAGACTTTGTCTCTAAATAGAATACAAAATGGGGGAGGGAGGTTGGGATGTGGCTCAGTGGTTAAGAGCCTCTGGATTCAATCCCCAGTACTTATCCCTCACCAAAAAAAAAAAAGAGTAACGGGTTTTGGAGGCAGTGGTATTTGTCTATTGGCTAGTGAATCAGAGGCAGAACTTGAATGGAGATTGATCAGGTCTCTTGGGAACACCTCAAGCCAGGCTCCATCCTCTCCTCTTAGGAAGTCACTTAGAATGGAGGCTACTTACACATCTAGAGAGCTGTGCTTTCTGAGTGGGAATCTGAGAGTCTGGCCAAGGGAGAAGGAGGCAGAAAGAAAGCAGAAGTGCCCTTCCAAGCTCTGTGAACTGCTTGAATAGCTGCTTTATTTAGAGTGCTGTGAGCATTGAGCATCGATGGACCACATGCATGCATTTCATCTGAAGGGTTAGGAAAACTGCCTGCGCTGAGCTCATAGTGAAATAACTAAGCAAGAAGAAAGGACCCTGATTAGCTCAGTGAAGTCCATTGTGGGCTTCCATTCTACAGCTAGTGAAAGAAAAGCTCCACTTTCCCCTTCCTCCAGGTCTTTCTTCCCACACCTCTTGAAGCCTCCTTGGTTGACAATCAGGACTGGGCATATCCCAAAGAGAGTCCCTTGAAATAAAGAGGTGCCTTCCGCCTCCTCGACTGCCAAACCAGCTAGTGATTTCTCCTGCCTTTCTCTGGGCTCCCAGAGCCCTGGTCCAGTAGAAGAGACTGCAGTACCGAGTCTTGGCTCATGTTGCTACAGACATGATCACAATTGGGAAATATCAACTGTGTTGGTTTGCTGTGGGCTCCCGAGGTGTTTGATTTGCTTCATCAGCCATCAGTTTCCAGAAGCAAATATTTACGACCGTAAATGGAAAACCAGTCAAGAAGCTCTGTGGTTGGATTCAGCCTTTGAGGGGGAAATTGCTGGTCCCAGTATCCCTGCCCTGTTTATTCAGACAGGGAAAGTTCAGAGTGGCCACATGAATTGGCATACAACACTGTAATTTACACCATCTATCTCTTTCTGGCTTTTGGGCCTCTGGCAAATTGCGTGTCTTTGTGTTGGATTAGTTTGGAATTTAATCATGCATTATTTTTCCCTCCAATTAAATTATTTATATATTTGATTAACGTTTTTCACTGTTAGGAAGTCAAAGTTTTTCAGTGAAACCACAAATAAACTCTCGCCCATTGAATTTCAGGCCCACTTCACATGGGCTTCATCTGTCTGCTGATTGTTAAGAATTCATTGCATATTACTCTTCTTTTAGCTTCCTTAGAGTTTGGTGAGGAAAAAAAATGTGTGCATTTTCAACCCAATCCTAGGGAAATGCTGCAGACCTGAAACGTGTCTGGCCTAACTCCCTCCTTTCATTGAACTCCCCCTTTTGGCCCCGGGATCCTGGTTTTTATTCCTTTCTAGTTTCTTTTCTTCTCTCTGGCACTAAACCATACATCCTCCTGATTTTACTTTCACAGGCTTGAGAGCAAACCTGATAAATGTTAGAGTAAGAAAGAAACTTTGAAATCATCTAGTGTGGGGGCAAGTAACCTAATAGCTCACAGGCTATATTCAGTCCACTGTTTGTTTTTAATACAAACAGTGGTGAGCTAAGAATAAGTTTTTACAGTTTTAAATAATTTTTTTAAACTTTAAGGGACTATTTCATAACATGCAAACTTTCCATGTTCACAAATGAACGGCTACATTTTGTTCATTCATATATTGATTAGAGCTGTTCAACTTTGGACTACAGTGAATAAAACTTTTCTATCTGGCTTCATACAGAAAAAACTTTGCCCACACCTGATCTAGTTCATCAATATAATTTTATAGATTATAAGAGAAAATTAAGCCCCAAGGAGGCAAATCTGCCTGTCCAAAGTACACAGCACATCAGAAATTGGTCAGAGATGCATCTGTGGGAACCATCCAGTATCTGCCCAAATGAATCCTCCCTGAGCTTTTGCTGCAGAGGCCAATGCAGTTTTCTTAAAGGAAAGTAAATATTTAGTAAATATCACATGAATATGTGAAGTCTATGATTTCTTAGAATTTTAATTTTCACTTAAAATCTATCTTTCAAAAATATTTTAAGCTTAAAACACATTTGAATTACCTAAATAGAAAGACACCTCCTTATTTCTTTATAGTAATTGATTATGTCCTCTACTTAGCATTTGAGCTTTAAGAAAAATGAAATCAACTTGGTCTCTACACTCCTAGATTGTAGACTTTTCTTTCCAGAAGAAAAAAAAAAAAAAAAAAAACTCTGGTCTCAGTGTATGTGTGAATTCAAGGACTACTACAAAAACAGGTTAATTTGGACACCACAGACTAAGAAGACAGAAAGGGAAAATTCCAAAGAGGCTAACCTTGCTGAAAGTGAAGTTGCTTCAACTGTCCCATGTATGTTCCTCCCTTTTCCTCCTTATGTGGGGACAACACTGAGGGGTTCCTGCTGGCTGATCAGCATAGAATATCACTCCGATCACATTTCCATACATCGTCCCAGAAGCAAAAAAAGATGAAGTTTGGTGAAATCTAAATATGAAATTAATTTGATTTTTCTGGCAATTGCGCTCCATTATTGACAGTTCTCCCTTCCTGCTTATCAGCAGACATTTCAGCTCCACTCTAGGTAGTTTCCACATGTTCCAGTCTGTCCACTTTAGGCCTCTAATCTCATCCCGAGCCTTTACCTTCCTATCACCAGTGAAGGACACTTTGCAAGGGAGCTGGCGGGTTGTTTGCTCTCCCTCTTCCACCTCACCTAAAGGAGCCACAGTCCAGAAAAGCCCCCTCCCTGTCCTTCTAGAGTGCAATTCCTCCAGTATGTTAGCCAGGACAGGAGGGGAAGCCAAAGACTTTTATTACTTGATGCTATTGGTGCCTCCCACGATGGGTCATCTAATGGCCCTGAGAAGCATCAGTTATCCTGATGCTCTCCTCCTTGGGGACAGGCATGCAAGAGCTGACTTTCTCATAGGAGAAATGTGAATCCTGTCCAGGAGTACCCCCCACAGCCTCACAGCTGAGGGTCTGACTTAGCATACTGCATTTTGAGCCCTGGCAAGCCAACCCACATCTGACCACCCCAGCAGAGTCTATTTGATCTGTGTGGGGAAAGCTTGTGCCTTCTCACCATGCCCAGCAGAGGCAGTACCCAAGGCCTGCAGGGTCTGCCTGGCCAATTCTCTCCTGCCTTGTGTGGTGGGCCTCACCCTGATCCTCAGTAAGGCACTGAGCTCTGCCTTCTTTGGGTGCATCCATGTCATCTGTCTACAATAGTGTCTGCCACCTTTTTTTTTTTTTCTACTTCCACCCTAATCTGCACACCTGGCAGGTCTCCGTTCATCTTTCAGGTCCTGCTTTCGATGGAGCTTCATTTGAGAAGCCAAGCCTGATGCCTAATGCTCCACTCTGATTTAGGACCGGCTGTTATATGTTTATATAAAACCCATTATTTCCCTTCACAACACTTATCACGACTTTAATTGTATAGTAATTTAAGTCATTATCTATCTTCCTTCAGGAGACTGTAATTTCCTTGGGGCAGGATTCATGTGTGTCTTACTCCCCAGCTCACGGCCCGGTGTGAGTACAGCCAACACAACCCCATGAATGCATGAGAGGAAATAAATGTTGCAATATCAGTGCATTCCTTTGGTTCCACCCAGCAAGAGGGGATTCATGTTTGAATATCTTTTAAATCTTTCTGAATTCTTGAGAGCATATTATTTTAAAGTAATGAAATACCACTTGTTGAATTCATAGTGTCCAAGTGCCAGGTGAAATGAAGTTTCATTCAGATAAACAAAAGTGTACAGTATAATTTCTTTTGCCCAGTGAACATTCACTTTGCTGTATGGGTCAAATCAGTTCAACATTTATTGAGTACCTGCCAGATACCAGCACACTACCAAGACACTGTGGCTGAGAATATGAAACTAAAAAGCCATAATTCCTGAGTTGGCTCAGTACAGTTTGAAATTCCATTTCCCAATTTTAACTTTTATTCCCTTTCTCTCTCCCTCCCTCCTTTCATTCTTCCCTTCCTTCCTTCTTTTTCTTAACCCAAGCACCCAACTTATTTATCCCTAATAACTTGGAAAACTGAACCAAGTACAATTTTTATGAAGTGGTTTTGTGTGGTCATTTATTTTTCTCTCGGGAAGGGAGAATTCATACAGCTCCTCCTATTATGTGGGCTTGGTTTCAAGGGCTGGGTTTCAACACACGCTTTGGATAAGTCTGGGTAATGTATATGGGCCACAAAGATGTACTTGAAACATGAATGTAATGATTGCACATCGTCCCCTGTTTAGCAGGTCTGTTCTCTTTATTAACTTAAGTACACAATCACAACTTTTAAGAAGCACTTATTCCTGGGACAGCTGGCTTCTGGTAGGAAACCCACATCCATTGGCCACAGGGCTGCTATACCACATGGTATTTGAGTATTGGTTAGCATCTTTGTCATTTTCAGTTTCCAGGAGATGATGGTTGTCTGCTGGTGTGCTCTGATATGCTTCTGTTTTCTGTTTATCAGAGCCTTTCAAGGAAAGGAAAAAATTAAAAAAAAAAAATCTGTGCCCTCAACCAGTTTTTATCTCCAGAAACAGCACAAAAAAAAAAAAAAAAAAAAAAAAAACTTTGTTGTTTTGCTTTGTTTTTTTTTTTAAGTGAAACTTTTTTTTCCTGAAGCAGAAGGCCACCTAGTGGAGTAACTGGGGAAGGCCGACTTTGATGGTTGCATTTTACATTTATCACTGAGGAGCTGGAGAGTTTGCAGCACATAATTAAATGTTGTGAAACTCTCATGCAGTGCACAGACCTGAAGGGAGCTGTCAATCATTCGATGAATTTTTAAGTGATATATTTCTATGTATGTTTGGGAAAATGCTTAAATTTGCTTTAAACTAAGGCAAATGCAGGATGACAAGAGAATAAAAACAGGATACAACTCTCCTCAATAGTCTTAAACTGGACTTTTAAATAGTGCACTCAGCTTACTTAAATGAATGTTAATTGGATCCAAATGAAGAACGTCTGATCCTCCTGGGGCTTCCAGAGGTTTCTCGTGTCTCCTGTTTAGAGGGTACTTGATATGTTCATCCAACGAATCAGATAAAAAGTGATTTGAAAGCTTTGAATTGATGACGAATTTAGGGGAATCCATCTTCATCTTGAAGACCACATTAATTGAATTCTAAAACTGGAAACCACCTGAGAAACTAGGGAGTCCATTCCTTTATATTGTATGTGAAGAAAAAAAAAAGACCCAGGAGACCAAATCATTTGTTCACTGTTAATTACTCCTTTTCTTCAGAACCTATTTTTTCTCTCTGTGATTCAGGAAGAAACTTCACCAAACCCAATGTTCAGTTTGAAAAGTGCTTTCCTTGTACCTTTTTATGAAATTGTGCATGCGTGTGAGTGTAACAGGTACACGTGTATCCCCTCCCAAAGCATGTGATAACTGGAGAGTATGTGAGCAGCCCTTTAGCCTTGACCCTCCCTTGAGACGAAAAATGATAGAGGCCCAGAGAGGACAAGAATGGCTCACTTCATTTCATCCCCAAAACTCAGCATTGAACTCTGCTCTTTAGATGCTTGGTATGGTACTTTTCCTGAGATGCCAGGCTTCCTCTCATTTCGTGTCATGGCTGCTATCTGGGGAGCATACATATGCAATTAGCAAGAGAAAATTTACTTGAGAAGTATACTAACTAGAATTCTTAAAAACATAGAACTCGGTTAAAAGTTCTTCATATCTCCTTTAGGACTTCAGATTGAGCATATTTTGCACTTTCTTCTGTTGCTTTCAGAAATGAGTAATGCATTTCCATTTTATTTCTTTTTCTCCAACCCCAGCATATCAATAATGATCATATTCATGGAGAGAAAAAGGAGTTTGTGTGCCGGTGGCTTGACTGCTCAAGGGAACAGAAACCCTTCAAAGCCCAGTACATGTTGGTAGTGCATATGAGGAGACACACGGGCGAGAAGCCTCACAAATGCACTGTGAGTACACAAGTGGGCAGCAGGCAGGCAACCTGGGTGTCCCCTCCCATGGATGGGTGTTAGGCCTCACCTCATGGGTCCTTCCTCATATTCTTCATGGTTGTGTGGGCTGATGACTTCAGCTTGAGGGAAGCAAGGTTGGTAAGAAGAGAGAAGGTGCATCATCTATTGACGAATATCTGGGTTTTTGAGCTGCTCATTAGACAGGATAGCAGGCAGAAGGCTGGTACTGGGAATGAGCTCTTGGCCACGGTACCGGCCCCAGCCCAATAACTCATCACAGCAGAGGCTCAAAAAGCAAAGGGAGGTGCCAGCTTCCAACTTAAAAAGTTTAAGTTGACTTTTTTTAAAAAGAATCGCTGCATAGGTTGAACATCCAAAATAAAAAAGAAAGGAAAAAAATCCAAAAATGCTCCAAAATTTGTAAAAATTTAGCCCCCATATCATGCTAGAAGTGGAAAATCTCACATCTGACCTCATGTGACTGGTTGTAGTCAAAACACAGGTACACTAAAAATACTATACAAAATTATCATCAGGTAGTGTATATAAGGTGTATATATAAAGAATAAATGGATATTCCCAAATCTGAAAAAAAATCCAAGACATTCTGATTCTAAGTATTTTGGGTAAGGGATACTCAACCTTCACCTGATTTTAAAGTTTCTCCTGGTTAGTCTCCAGTGACACAGTGTGGACTTCAGGAGTGGGCCAGGGCTTCCATGAAGTTGAACATTCTCTCAGTGATGTACCCGGAAGGCACACTGGGCCCTACTCAGCCTTGGTACTTTACATCTTAAAGGCCCTTTACAAACATGATCAAATTCCAGGTCTTTGTATGGACACAAAGCCATATTAATGAACTTTGTGCTGAATCTGAAATCAGTGGGAATTTGAGGAGATCAATGAGCAGATAATGAAATCCATTGTCCACATTGAGCGGTCTATTAAAAAAAAAAAAAAAAAAAACTTCAGGACTTTTATTGGCACTGAAAATGCTTTATCTTGAACTGCCCCAAGCCACATCTGAATCCCAATAAATGCAGAGTTTAGTGGAGTTTTTGTTCCGTGGTTTTGAAAAGCTGCTGACCCTTGAAACGTCAGGTTTTCATCCACTTTGAGGGAGGGTTAGGCATAAGCTGCCGGTGCATTGTGTGGAGTAATCCAGATTTACCTGTTGTCCCCAGTTTGAAGGTTGCACAAAGGCCTACTCGAGACTAGAAAACTTGAAAACGCACTTGAGATCTCACACTGGAGAGAAACCATACGTCTGTGAGCATGAAGGCTGCAACAAGGCCTTCTCAAATGCCTCTGATCGCGCCAAGCACCAAAACAGAACACATTCCAATGAGGTAAGCATCCATGGGCCCTGAGCTCATGGGCAGAAACAAAGAACCCTCATGAGGGTATCCTTAGAAAGGCAGGCGTATTTTCCTATTTTTCTTTTGACTGCTCACAGCGTAAGCTGGCTCCAAGAGGACAGGTGGAGGCTTGGGCTTGGAGGTGGGGCAGAAAACTGGACCTCAATTGGGGCATGATACAGAGGAAGCAGAAACTATTAAATTGCACAATTCCATGGCATTTAGTATACTCATGAACTTAGTTTCATGTTGTTCAGAACTGCCACCTACTGGTCAGACAGTACAAGCATTTAACTTGGATTTCCAGCCACTGGCTCTGCTCAGAGTAATAAGTCTATTGAGTTCAAAGGGTGACTCTGTAAGCACCAAAGATAGATTTAGAAGGAGCACATTGACAAGTGATAGCTTACTACTGAAATATCCAGTTTTATTTGCTTTCTCTAAGTGGTATCTTCAAATATGTTATTTAAAAAAAAAAAAAAAAAAAAAGACAGAGCAACCAGCCATAGCTCAAATACAGTTTCCAGACGTTCTGAATTCCAAAGGATCTTGGAAGACATTCTCAGAAACCCAGTTAGTTATTTAAGATAATTTATTGAATGAAGCTTCATGGTAATAGGTGGTTCCTGGGGTGATGCTCTTGTCTTTAGGTAGTCATCCTCTCAGGTTGCAGAGAAGCAAGTTGGTATCAGTGAATTTTATTTTGCTTATATTTTGAGGCATATCTACCCACAAATCTGTAACTTCTTGGAGTTCTAAGTCAAATGCTAGCTCCTCTCTTGAATGAATCAAGAGACTAACACCAAGGTTCCTCGCATTTTTGGTAGAAATGGGAGAGCCATGTAGAAACACAACACATATCTCAGTCTATAAAACTTGTCATCAATTTGCTTGAAATGTGTTAAAGAAGGAGAATTTTGTACACATAAGATCTTGTAGTGACTGTCATGACCTCAACAGATGCAGATAGAGAGAAAGAGAACATCTGGTCAAAATATAGTGAGCTATTCCACTTGGGGCTATTTGGCCTTAAGGTCTTCACCAAGTTTTCTTTCAGCTGAACTGATAGAACAAGAACAAAATGGTTTCTAATAGGATTAACCACACATTCCAAAAAGCACACTCATACCATATTCACACTTGCAAGTCCATGTACACCAACTCTTTTTATTATTATTATTATTATTATTATTATTATTATTATTATTATTATTATTTTAGCTGTAGATGGACACAATACCTTATTTTATTTATTTATTTTTATGTGGTGCTAAGGATGGAATTCCATGCCTCACATGTACTAGTCAAGTGCTTTACTACTGAGCTACAACCCCAGTCCACACCAACTCTTTTTGAAAAGGTTAAACTGGACTAAGGAAATGAGAGACATTTGGAATGTCTTATTGATTTAAAGGAGATGACACATTCTGTTCTTTGCGTCAAAAATGCTTTTACTGTGTCCAATAGCTGCATTATCATCTGTTGCACATTCTTTTTTTGTACAAAATTTTAGGGAGTCTAAAGAATAGGCAAATGCACAGAGACAGGTAGTAGATGAGTATTTGCCAAGTAGCTGGTGGAGGGGAGTAGGGGCGACTGCTAATGGGTACAAGGTTTTATTTTGGGGTGATGAAAATGTTCTGGAATTAAGCAGTGGTGATGATTGCATAACACCAAGAGTGTACTAAATGCCATGGAATTGTGCAATTTAAAAGGATTATTTTGCTACATAAATTGTATTTTGATTTCAAGTTTTTAGGGGATTCAACTAACTAATGTATTTAACTGTATTTCATATATTTGACTACAAGAGAATATTCATTCCTATAGAATTTAATTAATTGGTTAATTAATTTTGGGTACTAGGAATTGAACCCAAGGACATTCCAGCACTGAGCAGCATCCCCAGCCTTTTTTATTTTTTTATTTTGAGACAGGCCTCACTAAATGTCTGAATTTGCCACTCTCCACCTTCAGTGTCTAATATTGCTGGGATCACTGACATGTGTGGCTGCGCCCAGCTACAGTTTATAGATTTTGGACCAACTTTCTCTCACATTGTGAAGAAATTCAGGCAGTGGATATGTTAGGATTAGCAGTGCACATATATAAGATGTTTCCTAAGGGTTTTTGTTTTTTTTTTTTAATCTTTTCATTGACTTAAAATATGTGACTACATCTGTTTGCTTTAGTCAGGTGTGTTGTAATTGAGCTTATCTTCTGTGAGGTCAAAAGTTCAGTGTTATAAGAATTGAATACCTTATTATACTAAAAAAATACCTTTTTTATCAAGTTTGAGCCGTTAAACATTTTTTAACCTTAATTATAAATACATAATTCAAATTTTATGCATAAACATGTAAATCATTTTTTTTCTCCATTCTCTATGCAAATCTTTGGCCTTGTGCATGAAAAATGATAGATCATCTAAGAGATACCCAAAATAAGTTTGTTCAGGAAATCCAGATTTGGTAATAAGATAATACTAGGTAAATCAAGATAATCAGTTTCATCTAATTTAATTGCTCTCTTACTTATAACTTCATTTATTCACTCAACAAATATTGACAGCTAGTTTTGTGCTGAGCCCTTTGCTATCCTAGGTCTGGCAAAGAATTTAATAAATTAGAAGTAGATTAGAAAGGGTTTGGGTTAATCACATGACCTTGTGGCTGCCACAAAATTTATGAACCCTGTTGTAGTATTATCCTATTAGATACTAGTTAAATTATCTAGCATTTTTCTCATTCTAAGCCATTCAGGTACTTCTCTATTAGGCTGTCCCGCCCTTCAGGGACCCTGGACTGTAGCAGTGGCAGTTCTGACCCCATAGTTCATATTCCTCCCAAAGTTACCTCTGAAGAACTTTCCTCACTCTGATTCGATTGGATGTCCCTCTCCCAAAAGCTCCAATGGTGCTTTCTTTCCTGCAGGAAAAGTTTAGACTCCCTAAACTTGTGTCAGTACCCATTCTCACTCCTCCCAAGCCTGCCCTTCCGGTCCTGACCTCTCACTATCATGACTATGAATGGAACCTTTCAGAAGCCTGTGCTGTCTAGTACATGCCAACATGTGTGATATGGTCCTGCTGCTGGAACTCTGCTCAGGACACTCTTTTTGGTATCCTCCTGCCCTCCTTTTAATATCTGGGAAATTTATTCTCCTTTCAGAACCCAACAAAACTACTTTCTCCTAATAAAAGGTCCATCTGTTGTGGGCTTACCCTGTGTCATGCATTGTGGTAAGAACTTGATGGTCATGGTCTCATTTGGCAACTAACATAAACTCACAACCTGAGCATTAGACCCAGAGACAGAAACTTAATAACTGACCCCTTCCAGGATCATCCCAACTGAAAAGAGATTCCTCCTTTGTCTGCACCCTTAGTATTCACACTTTACATTGTGGATAATTACATGGTATCTTATTTTTCATACTAGAAAAAGAGATTTTTATATATCAAGTGCAAGGATTATATTAAGGAATTTATATTCCTCAAGGTTAAATTCTGCAATATACAATATTGGGATCACAGAACATTGGATGGAATAGGAATCATTGAATGTTTAATAAAAAAATTTATTTGGGTCAATTCTACAAAGTAGGTAGAAAATGTTTCAGCTGATTTCACCCAGTGCCTATGAGTACAGTGAGTCAAAATGGTAACTATCATGTCAAAAGTCAAATACTGAGCACATGAATGATGCTACTCAGTCTGACAACATATTTTTAGCCTATATATGAATATATAATTGCAATTACTGATCACAACAAAATTTGGAGGCCAAACTATATAATTGGGCTAATATGCTTCTCTGTAAGACTTTAATGTGCTGAACTTGTATTGTTATGGTTTTTGTGTAGATGGATAATGTGTATGTTCACATGCACGGGCACATAGTTGCAGGTGTACTAGTGTGTGCTGTTATTTTTGGCAATACAGGTTCTGAACATTCTTGTTCTCATTAGACATCAACTATTTCCACATTTCTAAATCAATCCATTTTATTCATATGCATATATTTATAGAAATGTAGTAGCACCACCTTGTACTTCATCTTCCCTTTGCACACAAATGCCCCATGCACCCATTCTGCCTGCTCATGGAACAATTTGTCACGGCAGTGCCAGGAACAAGCATAGAGCCTATGTCAGAACACTGGAAAGTAATGGCACCAATCAACAGAGCCATTCTTCTACCCTAATGCATAGAATTTGATGCGCTCATTTCATTATATATATGTGTGTGTGCTGCAATTCACACAAGATCCTGAGTAGACATAATTCAAGTTAATGGGAATCAATTCTACCCAGAGGAATCTCATATTTGAAGGTGAAGTCTCTCAGGATAATTTTCAGAATCTTTGCCGCACTGCATTAGGGCATTTCAGCATTTTTAGTTCGCATTCAGTCTGTTCTAGGGCTTTTAGTGAAAAAGCATCTTTTAGACATACATTCTACAAGACAGGGCATCTTTTTAAATGTAATAGATAAATTATATTAATCATGGTTTTTATAACGATTGCTTACCTAATGGCTCATCCTCTGGTATACATGGATATAAATGTATACAGTCGTCTCTAGGTATCTGCAGATTATTTCCTGGTCTCTCCCAGATACCAAATCCAAGAATGCAAAAGTTTCTTATATAAAATGGCATAGTATTTCCATACAACTTATGTATATCTTCCCATATATTTCAAATCATCTTTAGGTTACTTATCATGTCTGATACTGTGGAAATAGTTATTATACTACATTAGCAGATAAAGACAAGAAGAAAGTTTGTGCACACCAAGTTGTTTTGTTTTTTTTTTTTTTAATATTCCCAATCTGTGATTGGTTGAATCTGCTAATGCAGAACCTTTGGATATAAAGGACCAACTTTGTTTACACAATCATCCATGAATAAATTATTTTGGAGCCAATTGGACAAAATCACAATTTGGGTGTTGATCATGAGCAGAGGCCAGCAGTTTGAATAAATATCTAGCTATTAGCATCCATATAATGTTTATAACTATATCTAGAGACTTGACCACTGACTCACATAGAAAATTAAATGAGCATGAAATAATTTATAGACTTGAGCACTCAGGAAAGAAGCACAGACCAGGAATCCTGGTTCCCAGCACACTATCCAGCTGCCTTGGGCAAGGCTTGACCGTTTTGAAGACCAGAGAGGTTCTGGACCTTTTGAGCCCTGAATATCCCCACGCAGTTGCCATCCTACCCAGAGGAACACATTTTAGTGACATCTAACATTGGAGAGGCTAAAAGCAATCTTTTTTTTTATTATTATTATTATACCTATACGTAAATAGTCCATTTCCAAAGCACATAATGGTATTAACTACCCAAAAAAAAAAAAAAAGGATTTACATAAAGAAATTTCTTGACACAACTTCTTCTGAAAAGTGTGCAGCATTCTCCTGATTAGATGATGAGAATCCCTTAAGCCTCCTTCCATCATCATCATCATCACCAGATGTCTCCTGAGTGCCTGTCATGGTACCATGGTACTTCTTGCCACTCACCGCATAAATGCTTCCAAGAACAGGAAGGCAATTTACACATTCTTAGCTCTCCCCGAGCTCTCTTGAAAATAATAATCTAGTTAGCCAGATTCTATGGACACTGGACCATGTCCAAACGGCCTTATTAAACCACTAGTTCCTACAGGTATTTGAGTACCACTGAGCTTTGTAAAAGTGTTTTGAAAGAATTAAAATTGTAATGAGCAACCACAGAGGACTGTGGGGCTGGAGCTTAATCACTTTTATAACAACCTATTGTGTTTCTGTTGGATTTGGCAGAAACCTTATGTGTGCAAAATCCCAGGCTGCACTAAACGTTACACAGACCCAAGCTCCCTTCGGAAACACGTGAAGACTGTGCATGGCCCTGAGGCTCATGTCACCAAGAAGCAGCGTGGGGACATGCATCCTCGGCCCCCGCCTCCGAGAGATTCTGGCAGTCATTCACAGTCCAGGTCACCTGGCCGGCCGACTCAGGGAGCCCTTGGGGAGCAGAAGGACCTCAGCAACACTACCTCAAAGCGGGAGGAGTGCCTCCAGGTGAAGACGGTCAAGGCCGAGAAACCCATGGTATGTCATTCACTCTCCTGATTTTCCCAGAGTTGGCCGAGGGTCATTTGAAAGAGCCCAGCAGGGCATTCAGAGAGACAAGACCATTCCCATCCTCACTGCATCGGGTCACTCTGATTTGAGGAGGTCATGAGCCCAGTAACCTGGACTGCTTACTTGAAGTTTATTTGCTTAGAATAACTCTACTCAGAAAAGAGCTTCCAAGTTTCCTAACTGATTTTTGAAATTGCTCCAGAGACATACTATACCACTCATGGCAGGCAGGGACACGACTGTGTATCTTGTCAATGTGCCTCGAAGGTACAAAATCATTTATTGAGCCTTTCTATAAACATGTTTTCTGTCTTCTTTGTCCTGGTGACTCAAAGGTAAATAAGCTACAATCCATATCCTTTAAGGGTATGCAGTCCAGTGGGAGAGATAGATTGAAAAACAAATACCACTCAGGGTGATGGGAGCTTGAACATGGGTCTTTGTAAGGAGCCTTCAGGAGAGAGGTGCACTCAGGTCAGAGGCCATGAGGACATGGAATTTAGCACTCCCAGTTGGCAAGAGTGAGGCTTGAGGAAGGAAGGGCAGGCAGAAATGCACCAGTCTCTGGGCCTCACAGGGATGCACAGGAGCAAAGTGGGCAGGAGAGGAAGTGTAGGTTTTGCTAGCAATGGGGAATGCAAAGGGTTGATGTTTACAAACATCTACTCTAGAATCGGAGCAGAGATTGGATATACTGGGACCATTTCTCTTGTGCCTGAGTCTATGAGATTGAGAATGAAGAAGGGTTTTGAAAAATTCTTGTAATCAAGCATGATTTCAGTCTAGTAATTATTAGAATATATGAGCAATACTATTCTTTCAGTTGCTTTCAGACTTCACTTGGTGATTTTGTGTCATGCACGTATTTTTATAAAGCACCTAAAATTTCAGAAGGATAAAAAGAAAAATTAAAAGAATACATATGAAAGAAGATTCAGTGCATTTATATTGGTCATGCATACAATGGATTTAATTACACATATATATTGGGATAAGTTTGCCACTCTGACCTGTGGAAGAAATGTACCAGATAGAAATAATATGCCTAGCTTTCTGGGGACAAGGAAATGGTTGGATGGGCAAATTTTACTAAATTTAAGGAAGCATTTTTTTAAAATGTGAGAAGTCCAGCAATTGAAAGAATTCTATGAATTCACCAGTGAGTTCACTATTCAGAAGTACACGTTGGCTGGAAATAATTGCACATACCATCCCAGCATTGGTAAGGAAACTACGTTTTAATGATTAACCAGGTTTGTCTTTAAATTCTAGAGTCTTAAAAAGTGACATTAAGTTTAGCCAAAAATAACACAAATAGGATATTCAGCTTTATCATCATTTCTCATGGTATTTTGCAATTATAAAGTATCTTAATAAAATGTGTATATATACAAATGATCATGATATTTTTTTAAGTTAATTGATTCATACAAAGTGCTTTATATACTTTTTTGGAGGTGAGCATGTATCTATTTCATAAAATAAAGTCTACCTATATAATAACTGTGCAAAATATTCAGCAGTTTATTCTCAAATGTTTAAGGAAAATGAATTTGTGGTCTCCTAGATTATGTCATCAAACACTATGATTTATGTTCTTAGACCATTCTAAGAACCCAGAGTATCTTATTTCTTCAATGTGCATCCCAGGCTCAAGAAAGTCTTGTTTTGCTAGAGAATTTCAACAAAGCTAGCAGGTGTCCATGGATCTTTTGTGATTAATCATGTGAATTTCAATTAATGTAAGTCATATTAAAATGCATTCTGGAAAAAAGGTTTATGCAAGAATATGGGAAATAAAATACATTGCCAAAAGCTAAAAAAAAAAAGAAAAAGAAAAAAGAAAGTTTGTCCTCTTTTCCCCAAACACCCATTACAAACACCCATTATATAAAAAGAAAATTGGTAGAAATAAATATTTGTCATGATTTGGTTCAGTGACATTTGAGATGCCCCAATGGGTGAAATATTTTATAAACTAAGTCATAGAAACATAAGATCATGAGATGTTTTACAGGGAAGAAACTGAAGCTCCCTGAGGTTAATAATGTAATCACATTCCTACAATAGACTATTTTATGTATGCATGTATACACACACATTTAAATGTATGCAGATATTTTCATAAACATTTACTAATGGAGATGAAATTTACATTCCTAATGCTTTCTTTAAAAAAACATGTCTTTAATTTTATCATCATGCTATAAATTAAATTCTTTCTTCTTTTTTTCTTATTAATGCAACCTCTCTTCTGTCTAATGCTCCTAAATGTCTTGTTCTCACTTCCTAAGGACAGTGGGTAATAAGGTGAGGGAATTTTGGCTTGCCTGTTCTTTTAGTTTCGTTTTCATTTGAACATTCAACTTTTTTCATTTCATTTTTCTTGAGTTTTTGTGGCTTGGTGATATCTTTGGTAGTGAGCATTACTCAGCTATGTTTCAAATAGAGAAGCAATGTGTTTTGAACGCTCAGCATGTGGAAAATGTGGAGTTTTGATTGTTAAATTCATTGTTCCGTTTGTCTAGGTTTTCATAAGAAATCATACTGGAGTGGACCAAGCAGATGTTAGATCCTACTAAATTACTGTACTGACTAGTATATATTCCATCTTGGACCTTCAAAGAAGGTCTAGATACATCTTGTGTTAGCAATTTACCTCTATTCAAATGTCAGAGCTCACATAAGCAGTTTTCTGACTGTAAGTGCTTATGCACCTTCTCGCACACTCTATGGAAGTGTGTATTGGCATGTGTGTGCATGAATACTCATATACACAGATTCACATACACACACATTCTGATTTGATAGCCCAAGAGTGAAAGACATCCAAAGCTCTGGAAACTCCAAGTACATTAGGAAGGAGCAAGTGGTCTGGCAACCCAAGACTTTGCTAAGGCAAAAAATTATGTAAGACTTTACATACCCATGATCAGACTTGCATCTTTCTTCAATCTGCTTGGTTGCCCAGGACAGAGTTAGTGTATCATATGGCACTCACTTAGAAAGTGTTCATTTGCTTGGATATATGTACTGTGATAGCAGGGGGGGAATAAAAGTTAAGGGCTCTACTGAGAAAGCCTCTTTCTACAGACTTTCATGCCAACATTGTGTTTTCCATCTTAGATTAACTGAGTAGTCTCCAGGAGGAAGTGGAGTTCTCTTTCCCTGGAAGTTTGCTCTGTTAGCTGTTGTCAGGAGCTCTGGTTTTTATAATAACCCGGAGAAACTGCTGCAGAAGCATGGAAGTAGCCAGCTTAGACTACCGCGTCTGGCTGCTCCATGAACTTTGTGACTTTGGGCAGTCACTGACTTTTCTGAACATCACTTTTCTTATGCTTATGAAAGGATTTGACTGTTTATCAACCAGGACACCACTGGAATTTTAGATAGAACAGTTTGATGTTGTGCCAACTTCCCTGAACATTGCAGGCCCTTTTTTGCAGTGCTCCCCAGACACTGGGATAGTCAGGCTTTCCACCCTCTATTTCCAGGAACCCTGGGGTGGGGAGAAGATGATACTTTCCCTGATTGAGAACCACTGGGTTCGATTAAGTTCCCATTATTTGCATAATTTTTTTTATAGAGTCCACTTGTGTGTGGTGAGGGGAATATTTCCCAGTTCTCCTAGTGAAATGCCCAAATGGCACACCAAGGAGAACTATAAAATCAAACCTACCAATGGAGGTAGTGTAGTAGACCTCAGTGCCATCGATGAAACCCCAGACTCCTGACAGCTATGGGTTGCTGCCTTTTTTCCCCTGTACATGGCAGAAGCAAAGTGACTGAAGTTTTACCTCTTATAGCTACCTTGATGCACAACCAGCTTCAGGTTCTACAATAGCCAAAAAAAAAAAAAAGAAAAAGTAAAAATGGGGAGGAAGGATTACAAAGCTTAGGTACCAGCTCAGAGGGGCTTTTCTTAGAAAGTAATGTGTCCTATCAAGCATATATGTTTTAGCTGAGCAAAAAACAAAAACAAAACAACCCCTAAAATTAGAACCACCTGAGACAATAGTTACTAAAGTTTTGTAATCTAATTATTATTACCCAGATGTTTTTATACTTCTGTGATCTCTGGGTTTCATATTGATTCCCAACAATAATCCATAATATAAACTGTCCCCATTTTATAGATGAGGAAACTGAGGTTGAGAGTGCCTTTGTCATTTGCCCAAAGCATAAAGTCCTGGCAGTAGGACTGGAAATAAAGAAGCTGTGTTAGCAGAGTTGGCATTCAGGACAGGATTCCATGTCTGATATCATGCTGGTCACACCATATCTAATCTTCTCTGCTGTTCATTGCCTCCTCCTGCACATCAGCCTGGTGATCCATCAGTCGTTCTGGCCCCAAAGGCCACCTCCATCCACTGGAACATAGTTTTTCTTCTCATTCAACCAGCTGATAACCTGGAGGTCTTCACCTGCATGAGCTGTCATTATTGGTGTCCTTTCCTTTGTTTTTCCTGGTGACAGTTCTTTCCTTTCCTCTTGACCTCAACAGACATCTCAGCCAAGCCCTGGTGGTCAGTCTTCATGCAGCAGCCAACAGTCCCCCATCAGCAACTATTCCAACAGTGGGCTCGAGCTTCCTCTGACCGATGGAGGTAGTGTAGCAGACCTCAGTGCCATCGATGAAACCCCAGTCATGGACTCGACCATTTCCACTGCAACCACAGCCCTTGCTTTGCAAGCCAGGAGGAACCCTGCAGGGACCAAATGGATGGAGCACGTAAAACTAGAAAGGCTAAAACAAGTGAATGGAATGCTTCCTCGACTGAACCCCATTCTACCCCCCAAAGCCCCTGCGGTCTCTCCTCTCATAGGAAATGGTGAGTCCCACATCGGACCATGCCTCCCCTCAGGTGTTTTCTCTTCTTTCAAATGTGGCCAGAGCACTGTGAGAGGAACCAGGGTCCTCACTTTTATATTTGCTGGTTTCACCACCAATCTCAAGGTTATGCTAATTTACTCTGCTCTATGAATGTTGAACCCATTTGAGTTGCCTTTCTGGAGGATCCATATCTTAAAAGTAGACAATAACAGAATTGTACTAAAACAAAAAGTAAGACTGTGAATAACTCATATTCTAATGGTGAAATCATAATTATTCAACCAGGGTAAGAAAATCCCAGGAGAAGATGCATTAATGAGGGGCTGGAGTTGTGGCTCAGAGGTAGAATGCTTGCCTAGCATGTGTGAAGCACTAGGTTCGATTCTCAGCACCACATATAAAAAATAAATAAAAGTCCATTGACAACTAAAAAATTTTTTTTAAAAAAGATGCATTAATGATTAGCATTCTGGTTTCCAAAATCTAAAACCAAGAGGTTAGCCACTACTTTCATTTATGTTGGCTAAGTTCAAGACAAACATTATTCTCCATGGTCAGCCCTGATGTTAACTTTTACTTCTGAGATGACACTGTCTGAACCGCATCAGGTGTTTGTAGGATGTGAAATAAACAGGAAACCCAGCATGTAATTGTGAAATTCCTGGAATACCTTGGGCCCCTGTACTTGCATGGATCCTGAGTAATTGTGTATGTTGCAAAAGTCTTGTCTTTGCACTGCACCTGTGGAAAAGCTTAATCAAATTTAGGGGGAAACAAGGGAGATAATTGAACAACAGCAGATGAGGTAGAGAGGGAAGATGGGAGGGGAGGGGGGATAGTAGGGGATAGAAAAGGTAGCAGAGTACAACAGTCACTAATATGCCATTATGTAAAAATTTGAGTGTGTAACCCATGTGATTCTGCAATTTGTATTTGGGGTAAAAATGGGAGTTTATAACCCAATTGAGTCAAATGTATGAAAGATGATATATCATGAGCTTTGTAATGTTTTGAACAACCAATAAAAAAAATATTTAAAAAAAATTTAGGGAGTAATTGTTAGTGCTTTAAGCCAGAGATTTACAAACTACAGCCTGGGGGTTACATACAGGCTGCCACTTATTTTTGTAAAAAAAAAAAAAAAAAATTACTGGCACCCAGCCACACCTAGTCCTTCACTATTGTCTGTGGCCACTTGAATGCTAAACTGCAGAGTGGAGAGTAATTGTGCTAGAGACCACAATGACCTCAAAAGCAGAAAAAAGTTACTACCAGCCCTTTACAGAAAACCATTGCCTGATACCTTGCTTAAGTTATCCCGAGTCTCACATCCTCTCTCCTTTCCTTCCCTCCACTTTTGTCTCTCCAGGCACACAGTCCAGTAACAACTGCAGTTCGGGCGGGCCCATGACTCTTCTTCCGAACAGAACTGAGCTCTCTGGGGTGGACCTCACCATGCTGAACATGCTCAACAGGAGGGACAGCAGCACCAGCACCATCAGTTCTGCCTACCTGAGCAGCCGCCGCTCCTCGGGCATCTCGCCCTGCTTCTCCAGCCGCAGGTCCAGCGAGGCTTCGCAGGCCGAGGGACGGCCCCAGAACGTGAGTGTGGCGGACTCCTACGACCCCATCTCCACGGACGCCTCACGCAGGTCCAGCGAGGCCAGCCAGGGCGACGGGCTGCCCAGCCTGCTCAGCCTCACTCCTGCCCAGCAGTACCGCCTAAAGGCCAAGTACGCTGCTGCCACGGGAGGGCCACCACCCACGCCCCTGCCGCACATGGAGAGGCTGAGCCTGAAGACCAGGATGGCCCTACTCGGGGACAGTAGGGAGACGGGCGTGACTCTGCCTCCTGTCCACCCTCCGCGGAGATGCAGCGACGGGGGTGCCCACAGCTACGGCCGGCGCCATCTGCTGCCTCATGATGCACTGGGCAATGGCGTGAGGAGAGCCAGCGACCCTGTGCGGACCGTGTCGGAGAACCTGACCCTACCCAGGGTTCAGCGTTTCAGCAGCCTCAACAGCTTCAGTCCTCCGGGTTTGCCTCCATCTGTGGAAAAGCGAAACTTAGTGCTTCAGAATTACACCCGGCCTGAAGGCAGCCAGCCCCGTCACTTCCATACGTCCCCCTGTCCTCCCAGCATCACCGAGAACGTTACCCTGGAGTCTCTGACCATGGACGCCGATGCCAACTTGAACGACGAGGACTTCTTACCGGATGACGTGGTGCAGTATTTAAATTCCCAGAACCAAGCAGGGTATGGGCAGCACTTGCAGAGCGCTATCTCAGACGACAGCAAGGTATCCCATGGGCCCAGCGACTTTGACCCACCTGGGCTGCCAGACAGCCACATTGGCCAGCAGTACCATTCCCTGGAGCAGCCTTGCACGGAAGGCAGCAAAACCGACTTACCTATTCAGTGGAATGAAGTCAGCTCTGGAAGTGCAGACCTGTCCTCCTCCAAGCTAAAATGTGGCCAGCAGTCCAGGGTGCAGCAGGCCCGAGCTTTTGGGTTATATAACAACATGGTGGTCCACCCTCAGAATCCATGGAGGGGTGAGAACAGCCCTGCGGGGGGATATCAGACCCTGGGGGAGAATGGCAGCTCCTATAGTGGCCCAGAGCACTTGGTGATACACAGTGGCAGGGGCACTGGCATGAATGGAAATACCTTCCATGAACAGTCCTATAAAGCCCAGCAGTATGGGAGCTGTCTCAACAGGCAGCCAGTGGCCCCTAGTGCTCTAGACAGTACCTGCAGTGCTGGGATACAAGGTTCGAAGCTGAAAAGCACCACCATGCAAGGGAATGGGGGTCCGCTGGATTATGGCCTGTCTGCGGCACCAAATGAGTCAGCTGGCAGCACAGTGAATGGCATGCAGACCCAAGACCCAATAGGACAAGGGTATCTCCCTCACCAGCTACTCAGCGACAGCATGCAGCATCAGGGGGCAGGCCGCCCCAGTCAGCAGATGCTAGGACAGGTTAGTGCTACCTCACACATCAACGTCTATCAAGGGCCAGAGAGCTGCCTACCTGGGACTCACAGCATCAGCAGCCAACCATCAAGCTTGGTAGTTGTCAGGGGCTACCAGCCATGTGCCAGCTATGGGGGCAGCAGGCGCCAGGCTATGCAGAGGGGCGGCCTCACTCTGCAGCAAGGACAGCTCAGTGATGCAAATCAAGCCTGCAGGGTGAATGGCATCAAGATGGAGATGCAAGGACAGCCCCAGCAGCTCTGTTCTAATATGCAGAATTACTCTGGTCAGTTCTATGACCAAACCATGGGCTTCAGTCAGCAAGACACGAAAGCCGGTTCATTTTCCATTTCAGATGCCAACTGCCTGCTACAGGGAGCCGGCGCCGAAAACTCTGAATTACTTTCCCCAGGTGCTAACCAGGTGACAAGCACAGTTGACAGCCTCGACAGCCATGACCTAGAAGGGGTGCAGATTGATTTTGATGCCATCATAGATGACGGGGACCACTCCAGCCTGATGTCAGGGGCCCTGAGCCCAAGTATCATTCAGAACCTTTCCCATAGTTCCTCCCGCCTCACCACACCAAGAGCGTCCCTCCCATTCCCAGCCCTATCTGTGAGCACCACCAACATGGCTATCGGGGACATGAGTTCTTTGCTGACCTCCCTCGCGGAAGAAAGCAAATTCCTTGCAGTTATGCAATAGGCGTTAGGCAAGAAAGACTGCAAACAGACGTAAAACTTTAGGAGTTGAAAGATTAAATTGACTCCGTTTTTGGCTGGTTTGTTTTTTTAGTTCTGTATGTATTTTAGCAATCTCATCTCATCAAACTGGGATGTGTTTCAAGTATATTCCTTTTATGGAAAAGGACTCTGAAAAACCCTAAGGTATTCTAGGGAGAAACTGTCTTCCATTTCAGTTTTGAATCAGTATTGTTACACTCAAACCACCCTCTTCTTCTTTTTTTTTTTAACTGTAAGCCCGCCCCCTTTTTTAGTAAACCAATGTAAATGTGTGATGTGCATGTTCTTTCTTTTAGAAGAGAAGTCAAGTTAAAGGATTTGACATGTTTCTCTGTTACTCCAAGGAAAACGGAGTTAGTATGCTTGTGACCGAAGGGGTTACATGTCCAGTTTTCTTTCTTCCTTTTTTTTTTCCTTCTTTCTTACATATACTCAATGTTTTGTTTTTGTGTTTTCTATTTTTTAATTCCCACATTGGGCACAAGAATCAGAATATGGATAGTGAGTTTAAGAATCTTTCGTGGGTGCACTGTAGCATAGATAGCAGATTTTGACATGCTCCCAAACCCTAATCCAATTCAGGGCATACTTTTGAAAGCTACACAGAAGTGGAGACCTGGGGCTCTTGCAAATGAAAATAGTTTGCTCACAGTTTGCTTCCTATCCATAAGCGTGTTTGGGGTGGGTATTTCTATATGGTCAGTTCTCAGTTATCTTATTTGCCTTCTCTCTCTATCTTCACAAGCATCCAGCACTGTTTAATGCTACAGGGAGAGAGAGAAGACAGGCAATTGGTGACACTCAGACATGCTGCTACTTTTATTTGTTCTAGTAAGAAGTTAGGTAGATTCTAGATTGAAGCAGTTGGGTAGAATTAGTTTGGGGAATACTGCTGGGCTTGCTATATTTGTTGATTAGATCCCATCTCTTTCTCCATTGACATAGATAACTGAGAATTGATGTTCATAGTTCTAAGTATATAGGTATTTAAACAACCCCACAACTGGCTATACCATTAACATTTATTAATTCCACTATAGGATTTCTATTCTATGTGCCCTATTGTAAGGGATTTGTAAAATTTAGTTGTAAAAGGAAAAGCTCACATACATTGATATTGGGAATAAATTGCTTCAACAATTTTTAGCATTTGAGAACATAAAAGAAGATACTTAATAACTGTGTGTGGATACCGTTGTTCTTATTCTCTCTGTCCAGTGAAGCATCCATTTAAGAAGTTAAATGTTATATACCATTAGTCCTTATTATGGACTAGTATCTTTTCTTCTGTTTTGGATTAAAACATATAAAGATTTAAAAAGTGCAGCTACTCCCCATGTGCAATTGATACACATAAAAGTCATACTGTGTGTGCAAAAAGAGTACATGGATTATTCAGCATATTGCTTTTAAAAATATGTAATTATTAAAAATATTAACACCTCAAGCAACCTGCTGTATGCTGTCCCCTATTAACCCCTGGAGTTGGATTTATCCAAAGTGATTCACTCTTCAATTGTGTGGCTTTGTCCCTTAATTTGTACTTTTTAAATTAATAGAAAGACAACAATCAAGTAAAACAAAGTGATAAATAATAGAAAGAATGTTAGGACCTGCCTTTTTTTTACATTTATTTTCTGTTACTTGGACCAAGAATCTCAGCACAGAGGTAAATTTGCCATTTAAGATTTTGTGGCTAAGACTGTTGGGTTTGCTTTCAACTAGATGTTCCTGAGACTTAGCAGAGTAATAGTGGCAAATTTTCCTTCATGTCCTACTGTCCTTCCACAATAGCCCCTCCTTTTAAATAAAGGATATCTCCCATTTGGAACAGCCCATAAGCAAAAGAGAACTGATCTGAGCTCAGGACAGTAGAGTTTCTATAACCTTTCAGCTGAAAAACAAGGTTTTTCTCTATTCCTCAGACAGGTCACCTTCTTATTACAAAATCAATGATCTGTTCCCTGAATCTGATTTTTCCGCAAACCTTACAGTCTCCAGGAACTAGGTTTATCTTGAATGCTGCTATGGTTTGGCCCCATCTGTTCCCTACTCCTGAGCAAGGAGACTGGATCCTGCCATACTGCTCTCTCTCTCCAGCAGACTTCTTTCCTGGTAGTATTCTTGCATAGGACCTGCATTACCATAATCCTTCTTGGAAGGATGGACAGCAGTGGGGACCAGGACTATTGTCATCCTAATCATCTGCTTTTCCCTCTGGTTTCATGTTACTCTCTGATTTTCCTCCTTTAAGTTTTCTTTTCTGTCCTTGTTTTCCTTGCTGTGGCTTTGAACTTGCAGGAGACACACGTTTCACCTTGATATTTGGCCTCTCTGTATATATGGAAATCAGAAAGGAGAGAAGAAGAAAGTGCTTTCCCAGGATTTTGATGATCTGTAGTGACAGTCAAATGGAAGGAAGGTCTTGTGAAGTCACTTAGAAGTATCCTTTGGGGACAAGGGATTTCTGCAGACCTGTTATCTCATATCGAAGGACCACCCACAACCTCCAACCTTCTTTCCATTTCTCTGACCTGTGCATCTAGAAAGATAGCACTTACTCATTAATGTCACCATTTACTCTTTAATAAAAAAATGCAGGCCCATACAATCTGCATTAAACATGTTTTTATTTTTCAAGCCATTTTTACTGTCTAAAGAACAAATTAAACCACCCCTGTGCTCCTCACACATTGCTCATCCTCTTGAGCCACGAAGTTTTGATTCTTGCGATGTATGTGCCTTATTTTATGTTGATCTTGTCAATGAGAGGGACCAGTTGGTGTGGCCCAATCAGCGCGCCAAGGCTGTTTGCTCAGTGAGCCCGCAGGCAAGCGAGCAACTGTAGCAGAGTCTAAGCTTTCTTGTAACCTGGTTTCCTGTGTTGTTTTGAACTGATAGGAGGATGTTCTCTTCTGACAAGTTACCCTTGTGTATCCTGCAAATGTGTAAGATAAAATACAAGTTCGTTTTTTTCACCTTTTTTAGATTTTTAAAAAATAAAATGTGTAATCCTTTTTAAAAAGAAACACATGTAAATACATTTAAGTATTGTAGGCAAAGTGTTCGAATGTGACCGGCCCCGGCCTTCCGTGGAAAAGCCTGCAGCCGCTCCAAGCTCTGCACCCACCTGGAGCCCAGAGCACCGCAGCCCAGACACAGATGAACTCTACCTTGACTTTCAGAACCACTTAGTCCTTTTGTAACAAAGAAAAAAAAAATAATGTTTCTTACAATGTCAATAAAAAACTCTTTGTACTGAATTTTTTTATTGGATTGTTTATTTAATACACAATTGAATAGAAAGAGTGCTTTCCTTGGAAAAATCCAGAGCCCATGTTTGGATGTAGACCCCCCACCATATAAGCTGAGTGAACTTCTGCTATAAGACTCAGATTCTGCATCCCTCAAATAGAGACTAAGATGCTGGTATGTACTGCTTGTGGTGTCCTGAGATGCATATATCACACACACAAACATACACACAGGGATCTACTGGGGACATGCTAATCGTCATCATTATTGTGTTTCTTTTTTTGTTGTTGCTTTGCCAAAGTCTAATTTAGGATTGTAATAGGATTTAAGATATAATATCCTAATTCATCCCTCTTTTACATATTATTCTTCATTACTGAGATATCCTAACACACTAAAAGAAAATCTGGCTGGGTGTGGTGACGCACACCTGTAATCCCAGCAGCTCTAGAAGCTGAGACAGGAGGATCCCAAGTTCAAAGCCAGCCTCAGCAAAAGCAAGGTGCTAAGCAACTCAGTGAGTCCCTGTCTTTAAATAAAATACAACATAAGGCTGGGATATGACTCAGTGGTCGAGTGCCCCTGAGTTCAATCCACAGTACCCCCCCCCAAAAAATCTGATATAACCTCAGTTAGAAATATAAGTTATTTGTCTTGTCTTTTCATGTGAGTTTGCAATGTTAACTCTAGATCACCATAAGATTCCAAAATATGGTCCCTTTCTTCTAGTAGCAGCACATCTTTTCAGCCACCTGCTCAGGATAGTTATAGGATGGTGGTCCTGTGTGTGAGTATCTCAAGGACACAGGACAGGTGTAGCCATGTAAATGTGCACTCACATGCTCACTCACGTGCCTCTTCATGTGTCACAGAGGAACCTTATGTCTTATGAGTGACAGACACTTCCTTTTCTGTTACCTAACAGGGTTTCCCAGCCCTAAGGATGCTTCATACCTTCCTGATTCACAGGAGAGAATTTCCTATCCCAAACACTCTGCTTTAATAACTAGAGCTTTCACTAAAGGCGTCCAAATGAATTCAGGGGAAAAAAATGAGAAAACATGAATTTATACTCTTCCTCAGGTATAAATTCTCAGCTCACAAAGATGCATGTCATGGATCAAGTCAAAATGGAAGAAATAAAGAGAAATGGTGCTAACAGAAAGGAAAATGGGAAAAGGGATGCTCCCAGGAACAAGGGGAGACATGTGCTATAGATGCCTTTAATCCACACAAGCTGGCAGGGGTATGGCTCACAGCTCTGCTTTAAAAAAATGCCTCCTATGGAAGAAATGTGATAGAAACAGATTTGAGGTAAAAAATATATATATATATATATATATATATATATATATTTGGTATTTCATTAAGCTCTATTTGTAATCTTTTGGGGAATTTAAAAACATACATTACTCAAACAAGCACATAATAGGACAATGCTAAAATAAGATGGGAAAAAAATCATTGCACGGGCTGGGGTTGTGGCTCAGCAGTAGAGCGCTTGCCTGGCATATTCGAGGCCCTGGGTTCAATCCTCAGAACCACATAAAAATAAATAAATAAATAAAGGTATTGTGTCCAACTACAACTAAAAAATAAATATTAATTTAAAAAAAAAAAAAACACCCACGGCCAAAGTATCTTATTCATCTTTTTTCCTCCTAGGTTTTCTATTTATTTGCTTGGCAGTTTTCCCTTCCATTCTATTTTAGAGTATATTTGCCATTCCAAAGACAATCTGGGTTCATCTTTCCTTTAATGTTAGTTCTTAAATATCATTTTCCAACACAGACCTTGTTTATGCCTGCTATATCTAGTTATTCAACCACCTGATGATTTAAAAAAATAATAATAGAATTTAATTTTGTTGTTAGGCTTGTTTTCTGTAAATTTATCGCCTATCACTGAACCTTCTACTTCTTCACACATTGTTGAAATTCTTCCTCAACATCCAGTTCATGGTAGCTCATGATGGTCCCTCCCTTCAGAAAACGTATAGTATCTGAAATATGAGACAGACAATGATGACATAAGCCATTCATTCAACAGTGCTTCCTACATGTCTATTATCCCATTCCCATTCCTTTAAAGGGATTGGAAATGAAAGATGAATAAAACACAATGTGCCCATAAGTTCCATCCCAACAGAGACAGACATGTAAACACAAAGACAATGCCATGCACTAGTGGAAAATGTTCAAGGGGAACTTCAGCTTGTCTATCAAAAGTTGTCATAGCAGAGCCTCTTAAATGTGGGACTATTGACATCATGGGCTAGATAATTCATTGTTGTAGGATACTGTCTGAGGTTCTCAAAATTATTTAATGGTGTCTTTGGTCAATACTCATTAGATGCCAGTAGCATCCCCCTAAGTTAAGACAACCAAAAACATCTCCACACATTGCTACATGTTGCATTCAGGTAAAATCACTCCAGGATGAGATCCCTGGTTTCTGGGATGAAAATACATCAAGAGACATATCACAGGCAGGAAAACAGAGAGGGATTCCAAGAATGACCTAGACTTGGAAGCCTTTGGTCTGTAGATGACAGATGAAGGGTAATAGTACCATTGCTGGACACAGGACTCACATGTGAAGAGGACAGGAACAAACCTGAGGAATACCAGCCTCAGGAACTAAGAGACAGGCAAAGTAGAGTTAGAAAGAAGATGGAAGAGGAGAGGCAGATAAGAAAGGAGGAGGGAGGGCATGCTCTGAAAACCCAGGGAAGCCAAAATGGGCAAAACCAGCAACTGGGTCAAGAAGGTCTTGGATTAAAACATACCAGTTTTGAGAGTTAGGAGACCCCAGCTGATCTGGGAAGGCCTTTTCTAATGGGATGATTGAGAGAAGGAATCAGATACAATAGTTGAGAATTAAGTGGCACATGATACACTTGGAAACTACTTGGTGGCTTTTTTTTTTTTCAAATAGCATGCCACATTTTCTTATCACTGACAATTAAATCATGACCTAATTTTTTATCCTCTAAAAACATATTAGAATTTCAGTAGTTCTCCAACTAGAAGAATTCATACTTCAAGGTTCTGATTCACACAGTTTCCTAGGAAAGAGAAGAGGTAATACATAAAGGAAAGGTTAAAAGTTTTGGGTTTTTTCCCCCCCCTTTGTAGTTGTTGTTGTTTTTCTTTCTTCCTTCTTCTTTTTCCTACTCTCTCTTCCTCTACCTCTCCTTCTTCCCCTCCTTCTTTTCTTTCTCCCTCCCTCTCTGCAAGGGACTAGACTATGTTGATCAACCAATAAGACAGAGGTAGGAGACAGAAAATGTTTGCTGTTAACATGAGCAAAGCAAGCATCAGAATCACTGGGACTGTGAGATAAGACACCTTTCCTTCTGGAATGTAAGGGCAGGTGGTGCAGATGAAGACAGGTTTGGATAGGTATGCTGGAATGGGCATAGGTCAAGCCACTACAAGAAAGCAAGGTGACTCTGCTGAAGTTAGAGCAGTCTAGCAATGTGTCAGGAAGGCCACTGAACTTGACTAGACCTTTGGAATACACAGATAGCGGGGACGTGTTGGAAGATAGGAGAAAAGAGCATGAAGCACAGCAAGGGTCGCAAGTGAATACTCCCCTCTCATTCCTATAGGATCTGGATGGAATGACTGGGGCCAAAACTGAGTTATATTGATTTCTTTAAGGAAAATAATTTTTAATAAATACCTTTTGGCATTAATAGTGGGTGGCATGTGATGGGGGTTGCTGGGGAGGAGCTGGAGGGAAGCAGGGTAGAAGAGGCAACCTTAAACCCTGTGCTTGTAGGCACAGCCTCTCTTATGCTCTTAGTTCCTCCCTGCAGAGAGGAAGCAGGAGAGGAGGCAACAGAGGGTCTGTGGAAGGTGCAGAATGCTGTGCATTTCTCTCCCCAGCCTCTTCCCACCAGCCTCAGGAAGCTGTTCCCAACTCTGACAAGGGCAGAGCATGACCATGATCATGGGGGTGTTGGATAGAGCCACGACCAGAGACAGGACTTTTCATCACCAGTTCTTCCTCAAGTAAGCAAGATGCTTCAGATGGAATTCCAAGTTAGCAATGTCTATGAATTAAAGTCACATTCAGGAATACTTGGATGAAGTAGATGGCTAATTTCCTCATTGGTACCTCTATTTCCCACCCTGCCCCAGTTCTGTGGGGCTGAGCTCATACGTCCCTCTCCTACTTGAGATTTCCTAGCTGTAGCTGAGCGGCTGAAGGTGGAGGAGAACTGGATAGTATGCAAACCAAACCAGAAGACCAGCCTTGCTTGGAGGCCTCCCCTGAGGAGAAAGTTTTGCTACTGGTTTGATTAAGCATTTACTAACTGGGGTAGATTATGGATTGACTATACTTGCCACACTGCCTATGACTCATAGGGCTTCTTTCTCATGGCCTATCTAAAGAAAGTTCCTCAAAGTACAGGCAGCTAAAACCTGACCACATCCGTGCTTCTGAAAAAGGTCCAGCCCTGGAATGCGTAGCTCTAATGCCAGTGGTACAAGGTGTATGTCAGCAGTCATATCTATCCTGGCTCCCAGCACCTGAACCATCAAAATAAAAACCCAGAATATGCATTTGGTTGTATTTATAACCCAGAGCATTACTCCTGGTATTCTGTTAACCCTTTGTTGGACAACTGAAGAGCTTATACAACAGAAGATTAAGTTATCTGAGCTCATTAGAGAGGAGGGACAGGAAGAGGACCAATATGTCTGTGTGCTTGCTTGGCAACCTGCAAGAACCTCTGCTCCTGGAAGGGTCCTTAAGGAGAGCGGGGGAAGAGAAAGTACTTGCCCTGGGAGCAGAGCAGCCAGTTCATTTTGAATACTACCATGCTTCTGGGCCAATGTTCTTCCCTGCAGCTGGGAAGCCTCCTGGGCTCAGAAATTCCAAGGGGCCAACATAATCCATGCTCAGAAGTTGGGCTGCAGCTCCTCCTTGCTGGCAGACACTAGCCTCAGCCTTTTTGGGCTTGCAAGAGCCAAATGCGCTGCGGAGGTGTGATTCACTGAGTTCCCAGAGGAAGGGGAGGCAGCCAGCTGGCAGAGGATTACTGAACAGCCAGGCCAAGGAATTCCATTGCTGTTTGGATGGAGACAAGCAGCCAGCTACCTCCCATCTCCTCCTCCCTGGCTGAGGCACAGAGCTGGAGACCAGCCAGGTCTCTGGGGGGAAGGAAAGAAAAGAGCTGAGCTGCTTCACTTACAACCAAGATAAGAAGTCTGTGGCTGGTGAGTCAAGACAAGAAATACTTGTGTTTGCATTTGAAGGTGATTGTGATGCCCCCAAATGTTTACCCCAAATATACCTAGATGCTTTCTCCAGAGGTAATTTTGTAATAAACAGAAAACTTGTTAGGCAAGAAAAATAATATTGGGGGGGCTGGGGTTGTGGCTCAATGGTAGAGCGCTTGCCTAGCATATGTGAGGCACTGGGTTCAATTCTCTGCACCACATATAAATAAAATAAAGATCCATTGCCAACTAAAAAGTATTCTTTAAAAAAAATAATAATAATATTGGCTGTCAAACAAACAAAAAGCCCAATGTGCATGTCAAAGCTTAAGGATAGTCTATAATTTCCTGAATAAGAGGTCCCTTTCCCTTGTACTTTGGATACCTCAGGGTCTCAGGGGTGAAAAGTTACTGCTTCATTGCTTAGCCATTTTTAACCTTGTTATTCTTTTTTTTAAAATTTGTTTGTTTTAATCAGTTATACATGACAGTGCAATAAGAAACTAACTGGGCCATGAACCCAGACCCCCTTGACACCTTTGGTTTGTCCCATATCCTTCCAAAGATGAGGTCATGAAACATCAGGACAAATATTTCCCCTGAAGTTCATGCAAAGAACAAAAACCAAAGATCCCATCCAAGCTTCCTCCCTCTGAAGCTTAGATCAATGTGTCACTTGGATTAAGGTAACAGCCAAGAAAGATCCTATCTCATCTTCTTCTGCCCTATCTACAGGTCAGTAACAAACAAGCTTCTCTCTTGTGCCTTCAAAGCAGTGGGGAGAACATTCCAGCACCCTACTAGACAGAAGGTCAAGGAGCAACCTTTCCTTAGGTTGCCTTGACCCAGCTTTCTTCACTTGCTCTGCAGTTTTAAATCATTTAGTATCTCTTCCCACTCTTCTGCCTGAACATCCTACAGCTTCCAATGTGGTGCTGATTCCAACTTGTACGAAATCCTTTTGGAGACTATCCTAAATCAAGTGCATTTAACATGAAGCCAAAAGGAAAGTTTTTCAAAACAAGCTGATTTTAATCCAGCCATGTGCACTGAAATTCTAGCTTCATCCTGTCATAGGGTTTTCCCCTATAAGAAGAAATGCAAAGAGGATGGAAAAAAATGGGTGCTTAGAGAACAACTTCAACTGGCATCCTGCAGTTTAATTCTGTACTAACCACTCAGACAGTAAGATGAGTATGAACCCCACAAATGAACAGCTCAGTCCTCCATAAGACTGACCCAAGTTCTGGTGCCAACAACAAGTTTATGGGTTCCTTAGGCTATTATACTTCTGAATGGCTACAGATTCAGGAGTTCTCATGACTCCCTCAGGTTGATAAATTCTCCAGAATTATGCCCAGAACTTAAGCAATTGTCATCCTTAGGTTTACAGTTTCATTATAAAGACTATAAGTGAGAGGTAGCCATATGTGAAGATGTATACGATGAGGCAGGGAAGACACAGAATCCAGAGCTTTCCCACTCTTTCCTTGCAGAGTCAGGCTGCATCACCTTATAGTGGTATCAGTGTGTTCAACCACCAGGGAACTTTTCTCAGTCTCTGTGTCCAGAGGTTTTATAGGGATTTTATTGACTGAGCATAATTGATTAAACCATTGGCCACATGATTGAACTCAGTCTCCAGCCTTTTCCTTTCTCTAGAAGCCAAGCTAGCTCAATGCCCCAATCCTCCAATCATGTGGTTGGTCTTCTGGTGACCAGGCCCTGTCTAGGAACCCACCATAAGTCAGATCATGAATATAAACTAGGATGTGATCCAAGGGTCTCTAAATCACAAAGATACGCCTTTCACTGGGGAAATCCCAAGAGTTTTAGAATCTTCCTTCCAATAGCCAGTGACAAAATTCATCCAATTTCTTAACATACAGAACAAATAGACCCAGAACTGAGAAAGAAGAATAGACAAGAGCAACAGATGCCTGGAGCTATGGGATCCCAGGTCCTTGGAGAAGCCCTGACTCTGACTGGCATTTGGACTGAAGGCCAACACTGTCTCCAATCAGTAGATAGGAGGTTTACTTGCTCCTTGGATCTTCAAAGTTCTCATTTGGAAAAGAGGACTTGACATTGTAAATTCAGCAACCAGGAGGCAGCAGCCACAGGGTACTCAGTGAAAATTTCTATTGTTATTTCTTTTCACTTAACCCTGGCAGTGACTGCGCATGGTTGAAGTACAGGAAAGGAGGCCCACAGTGTGCAGGAAAGCAGAGGAGCTGGAGCTCCCAACAGTGGCAAGACACATAGGTCTCTCCTTCCCATCTGGTCTGCCTGTTTGTTAGTCCTGGAATTTGCACTTTAAGAGGTGGGAAGGGGACACTGTAAAGGGATCTTCATTCAGACCTATCTTATAGGAATCAAAAAGTTCAAAGAAGCAAATACTATAGATGGTACTTTACAAAAACATCCAGTATATAATTGTATATAGTAATTCTAGAACTTAGATTTCTTAATCCTAAAATAACAAAAAGGAAGACAATGCTTAAAAAGACATTGCATTTTTATATGAACTTGTGCATATAGATGTATCTACACAATCCAGATGCACTCTGCAGCAGCCTGATCTTTTTACATATCACAAATCAAATTTCTTACCACAGTAAGAAATGAGCTCAAGACAATCCATATTTCACCACACAGATCACAATACCAAATTCATCTTCAACTATTTTATTTGAGCAGTCTTGAAAATGGGTCATCATTTCTTAATGTTTATTTAATTGCTAAGTTTGTTGTTTGGATAATTCAAGTATTTTGAATTTAAGATAAATTACCTCCTTTAGAACTCAAGAACACAACCCAGTGACAACCTGGTGAATAAAAACTTATAGTTCTGCACAAAGAAAGCCACTGTTAATGTTTTGGTGTTTACTCCCAGTCTTCATGTTGCTGCATTTTTTTCAAATTACATTCATTTTCTTCTTGTTGCAAGATGCATACATGCTCTTTGTGAAAACTAAAGGAAAATATCCAAAGCAGATCAAATCCACCTGTCATTTGACCACCCAGAAATAAATTCTGTTTGCATCTTGTGATCTATTTCTGGGTCTTCCTTTTACAAATAATATTTAATGATAAGTATTTTTTGCATGCCATTAAAAATTCTTCCAAAACATGTGGGTGTAAGAGGGAGAGGAGAGATCAGTGATAGAAAATCAGGAGACTGGACTTCCTATCTTATAGTTGTAGGCCGGCGATGTTCTGCTTTTTTCTTTCCTAATGAAGGATCCCAAGAGCAGATGCAGAGAGAAATCTTATCTGAATGTACCTTATCTGGATTTAAGAAGAGCTCAAGAGATCACCTGCACCCCCCGGCCCCAACACACACACACCCATACCAATAAAAGGAAGTCTCCAGTTGGGAAGGTGACTGACCAGGCACCTAGATATTTAAAACAAACAAACAAACAACAACAACAACAACAACAAAACACTAACAACCTCATCAGAACATTCTTTGAAGCCCCTAACTCTCCCTCTTGTTAAGTTATAAACCTTTTGTTCAACTCTGGCTGCTTCAGTGAATTACTCATTATAAAGTGCTGCTGCATTCATAAGAATAAAAATATTTTTTTCTATTGATTCATCCATTGTCAACTACATCATAGATTTCAAACTATTTAGAGCTAAGATGACAGGTTTCTTCTCAGCAGTTTTGGGGATGAAGGTGACCTGGTCTGACTGCAGCTGAGCCCTCTATCCAGAGGTGCAAAAGTACACTTTCTTACTAGCTATGACTCCCAGATGTCTGTTCTGGGTCTGGGTCAATAAGGGTGGTGAGAACCTCTCTTTTCTTATCTTTAGATTTATAGGAGAAAAGTTTGACTAGAACTAGTTGTTGGGATACTATGGCTCATGTTATAGTTAGCAAATGTATGTCCCATTGTACTGTTTTCTGTTGTGCAATCTAAAAGTATTATTTGTCATTAGATGGTACATCATAGGGCAGAACTCAGGTATAAGACCTTTACTCACCAATAAGCCCAGGTTCTGCTTCCATTTGACTTTGTGTCCCAGCAGCTTGGCTTTGAAAATCAGAGAGTTGGTCTAATCTTCCACATGCTAAAGTTGCACACTGTTGGATCTGTGTGTTGAGGGGACAACTATCAGGCTGAGGTGTGAGACACCAAGTGCATTATCTTCTGACCAAGTGCACTGTGCATTCTTATATCATCAACATCTCTCATGGTATTTTCCAAATCTAAATCCTTTCTTTTCTCATTGCTTCTGCCACATTGACATGTTATTCCTGCTTTTTTACTACCTTTAAATGATCTTATGGGGAGTACCTTTTCCATGCCCTCTTTGGGCTGTCTCTTGTGCCCATAGTTAAGTCATCAAAGGGTGTATTCTTTCGAATTTTTTCACATTTAGTATGAGTATGGTCTTTGAAGCAGAATTAGGATCCCAGTCTTCTCTGGTTGAAAGGTGCCAAAAGTTCTTCCCAACATTTGTTTCAAGACCTCTCTGATCTCCCTACTTTATCCTCCTTCTCTCATGGGAAGATCTTCATCAACTGAAACCCCACCTCCCCCAAATCCCTGCCGATGCTGCACCATTTTTGGACTAGTTTGTCTTTCTGGTTGGTATGACTTCACTAAAGGTAATATAGAACTTCAATGCTCCTCTGAAAAGAGTTAAATGTCCCATACTGGCTCTTCTAAGACCCTTCCCTTCCCACTCCAGTCTCTCAACTCCCTAGAATCACTGGGACTTTAGACCTCTAGTGCCCACCTGGAACCTTCAAAGAGAGTCACTTGCATGTTAAAATGCTAATTTGAAGGGGCTGGGGATGTGGCTCAAGTGGTAGTGCGCTCGCCTGGCATGCATGCGGCCAGGGTTCGATCCTCAGCACCACATACAAACAAATTGTGTCCACCGAAAACTAAATAAATATTAAACTTTTAAAAAAATGCTAATTTGAAGCAGGTTAGATATTTTATCCACTTGTATGGACTTTGGAGATATCCAGAGAGCCATGTGATATATCCTCAGTCCCTCACTTAGAACTTCACTCAGAACTCTCATAAGATTCCACGCCAGGCAGAGAAAAATCTTAAAAGTCTCCTCTAAAAATAACAGGGAGAAGGGGCTGGGATTGTGGCTCAGCGGTAGAGCGCTCACCTAGTATGTGCAAAGCCCTGGGTTCGATCCTCAGCACCACATTAAAAATTAAATAAATAAATAAAATAAAGATATTGTGTCCAACTACAACTGATAAAAAAAAATATATCAGAGGGAAATGTTAACCCTCACATTGACTTCAATTTATTCCATCTTCCAGAAACAAAATTTGGGTGAAATTTTTAAGTGGACCAAAGACAAAAACAACTCTTAATGTAAACTAGTGAGTTTTGCATTCCTCTGTCAATGCCTGACTCAGAGCTTACATTTTAGAATGAAAGCTATAACCTCTCCATTTGTGTCTATCTATATGTTTATGGATGTATTAAAGTGTGGTATTTTGCTGCTTCTGGATGGGTTTTACCAAATTAGCATATGAAATTGCTTTATAAATTCTATTTTAATAGGCTTAGAGAGAAATAAGCACATATAAGTTAATTCTTTCTAAGTCTCTCAGAGGTGTAAGAACTAAGGCCTATGTTTTACATGGTCACATTATTTGGGTAAATATGGTCAATAAGACAAATTTGATATTGTTGATTTAATAAAAACAGGTATGTTTTCTGAATTATCAACATTAAGCTTAATATAAGCATACATTTTTTTTTCTACTTGAGTTTCTAATCAAATAAGTTTACGTTATACCACTAGAAATATAAGTTTATAAAAATTATACATTAAAGAAATGACAGACACAGCAGGGCATGGTGGCGAATGCCTATAACCCCAGCATCTTGAGAGGCTGAGGTAGGAGGATCACGAGTTCAAAGCCAGCTTCAGCAACTTAGGGAGGCCCTAAGCAACTCAGTGAAACTCTGTCTCTAAATAAAATACAAAAAAAGAGCTGAGGATATGGCTCAGGGCTTAAGCACTCCTGAGTTCAATCCTCGGTACCAAAAAAAAAAAAAAAAAAAGACAGATGCAATAAAAATGGGTAGCTTGATATCTATTACTTTGTATTTATCAATAACAGCAGAAGAGGGGCTAGGGTTGTGGCTCAGTGGTAAAGCACTCACCTAAGCATGCATGGGGCACTGGGTTCGATCCTCAGTACCACATAAGTGTAAAATAAAGATATTGTCTCCACCTAAAGCTAAAATAAATATTTAAAAAATATTTATTTTAAATACTTAAAAAATAAATATGTTTTTTTTTAAAAAAAAGAACAGCAGAAGAACAAAACAAGAAACATGTACTTAACTTTTATAGGTTTCTTGCTTTTGTTTTCAAGGTTTTTGTTTTGCTTTATTTTTTTTCATTTTAAAGTCTTCAATTAAGCAGAAATATGGAACTACTTAGTATGTTTCTCCAGGAACTTTTTATAAAATTCAGATCTCAGTGTATCATTTACAAATCTTTCATCTTTCTTCTGATCATCTATACCTTTTGCGCAGTTCTCAAAGACACCACCACCTTCTTTTAACTTTGAAGTTGGCCTGAGGCTGGGATGGGCCCGTGAGATCAAGGAGAGGGTTTCCATGGAGAATGTTTTCTCTGAGAATCCTTTTTCAGGTTTTTGTTCTAGTTCCTTCCTGGCCTGCTCTTCTGCTCTTTCTTTTTTACTTTTTTTCCAGTTCTGCAAGAAGAGCTGTGGTGTCACCAACCATCACACTCCTCTTCAAAATCTCCATCTTCCTCATCTGTTGGAGGACCAAGAACATGGAGGTGGGCAGGCTTCTTTGACACTGAAGAGATTGTATGTCCTCTGTGCTTGTTTTTTCCTCTTGCAGCGGCTCTCATGCTTCTCTTGCAACTCTTTCCTGAAGTTTTGGTTATGAACTTCTTCAGGGGTCTCCTCAGTATTTTGTCTGGATTTATCTTTGAAGGAGAGGGTGGGTCTCTGTTTGAAAACTGCTTTAAGAGTTGGCTCAAATCACCTTCTCCTCTTCCTCTTCCACCCCTTGCAGGTTCAAAGTTGGCCCTGGATGCTGGTGTCATCTTTTAGTTTGGCCAAGGTCTGATGCCGAGTAGCCTCTGAAGATCACGTAGACACCATGTGACCTGTTTTGGAAATTTTTGATACTTGCCTAACATGCCTGTGTTGTAAACATAGTTAACCAGGAAACAGCTTCAGATAGTAAGAATTAAATTGTGGTTAATTTCGCTTAATAGCCTATGAAATTTTCCTAAAAATTCTAAAGCCTAGCTGTTAAAATGCAAATTAAGTTGATATAAATAGAATAATTCTTTCCCTGAATGGACTTGCCAACAATAACTATGTTTGATAATATGTCTGCTTAAAAAGTTTCAATGACTCGGTGGTTGAGTGCTTGCCTAGTACTGGGTTCGATTCTCTGCACCACAAAATAAATAAATAAATAAATAAATAAATAAATAAATAAATAAATAAATAAAATCTATCAACAACTAAAAAAAAAAAAAAAAAATTTTAAAGTTTCCACAATCTGTTAGTGCCTTGCAACCTTAAAGTTATGCTAAGTAATGAAGTAATTGGTATTTATTAAGAGTCTAGATCATTTCTAAGTAAAATATCTTTAGAATACTAATTATTAAACATAAGTTTAAACTTAAATATTTTGGGTTTCTTTCTTTCACAGAGAGACTAAAAATAAGAGGGCCCCTTAATAGACTACTTTATTTTCCTTTTTTTTTCAGTAGTGTGGATGGAACATAACCCCTTTACATGCTAGGTAACTGCTCTTCTAAGCTGTCTACCTAGTACTTTAGTAGATTTTTTTTAACATAATGAATAAAAATACTCTCTAAGGAAGCATTTAAAAATTATGAGATGGAATATTCATAAACTTTGCTGTCTGTTGAAGAATTCTAGTGTATAATACCATTTACAATTACCCATGTTCTAGTTTTCTAAGTAAAATACAAGTTACTAAATGACAAAAATTAATTATAATCAATATATGTAAATGAAACTACTAGAAATAATAATAGTAAGAGGAAAATGACATTATACAAAAGCATACAAGCAATGTAAGGTATATTTTTGTCAAGGAAAAATAAAGAACAATTTTGTCCTAAAATAAAACCACTGGTAGTTCCAGAATAATAAAGAGGGAGAGTAGAAAGAAAAATCTGAATGGATATAGAAAGCTGCAGAAGATTTTTGGCAAAAAGAATTTTATGTCATGTAGTCTAAGCTGGCTATGGTTGGATGGGTCTCTTTTTAAGGTTCTGTTTTCAGTGTAAGCTTTTATATTAATAGTACCTGAATGCAAAACGAAAGATATGTTTTCTCCTTGCTAAAAAATGACAAAAGTTTTCTTGGGTTGGGAGTCTACTCTTAATAAAACATTTTAAAGATTTTCTTCACCTTTTGAATAATCCATCTATTATGGTTTAGATGTGGAATAATCCCCAAAGGCTCATGTATTGAAGATTTGGTCTTCAGTACAGTGATGTTCAGAGGTGGGACTTTTGGGAAGAGACTGGATTATAAGGACTATATCCTGGATTAATAGTGTGCAGGCATTATTGTGAGCTAAAGGAGGTGGGACCTAATTGTAAGAGTAGGTCCTTGGAGAGATGCCCTTGAGGATTATATGTTGTCTCTGGATCTCTACTCCTCCCCACCCATCCCCATCCCATATGTGTCTCTCTCTCTGTCTCTCTGCTCTCTGGCTGCCATGAGCTGAGAAGCTTTCCTCCAACATGCTCTTCTTCCATGATATTCTGCCTCAACTCAGGCTTAACACAATGGAGCCAGCCAATCATGAATTAAAATCTCTGAAATCATGAGCTAAAATAAATCTTTCCTTCTCTAAGTTGTTCTTGTCAGGTATTTTGGGCACAGCAACAAAGAGCTTACTAATAATCATTCATGCAACTAAGATTCTGCATCTTAATAATTTACTGTGTTCCATGTTGACTTAATCATGTGCTTAAATAAGAGAACAAAGTATTTTCTCACTTTTTAAAAGAGCTAAGGTTTTCATTTCTGTTTCTTCTTCTTCCTCCCCCTCCCTATCCTCCTCCTCTCCTCCTCCTCCTCCTCCTCCTCCTCCTCCTCCTCCTCCTCCTCCTCCTCCTCCTCCTCCTCCTCCTTTTCTCTTCCTTTTCCTTCTCCTATCATATTACCTTCTATATTTACTTGTGGAATCTTTTATTGTCACTTCTGTTAAATAAATAACTATTATTTCACAGTGATCTATTATCCAACTTCATCAGCTCTTCAAATCATTGGGTATTCCTGACATTTTGCTCTCTATTATAGGATACAAATATATAGAGTAAATGTTGAATACAAATATATTAATGTTCACTTCTCCCAAATCACACCCTAAATGAAATATTGATTTCATACTGACTTTAAGATTTTCCAGAGAATCCTAAAAAAAATCTTAAAAGGAGTAATTTCACCTTGTGAAAAGAGAATTGTTAAAAATAATTACACAGGTTAAATAACATAAGAACATTGTCAAATAAGAGATGCATAACCTTCCCTAGGTTATATATGTATGGTTAAAAATTATTAATAGAAACACATTTCCAGAATTATATAAAATTACAGAAAATTCATCCATGCCTTCACTGTCGATGATGTATCCTGGAATACTAAATGTTTATACTCATAATAATACAGGTAATATTTAAAGAGTCATATTTTCCAGAAGCAACCAAATTTCCTTTTAATTTTGTTATTTTTATAACAAACTCTCATCAAATCTTGAACCGTGACCAATTTAAGATTGTTCATCCACAAGAAGTAGTTCTTTTACTCTTCCCCCCAAAGCCCTTAAAACTACCTGCAAAGTAGAATGCTTTGTCTTCCACAAAAAGGGCTGTCAGACACATGGGGAGGACAAAACAAGTCCTCTGGAATACAAGCCTCTAATGGCATTGCTGAAATAACTAAAATTAAACCACTGGACTGAGTAAGAATTTCCAGAACTAGTAAAGAAACTGATGAGTTCATGAAAATGCTAATCCCAGATCCAGCAGGACAAGAACAAATCAAGTGAGACTGAATGAATTGATGAACAATGATTATAATTTTTATGGCTTTGTTTGGGGGGATTTAAAGAAACCCCGTGGTGTGTGTGTGTGTGTGTGTGTGTGTGTGTGTGTGTGTGTGTTAGCAGGGGCACTTGACCATTGAACCATATCCTCAGCCCTATTTTGTATTTTATTTAGAGACAGGGTCTCACTGAGTTGCTAAGTGCCTCAAAATTCCTGAGGCTGGCTTTGAACTTTCGATCCTTCTGTCTCAGCCTCTCAAGCTGCTGGGATACAGGGGTGCACCACGGCGCCTGACTCCTCCTTCTTTTATCTATAACTCATAATCATTTCATAGGTTATATCTTGTAAATAGAAACAAAACATCTATCTTTTTTCTCCCCTTTACTGATGCCTCCAGAATTAGGAACTTTTGTTAAGTTCCTAATTCTTCTCCTGTGTCAATATAAGTATTTGCATATATGTTCAATACTAATCTCTTCTCCTGTAATGACAATTAATTGGAAACATTGGTTATCTAACCCTGGCTTTGTCCAGAATGTCATAATTGGGAATGACAGACATAGAACCAATATGACCATACAATATTGTATCAGTCAGAGTTCTCTAGAGGAACAGAATTAACAAGGAGAATGATTGAATAAAGGAGATTTATTCTATTGGCTTATATATCCAGAAGCTGGATAGTCCACAATGGCTCTCTGCAGGATGACAAGCTAAAAGTACCAATAGCTGAGCATTCCAAGAGGCTAAAGCCTTAGAACAAGAGGGATAAACAGTGCTATCTCAATCTGAGATTGGAGGCTTCTGGAAACTCGCTGGAAAATCACAGGCAGAGTCTTCTTTGGAATAGTGAAGGCAGGAGAGTCTATATCCTCAGGTAAACGCATCAATAATCAGAAGCCCTTTCCAGAAGAATCAAGCTTGGATCTGTTGCTGCTTCCTTGCTCTTCTAACATTTATTCCATCCAAGCCACCATCTTATTGGACAATTCTACCAAGCTTAGGAACAGTCTCCACTTCAGTTGACTATACCACTTGCCAATCATTCCTAGACCACACCTTCACTGACACACCCAGAAGCCTCTTAATCCTGGCATCTCTTAATCCAATCAAGTTGACAATTCAAATTAACCATTACAAATTCAAAAGGACTAAGGGTGATATTATGGAGCCAATGCTTACAAAGCTGACTTGGAAGACCTGGTTTCATGCCTGGCTTAGAGGATTTTCTGCTTTACAGGTGAGTAAGGAGGAACTTGTCTTAGAAGATACAAGAACCTCAGGATGTTCTAGGGATCTCAGTAAGGAAGGAATTCACTCAAACCTACAGGTAATACAGGTGAGGTCTGATGGCAAGTTCTTGGCTTGTTTTGCTAGCTTTGAATGGCCTGTGAACATCCAATCTAAGGTTCCTTATGAAGAAATCCCAGCAAAACAAACTTTAAAAAAAGACCTGTGTGGTCAGTTACCACTCCTACTATACTTGCATAAATAATCAGGCTGTACCTAATGAGACCAGATTTATTCTGTAATAAATAATCTTACTCTGATTATCTCTTGGTCAAAGAAAGGGACTGTAGAAGGAAATTCTGTATTTCAACAGAAAGCTATCATACACCCTGTGATTTATCAAATTCTAATCCTGTTTCTTACATTTGAGATTATATTATCTATCTTTAAACAGAACTAGATACTGTCATCCTGCATATATTATCAGTTCTGACCAAAATTTAAATTCTTCTGCTTTCCTCTAATATCTCCAAAATCCTCTTTTTCTCTTTCTCTACTCAATTGGGGTCCATGAAAACTAAAGCCTGATTTCCTAGGGCTGTACACTACCTTGTCTACATGAAAGTTCCCACAGATCTGAAAAAGCCCTGTGAGCAGAAGCTGGACAACTTCAAAGTCTCATCAAGAGATTAGGTATGGACAACCTCTGTGCCTGCAACTGCTGCTCCGTGGACCACTCAGGATGTTGACCAGAATAGCCACATTCTCCTTGTTCCACTCCAGGAAGGAATCATGACCCTGATGCCTGTTACTAACAACGACATTAAAACCACAGACTGGGAAAAACATCACATTGCTCCTTCTATCCTCCCTTCATTATCTAAACCCCCTCCCAACCCAATGTTTAAAAGGCTTAATGGACCACCCTCTGAACTCGGAACTGTTTATTGTTTGCTCCAACCATTGTTTTTATTTTCATTTCTCATCATAATCAATTATTTCTTTCTCTGCAGATTTGCTTGTTTCCCTTTCTATTTTATTTATTTATTTTTTCCTGTACCGAGGATTTAACCAGGGGTTCTTTACCATTGGACTATATCCCCACCTCTTTTTATTTGAGATAAGACCTTCGCTAACTTGCTAAGGCTGGCCTCGAACTTAGGATTCTCCTACCTCAGGCTCCTGAGTAGCTGGGATTATAGGCTTGTGCCACCACTCAGCCTTGCCTCCCAATATCTAACGTGAGTTTTCTCTCCACAGCAATCAACCAAGCTCCCTGTCTGTGAAACTTCTTGGGAAGTTTCAAATAGAGGAGATAAAAGAACCAAAAACCCAAAGATGGATGCAGATACAGATCTCATCTGAATGGAATTCATGTGATTAAAGCTGAGCTTTATGAGAGTTGGTTGCTACAACTCCTCCTTCCCCATAGTCCAGGGAGGTCTCTAGTCAGGGAAGCCACTGATCTTGGCAGCTGGACACTCCCTGCAAAATGATGTTAACAAGTCTTATCAGATCTTTTGTCCCTTGAAAGTACCACTTCCTCATCCCTTTTGAGTTGGTATATAAACCTTTTCCACTGAATTACTCATTCCTGAGTGCTCCTATACAGGCGTGGACAAACTTTATCTCTCCATTACCTTGAATTTGCACACTCCCAGATTATGAATTATATATATAATATTATGAATGCAAGCATAATATAATAGAGAAAAAGGTTTGTTCTCATCATGTGAGTTTGCATGTCTGTATATCTGTAACAACTTCTATGATAGCATAAGATACAGAAGAAGTAAGTGAATGCCTGATGACTCCTTATTTTTTTTTAAAGAGAGAGTGAGAGAGAGTGAGAGTGAGAGAATTTTTAATATTTATTTATTTTTTTAGTTCTCGGCGGACACAACATCTTTGTTGGTATGTGGTGCTGAGGATTGAACCCGGGCCGCACGCATGCCAGGCGAGCGCACTACCGCTTGAGCCACATCCCCAGCCCCTGATGACTCCTTATCAAATGAGAAGTCATGATAAATGTGGAATTGTGTTAAAGGATAGGCACTGCAGGTAGAGTCAAAGGAGAGCTGGCTTCAGCATTGAGTCCAGGTCAAACTCTGCATGCTGTTCAGTTCCTGAGCTCCTCAGGAGACAGAGCGAGATGTGTCCAGATGATAAATGAAATTTACACCATTCGTTTGTTGTGAGGACAAGATGAATGATCCACATACAGCACTAATTCCAGATTATAGTGCATGCAAATGCTGGATTAATGTTACTAATATTACTGTGCATTTTCCGTGTAACCCTGAGCAAGCTACTGGATCTCTCTAAACTTCAGTTTATTTTAGCAAATCATATAAAAAGAACTGTGAAAACACAATACCAAAATGTAAGTGGCTGTGTAAGTTGTCATTGCACTTAGTGTCAATAGCATGGGCTGGGGTGTGCCATGTTGGCAAAAGAACCCAAGATCTTGGTGTTTCTTACTCATCCTGCACATCCATCCTGGGTAACTGCAGGGGGACCCATCACCATCAGGCCCAGACCCAGGCTGACAGCTCTATCTCACACTTGCTTTCTCAATCATGGTGATGGGAAAGTAAAGAGACTGATCATCTCCCCACAGGTGAGATCAGTAGTGGCAGAGGGTGCGATTATCACCATTATTTCTTCTTAGGTCAGTTTCATAACTGAAACTTATCCTGTCTAAAGAGAGAGATTTCCTGTTTGTTTGTGTTTCTTTTTTACTCCACCAGTTCTATGCCCCTGAATTTTGCTGTAATGAGATGCCAAAGTGCATAAAGGACTAGGCAGCTGAGGTCCTGGCAATGAGGGTGCTCTGGCTGGAGGATCTCTTGAAATGTAAGTCATCTGAACAGTGTGTGAGGGATCCTGGACACCACACCCTGCTGCGTCACCCTTTGATTGTACTTTAAGTCCCATTTGCAGAAGGTCAGATGTGCTGATGAGATGGAGAGGAGACTTACACAGTATGGAGTATTGTCACACAAACACTGGCACTGGGACTTTTTATAATGGAGACATTTTAAGGTGATCCAAAACCTCAGTTAAACTTGGGCATGACCTGTTTAGGAGTGCCCTGGACATGCCTTCCTGTCCATACCTTGCCCATGTTCCATCCCTTAGTTTCTGCCTCACTGTCTATTTCAGACAGGTTCTGCCAGGCTGGTGAAAGATGGCAGACCACAGGGCCCTTAGTTCAGAGTTACTGTCACCTGAAGAGACTCATTCTTTCTCAGTCCCAATTCCAAAATTCCTGGGTGAAAGGCTAGGAAGGGGTTGGCCTAAGCCAAGGTAAGATGTTCAATCATGCAAATGAGGGCTACAGATGCATCTTCCCCTTGTGTGAGTGTATGGGCTGAGGGTGGGGGCATGAGGTCAGGGTCACTGTGAACCAGCACACATAATGAAATCATCTGTAAGCTGGCAATCGGGTCCCTCTGGAGAATGATGTTCTCAGAAAATTAGAGGAGGCTCCTTGGACCCCAGCTTCTTCCATCTGGTCCCCATAAGGCACATGTTAGCACTATGGAATTTATCTCACTTGGGAGGTAAATCGTCAAAGAAAGGGCCCTATCAGGTTTTAATCTTTCAGTTCACCTTGATTTTGAGGGTTTGACTGAATTTATTCATGTTTACAGAATCATGCCACGTTCTTGACTATGGAATACTCAGTGAAATATCTCACGAGTCCTATTATTATCATCACCATTTCAAAAATGTGGAAGAGAGAGCGCAAGAGAAAATGGAATTCCAGCCTGGGATCATGCAGCCAGCACATGCCAGAACAGGGATTTCCACCTCCACTTCACTTCTCCATGTCTGCGGTCATAACTGATGGTAAGGGAGCATAGCCGCCAAGTCTCAGGGATGATGATTCATGGTCATTTCCTCCCATGACTTACTATAGCTGTGGGACCTCAGGCACGTCCATTTCTCTGTGCCTCAGTGTCCTCTCTGTGAAACAGGATGGTTGAACCACTGCAAGTGGGAGATGAGTTGAGTCTTGTACAAGGCTGGGAGGCACCAGGGAGCTAACATGCCTATTATTTTGAATATTTCAGAAGTCAGGGAGGGCTTCCAAGGATATGAATTAAATACTGGGGTTTTATTACTTCTCATCAAAAGATGAAAAAGAGGAGAAGGCAAAGAAAATGGTGTGAGATTGAAAACACACTCCTGAAGGGGTGTGTGTGTGTGTGTGTGGGGGGGGGTGCTCAGGAAAGAAAACTATTTGGCTAGAAGAGGGGATGAGCAGAAATAAAAGTAAAGCTCAGGGCTAAGATGTTGCAGACCCCTGAACAACCAGGAGGGAAGCTGCACTTTGCCCTGAAAGAATCCTGGAGAGGAGACAAGCTGAGCTGGTGATGTGTGTTTTGGGAGAATATTTTAGAAGGGGAGGGGAGAGGCCAAGGCAAGCCAACAATGCCTAGTCTATGTTATATAGCTTCTGTCAGCGAGGAAGCCTCCAATATAATGAGGACAGACCTACCCTTATGGAATTTTTGAGTTAAAAACCAGGTCTGTTGTAGTGTCTGCAGGGAAAAAAAAAAAAAAAAATCCCGACCCTTGTGTTATCTCTAGTTCCCTGAGGCCACGAGAAGAAAAGGAGAGCAAAGCATATTTGCAGAACATTCAGCCAATAGACACAATTCCTAAGACTCGACTACCACTGCCCTCTCTCCCTCTGTACTCCCCTTGCTTCAAATGTGGAAGGTCCCAGGAAACAGCAATTTGAACATCATTGAAAAGTGGCTTTTCTATGTAACTGAAAAAAAAAAAAATGAGCTCAGGCCCTTCATCCCATGCTGCTGTCGCCACCTCGTGGCCAACATGGGGAATTACCACCGACTCTACACCCACCCAGGGCAGGACACCCAAGCCTTCCCGCTCCACTCTGGGCGGAAGGGAAAAGATTGTGTGGATCTATAACACAAGAGGAATGTTTCCCTTTTATATAGTGTAACCTGGGAATTTAATAATAGGCGAAAAGAGTATCTTTGGAGATGAGGGTCTTAAACTGTTGTGATATGCTGGGGATTCCTCATTTTACACTCAAGATAAAACTCCTTGAGAGAGATATCTCGGTTGCCGCTCTTGTAAATTTCTTGCATCCGAAATAAACACTGTTTTCCGCCCCTGATCCAATCAAGACGGATTCCTGGACTGCATTGGCTGGAGAGGCGGATGCGAAGTGACAGCAGAGCCACCACTGACTGCACCTGCGCAAGCCGGCGGGGGCCCTGGGTGTTACGTCATGCCTGGGGGCTCTCAGCGTCTCTGCGGAGCCATCCGCACGTCCCTGCTGCGAGAGAATCCTGGCACACCTGGTGTTCTCTGTAACGTAGTTTCTCCCTGAAAACTAAGGAAAGGAGAAAGGTGTTACACTTTATTTCTGTTGTACAGAATGTTGTACTTCAACGCTTTTGTGAGACAGAGACATGAGGAGTTATAAAGGGAAAGTGGTAACACAGGAGTTAATGAACCTCTGTTTCCGCCTGTGTGCAATGGGTGATCGCTCCCTGGTGGAGTGTGGGGAGGAACAAATGCATCGTCCTTGCCCTTTATTCCACTCCACCCCAGACCACCTCGCAGGGTCCTCTTCCCGCCTTATTCCCTTTAACCATTTAAATATTTATGTCCAGGCAATCATTTCAGACACGGATGTAGGTGAACAACCATAGGCTTATCAACTCTTCTGTCCAAAAGGAGAGGCTGGGAGGCTATGGTAATGAGCACATATCCAGGGAAGGTTCACATGTACTAGAGGAAGCCCAGGGAGGAGGAAATGGGGATCTGGAGGGCAGAAAAGAAGAGAGGTTAAGGCAGGTGTCCAAAGCCACCTATCCGGTCAGTGATGGAGATGGGAAAGTGTGAAGAGACCTGTTTTTTTGGAAAACAAATCAAAAACCTGCTTGTTGGCACTGAGAGGCGATGAATGAGAGACGGTGGTCGCATATTGCCCCCTCGTGTTCGTAAGCGTTTATTGCACCTTGACTGCATCCTGAGTTTTCTGTTGGGCTCAGGCTTGGTTGGTCCTACCTTACAAATGTTCTTCCCAGGTGTTTTGGGTCTTACAAGTGCTCTTCCCAACAGTCTGATGAGGACCAGTTTCAGGGTTTACCAACGTTTGCACAACGGTTGGCCATATAACTCCTCAGAGGAAAAAACAATCACAGAAAAAGAGAAGTCAACTTGGGCTCTTCTCCCTGCACACTGGCAGGGGTTAAAAAGCATACAGTTGATTATATGTCAATCATATCTCAATAAAGTAATAAAAAACCCTGGGATTTATAGGCAGATCACTATCACATAATAGCTATGTGTCATTGAGTGGGCTGTCCGTCAACCTGGCTGCACTCCACAGCACCACTGTGCTAGGAAGCCAGAGGTGAGCACAAATGACCTCAATCTCCAGGGGCTGGCAGTGGGTGGAGGATTCAGGCCACAGGAGGGCATTCTCAACATAGCACCTTAGATGTCAGGAGAGGTAGGTATTGGGACTCTTTATCTGAAACAGTAAATTACAGTGGTGAAAATTCCCAAGGGACCTTTCAGTTGGGGACAGCAGTAGGTCTGAGAATGGGGTGGAGGAAAAGAGTGGTGTTCTGAGGGAGGTATTGTATAGACCAGTAGAGTGTAAAGGGAACATAACATGAAGTGCAAATTCAAGCCCCAGATATGATCTTAAAATTTCTAGTGGCTTCATTAAAGAAGTTTTTAAAAGTTTAAGAATTTTATAATACATTTTATTTAATCTTATATATCCAAAATGTTACTCACATATAATTGATATCAAGTGTGTGTGTGTGTGTGTGTGTGTGTGTGTGTGTGTGTATGTGTGTGTGTGTTATGCTAGGGACTGAATCCAGGATCTTGCACACATTAAGGCAAACGCTCTACCACTGAGCTACATCCCTCATCTTCAAAAACTGTTAATGAAAAGCAGTATGGAGATTCCTCAAGAATCTTGGAATGGAACCACCATTTGACCCAATTATCCCATTCCTTGGCATATCAATGTTTACAGCAGCTCAATTCACAGTAGCTAAGCTGTGGAACCAACCTAGGTGTCCTTCAACAGATGAATGGATAAAGAAAATGTGGTACATATACACAAATGGAATGTTACTCAGCCATAAAGAGTGAAATGATGGTATTTGCTGGTAAATGGATGGAACTGAAGACTATCATGCTAAGTGAAAGAAGCCAGTCCCCCCAAGCCAAAGGCCAAATGTTCTCTCTAATATGCACATGCTAACTCACATTAAGAGGGGGTAGGGAAGAATAGAAGTCCACTGGATTAGACAAAGGGGAATGAAGGGAAGGGAGGGAGTAGGAATGGAAAAGACAGTAGAATGAATCAGATATAACTTTCCTATGTTGCTATATGAATTACACGACTGGTGTAACTCCACATCACGTACAACCACAAAAATGGGAAGTTACACAATGTGTATATATATGTTGAAATACATTCCACTGCCCTGTATAAATAAAAAGAACAACAACACCAACAAAAAGTTAATGAGCCTGGTGTGGTGGCATATGCCTGTAATCCCAGCAGCTTGGGAGGCTGAGGTAGTTTGAGGCCAACCTCAGCAACTTTACGGGGCCCTAAGCAACTTAGCGAGACCTTGTCTCAAAATAAAAAATAAAAAGGGCTGGGGATGTGGCTCAGTGGTTAAATGTCCCTGGGTTCAATCCCTGGCACACACACACACACACACACACACACACACACACACAGAAATTGTTAATGAGATATTTTGCTTTTTTTTTTTTTCCCTAATACCAGGTCTTTGCAGCACATCTCAATTGGACTAGCCAAATTTCAAATGGGATACCTAAATGGTCTGTGGCTGTGGCTGCCATATTGGATGGTGCTGCTATAACATGTTCTACTGGGTTTTAAAGAATCATATTGGCATGGAAGAGGGACAACACTTTTATGTAGTTCACCAACCTTTTGCTTGAGCTGGAGGTACATCATACTGGCAGCTGCCTGTTTGGCTCAAGGAGACACTGAACCAGGATATTCAGTGATCACCTGTTTCAGAATTATCTAGGCTTCCTCTTAAACAAAACTAAACAAACAAACAAAAACCCCAGATTTCTCGATCCTATCCTATCCCAAAGATTACAGGCCAAGAACTTGCATTTTAAATAAGATTCTCAAGTGAATTTTCAGGTCCAAACTCTCCTTTTTTTTCTAGTGTGGACAATGCATTGTTTTGAAGGTTTTTTTCCTGAGTCTCCTTTTAGACAGTGTGTCTGAAACAAAGGTAATGGGGTGAGGAGGGAGTTAATAATTATGGAGTGGGCATGACTATCTTGCCAGGTTTTCCTATTTCGATTTTCTTCACCTGGAATTGAGACTTGGCTGTGCTCAATCACTTATGCCAACATGCAGCATTCTCCTCTGGCCCACACAGCTTGGTGCAGGCAGACAAAGTAAACTTTTCTACCAGATCAGAGAAGGCAATACTTACCACCAGCGGAAAACCAGCCTGTGGCTCATCCAAGACTGTGAGTATCCCAATCCCAGATCCTCACAAAGTTCCCTCACTTTGTCTCATCTCCCCCACCAGAGGAGGCAAAAGGAGGAATTTTTTCTTATCTAATTTATATCCTTTAAAATTTGTGTGTTGGGAATTGTCTTCTATGTGACAGTGCAACAGAGGTGGGTCTAAGGGAGAAAGGCGCTGTCCTCATGATTGGGTTAATGCTATTGGAAAATACCTGGATTTCAAGATTCATTCCTTTTTATTCTTCTGCCATGTTGATGACATGGTTCCTCCCCAGCAGAGTTCACTGCATGAAGGCTCTTGCCAGACACCAGTTGCCTTATCTTGATCCTGGCATTTCCAAATTCCAAAATTCTGAAAAAAATACATGTGTTCTTTATGAATTACCCAGTCTCAGGTATTCTGTTAGAGCAGCACAAAACAGGCTAACATACTGGTCTGCTCTCTGATTATTGTCTCCCTTCCTCAGAACCTCCTTCCATGAAAGCTCTGTGTGTAAAGATAAACAAGAGACAGAATAGTGCTATAGAAGCAAAGTTGTCAGAAATCAAGACATTTCATATTTAAAACTAGTAACCTCACTCTCAGGATAATGCGTGTTTTTGATACTAAATACTAAGCTATTTATTCTGTGAAGGATTCCTAGGTACATCAATCTTATCAATATAGCTACTGCTATATCCCAGCACATATGTAAGAAAAGAGAATCTCAGAGTTTTAGTAACTTTTCCAAAATCACACAGCAGCAAGTGCATAGTAGAAACAAAACACTATTAGACCCCAAAAGATGGGAGAGGAAAGAGTAATGAATGGAGAGACATGAAACAGGGGTTCCATTCTATTCCCTTTGGGGATCACTAACCAAGTGACTTAATGTACATATTTTAGTTTCTTGGAACCTAAGTTTCTTTCCATGAAAATTGAACACTTGAGCTAGGTGGAATTGATCTTCTCTCTCTCCTTTTTTTTTGGGGGGGGGACTGTTTATTTATCTGTTTATTTTATATTAAGTTTCCTGGAAAACAGACTCAGACCCTGAGCACTTCATGCAAAACTAGTAACTAGTATTTATTGGAGAATGCTCTTGAATGATGTCAGAAGCAATAATCGGCAGAGGGAGAAGTTGAACCTTGATACGATTTTAATAAAAGTCTACAGGGGGTTCTGAACCTGAGAATTATCCTCACTGAGGCAAGGAAGCCAGATCTTTGTGTCCCTAGAAAGACTAGACATGAGTATAGACTGCCCCCAGGGTGGGGAGTAACCTTGGAAAATTCTTTTTTTTTTTTAAGCTTATGGTAATTCAGGAAAGGAACTCACCTATAAGCCATCACTACCCTCAACACTCTCAGCACCAGGGAGATTGGGTGTCCCCAATTAGAAGAAGGGGTTTGGTGTTGTCCTTCTCGGATGCTTTTCTATCTCATTTACTTTGCCTACTGAGTTCCATCCACCTCTAGAAGCAGCTGCTACAGGATTCTCCGACTGATCTAGTTTCTTGCAGAAACTTGCAAGAGGAAGAAAGCTAGCGGAAGGAACTACTCCTCAGCCACAGGAGTCTTAAGTCTGCAACGTATTCTCGCCTCATATAACCCCTTCCTCTGCTACCCATTCTAGATGATCCTCATCCTTGGCTAGCATTTCTGCTTGTGGCATCCTTGATCCCTTCCATGAGGTCTGAGTCCCTCATGCCATGGCACCGATTATGGTTGCTACACTTATCTAATTTGAGCTGAAGAGAACACAGGGATATCTCACTGGATCACTTGGGGGTCACATTTATTTCTTGTCCTTCTGTGTAACAGGAGCTGAATCTCTTCTTAATGACCAGCTCAATTATATCTGCAATTATAGTGATTCCTTCCTTGACGGCCAAACTCTTGCTACCAGGAACCTGCAGTAACCAGGCTTCAGGTAGCCTTACAGTTGAATAGAACACTTGCCATGTTTCTCTTGATCTCTGTCTGAGAATCAGGGCTTCTAGTTATGTAGGACCTAGAGTTTCAGGACTGCAAAGCACAGATTTTCCAAGTGGATCATTGAGAACAATGATGAGCTGGATAATTTCTATTTCAATCTCTTCATTCATAGACTATAAATACCATACTTCCTTGGTCACAACTTCTTGGTCTGACGCAATGTTATGTGGAATCTCACGTCAAGAAGTCCTATAATCTTCAAACCTTTGGTAGTGGTACAGGCAAGAAAGGCAAACCTATACCCAGAATATTGCTTTTGGTCAAGATGAATCTCTATCAAGTCAGTGGTGAAAATGGTCCCAAGTAGGTAGTTGCTTATAGTGAGAAATGGCTCAGCATTGATGCCTCTTGCTGGAAGACGAGTCACAAGGCAGCAGTAGTAGCTCATCAGCTTTGGGGCATGGAAACCTAGCCGTGTGACTCACGCATAGCTTCCTTCTCTGCTATTCTGAAAACATTGTTCATGAGCTCTTTGCATAGATGTGATGGGCCCATGACAGGCTGACTGCTGTCAATTGTTAAGGTCATTCTATCTACTAGTTGTTTACTGGCTGTCCTGTGGTGGTTGCTTTCTCTAAGCATTAAAATGTGATGGAGGAAACTTCATACTTGTGCCTGCCACATACCATTTCTACAGATCTCCTTATTCTGGATATTCCAGGCTTTCTTTTCTCAGGGCCATGATCAACAGCCACGTCATTCCCTATAGCCCACATGTCCATGCTTATTCTTATCTCTAATTGCTTCTCTTTCCACATAGTGGGAATGACCACTTGTACTACTTAATCCTTTCTGGAGGAGTTAGCCTCAGTAGCAACTCTCAGAATCACCATCTGCATCAAGTGGTGTTTCAAGAGAGTGCAATTTTAACATGTACCCACACACTTGCCAACCCATTTGTGAAACAAATTTGGCTTCATTTATCCTTTGCCTATTGGTTATAAGAGCTGAGGAAGAGAATATAGCCCAGTAGTGAAGGATGACATGAGGGTCTGACCCCTGTGACCATGTACTTGGGTTCTCCAACTTTACATGTGCTCACCTTAAATATACCATATTTAACTTATGATGGATTATTGATGAGCACACCTGACCTTCTGATTTGAGGGGTCTAATAGAACCAGGCTCAAGATCAGCAGTTCTGCTGCACAATTGAATGTCCTTCTGGTCCAGCCTTCCAAGAACTCCTAGAAATAGGAGCTACTTTTTAACTTTTGCACACTTCTCTACTGCAGAGAGTCAGGTTTTTATCCAGAAACTTAGGCACATAGATTGTGAGTTTCCTATCAGAATTCACCTCAAACTCTACAGCACGATATCTTTCCCACCACAAATATCATTAAAACCACAGGGTCTTTGATGCCATAAAGACCAAGTGGAAGAACTGTTTGAATTGCAGTCAGTCTATTAAAGAGTCCTGATCTGTTCTTGATAGGAAGAGCAATGTCTTGTGTTTCAGAAGAAGCATGTCAATGAGGCAAATATGGCTTCTATATGTAAGCATCTCTTATAGTAAGCCTTGTCTACAGAGGATAGTCACCACTGATCTGAATAGTATTTTTTTCCAGCTTGTCAATAAAATGGTTGTTCCCCTGGGACATAGTTGGCTGGTAGATTTCTAACCTTATGTAGTCTACCTATGATGTCCAAATCTCTGAGCATCTTGTACATTTTCTCCACCATTGACCTCAAAATCCCAGTGTAGCATGCTAGAGCTCTCAAGGGTTATCTAACAGTATGTAATCCTTATCTGCCAGGGAACTTGTTACAATGCTAAGTCTTATATCATAGGACAGGGTGTACATACAGAGGGAGGTACTCTTTCTTATCCCTCTTGATCCTGTAGCCTCAGGATCCAAGTTCAGACATACTTTCCTCAATTCTATTTGCACATGTTGATTAGATCCTATAGCTCCTCCAAGGTTGTTAGTTATCCTGACTGCATGACCGTTGTGGGGTGGTTTGAAATAAATCACGGAGTCAGTCTTGAAGCTGGGCATGGAACTTTATTCATAGGCAGTCTGAAAGGGCAGCAAACAAGTTGCCTTTGCACCCCTCAGCCCCCACCACAAGTTAGAGCACACTCTTTGTAGCCCCAAACCATAAGTAAAGTACATTAAAACCATAGCAACGTAGGAAGTGGGTCAGAATGACCGAATTCAGGGTACAGTCAGGGTACATTGTCCAAGAAAAATGGGAACTAAAAAGAGAACATCTTACAAAAGCATTTCTTAATAATACATTGTATAAGAATAAAATAAACATTTTTTCAGGTGCTATGCATTGCCAAACAGGGTGTGCTTAGAAGGAGTTGGGTTAGAGAGGTGGGGTTTTCACATGGGAGAAACATTTCTTATATGAAATAGAGTCAGGAGACAATGGAGTTTGTCTGGTCAAGACAGATATAGTTTGGCCCACAACATGACAAACCATTCTAAAAGCAGTGTAGTGAAACAACAGTCTATTATTAATATTATTATTTCTCCACAGTTATAGGAGTTGACGAGGCTTAGCTGAGCAGTTCTTATTCTAGCTCTCTCATGTGGCCAAAGTCAGACTCTGGCTAGGACTAGAGTTATCAAATCACTATATTATTCTTTCATTCATCAACTACTTACTGACTAATCTGCATAAAACAGTGGTAAGGGGTAAGAATATAATTATCACAATATAATTATAGTGCCTTTGGGGTGGTAAACCATATTTAAGAAACTTAGTGGATGTGAAGTGCTAAAAAAAATGGCAGGGAAGAGCACCATAGAAACACAGAGCCACTGTGAAAGACTTCTTGGAGAATGTGGAAAATTAAGAGTGGAATTGAATAAGGGTTTACTAGACTGGAGACAAGGGACCTTTCCAAATCGTCTGGGGGTTGAGATGGCATGCTAATATAAGAAGGTGATAAAGATAGTGATATTCTCCAGGCCCTTCAATTTGTTCACTGTGGATGGGACCCAGAGGGTTCATGAATGTTTGGTGTATTTAGAATTCTGCCCGGGGGGTCAGAACATGAGGAATTCTTAATGCCCTAATAAGGAATATTTATTTTATTCTTCAGACAATACAGAGCTATAAAATAATTCGGAGAAAGAAAAGGACATAATAACCTTTGTATTAAAAAAAAAAACAACAATGTATGAGTGTGCCTTTTCCCCTACATTCTCGCCAACACTTGTTGTTGTTTGTATTCTTGATAGCAGACATTCTGACTGGGGTGAGATGAAATCTTAGAGTAGTTTTGATTTGCATTTCTCTAATTTCTAGAGATGTTGAACTTTTTTTTTTTTTTGATACGTTTGTTGATTGATTGTATATACTCTTCTGAGAAGTGTCTGTTTAGTTCCTTGGCCCATTTATTGATTGGGTTATTTGATTTTTTGGTGTTAAGATTTTGAATACTTTATATAGCCTAGAAATTAGTGCTCTATCTGATGTGCATGTGGTAAAGATTTTCTCCCATTCTGTTGGCTCTCTGTTCACCTCACTAATTGTTTCTTTTGCTGAGAAGAAGCTTTTTAGTTTGAATCCATTCCATTTATTGATTCTTGGTTTTAATTCTTGCACTATGGGAGTCTCATTAAGGAAATTGGGGCTTAATCCCACATGATGGAAATTTGGGCCTACTTTTTCTTCCATTAGGCACAGGGTCTCTGGTTTAATTCCTAGGTCCTTGGTCCACTTTAAGTTGAGTTGTGCATGGTGAGAGACAGAGATTTAGTTTCATTTTGTTACAAGTGGATTTTCAGTTTTCCCAGCTCTATTTGTTGAAGAGGCTATCTTTTCTCCAAAGTACATTTTTGGCACCTTTGTCTAATATAAGATAACTGTAGTTGGTGCAGCCAATCTGGAAAGCAGTATGAAGATTCCTTGGAAAATTTGGAATGGAACCACCATTTGACCCAGCTATTCCACTCCTCGGTTTATACCCAGAGGACTTAAAAATAGCATACTACAAGGGACACAGCCACAGCAATGATTATAGCAGCACAATTCATAAATTGTGGAACCAACCCAGATGCCCTTCAGTAGAAGAATGGATACACACACACACACACACACACACACACACACACAATGGAACATTACTCAGCATTAAAAGAGAATAAAATCATGGCATTTGCAGGTAAATGGATGGATTTGAAGAATATAATGCTAAGTGAAGTAAGTCAATTCCAGATATGAGGATGCTGTCTCATAATGGTAATGTGGGGTGGGGGGAGCATGAGAGGAATGAAGGAACTTTAGATAGGGCAAAGGGGAGGGTGAGGAAGGGAGGGGGAAAAGGGGTAGGAATGATGGTGGAATGAGTTAGACATCATTACCCTAAGTACATGTATAAAAAAAAAAAAAATGGTGTGAAAATACTTTGTGTACAATCAGTGACTTGAAAAATTGTGCTCTATATGTATAACATGAAACGAATTGCATTCTGCCATCATGTATAACAAATTAGAATAAATAAATAATTTAATAAAAATAACCCTCCCCCCCCCCAAAAAAAAAAACAAAAACAAAACCACAAACCAGTCCAGTAATGAAGAGGGAGGAATGTGAAGAATGAAGGCTGGAGGGGAAGACCAGGCAGAAAGGAAGCCTTTGCAGTCATCTAGGTGGGAGACAGTGGCAGCCATGATGGAAACGAAGAGGTGAGTGCAGGCCTGGGAGTTGAGTGATGAGACGTATGGGGTGACCCCATGATTTTTTTTGCATTGTGTGTTATTAAACTGTGGTATATCTAATTAAGTTAGCAGTCATACAAAAATACAATTTCAGAATCAACATTTATTTTTGTCGTTTGCATTTGAGGTACCTATAGGACATCACAGTGTCCTAGTAGGTAGTGAGAAATGAGACCTGAGCATATTCATTGAAAAACTAACAACATTTCATTGGTTATTAAGGCCAGGGACACAAATGGCACAAGTCAGGCCACATGTAGACTTTGGAGCAAGGATCTATAACTTAGAATATGTGTGTCAATGTCTTCCAGCCAAAGACCAGCATGGAATTGAATTTATTCCTCATTGCATAAACTGTGACAAGTAATGTGGAAAACTGTGGGTATCCCTATAAAAGAGTTTAAAAATGGGGCCCGGGTGGTGGCTCAGTGGTAGGGCACTTGCCTAGCATGTGTGAGGCACTGGTTTCGATTCTCAGCACCACATATAAATAAAGAAAATGATGGTTAATTAACAACTAAAAAAATATATTTTTAATAAGGACCTATTAAACAGTTTGGGCTTTAGTTGGATGAATTTGAAAAGAATTTAAGAAAGCAGGGATTCAGTTCACTCGAAGTTGGGCGTTAGCAAAAATAGATGCAACACAAATGTCCACCAATTAATGAATGAAATAATGCAATATATCCAATACAATTCAATATTATTTTTCCAAGAAAAAGAATAACACATTGATACAAGCTACAACATGGATGAACCTGAAAATTCTATGCTAACTGAAAGAAGAAAGTTACATGCACAGAGAGAAAACATATATGCTAAGATTCCCTTCATAGGAAATGTTAAAGAAATGGAAAATAGAGAAAGCAGATAAGTGGTTGCTTGCACTGGGGGAAAGGGCTGATTGGGGATGACAGCTGCATTTCTTTTTTGAGATGGAAAAAAAATGTTATAAAATTCTCTGTGATGGTTGCACAACTCTGAATGAACTAAAACTCCTGACTGAACACTTTAAATAGGTGTATTCACGTTGCTGATGTTGGTCTTTGGTGGGGTTGTTCATGTCCCTTGAGGAAATAACAGGGCCTCATTGTGAGGGCCAGCAAGCTACGAGTAATCCTGAGACCTAGCTCCATGGGTGAGACAAGCTTCTGGGTGCTGGGACTGCATCTGGATTTTCAGACATGGATCCTCTGGAGTGCTTTGGGAGCACTTCAGTGGACTTGTAACCCCTGAATTTCCCTACAATATTTTTGATGCGATTGTGAATTTTACAGGTAAGAAAATTCATACAATTCTTTTAAAAGTTGATTGTCATCAGAGAAGTCTAAGACCCACTGATCCAAATTAAACAGTGAGAAAAACTAAAGACTCTGAAGCGCCAGGATTTTAAGGGGACTTGTAGAAATAGAAGCTGTAGCAGTGGGGGCCCAGGAACCATGAGGAGAGAAAGAGGAAAGAACTGATACCCTGGCCACAGAAAGGTCAGAATGAAACTCTCTGAAGTAATTAAACAGCCTCATCTTGAGGATGAACAGAAGAGATGCTGTTCTAAGAGATATTTTTGTAAGAAAATAGACATTTGTTTCCCCAGAGGGTTTTAGTCATCGACCTGCATGAAATACCTTCTGGTTTTCAGATGCTTTGGGTCTGTGATTTTAAGGAGTCACACTCCTTTCCCCAGAGGCTGATGGGATGCAAAGGTCACTGGTCTCTGTGAGTTATTGGGAAAGCAAGGAAGAGGCTGTGAGCCTCCCCCAGGTCTGCCATCCCCTAACCAAGCTCATCTCATTCAACCTTCTGTGAGCTTTGCAAGGCAACAGTGAGTGGAAAATTTTAAAATCCCCAAATGCATGTTTTCTGAGGCATTCACCAAGGAGACAGGAAGTTGCACACCTCATCAGTCTGTGCCTCCAGCTTATGAATGTGCTCACTCCTTAGAGCCAGGAAGAATTTGCTCACAGCTCCACTTGATCTGAAAAAAAGCCAGAGATGAATTTTCCTGAAACATTCTCCGTGTCTTCCTGTTCTTCATCATTGCGACCATAGTTTTCTGCTTCTACCTGCCTTCATTGCCCATGGGACAAGTGTGTGTATGGGAGAGGATTAGTTATCCCTATGACTTTATTTGGAATATTTCATCACCAGCTCAGGGTCTCTCATTCTGGCAAAAGACCAGATTCCAAGTGGAAGTCTGTTACTCACTACCCAATTTTGTTCTTTCTCAAACTCAGAATATTAGAATGATTCTGTAGAAATACTCAGAGTAATGGCTAACGTTTACAAAATACTTATTTGTTTACCAAGTAATTACTTTCCAGATATCAGCTCATTTAATCTATACAATTCTATTCTATAAATGCTATTATTATTAACATTTTACAGATGAGAATCTGAGGTATGGATACTTTAACTATTCACACTACTTACTATCTATTCCATAAATACTATGAAACTCTGTCCTATAAAAATGCAGTTACTGTGAATATTCTGCTATTATATATTCAAATATTTATTTTTAATTTTTAATTTTTGCAGTACGGGGAATTGAATCTGGGGCCTTGCACAGGCTAAGCAAGTACTCTACCATTGAGCTTTAGATCCCCAGCTCTCAACAAATATTTTATTTTTTCTATTTTGCAGAAGAAAAAGTAAGGCACAAAGATTTTTTTCCCCATTGCTCAATGTCACATAGCTGAAGCTTTAACAAGAAGGCAGTGCTATAGTTTGGGATCCATATCTTACTTCTCAGTAGCAGAATACTCATGATCTATACCAACCTTTGCCAAAGGCTTAGGGTCATTCTGATAACCATAATGGATGTCCTTGCCCAGGTACACAGTCTCCTTGTCTCTCATTGCCTCCAGCCCCTGGCAGGTTGATTCATGGCTGGAATGGGGAAAAGGTAACATCCGTGGCTTAGAAAGGATTCTCGGATATTTGAGGACCTGGAAGAGCATTGTCCTCATGGTGGGAAGTTGTGTGTTGGAGGCACATTCTATGAGGTGAAAGTGCTGAGAGAGAGGCTGAATTTTCCAAGAATGTCCAATTTGATACATGAATGTACAGACACTGACATTCAGGTTCAGTGAGGCCAGCATTGCCTAGCAGAGGCCATAACCACAGATTCAGAGATCTGGGTTCAGAGTAGTGGTGAAGAAGGCAATGGGTGCTCTGGACTCTTTGTCCTCCCTGGCCTCTCCTCAGCATTTCGTCACCCCTCTGCTCACTAGCTTACCCCCATTTTTAGTTCCGCTCACTTTGATATTCTTCCTATTATTAAACATTTTCTGGGGAAATATTCTTAGATGTTATCAAGTTGCAGGATCTCATAAAACAATTTACATTTAATAAAAGATTTTGACTCCCTCAAGGGTCTGCCTCCTGACTGCATTAGTGTTAAAACATGAATAATTCAAGGGCATCTCCATACCTCCCAACAAAGTTGTGCAGTTTTGTGTGATGTGCTGGTAGTACTGGGCAGCAAGGGTTTGAGGAGATAGCTCCAACCAGGGGATCTTTAGAGCATCCTCATTTGTTCCTCACATCCTGTTGTCTTCTTTTTGCTCTGCACATTACATCCCTGTGTAAGTGGGAAGAGAATGGTTAACACTCTTGTGAATCTTCCATTCCATTTTTTAATCTATTGAGTATTTCAATTATGTAAACCTTCAGCTCAGCATCTAAAAGCTATTGTAAATAAACCTATCACACATAATGATAATACTGAAATACTAACAACTAAATATATCTCTCTGTGTGTACATGTGTGCATGTGTGTATGGGGTGGGGGATGGTGTATCTCATAATGCAAAAATGCCAGTGGACCAAGCTTTGGTTTGAAGGTCCTGTGAGGGTGACATTGCGTTCTGGGAGCTGAAGGGCTGGGATATTAGGATGTAAATGGATACACCTTGAAAAACTACTTTTGGAGAGAGGGCTAGGAAGGAAAAAAAAATATATATATATATATGCACATAACTATATACATATAGGCTGATATGGAAATACAGAGAAAAGTTCAATGTCTTCCCTATGATCAGATGGGGACGTAAAGAAGATGTTTCTTAAGTGGAAATAAGGCAGTCTATAGGGATCAATGGGCTGAGGGAGAAGGATTTATTCAATGGCAAATTTAAGTAGAGAGAGAGGACTCTTCCTGAAGCCTAGCTCCTGATTTGAATGAAGCCTAATCTGCATATAACATAAGCTATAAATCAGACCAAATAAGATTATGGTGTGTATCATGTGCTTCCGCTTTACCCCTGATATATTTACTTTAAAGAAGAATTAGCTTGCTGGCCCGGTTGTGCATGTCTGTAATTCCAGCAGCTCTGGAGGCTGAGGAGGAGGATAGTGAGTTCAAAGCCAGCCTCAGCAAAAGCAAGGTGCTAAGCAACCCAGTGACACCTTGTCTGTAAATAAAACACAAAATAGGGTTGGGATGTAGCTCAGTGATCGAGTGCCCAGAATTCAGTCTCTGGTACCAAATAAATAAATAAAAAAGAATAATAATAATAATAATAATTAGCTTGAAATTTGATTTCTCACTGAATTGTACTTGATTTAATTTGCCTTCCACAGATTATATTTTACTTAGGAATGGAGCCTTGAAGATGTATAGTTATAGTGCTTGAATACAGAAGAGGGCCCTTGTATCTCAGGAATAGTAGAACCCTTGAATGATGAATACAATGGGAGGTGCAAGCTGCACACTTGAATTTCAGGAAGAGAAAATGATGATGTCCTTAAAAACAGGCCACAAAAAATGGGCAATCAATTCCTTGACTGCTAACTTCAGTGGTATAAATTCAGCATCTATAATGTATTGTGGGAAAGGAAGTGATTTTTTTTTTTTTTTTGTACTGGGGATTGAACTCAGGGGCACTCAGCCACTGAGCTCCATTCCCAGCCCTATTTTGTATTTTATTTAGAGAAAGGGTCTCACTGAGTTGCTTGGTGCCTTGCTTTTGCTGAGGCTGGCTTTGAACTCTTGATCTTCTTGTCTTGGCCTCCAGAGCCAATTAGATTATAGTCAGTCATGCACCACAGTGCCCAGTAGAGGTGACTTTTTATGTAGCAACAGGTGAGCTTCCATGCTAGATGATGGTGCACAAACTTTGCCTATGTGAGGACAGGTGGACTTGAAGTCTCTGGGGTGGACTCTGAGAGGGATTGTGCAAGTTGCAAAAGTGGAGTGAACAAGATGTGGAGGACTAACATTCAGGACCTGGGATATGCACTTTGTGAGGAAGGCAGGAGATAATAAGACAGAGGAAACCCACCTGGAGCCTGAGAGCACAGGCTACAGAGAGAATGGAGTAATCAGGGTTCCCAGAGGAGGGGATTAGGTGGCAGGAGGGCAGGTCATCCCCATATGAAACCACAAGAATCATTCACCTAGCCTAAGAAGTCAAGGGTCTTGCTTCCTTGACATCCTGATTGCTTGATCACACAAAAACAAATGGACTAGAAGGTTCAGGTAGGCTCTGTGACAGCCACCATGTGGTCAGAAACAGAGGAAGGGACTTCTAGGCAAAGAAGAGTGAAGACAAGGGGAGATCAGAAAGGAAAGGTGTGTTTGGTACTTAAAATATTTCCCAGGTAACTGAGAAAGTCTGAATCATCCAGGGCCTCCTGCGGGCTTTATTTGGCCCACTTCCATACATTGTGCACACTTAATAATCATACTTGAAACAGCAGATGTTTTGAAGTGAACCAGATGATGGAAGAGTGGAGGAGTGAGGACAGCCAGGCCACAGTGGCTGGATAGTTGACTTCCAGTCAATAGGAGGACATCATGTGCCCAAGTTCATTCTTTTCCACAATAATGTGAAATGGGGGCACATTAAGGCACATGGAGGTAAAGAGGGCTGAGATTAGTGAATTGGCTACAGAGAGGGGAAGAGATTCGAGAAGGAGAAGCATCACCTTGGCTGCAATGGCAATCTTCCTTTGTTCAAAATGTGGCAACTCTAATAGGACTGTGTGTGCCCTCTGATCTATGCAAATCCACCTGGTGCCTCATGTCACAACTAAGCCATCTTCCCTGCCTCTTTAGTGGAGGAAGTGTTTCCTTTTACTTTAAACTAATTTCATATCATGGCACATTTGAGGTGTTTAGATCATAGCAGTTAAACACTGAGCTCCCGAGCCAAGCAATTCTGATACCATAATGACATTATCAATAATAATATTCCAAGAACAAACCCTTCTAGAGCAGTCAGTATGTGCCAGGCACTATTCTATGCACTTTGAATATATTATGACCTCATAGGATCCTATAGCAAATTAGGTATAATTTGTATCTGCATTTTAGAGCTGAAGAAGTCCAGGTGGAGAGAAGTTAAAAAACACAAGATCACATGGCTCTGACTGTGTGCTTGAGTGAGAATTTGAGCTCCTGCAGTCTGGTTCCAGAGCACTTTTATCTTTGCCAGATGCATAATTTGGATTCGTTCTCAAATCCACCCAGTTTAGCAAAAGAAGTTCCTAAGTAATGGTGCCCAGTGCATCTCCACCCTGTTAATCCAACTTGAAATTTATGTCAGAGGCCAAGAAGAACGTAAGGGCAGTGATACTTAAATTCGAAAATGTGGGTTTAACTTTTTTCATCACAAAGCCATGTAGGATTCTGGGTATCACTTTTAATTCTCTTAGTCTCAATTTCCTCAAATAAAATTAATAATCCCTTTCTTGCCTATATCATAAGATTTTGGGTCATATCAGTTGAAACCAGCTTACATAAAGGTTTGGTCAATTCTTAAAGGGTGTGGGGGTATAAGGGTTTTCCATGTCTCCGTGGAAACCACTTAACATGGCATTACCAATGCTTGGCTTAGGTTAAAACCATAGCAATGCTGTCACTCCTGAAGGGCGGCATATTATTTCTATATCACTGTGAAAGTAAAAACAGGAAGTATGGGAAACTGAAATGATGGGCTCTGGTCAAAGGACACATTTGCCCTGACCCATTGTGTTAACTTAATTATGTTGTCTTTGGGAAAAACCATAAAAGGCTAATGGACTCAGAGGTTGTGATGATGTTAAAAGGCACGGGTGAAAGTCCTTCATCTTCGGGTTTATTCTACTACATTCCTTGCACTATGGCTCAGGGAGATTTCCAAGGAGCACAAACAACAGTTGAATGTGTGTGCCTTATTCCAAAGGCAGGCAGAGTCCCAGACGGAAACTTTCCTCTTCAGAAAACTAAAGAGTCAGACTCTGAACTCAAGGCCACAAGTTTAAATTCAATTCACATCAGTGTGACTAAATCCTCTAATGACTGTTCAACAGCTGAAGAGGAAGACATTGGTCACATTGGGAAGCTCCCAGGAGACACATCAGTCTCAGATCACAGCCACAGCAGACACCCTCTGACTGGCTTGATGACTCTTCAAGAGACATAGGGAAGTCATAAGTCATCAAGCATACATTTAGGTGAAAAATAGGAGAAAACATATGTTCAAAAGAAGAAATATCCCAAGGAACACTCATGAAAAGAGAAGCCATTTAAGACTTCCAAGCATTTGTTGGAAAATCCCCATGTTATATGTTTGTTGGATGCAGGGCTCATATTAGATCAATTTAAAAGATTCTCAGATCTATTTGTATAATTATTTAAAGATACTTTCTCCACTAGTGATTTGTAGACTTAAGCTATTAATGTAATGCAATTATGTCAAATTCTTCATTGGCTTGTCATTATCTCCTTCTAATTTTGTTAACTTAAGTTTTCTGTGTTTTAAGGATTTTTGCTTAGGCACATACACGTTTACAATGAATTTAATCTGACAGCTCTGTAATGAATATGTTGTGTACCCTATTTATCCTTATTAAGATGTTTTGTCTTAAATTTCATTTTAAATTAATACTGTTATGTCACCTGGTTTTAGATTCTGGATGCACAGAATCTAAAATAATATTTGTTTTTCCTTTTAATTTTAATTTTTCTGTATATTTTAGTTTTAAGTGTGTATTTTGTTAGGTGCATATTGGATCCTGTTTTGTTTTGTCTAAATGATAATTTCTGCCTGTTAGTTGTTAGCTGTTTAGTTATTACATTTGAATATATTTATTGTGATTAATGTCACATTGATATTTATTTCTAACCCAGAGAAACAACTTATCAGAGAAATTTCATAGAGAGATTGAAGTTATTAAAAAGTATCAAACAGAAATCCTTGAGCTGAAAAGCGTACTACACAAAATTTAAAAGGTGATAAAGGAAATCAAAGGCAAGTAGATGAAACAGGAAAAAGAATCAGTGAGCTCAAAAATAGGCTATTTGAAAATATACATTCAAAGGAGAAAAAATAAAAATCAATAAAAAGGAATGAAGAGGGGCTGGGATTGTGGCTCAGGGGTTGAGCGCTCATCTCCCACTTGCATGACCCTGGGTTCCATCCTCAGCACCATATAAAAATAAATAAATGAAATAAAGATATTGTGTCAAACTACAGTTAAAAAATAAATATTAAAAAAGGAATGAATAAAACTGAATAAGAAATTCGAGAAAGCTTTAAAAAAGTAAATAATTTGGGGTTTTGGTGTTAAAAAACACCAAAGACACAAAAATGGAACATTTTCTGAATTTATAGGAGGATAGAAATATTCTGATACAGACAGGTCAAAGGCACCAGTCAAATTTCACTCAAACAATCTACCCTGTAACATATTATAATCAAGCTCTCAAAGATTAATAACAAAGAAGATTCTCAAAGCAGCACAAGAAAACAAAACAAAACGCATAAGCGTTTTCCAATTTACCTGAAAAGAGGTTTCTTAGCAAAAACCTCAGGCCATGAGGGAGTGTGATGAGATTTATATAGTGATGAAGGAAAAGTTGGCTAATCAAGAATACAATACCCAGCAAAGCTATCCTCTGGAAATGAAAAAGTGATACAGATGTTTTCAGGCAAACAAAAACTGAGATTTTTTTTTTTATTACCATGAGAATTGACCTATATGAAATGCTAAAGGGAGTTCTTCAAACTGAAAGAGATACTAATAAGTATAAAGAAAACATCAGAAGGTATAAAACTCACTGGTAAATGTGACTATTCAGACAAATTCAGAATGCTCTTATACTGTAAACAGTGTCCCAACAGTTTATATCTTTAATCTGAAAAGTAAAACATAGAAATTAAAATAATGACTACAACAATATAGTTAAAATATAAGTGATTAAAAGATGAAAAATTAGACATCAAAATTAAAAATGTATTGAAGTAAAGGGATAAAAGTATAGTTTTTTAATTAATATTTTTCTATTCCTTTTTTGTTTTATTGTCTCTATGATCAATGTTAAGTTACTACAATTTCATAATAGCTTGTTATAATCAAAAGATGTATTTTGTAAGTTTCATGGTAGCCACAAAACACAAATTTATAACCAGTACACCCAAAATAAGCAAGGAATCAAAACACACTTTTAGAAAACAAAATCACGTAACTATAAAATAGACTGTTAAGGGGGGGAAGGAATTATAATTTTTTAAAAAAGTAACAAAATAGTGTAAGACCATACCTACTGATAATTATCTTAAATGTAAATAAATTAAGTTATTCAATTGAAAGACATAGTGACTTAATGGATTAAAAAAGAAAAACAGATCCAACTATATACTCCTTATAAGAAACTCACTGCATGTTTAAGAACATACAAAGACTAAAAGTGAAGTGTTGAAAAAAAAAAAAGTCTATGCATATGGAATCCAAAAGAAAGTAGGAATTTCCACACTTTTAATAGGTAAAGTAGACTTTAAATTAAAACATATAAAAACACAAGAAAAGTCAATATGTAATGATAAGGGGGTCAATTCATCAAGAGGAAATAACAATTTTGAATATATGGGCACCCAATTTTGGAGCAGCTAAATATATGAAGGAATGTCAATAGACTTACAGGGAAAGAAAAAAAAATGAAAACATAACATTCTAAACTTACAGGATGCATCAAAAGCAGTAGTAAGAATCCAGTCATTACTATCCATGTCTACATCAAAAAAGCATGAAGATCTTAAACAACTTATCACAGTACCTCAAGGAACTAGAAAAACAAGAACAAAGGAAACCCCAAATTAGTAGAAGGGAAGAAGAAATAAAGATCAGAACAGAAACAAATAAAATGGAGACTGAAAGAAACATTTCAAAGATTGGTGAAACAAAGAGGTAGATTTTTGAAAGGATAAACAACATTGACAAACCCTTAACAGGACTAAGAAAAAAGAGAGAGGACTCAAATAAAATCACAGGTGAAAAAGGAGGCATTATAACCAACACCTCAGGCATATACAGGATCATTAGAGACTATTATAAAAATTTACATGCCAAAAAATTTAATAACCTAGAAGAAATGGACACATACACCTTATAAACACTGAATCATGAAGAAGCAAAAAACCTGGCATTGAGGATGTAGCTCAGTGTGAGCAGCATGTGGCAGGCCCTGGGGTTCAACCTCTAGCACCAAGAAGAAAAACAGAAAAAGAATAAAAATTTAAAGAACAGATCAAGGGGCTGGGGTTGTGGCTCAGCAGTAGAGCACTAGCCTAGCATGTGTGTGCCCTGGGTTCGATCCTAAGCATCACATAAAAATAAATAAGAATATTGTGTCCAACTACAATTAAAATAAATAAATAAATATTAAAAAAATAAAAAATAGATTGAGAATGAGCAATAAAATCAAATCAGTACTAAAACATCTTCCATCAAAGAAAAGCCCAGAGCAAATAGCTTCATTGCTAAACTCTACCAAATGTTTAAAGAATAATAAATAATAACTCTTCTTAAATTATTTTGAAAAATTGAAGAGGAGGGAATTTTACCAATTGTCGGCAATGAGATGACAAGTACAGCAACAAAATAAAAGCTTCAGGTTAATTTCTTGATGAACATTCATGCAAAAGGCCTCAACCAAATACTAGCAAACCAAGTCTGGCAGCACATTATAATGACAGACATCATGGTCAACTGGGATTCAGCCCACATGATGATGGTTCAGCACATGCACAAATCAACAAACGTGACAACAACAGAAGAAAGGTTTTAACCACATGGTCATCCCAATAGACATAGAAAGGCATTTCATTAAAATATTTTCATGATAAATACTCTCAACAATTTAGGCCTAGAAGGAACACACCTCAACATAATAAAGGCCATAGATAATAATCCTACAACTAACATTATTCTGAATAAGGAAAATCAAAAAGATTTCTTTCTAAGATCTGCAACAAGACAAGGACTACTTTTGTTCAACATAATACTGAAAGTCTTAGTTTGAGCAATGAGGCAAAAAAAAAGATCAATAGAAATAAAAATAAAGTGCATCTAAAGTGGAAAGAGGGGAAATCAAATTGTCACTGTTTAATATATAAGATCTTATTTTACTTATTAAAAAAGAAAAAAAATTCCACCAGGAAACTACTAGAACTAATAAATAAGCTAATAAGTAAACACGTAGTATAAAAAGTTAACATACAAAAATCAGTAGTGTTATTGTATGCCAATTATAAGCCAATAATGAATTGTCTAAAAAGGAATTAAGAAGGCAGTTCAATTGAAAATACTACAAAAGTAAACAGCTTTAAATTTAACCAGAGGGGAGAAAATCTCTGTGGTAAAAAACCATAAAACACTGGTGAAATGAGTTGAGGACACATATGCACACACACACACACACACACACACACACACACACACACACAGGAAAGACATCTTGAAATCATGGATTAGGATAATCAAAGTTACTAGAATGTCCATACTACCCAAAGTGATTTAAAGATCGAATGGCATCCTTCACAGAACCAGAAAAAAGAACCCTAAAATTCATTTGGAACTACAAAACTCCCCAAATAGTCAAAGCAATCTTGAGCAAAGAGAACAAAACAGGAGACATTACATTACCTGATTTCAAAGTATACTACAAAGCTATTGTAATCAAAACAGGGTGGTATTGGCATAAGAATGGATACATAGACCAATGAAAGAATAGAGAGCCTATGAATAAGCCCATAAATCTTCTATTGGTTAATCATCCAGGTGCTAGGAGCACACACAGTGGAGAAAGGAGAGTCTCTTTGCTAAAAGGTGCTAGAAAAATTTGTGTATTCACATGCAGAAAAATGAAACTATATCCATAAATAAAATATCAATGCAGAACGTATTAAATACTGAGAACTTACTAGAAGATAATATAGGAGGGATGCTTTAGGACCTTGCATTGGGTAGGTGTTGTTTTTGGTAAGAACCAAATGCACAGGAAACAAAAGCAAATACAGACAAATGGAATTATGACAAACTACAAAGCTTCTATACAGCAAAGAAAACATACAACAATGAGATAAAATACAGAATGGGAGAAAATATTTTCAACTATCCATCACTCTCTTTTGCGCGTGTATGTGGCATTAGGGATTAAACTCAGGGTCACTTAACCATTGAGCCACATCCCCAGCTCTATTTTGTATTTTATTTAGAGACAGAGTCTCACTGAGTTACTTAATGCCTCACTGTTGCTGAGGCTGGCTTTGAACTGGAGATCTTCTGTCTCATCCTCCTGAGCTTCTAGGATTACAGGTGTGCACAGCCCAAACTATACATCTTACAAGGGCTTAATATCCAGAATATGTAAGTAACCCAAAAGACCCAGTAGTAAAATAAAGATTAATCTGATTTAAAAAATGGACAATTGACCTAAGTAGATATTTCTAAAAAGATGAAATAAAAATGGACAACAAGGTTATGCAAAATGTTTAACATCACTCATCAACAGGGAAATGCAAATCAAAACCACAATGAGACATCACCTCCCTCCAGTTAGAACGTTATTATCAAAAAGAAACAAAGTGAAGAAGAGCCAGCCAGGTTGTGGGGGAGGGGAACTCACATGGGCTATTAGTGGGAATGTAAATTAGTACAGTCATCCTGGGAAAGAGTACAGAGATTCTTCAAAAGATCAAAAACAGACCTACCATGTGATCCAGCAATCCCACTCCTGGTTTTACATCCAAAGGAAATGAAACCAGTGTTGAAGAGACATCTGCGTTCTCGTGTTTACAGCAGCAATATTCACAATAGCCATGAAATAAAAAAAAAAAACAAAAAACTTAAATGTCCATCAACTAATGAATGGATAAAGAAAACTCAATGCTTATACTCAGTGGAATACTATTCAGCCATAAAAAGAATGAAGTCGTTTGCATCAACATGATGGGACTGGATGACACAATGCTGAATGAAGTAGGCCGGGCACAGAAAGACATGTACTGCATAATCTCACTCATATGTAAACCTAAAAATATTGATTTCACAGAAGTGCAGAGTAGAAGAGTGGTTACCAGAGGCTGGTGAGAGTAGAAAAGTGGGAGGGATGGGGAGATGTCGATTAACTGGTACTAGGTTATAGTTAGATTGGAGAAATAATTTCTGGCTTTGTATTGCATAGTAGGGTGTCTATAGGTAGCAATAATGTACAATGTATCTCAAAATAGCTAGAAGAAAAGGTTTTGAGTGTTTTTGCATGAATAAATAATAAATGTTTGAACATTTGAACATTGTACAATGTATACATGGATTAAAACATCACACTGTACTCCATAAATATGTATGTGTGTATTTTTTTTTTTTTCAGTGCCGGGGCAAACCCAGGGCCTTGTGCATGCTTAACTACGAATGACATCCCCAAACCAATATGTATTATTTTTATAGGTCAATGAAAGAAACTGAAAACAAAAACACAAAATCCCCAACAAGTGTGCAAGATCCTTCCCATTCTCACCAGAATTAGCATTTCCTTCCTTGTTCCCTTGAATTCTTTAAAAATCACAATATATTGTAATTATCCACTTACACGTTCCTTTCCTCAGGGAGAGCTTAAGAGCTTTTTGAGGGCAAGAAATAACTCCCTCTGTACATCAAACATTCGGATCATTGCCTGTCAAAATTGTCGTGAAATGATTTTTTTTTTGGATGAATTTTCAATGGCAAAGAGAATTCATTATGGTCTAAAACTAATCTTTCTCTCTTTTGAAATTTTTATTCTGGACCACCCTCCGATGACAGTTGGAGCTGATTTGATTTGGTATTGTTCAATTTTTTTTTTTTTCTGTCCCAGAAGGTTGCAATCATATCCTGCAAAAAGGGACAAGCAAACTCAGCTCTGTCCTCTCGTTATATGGACTCTTTGACACTCTTTTTTCAAATGACAGGGTTCAGCGAGTTCTCAACCATATCCAGCAATGGCACTTCCCCTGCCGCATTTCGAAGCCAACATGGGAAAGACAATCTGTCTGTTTTTGGTTGGTTAACACTTAACTCGTCAAAAATATGTTTTGTAACACGTAGTCCATGTCCAAGAGGTCTTGCAAGATTTCCAAAGCTTTTCCCACACTCTTTTTCTTCTCACCCTCAAAAAAAGAAACAGTGTTTTGCCAAAAACAAATTATCCCAATTCTCAAAAAGGACTGCTCTTGCATAGGAATCTTTAAGCCACAAGAGTTCATGTTAGGCCTGATCTTGGCCAATACTGCCTGCCAAGCAGTCTGAATGTATCTGATTTGCCTCCTGCACTACCACCTCCTCTTAACCCTCAAGGATGCTGGCCTTGACTCAGAGGGGCCTGGGGATGGCCTGCCCTGGGGAGGTGAGTGGATCTGGGAAACGCTTGGGATTTATACACCAAGATGCTCCCCGAAAACTCACTGAGGTCAGATGCTCTATCTTCAACCAAAGACCGGGAAAAGATTCTTTTCTTTTTTAAGGAAAATGAGGACCTGACTGGACTTGACCTCAGTTTTTACTTTGTCACCAGGCTGAACTAGACAAAGAAAAAGGAAGCAGGCAAAATTCCACAACAAAAAGCTTTCTCTTTATTAACAATTCAGGCAATTTCATGTAAATTCTGAGAGATAGAGTTCTTTTTGCTCAAGTAATGAAATGGCTTTAAAATGTTTTTGTAGAAAGAGAATAAAAAAGGATATAAAATTGGGTGTAAGGAGGAATAAAACACACACACACACACACACACACACACAGTTGAAAATGTGTATAATTTGTATAAGTCCAAACAATGTCTTAAGAAATATCTCAAATATGGGGCTGGGGTTGTGGCTCAGTGGTAGAGCACTTGCCTAGCACCAGTGAGGCACTGGGTCCACATAAAAATAAAATAAAGGTTATTGTGTCCACCTAAAAGTAAAAAACAAATATTAAAATAAATAAATACCTCAAAGGTATATATATATATTTTTTGTGTGTGTGTGTGTGGGGGGGTGGTGATGCAGGGGATTGAACTCAGGGGCATTCAACCACTGAGCCACATCCCCAGACCTATTATATATTTTATTTAGAGACAGGGTCTCACTGAGTTGCTTAGCACCTCGCTTTTGCTGAGGCTGGCTTTGAACTCTCAATCCTCCTGCCTCAGCCTCCCAAGCCACTGGGATTACAGGTGTGCGCCACTAAGCCCAGCTGCAAATATATTTTAACTATTACATTCCGGATTCTGAATGTCTCTTTTCCCCCGAGGAAGGTCAAGCTGAGGGAAATATATAGCATCTTTGCCATTCTTTCCCACTATGCTAGACTCACTGACACCACCAGAGCACCTTTTCTGGAATATTCCAAGAACCTCCTGGAATCCCATCTCTGCTTACTGAGAGTCATCATAGCTACTAGTGTAAGAACATTTTCTCTCAAGTGCACAACTGGTCAGAGTGAATGTTCACAAAAATCTTTAGTAGCACCTCACTTAAAATGTTTTACTGGACTCTTAAAGCAGCTACATCTCACAGAGCAGCCTGTATGTAGTCAACCTCCACTCCTGCCAATCCGAGATAAGGGAGATAATTTATATGCAAGATTACTAACAAATTGAGTTAATACTACTAAAGTCATAAAGAAAGGAATAGAACTATAATCTTAAAACTGGACATTAAGAAATAAGGATATTTATAGAATGAGAAATGAAAAGTAAAGCCATTGAAATGAGCCTATAAACAGGCTAAATGACGGAAATTACTGAATTAATAATTGAAAAGCAGAGCAGGGGAACCAGCCCAGAAAGCATCTCAGAGTTGAAGAAATGGGATGTTACAAGGTATGGGAAAGAGAAAACTCAGCATCCACCTCATGAGAATTCTCAAAGGAAACAGTATTTACGGGGAGAAAATTTGAAAAGACTATGACTGATAAATGCTCAGCATTGAAGGAATTTGCAAACACAGAGTCTAAAGAACCACAGCTTCAAGAATGTAAACCCAGGTAAATTAAAAAGAAATATATATATATATATATATATATATATATATATATATATATATATATATATATAATTATACATAGAAAACCAAACAGAAAAATCCTAACAATCAGAGAGAGAAGTCATAAGATAGAAAAGAAGAAAACTTGGATTAACAGAAATCTGTGCACCAGAAAAATGTAACAAATTAATAGGAACATCTCTTTCTAATGGGGAGAGAAAAATCTGTTATTTTAGAATACTATACATAGAGATACTATAATTCGATGTGACAGAGAACTAAAGATATTTTTGGATAAGACTGATAGAATTTACTACTCACAGCCTATTCACTTCTTTCAGAAGTGAATTTAATTCAAAAGAACAACTGAGGTTTACAGATGAACTGAAATGATATTTGAGAGGCAGAATTCAATAATTCCATAAAGAGGAAAAGTCCATTAGAGAGGAGACAGTAAATTCCCCCACTCTTGAGGGAATTTATTAGATGTGCTGGCCTCAATTTTTTATTATCATTGTTTCAGCATTTTATTAATCCTGATCAGATCTAAGTGGATATTTATTTGTCCCTTTGATATTATCTTACTGATTTTAGCAGTTAGATTCCTCCAATAAAATTTTGGAATTTAATGAAAACAGGATATTTTGTGTCAATGTAGACCTGGAGGGACTGATTACATTCTGAAAAATGTCTTAGCAGAATCCATTTATGGCAAAATTCTGGTTCTTCATTTTCATTTGTATATCCTAAATTTGTAATCTCCTTGTGAGTTTCGCAAGGATTATTTTAGGGATCATTTTGTTATTAACAGGCTGTAGAGACAGCATGAAAAAGCAGAGCTATTTTAAATCTTCATGTCCTGACAAGTTTCTTAACTTCTATGAACTACAGTTCACCTCATCTGGAAAATGGAGTTAATGATGGTTTCCTCTCTGAGTTATGATGATGATTAAGGGCACTATTGTAAATGTACTTCTTCCCAGCCACATGCCCTATTAGAAAAGATAGTACTGCCCTCCAGGCTGACACAAGAGTATCAGAGATGGAGCCTGATGCTCATCTGAGTGTATGGAATCTCCCCTGTTCTCACTCAACAACTCTGACCCAAACATAAATCTGAGATTTCACATGAAGATGGTGTCCCAATCCACTTCCTTTATCTTCTATGAAATCTAAAATGTTAAGATGTGGTCACAAAATAAACCAGAAGGTAAACATCCTCTGGAGTGAGTGTTGTCAGACAATTTTCTGGTTAAGGACATCATTTGTCCTAACCTGAATTTCCCATCCCCTTGAGTGTATCATAAAAGTGTGGCTTTACTTTTTCTGGTCAGTAAGTTTCCCCCCGCCAGGGTCTGTGACTCATAGAAATAGCATAATGCTCTTCTCATGGGAATTAATGTTCATTCACTGCTCTCAGTTATACTTTGCTTAACTTAATGGTGAATGTAAGGATTTTAGTTTTCTGAACAGAAGCAAGCTACATAACCACTTTGGTTTGGAAGAAATTCCCCTAAACTATCATCTTGCTTTGCAATTCTCTGTACCGTGGAAAAACCATTTGGAATCCCCTAATTTTCAGTTCCGTAGAGCGATATATAAATGGGAGTAGAGTGGTCCATTAGCTATATATCTAGCACTAGTTAGACAACACTGTTCAATTCTTATTTCTCTAAGCAGCATCCAAAGTCCTCTAAGAAAGAGATGAAGTGCACTGTTACCTGGGAATCCATCAATGAATAGACATATCTCTTGATGATCAAGATTTTAGAGTGACCCAAAGATCACCCTTTCACTCTTGCAATAATGCACACGAGGGTCTTGTATCTCTGCATCTGCAGTCATCATGATGATAAGAGCAACAAACGTCATTCACTGATTAATGGGACTGACTGACTCCGGCAATACAAAGATAGATTCTGTGAAGCCTGGAGTGGAAAGTGTGGGTTGAAAAAAAATGTCTGGCAGCTTGGGACTTGAAGAAATAGTGTTGGAGAGAAGGCCAGTGGCCTGGGTCTGGTAATGTGCAGTCAGAGCATGGCAAGGAAGAAATGCATTAAAGCCTTAGGATTATAGCAAGAAAGGATTTGGGGTGTTATCTATTCCTACATTTCATAAGAGGTAGCATCTAGTCCCACCAGATACTCAATGATATAAAAGGAATCTCTCATCAGTTTGGGAAATACAGAAAACTACATTCCCCTGGAAAAATACATATTAGCAAGTTAGAAATCAAAGCATTTAGGCAATCTTAGGGTAAAGGCACATGTTACCTGGAACTCTCAAAACATTTGACCATTGACTACTGCTTACCATCCCATAGTTCAAATGTTCTAGAGAGTTCATTTTGGGGATCAAAGTTCTAGTCTCATCTCTACATAATACTGAGTTAACGGAGGCTCCCAAGAGCTAAATGACTTACTTAAGAAGAGAGACAGAGCTAAAGACCTTACTCCTGATATCAATGTACATTATAAAATACCCCTTATCACTGTAAAAATTAAAAATATATGATTATTACCAATAAAATTATATATATATAAATATATAATTATTACCAATAAAATTATATATGTATATATAATTATTATTATTTGCTCACCAAAGCATTAAACACATACACTTGAAAAAATATTCTACAAAGAAAAAAGAATTTTTAAAATTATTATTTTTATTTATTTATTTTTATGTGGTACTGAGGATCAAACCCAGGGCTTCACATGTGCGAGGCAAGCACTCTATCACTGAGCTACAACCCCAGCCCAAGAAAAAAAATTTTTTTTAAGAGAGAGAGAGAGAATTTTTCAATATTTATTTTTTAGTCTCGGCGGACACAATATCTTTATTTTTTATTTTTATGTGGTGCTGAGGATCGAACCCAGCGCCCCGCACATGTCAGGCGAGCACAAGCCACATCCCCAGCCCCCCCCAAATTTTTTTAAAACTAACTTTCAGTCAAGTAGGAACTACCATTCCAGCATGATTCTTAGAATCCTAGTCCTACAAGATGCTCAATAAGAAAATCTCTAAACAGTATTTGGAAAATACAGAAGTTTGCATTACCTTGGAATGAAATTCATTAGTAAGTTAGAGTTAAAAATATTTGGGAAATCTGTATATCGAATTTATAGTATACAACAGTTTTCATCCTAATAATTTTTTAGCATATATATATATATATATATATATATATATATATATATATATAGTCCCATTTGTTGACTGGTGATAAAACAATTAATAATAAATAAGCCTGATGTTCCAAGCTCTGTGAGAAGGGCTTTGTATGTATTTTCTCAGTTAATCCTCATAGTTCTATAAGTTAATTAGAATTATCATCCCTTTAAATCTGAAGAAACTGAGATGCAAAGAAGGAGATGGACCTAAACCACAGAATTTGTAGGTGAGAGAGTTGAGTTTTCTGACCCAGGTCTAGATGACCCCGATGCTTATAATCTTAACCACCATGCTTTCATAATATTCAGGAAGCTTGTGGATTTAAAGGATTCCACACTGACATCTCAAAGTGTTCCAAATCATCGACCCTGTGAGGGAAAGCAAGTGATTCAATGGCTGAGGAATTCATACTGAAGCCATGACAACATGTTGAGCAAGTCTCCAGCCTGATATTTATTCTACAAAGACTTCTATAAATCATGAAGCCTTAAGAAAGAGACGGGATTTTGTATGGTCAGCTTTGAAATAGATCACAGAGGCCAGAGTCACATTGTCAGGTTAGATCTGTGACTTATGACTGCTTTGTCATCACTTGAGCCACTGGGTGACACAGGCAGACCATCAGAGAGCACCCCAAGCAGGACAATGTGGGACCCACATGCACATACACAGGCATGCTGTTCTTTGCCTTCCCATGTCTTGGTGACCTCTTATGGAATGCTGTGGGAAAACATTCAATTCCTGAAGTTCCACTGACTATGGAGACGAAGATATTTGAACTAACTCTGGCTGAGAAGCCATAATTCAGCATGCCATAATTGTACTTGTAAATTTTGCTTTGTTTTCTTTAATTTCCTTCTAACTGAAGTTGTCTCAGAATATTGGAGAGCTATCTCCCTTCCTGCATGTAGAATTTATTAGCTATGAAAATGATTTTTCATGTTTTAGGGTTGAAAACATAAGGAAGACTTATCTGGTAGCTAGAAAATCTTCTATTTGCAGTGTTCTCCATCGGTCTAAAGCCATGTTCACAACTATTTGATCTTGTCCTCACAAGAGGCTTTGGAAGGTGCAGGGCTGTTCATAGGAGCCTTCTCATGTTTTGTCCCTCCTCTTTCCTTCAAGTGTTACTGAGGGCCTATTTGGGGACTGGGATTGACAATATGCTTACAAATGGACAGGCAGATTCTTTGCCATTCTGGAGTGTGTATCCTACTGACCCTGAAATAATAAATAGATGAGTAATTAAACAATACTGAAGAATCTTAAGTACCATTCAGAGAAATAGGTGGCTGTGAGACAGAGGATTTGGGAAGCTATTTTAGATGGGGTGGGAAAGAAAGCCATTTCTAAGCAGGAGACATTTTTATCAGAGACCTGAATGATAGAAGCTATCTCTGTAAGGACTGTGGGGAAACAAGAGTTCATAGATAATAGAAGGGAGACTCAGAGCTTTAGTCACTCCAAGGTCATAGAGTTAGTCCACAGGGAACTTGATTTCAATCTTAAATTTCAGAGTCTAAGACCCATGCTATTTCTCTCCATCATATACTTCCACTTGTGGATATGGTGGATTATGTAAATAATGCCGTGCTCTGCTTTTGTACCCTGGGAGCTAGGTTAAATCATAGAAGTGGTACCTTGGAAAATTTACTACTTAACATGTTAATTTTGAAATCACTTCTAAATAAATGAGAAAGTTGTAGTTTAGACTTTTAAGCAATTTGTATCTAATCTCAAATGAGTGATTTCCTGGTCAAGAGGAATTCATAACAAGACGAATATAAGGATTTCCTTTCTCTTTTTTTTTCCTTCTTTGTCCATTCTTTTCCTTTCACCCTCTTATTCCGGGCAGCCAAAGGCACATGTCATAACAGCTCCTGCGAGTCTTCCCGTTTCCTGAGATTGACAATTTCTAGTTCCCTCTCCATTGCTGGATGAGTCAAAGGATTTGAGCATCTCTCTCTCCCTCTCTCCCTCTCTTTTTTTTTTTTTTTTTCTTTTTCTGGTACAGGGGATTGAACTCAGGGGTACTGGACCACTGAGCCACATCCTCAGCCCTATTTTGCATTTTATTTACAGACAGGGTCTCACTGAGTTGCTTAGTGCTTCACTGTTGCTGAGGCTGGCTTTGAACTTGTGATCTTCCTGTTCAGCCTCCTGAGCTGCTGGGATTACAGACATGTGCCACCATGCCTGGTGCACGCTCTCTCTTTCTCTCTCTTTTGCAAGTGTACAAACAGTATTACAAGGGCAGCCTTTTGGTGAAATAATGTCATTAATACAGCTTGAAAAAATACCTTAGATGATTAAGGAGTCTTGTTAAAAAAAGTGTTGACAAAAATGCCTTCCAGAAATGGATTGAATTAAAATCCAGGAAGATATATATATATATATATATGTATATATATATATATATATATATATATATGTGTATATATATATATATATATATATATGTCATATATATGTATATATGTATCATATATATATATATATGTGTGTATATATATAATGTATATATACATATTTCAACTAGAATTCTTAAAAGGTCATCGTCATTCTTTGTAGGAAAAGAGCCAATTAACATATACGCATTTAACAAAATCTCTTGGTACTTGAATAATTACAAAAATATCCTGCCAAAAATCCCTGACTAACGATAGTCATCATGGGCCAAAAATGTTTTAATTCATTTCTATTGATATATAAATCATATGCCATACAATTAACCATTTCAAAGTGTATATACTTCAGTGGTTTTTTCATGCGTTCCCAAGGCTGTGCAACCTTCACAATTATCTATTTCTAGAACATCCTTATCATCCCCCCCAAAGAAACTCTACACCCATTACCAGTGTCCTCATTCCCTCCTTTCATCAGCCCCTGACAAATGCTAATCTACTTTCTTTCCAGGTTGATTTAGAAATTCTGAGCATTTTGAATAAATGAAATTACACAACATGTGGCCTTTTGAGCCTGGCATCGTTTTCTGTTTACTGAGCATGATGTTTTCAATATTCATACATGTTAGAGCACGCACAGTACTTCCTCCCTTTTCATGGATGAGTAATACTCCACAGGGATGATGCACCATGTTGTTTATCCCTTCAACAGTTGATTGGGTTATTTTCATTTTTGGTAAGTAAAGAATAATGCTGTTATGAACATTTGTATACACAAATTTGTGTGGACCATATGGTTTCATTTCTATTTGGTTGATACCAAGGAATGAAATGGCTATGCTAAATGGTAAGTCTCTCACTTTTTGAAGAAGTACCATACCATTTTGTGCAGCCCTTGTACCATTTCACATGCCTGTTAATGAGGACTCCCAAATTTTTCCATATCCCTCCTAACACTTATTAGTTTCTCTTTTTGTTTGTTTATTGGTTTTTAATTACAACCATCTTTGTGGGTTTGACTCACATTTTCCTAATGATGAATGATGACACATCTTTGCTTATTGGCCATTCCCACATCTTCACTGGAGAAAATGTCTATTCTGGTCTTTGGCTCACTTTTAAAACGTGTTAGTTCATATTTATTTTTCAACTGTAAACATTCTTTTATATTATGGATGTTAGAACCTTATCAGATATATTTGGCAAATATTTTTCCTAGTTCTGTGGGTGGTTAGTTCATTTTCTGTCTCAACACCATCCCTGCACCCATCTTTATCAGACGATAGCACTCTTCTTTTTTCTTCCATCTATGAGTTTCCAGCTGGTCAACCTTCATGGCTTTCCCAGTCTCCTATCCCCGCACCCATCAGGATGTCATATGACCCACATTTGGTCAATTCTAATTCATTGTTGGAATCTTTCATAGAGGTTGGAGGTTAAAGATCTTTTTTCCTGCTGCCAAACCTGGGAGAAGGTAACAGCTAAACTGTGTTCTTTGTATTCCCTTCCTTGCAAATGCCCTTTGGTAGTCGGAGAGAGAGAAGTTAACAGGCAGAGAAGTAAAGCTCATAGAGACAAAGTGTGTCTGTGTCAAGACATACTTTGTTCCCTTTGCCAACCAGCTCTTCCCTTGCCTTTGTTTGTTATGTAAGCCAATAATGTTCTTTTTAGGCTTGATTGGAATTAGGTTTCTGTCACTCGGGCTTCCTGACTAATACAGTCAATATATGCCTTATCAAAGAATTGCCAGTAAGTCTTGCACAGGGAGTGTTTGTAATAGTCTGTGGGAAGCAATGCAAGAGAAATATAACAACTGGATCAAATTTGGGAAAACACAGACTAACACCTCTTGACAAACAGGAGAAAAATGTTTGAGTTTATGGGAAAGAGACTCGGAGGGGAAAAGAGTCATGGAAAAGTAGTTGTTATAAATGGTAGATGACAATGAATCACAACATATGAATCGATGATCTGAAATAACAAGTAAAATGGCCTCTGAGGTATGGAATAGATGACAGTGGAAGGTATGGTGAGTCAGACGGCATTCAGATGAAGCCCGCTTTTCAGAGCTCGCTATGGAGAAGAGCTGTCAGAACCAGCTGGCTTGTGACACGGAGGAACATGACTGGCTTTTCCCTGTTTCCCTTCTGGGTCACCTTTTTATACCTTTCTCTGTTTTTTTTTCCCCCATCCTTCCTTAGCAGTCTATCTTTTACTCTTGTAGGCTGTGTAGATATTGGAGATCTTTATGAGGATGTTTTGGAATTTTAAACCAAAAAGAGCATCATTTGTAAGTTACATGCACAGCGAGTTCTGCCTTGGTTCTAGTTTCTTGCTATGACTTGAGAACCGTTCCTGACCTACGTAGCCTAGAAGCCCATTACAGTCCCCCCCCCACACACACACTGCTAATTTTTCTCTTTGAGGTCTAGGGAGGTATAAGGAGAATTTTAATCAATGACTTTGGATTTTTAAGTAGGTAAGTAAATCAAAGAACAAGGAAGAGAAAAAATGTAAAACACTAGTTGTTAAGCTGTTATATTTTAACTTGCAAATGAATTTAGATTCTGGGGCCTGCAAAAACTAAAATAAATCTTATGGAAGTGTTAAGTATCTTGTAATGCTCTTTGCATAATCTGTGCTTCGGAACTGACCTTCGTTCCAATCTTGGAAGAACTCTCCATCATCTCTCCTTAATCCAGTGTCTGTGGAACTTTAGTGGTTTTTTTTTTTTTTTTTTTTTTGAGAAAGGGTCAGATGGACCATATTCATGTTCCTATCATGGTGCATTAGTTATCTCCTGCTATGTAAGAAATCTCTCCCTCTTCCCCAAGTATATAATTTAGAACATTAAGCTTTTATTATTTCACAGAATTTGGGTGTTGCTTAGCTGGGTGATTCTGGCTCAGGGTTTCTCAAGGTGGAAATCAAGATATCTTTTAGGACTGCAAGCATCTGAAGACTTCAGTGAGGCTGGAGGATTTGCCTCCAGACTCACCTATATGACTGCTGTCAGGAGGCCTCAGCTCCCCATGTAAGATGATCGGTTGGTCAGGTGAGGTGTTATTAAAATATGGCAGCTGGTTCCCCCTGAGTGAATGCTTCAAAAGAGAGAGAAAGCAAGATGAAAGCTGAACTATCTTATAGTTTGTCAGCAGAAGTCCCACTGTTTTATTTCTGCCACTTTCTGTAAGTTAACATGAGCTCACATCATGTAAGGGGGAAAGGGAATGATAGAAATTGGTGGAAATACTTGAAGAAATACCAGAGGTAATCTACATCAATGGTAGTTATAATGCAAATACAAAGATGGCAAATAACAGTAATTTAGTAGAATAAAAACATAAAAGGATAATAGTCGTTGATTAGCAAAATGAGCCAGCAAATGGAAATGAGAGAGCAGTTGCATCCTTAATTGTTTATAGACTACAGAGAAGATTCAGTCTACACAAACTGTCTTAAAGCTTCTTTGCCCAATCACTTTAATTATTTTATTGACATAATATATGTGCATGTTTGAAATAATTAAGCAGTACTAAACTATATCCATAAAATATAGATCCCAGTTCAGAGCCTTACCAGCCAGTAGTCATGCATGCTGGAGGCAAGCATTTTAATTCTGGTGTTGATTCCTAATATAAATTAATTATAAATAATGAAGCTTCAATATTATTTATTGGTTTATAAATTTGAGATATTTTCTATTGATTAATTATTACCACACTTAAGGATTTAGGCTCTTACCTGTCACCCATACATTATTCCTCTATTCTTCTCATGTAATGCAAAGACCTTTTACCAACCGGTGGTTGATCATTTAAACAAAAAAGTGAATTAAAGCAAGTAATCATAAAAATTACATATAAAATTTCCTGTTTATTTTATCTTAACATAAAGCATATGATCTTTTGAAGCAGGGCCAAGAACCTCTCCTTGAGTATGAACCTTGCAAAGAACAAACCCAGAACATATCTTTAATGATTGAGTTCCAGTTTTGGTTTCTTTAAAGTGGGATAAGAAATTAAAAACATTTGTAAGGCCAACTGAGTATGGAATGTCTCTAGAGTTTGAATTTTTCTCTCCAGTCGTTAATAATTATCTCTGATTTATAACAATATTTTTAGTAATTTGTCATTATCCAATCTTTCAACTTAACTTCCTTAGAAACAAAGAACTCTTTGTCACACCCTCATTTCATTAATTTTTGTAATATAAAACAAAATCAAGTAATTACCATAACAAATACAACTTGAATAAACAGTTCAAAAAACTGCAAGAGCAGAGCTCACCAGGAGGCATCAGGTGTAACATGACAAATTCAGTCTCCTCCTGCTTCTAGAATCACACTGGATATTATCAGAAAGACTCAGTGCTTATATAAATTACCTTACTTTAAATTCTCAACTGTCTTACCACATAAATACTCATTGTCAGAACAATTGTGTGAAATTTGGGAACACCAAAAGAGATTACTGGGTATTCTTTTACTGTAGCGCCAGGATTTTGTTGTTGTTGTTGTTGCTGTTGGACACAATACCTGTATTTTTAATTGTTTTTATTTTGAGGATTGAACCCAATGCCTCTCATGTGCTAGGCGAGTGCTCTACTCCTGAGCCACAACTTTAGCCCCTGCACTGGCATTTGACTGGCCTATTTTAAAACCATGTAGGGTAAGAGGCTAGTTTATACTTTTTGTTGTTGTTGTTTGGTAGAAATGAAAATTATTTATATGTGATAGCCTCCAAAACTGTGAGCAATCATCCCAAGGGTTATGATTTATGGATGCCTGAGATAATACCAGTCTTGTGTTGAACCCGGCAATCTTAAATATTTAGATATCCTACCAATTAAATTGCATAGATATGGTTCCTCAAATGCTCTTTGAATTGATTTAAATCTTACTGCTCTAATTCTTCATGAATGGGTTGAATAAAAATTGGGGGACATATTCACTTTGTATTTATACGGGGGAGTCATTATTTTATCCTTTTGGAAAATTAACATCACATTTTACAGATGAAGATAACAAAGTCAAAGTGAGATGACCTAATCATATCCCAAAGGCCTCACCTCCAAATACCATCACATTGGGGTTTGGTTTTCAACCTAGGAATTTTGGGGGGACAAAAAGAGTCTGAGTAATAAACTTTGGGGTTATTTTCCAGCTTTTGGTGATTTTAAAGTGTCTATGAAGAATTATATAGAGACTTTGGGGTGAACACATTTTAATTTCTCTCAAGTAAATGGTTAGGAGTGAGGTTGCTGAATCATGCTACACATATATTTAACTTTATAAAAAATTGCCAAATGGTTTCTAAAATAGCTAGAAATGAATACATTTCCATTTGTATTCCAACTGGAAATGTATGCATAAATATTCCAGTTGTTCTGTGTCTTTATCAACCATTATTGTTATGATTCATGTTTGTGTATTAAATCCCTTTAGAACTCATATGTTGAAATCCGAACCCCTAAATAATGGCGTTTGGGAGCTGAGGACTCTACCCTCATAAACAGGATTAGTGCCATTATGATAAATCTCCCAAGAGAGCTCAGTCACCCTTACTATCATGTGAGGACACAACTACAAGGCATCATCTATGAACCAGAAAGTGACTCTCACCAGACGCTAAAATTGCTAGTGCTTTGATCTTGGACTTTGCAGCCTCCAGAACTATGAGCAATAAATTGCTTTTGTTTGAAAGGCATCCAGATTATGGTTGCTTGTTTTAGAAGCTCAAATGGACTAATACAGTTGGCATTATCAAATTGACTGATTTTATTGTAGCCCTTTTAGTAGGTTTGTAGTGGTATCTCATTGTAGTTTTAATGATTGACGATTTCTTTTTCCATCTCTCCCAGTTTCTATGTTCCAAAACATTCGTTTTCTTTCCACACTCCTATTTATCAATTAGGTTTTCTTACATGCTGAAAAGTGCAATGACCTTTTAAAACAGCTTCTATGAAAGCAGAAAACACAAATGTGTCTTGGGGCCCTTCTTGAAACTAACTTACTATTTTTTCTGAAGTTAATTTTTAAAGACCTGATCTTCAGTTAGAGATTATTTATGATGTTGAACAGGATCTAGTAAAAGATGAAAAAGAGACTATTAACTGAATTTTAGAATCTTGGGATTTAGTTGAAAAGAGAGAGAGAGAGAGAGAGAGAGAGAGAGAGAGAGAGAGAGAGAGAGAGAGAGAGAGAGAGAGAAGGAGAGCACGGAGCATGCAAGCATTCTCAGGTCTATGAAACAGTTAAGTAGGGATGCTCTGCAGTTTACAGAGTCACAAAGACAGGAAAGCATACACTGGGGCCATCCAGCTCCTAGTTCTCCAACCTCAGCTTCACATTAACTTACTTGGAGAACTTTAAAAACAATACTGATGCAGAACCTCACCTGCAGAGATGCTCATGGACCTTATTTGGGGTGGACAGTGTGTATCCACCATTGTTTAAAGTCCCCAGGCTTTTTAATGTATCTCCAAAACACAGAATAACTCCAATTGTCTGATGTGCTTCAGTGACTCCCAGAATTCAAAGACACCAGCATGCTGACTATATACAAATATTACAACATCAACAGAAACCCATCATCTGCTATTATCATTGCTTTATTAAAAAGACCTTCTACCACCAAAACATAGAAAGTACAAAATTAAAGAATAAAGTCATGGTCTTTACAAGGAATGCATTGAGATTTAGGCATGCCCCTTTGACATATTCTCTATTATCTTTTCTCTCTTTTTTTTTTTTTTTGCATCTCAAACAATTGCCAGCTGTATCCTAAGTCATTATAAACCCCTGAAGAGGCATTTGAGAACTTTGGGAATCGGGCATATTAGTGGTTATTTTCTTGGATGAGAAATACCACTGAGCTTTCATGCAGGTGAGGATTTGCTTCTTTCTCAAGCAATCTGCTGAGTACCTGAAAACAAGCCATCCTTCCTCTCTTCCTTTGCTTTTCTAGCATCAAAATCTTGCAAACACCTGGAAGTAATAGGCAAGCAGATTGATTGTGAGTATGCAGTATCTTGATGTGAATTTTCAAAGATTACTTATGCCCTGTCTGACAATTTTTTGGAAATGATATAACTAATACATTCCTAATTGACCTGTTTTCATGTGAGTCTGATAAACATCTGTATGAATACCAATATATGTGTGGCTAAGTTCAAAAAGAAGCTGAAGGGTGGGCTCTCTGCCTTTTCTTTTTCCTTGGTTTTCTGAGTATTTCCTCCTGTGGTGGATCTTAATATGATGACATAATCAGAAGACAATGAATGACCCTTTCAGATGAAGACAGAAAAAAAATCCCAATAATTTCTTTGTTTCATCTTAAATAGCAACCCTGGGTCAGTGGGCAGTGTATGCCAGTAAATTAAAAAGAAAATCCGCACTTAAAAGGCAAATATCTCAGGGAGTACATAAGAGAGAAACAATTATGGTTTGTTTGATCATCAGCTTCCTGTCAAAGCTGACATCTCAAATTTCATATATTTTACTGCTTCTTCTCCATTTCATTTTCCCACTAGAGTGCTTTTGGTGAATTTTTTAAAATTTTTTTTCCCAGAAGCCTTGGCTTAGCACCCTCATGGTGTTCTTTGTTGGACGAAAAAATAAAGATGTTTTCCTATATGATGGCAATCACCAAGAACATGACTGGTGATGTAGCCTCGGTAGATTTTGTTTTCAGAAACGCAAAGAATAAAGCAGTTCACTCTCTGTATGTGTCAAACACACTAAATCACCTTCACTATTTGCTAGATTTTCAGGGACCACCAACAGAAACAAAAATTCAGGCAAATATTCGAAGTATAAGATTGTGATGCAAATTTCAAGCTAACTTGGAAAAAGAAAAGGAAAATCTTAACCTTCTATTGTACACGGCACTCATTTAGATAATGTCTAATTTCCTCTGACCAGAGAAGGTTTGAGAAACCATGAACTTGGTTGCAAAGAGGGGCTATTGAAGTTTGGTCAATAGACTGTCCTTTGAGAGAAGAGCTAAATACTTCTAGGAGGAAAATATTCAGATTTTGGTTTACAGCTATTTAAGAAATAATAAAAACTTATGATCTTTTATATCAAGCCAAACCTTAGCAAGGCTCCAAGTCACACCGCTGGTGGGTTCCTGCAGAGTGTTAAGGGAATAAAGCAGTCGGATGACGTGTGATAAAGACACAGGTCCTGTGCCACCACTGAGAGTGTTGGCAGCTCTGACCTAATGTACTGGGATTTTCTGTTTCCCCAACAGACTGCCTTTGGGCTCTCCTTTGAATCCCACTCCAACTCTGAATTTGACCACATAACTCAATATTTTGGTGCACTGATCTCCTAATCTCAGGCATTCTGGCATTTTACATTCAGCCACATTTCTGGAATAATAATGAAAATGCCTTTCTGGGGGTTCCTCTTATTCCATCTCAGTATTGCTTAGGACAAAAGGATCATCCATACCACAGGGGCATTTGTGAAGTCTGAAATTGGACTTGTATTGAAAATCGGGGTGGATGATTTTATAACAACAGCCTGCAAAGTTGTACAACACAGCCGCACTTGTATCTATGTACTCGAGGTGTTTATTGGTAGTGTATAAGGGGCCAAACCACTTTATTTTCACTCACATCTACTTCTTAGTAAGGATGATGAAAAGGGTTGGGCTCCATGTTGCCCCTGTTAATTTGCCACTGTTTCAGGGAATAGCACCTCAAATCACATCTTGATCTAGGGAACATAGACTTAAAATTGATTGGTAGGTCATCTGAAAGAGGGTAAAGGAGATGAGACATGGAAGACTGATCTACACTGATGTGGGTAGGGAGGGCTGGGTTGAGGATGGGGTTGATGAAGTGTGTTAGGGGACTTGACAGATTGGGCCATCTCTTTTTCCATATATCTGAATATCTTAAACAGTCTCCACAGTTTTTCTTTTCCTTCTTTGTATAATTTTCTATAACTTCAGTGTTTTGTCCCTGTGATCCCCCCAAGAGCAGACATTAAATGACTGAACAGGGACTAGGGATATAGCTCAGTTGGTAGAATTCCTGCCTCAAATGCCCAGGGCCCTGTGTTCAATCCCTGGCAACACACACACACACACACACACACAGGCACACACACACACACACACACAAAATAAATAAATAAATAAATAAATAAAATGACAAACATTTTAAAGTATTAGGAGAGGGAAGTTCAAATCACATACTCTAGTAATCATCACTTTGTGTGGTGTTATAAAGGCAAAGCTCCCTAAGATTTATGGAGAGTTTCTAGGATATAAACCTGACAAGCATGGATACGGTATATAAAGACCTGTCTACTGCAAAACAGCAGAATGATTTCATCCAGGATATTTTTTGTACACTTCTTGGTTGGGTTCTTTCTTCTCTAGGAAGCAATGAATGCATTTGATTCAATGGGAAATTAGCTGGGTGGTGGCTATAAGACACTGGAACCATTTCACTCTAAAAAATGAATACATTGGGTTGATATCACAAACATCACCTCCATCTTATGTGGATCTATGCGGAATTGAGATGGAAGGGGAAAAGCTAATCATACACAAAAGTAGTTGCTGAAGCTTTTGCCTTTACAGGTGAAATTTAAAACTTATAGTTTTCAAGTATTAGAAACTTTCCAAACGAAAAAAAAAAAAGACACCATCCAAGTTATACATGTTTGTGCAATGTAGAACAGAGGAAGAGGCAGGGGTGCAGGCTCAGAAGGAGAGAGACAAAGATCTGACACAGCCTTCTGAATCAAGACTCATCTCACTACAATGGAGACCCTGATTGTCGAAGTCCGGCTGCAGCAAACTAACCGGGGGGGTGATTACAGACCCTAACACCTGATCATTTAATTTATTGTCTCTGTAATTTGCTTAAAAGAAATCTTTAAGAACTGTTGCATATTGATTCATCGAATAGTTACTGTCTTACTACTTAGACAGTAGTAAGTTCTAAGTACTGTTCCTACTTAGAACTGTGAGCTGAAGTCCCCCATACAGCAGAGTTCAGTTGTTTAGATCCCTAGGGCCAGGTGAAACAACCAACAGGTATTACTGAGATTCTGAGGTTGAGAGTGAGAAAAGGAGGAAAGCAGTGCACCTATGACCTGGGACATATTTCTGTGCAGAAATCGGGTGAGAATATGTCCATTTTAGGTTTTAGGAAAGGCAGCAGAATACAACAGTCACTAGTGTGGCACTATGTAAAAACGTGGATGTATAACCTATGTGATTCTGCAATCTGTATATGGGGTAAAAATGCGAGTTCATAACCCACTTGAATCAAATGAATGAAATATGATATGTCAAGAGCTTTGTAATGTTTTGAACAACTAATAATAATAATGAAAATAAATAAATAAAATTGAATTAATGCATTTGGGGAAAATTTATAAAATAGAGACAACCTCCCCCCCAAAGATTTAATATTCCTTATCTTCATTACTGAGAAAGTGTCTTTGTTAGTATTATAGTGTGAATCCCCAGACTCTTTATCCATCTTCCCTTTCTCTTTCCCTCTCTCCTTCCTTCTCCCTCTTTTCCCCTCACTCTTTCACTGACTACCTTCCTTCCTTCCTCCCTTCCTTCATTCTATTTATACATCCATCTCTCTCTTCCTTTTTCATACTGTACACATGGAATAATAATATTAGCTTTGTTCTATGACCTTACACATCATCTCCAACTTCATGAGGATCAGCCATAAATCAGTTAATCCCATTATTAAGCATCTCTTCCATGTGGCATGCTTTTACTATTACAAACAATGCTTCATTGAACAGCTTTCTATTTACTGTTTTGAAACTTCTGAGTCAAAGGGGTAAACATTTTAAGACATTTGCTGTAGTAGTCAAAATTGTCCGTTGACTTACAAATAGATTTTACTAATTTTTCTTCTATTTTTGTGGAAGTCGAGATTACCATTATCTTGAATTCTTAAAAGAAAAATCCTTCCTAGATGGAACTCATCAAAATAGAATAGTTTCATGGAGAGTTATTGATATTATATATATTTTTTATTTTTTTTATTGGTTGATCAAAACATTACAAAGCTCTTGACATATATTTCATACATTAGATTCAAATTGGTTATGAACTCCCAATTTTACCCCATATACATATTGCAAAATCACATCGGTTACACATCCACAGATATTATATCTTTTTTTTAAGGTAAATTGTTTCTAGTTGCAAGGACACCCAAAAAATAAATATGGGAATCTGCTTTTTGGTAAAAGTAGGAGTCAACTTAAAGCTCAAGTGCCAAAATATTTTAAAATGCTCTCAAAAGCAGGAACAATCCGTTGATGGAGGACAGATGGAAAAGATGCTAGAAACAGAGGACATTGTATCTGCAAATATCAAAGAGATTTATAAGAAAATCTAGTTTTCCAAATTGAGGTTGGTAATAGTGGGAACATGAGTACACACTGGCTGCAGCTGCTTCTGTTGCACACTTGGTCCTGAGGGTCAAGACGAGAGGGGCTGTTTGAAGACCACATAGACAAGCCATGTTTGCTGGAAGCAATTTATCTTTGTGGCTTTGGAAAAGAAAGACTTTGCAATGGGAAAACCCAACAGCTACTCATGACCCTTGGCTGGGAAAGAGTAAAGGAAACTTGTGCAAAACCAGAGATTATAAGAAATGTTTCAGTGTGTGAGTCTATGCCTGTACCTCTGCCTTTTTGTGGGCATGAATTTCCAGAATTCAGCTGTTTAGGAAAACCTCATTTCTTAGTGATGAATAATAAACAAGAAATCAGAGCATCAAGTCCAAGATATTATGAGAAAAAGAGAGGAACAAAGAGACCAGGAGAAAATAGTAGATGACGATCAATAGTATAAAACCAGTTTGATCACATGAAAAATTCATACAAACTTCTCACCATGGATAATGCTGAAAGGCAATAGGTTGGGAGGAAGGGGTGGCAAGACAATCAGAGCAGATGAAAGAAGTAGAAGAAAGATCAAAGCTATCACGAAAATGAAGGTAAAATCAGAAGGAACACAACATATACCACCTTAGTCAGAATAACAGAAATGAAAACAGAAATGAGAAACTTGAGTAAAATGACATGAAAATAATTACAAAAGGTTATAAGAAGGATGATAGGATGTAGAAGACAGCAATGCCTCAGATACATAAGGTTAGTTGGAACTTCTAAAGGAGAAATTGGATCTAATGGAAAAAGATTAATATTGGGGTCATGATCTAAGATAACTCATAAAATGAGAGAACTTAAAATTACCTACTGAAGTGATATTGTGAAACAGGGACAATTGAATCATCTCAACAACTTGGTAAACTTACTGGGTTCAAAAAATGCCAAGGTCTCGGTTGGCACCAGAATCACGAGCCACCACACACCTTTGTAGGTTCAAACAGCAATTCTTTATTCCTGCTCTCACACTACCTCCACACAGGTCCAGGGGCAATCCTGTTCTGCCATCTCCCGCACAATTCACCTACTCCACGAGGCTATCTCCAAATCCCATTTTAATCTCAGGAGAACTCAACGGGAACAAGCAGCAGGAACACCCTAATCCCAGCAATAATCTTCAACCTCCAACTTCCCTAAAACCCATTATCTAAAACTGGCAACGCCTTAAACTCAAGGAGCCGGTTACTTCCTCAAACCTGATCAGCTCTAAACCCGGATCCGCCTTGGTCCTTGAGCAAGGTCACCTTATTAAAGCATGCATGCAATGTCCCATCAAATGTCCTCTAAGCAGCATGGGGTACATTTGGCAAGGAAATTTCGATGCGTCATTCCTACTTGGTAATGGCCCTCAGCAAAAAAATATTTTAAATAGCTCTCCACACTTTGCTTCCCACAGGTTATTTATAATGGGACAAATAAGTTCTCTCCATTAGAAAACAATAGAATAAAAGCAAAAATTGCCAAGCAAGGGCTGGGGGTGCAGTTCAGTGATAGAGTGCTCACCTACCAAGCACAGGGCCATGGATTCAATCTCCAACACGACAAAAGCAAAAAAAAAAAAAAAAAAAAAAAAAAGCATCCAACCAAACCAAACCAAACAACCAACCTACCAAACAACATCAACAACAAAACAGAATAAAATTAAAAGGGGTAAAAAAAAAAGTTAAGTAATGCTTAAAAATTTTATCGTCAACCAAAAGAGACAGTTTCTAGCATACAAATGTTCAGACAATATCAGTCTGATGAGCTTTAGAGGAAAATGTATAGGAAAAGTATTGAAAGTGACAAATAAATCTATTTATTCTTTGAACTAATAGGACTGAGATGAAGATAAATATGAAGATTAAATCACAACACAAAATGTAAGAGATATAGACAGAGGCAATATGTGAAAGGTATAAATATAAATCCATTAGTGTAAAATAATAAAGCAATAGTAAATTGAATTCAATGACACTTTAAAGACATAATATATTATGATCAAGTTGTGTTGACTGCAAAATTTGAGGATGAAGTTACATTACAAAATCAAAACCCTTTCTTTTCTTCCTGAATAATTGAGCATTAAAATATATATCATTTGTTTTAATTAAAATATGAATTCAACATAAACTTGAAAGAATTTTACAATGAACACTCATATATTCATCTCTACTATAAATTTCATTCTACTTGATTTGTTATGCATCTATTCTTCAATTCATGTTAATCCATCTTATTATTTATGTATTTCAAAGTAAAGTAAGTAAATTGTAGATATTAGTACACTGTCCCCTGCATCTTTTAATATAATAATACTGTTTTTCAGTGCTGGGGATCAAACTCAGGGCTTTGTGTATGCTGGGTAAGCACTTTACCACTGAGCTATACCCCAGCCCACAAAATTCATTCTTGATAAAAAATTTTAACAATGCAAAATAGATGACTACTTCATTTGCATGATAAAAATATAGCTTTCTGCTATAGTTTGGATCTGGAATGTTTCCCAAAGGTCCATGTGTTAAAGGCTTATTCTTAGCTTGACACCATTAAGAACTGGTGGTATCTTTAAAAAGTAGAGCTTAGTGGGAGGTTTTATGTTATTGGGGGCATGCCCTTAAGGGGGTTTGTGGGAGTCTGGTCTCTCCTCTCTCTCTCTCTCTCTCTCTCTCTCTCTCTCTATATATATATATATATATATATATATATAGATAGATAGATAGATAGATAGATAGATAGATATAGATAGATAGATAGATAGATATAGATATGTGTGTGTGTGTGTGTGTGAGTGTGTGTGTGTGTGTGTGTGTCTGTGTGTCTGTCTCACTTCTGCTTTTGGATCATGAAGAGAATGGCTTTGTTTCATCATGTGCTTCTACCATGGTATGCTCCATAATCCCAAAACAATAGGACCAGTCAGTTGTGAACTGAAACCTCCGAAATTGTGAACAATAATAGGCCTTTTAAGCTCTATAAGTTGATTTGTCTCAGATATTTGTTACAGTGAGACAAAGCTGACTACCATACTTTCTCAACTTAATACCTGGCCTCATACTCAGGTGGAGACACTAACAGTATTCTTAGCAAAGGCAAAGGCAAGACAAGAATGTCTATTACACCAATATTATTAAGCATTTTCCTTCAAGTTTAGTCAATAAATTGGGAAAGTTAAAAGAGACAGGTAAGACAGAAGAAAGCAAAATTATTATTATTTGTGAATGATAAACTAATATACAAAGAAATCAGGAGAATCACCTAGAAAATCATCCTAATAAATAAGAGAATCTGGTAAAGAGGTTTAAAGTCAACATACAAGAGGCAACCACTTTGATATTTATAAACAAAAACAATTTATGAGACATTTTATAAAAATAAATTTTACTTATAATAGCAATTATTAAAATAAAATAATTAATAATTTGCTTTAAAAGTTCATATATATGTATATAATGCATGCACTTCACATGTGCATATATACATATGCATATTTCATATAGATATTTGTGAAAAGATTTAAAATGCTCCTCTGGGAAAGAAAACTTGAATAATTGGAAAGTCATACAATGTTCTTATATAGAACATATTTAATTCATGAAGATGTTAGTATTTTCCAAAGAAATTTCCAAATCTAACTCAATCCCAATAAATACATTTACAGTTTTATTATTTTTTGAACTAGACAAGTTGAGAGTATAGTTGATGTAGAAAAATTAAAAAGCAAGATATTTAGGGACTTCTGAAAACAAAGGTTAATGCTGGTAGTCCAGAAATGTACGCAAACACATCCAACAAATAGCACTGAATAAAGGTGCCAACTCAAGGGTGGCTGGAAAATGTGGATTGTTGAATGGATGATTTAGAACAACAGTCTCCCTATTTATAAATGAAAGCAAATTTGGATTCATACCTTACATTCACAAAAGATACATTTCAAGGAGAGTCAGAGATTTACTTGTTAAAACACAAAACAACAACAAACCTTGAAATAATTAGAGGGAACCCTGAGAGAATTATTTTGTATCACCAGAGTTGGAAGGACTTGGTTAGTACACAAACTTCAGAAGTCACAAATGAGACTGACCCTTCATCCCTGTCAAATCTAAGAACTTCTGCATGGAAAAAGTTTACCATCAGTGAAGCCAAAAGAGGAACATACCAGCCTGTACCACACAGTATAGACCCCTTTCTCTCCTTAAGTGTAAAGAGTTCTATAAGGGAATAAAACGTGAACAACCGCTCTAGTTCAACATACAGAAATCAATAAATGTAACTCTTCACATCAATAGACTTAAAGACAAAAATCACATGATCATCTCAACAGATGCAGGAAAGCATTTCACAAAATATAGCATCCATTCAGGCTCAAAATACTAGAAAAAACAGGGATAGTAGGAACATACCTCAACATTGTAAAAACTATATATGCTAAACCCAAGACCAACATCATTCTAAATAAAAAAAAAATTTGAAAGCATTCCTTCTAAAATCAGGAACAAGACAGGATGCCCTCTTTCACCACTTCTATTCAACATAGTTCTTGAAACCCTAGCCAGAGCAATTAGGCAAAAGAAAGAAATTAAAGAATATGAATAGGCAAAGAAGAGCTGAAACTATCCCTATTTGCCAATGACATGATTCTATTTATAGAACACCCCAAAAAACTCTACCAGAAAGCTTGTGGCAGAGTAGCTGTGTTTCTATCCATCTCTATATAATCAAAATGGCCATACTACCAAAAGGCCATACAGATTTAATGCAATTCCTATTAAATTCAATGACATTCTTCATAGAAATTAAAAAAGTGGTCATGAAATTCATTTGGAGAAAACAGAGGCCTAGAATAGCCAAACTAATCCTTAGTGAGAAAAGTAAAGTAGGATGCATCACAATACCAGACCTCAAATTATGCCACAGGGCTATAGTAACAAAAACAGAATGGTATTGGGACAAATACAGATATGAAGACCAATGGAACAGAATAGAAGACACAGAGACAAGCCCACATAAATACAGTTATATCATCCTAGACAAAGGTGCCACAAACATACGTTGGAAAAAAGATAGCTTCTTCAACAAATGGTGCTGGGAAAACTGGAAATCCATATGTAATAGAATGAAATTTAATCCCTATTTCTCATCATGCACAAAACTCAACTCAACGTGGATTAAGGACCTAGAAAACAGACCAGAGACCCTGCATCTACTATAAGAAAATGTAGGCCCAGCTCTTCATCATGTGAGTTTAGGAACCAACTTTCTCAACAAAACTCCTAAAATGTAAGAAGTAAAATCAAGAATCAATAAGTGGGTTGGTATCAAACTAGAAAGCTTCTTCACAGCAAAGGAAACAATTAAGAATGTGAAGAGAGAAACTATAGAATGCGAGAAAAATCTTTACTGCTTTTACCTCAGATAAGAACATTAATATTCAGGATATTCAAAAAACTTAACACCAACAAAACAAAACAAATAACCCAATCAATAAATGGGCAAAAGAAGTGAATAGGCATTTCACTGAAGAAGAAATATGAATGGTCAACAAATATATGAAAAAATGCTTAACATCTCTAGCAATTAGAGAAATGCAAATTAAAACGACACTGAGATTCCATCTCACTCTAGTCAGAATGGCAATTATCAAGAATTCAACTAACAATAAATGTTGGCCAGGGTGAGGGGAAACAGGTACAATCATACATTGCTGGTGGGGCTGCAAATTGGTGCAACAATTATGGAAAACATATAGAGATTCCTCAGAAAATTTGGAATAGAACCACCATTTGATCCAGTTGTTCCTCTCCTTGGTATGTCCCAAGGAATTAAATCAGCATACTACGGTGACACAGTCACACCGATGTTTATAGCAGCTCCATTCACAATGGCTAAGCTATGGAACCAACCAACCTAGGTGTCCTTCGTCAGATGAATGGATAAAGAAAACATGATACATATATATAATGGAATATTACTCAGCCATAAGGAAGAATGAAATTATATCATTTGTTGGTAAATGTATGGAACTGGAGACTATTATGCTAAATGAAATAAGTCAGTCCCTCAAAACCGGCCAAATGTTCTCTCTGATATGTGGATGCTGACACACAATAAAGGACAGGAGGTGAAAAATAGAAAATCATTGGATTGAACAAAGGGAATAGAAAGGAAGTGAGGGGAAATGAGATGGGGAAAGATAGTAGAATAAATCAGACACAATTTTCTTGTGTTCATATATGAATACACCAGCAAAACTCCATATGTTGTGCAACTGCAAGAATGGGATTTTAATTACAGTAAGTTATACATCATGCATGTATAATATGTCAAAATACTCTCTGCTATCATATATATCTAAGAGGAACAAATAAAAGAGGTTTAAAAAATGAACAATCTCCCAATAAAGTGGACAAATACTATGACAGATTCTTTTTATTGATTTATTTGTTTGTTTGTTTGTTTATGTATAATGGTGGAATGCATTACAATTCTTATTACATATATAGAGCTCAATTTTTCTTATCTCTGGTTGTATTCATAGAGTACTCAAACCAATTCGTGTCTTCATACATGTACTTTGGATAATAATAGTCTTCACATTCAACCATCATTAATTTCCCCAGGCTCCTTCCCTTCTCCTCCCACCCCTCTGCCCTATCTAGAGTTCATCTATTCCTCCCATGATCCTTCTCCTTATCCCACTATGAATCAGCTTTCTTATATCAAAGAAATCATTGGTGCAGCCAATTGGAAAGCAGTATGGAGATTTCTTGGAAAATTGAGAATGGAACCACCATTTGACTCAGCTATCCCTCTCCTCAGTCTATATCCAAAGAACTTAAAAACAGCATACTACAGGGACATAGCCACATCAGTGTTTACAGCAGCACAATTCACAATAGCTAAACTATGGAACCAACGTAGATGCCCTTCAGTAAATGAATGGATAAAAAAATGTGGCATATATACACAATGGAATATTACTCAGCAATAAAAGAGAATAAAATCATGGCATTTGTAGGTAAATGGATGGAGTTAGAGAAGATAATGCTAAGTGAAGTTAGCCAATGCCGAATGTTTTCTATGACAGATTCTTTATAGAAAAATAAATGTACAGGGGTTGGGGATGTGGCTCAAGTGGTAACGCGCTCACCTGGCATGTGCAGGGTGCTGGGTTCAATCTTCAGCACCACATTAAAAAAAAATAAATAAATATGTTGTGTCCACCGAAAACTAAAAAAAATTAAAAATTAAAAATAAATAAATAAATGTTCTCTCTTAAAAAAAGAAAAATAAATGTACACATTAAACTTTATCATGGATATGTGTGTGTTAGAAACAACATAGTATACATAGAATTTGGTACTCTTTGTAGTTTCAGGAATCCACTGGGGTCTTGGATAATATTATCCCCCAAGCGTAAGGGGGGACTACTTCCAGCTACATAGTATAATTTGTTTCTCTTATTTTAAGTAGCTTTGAACACCAGTTTCCATATTCCATATAGAGCCACTTTCATTTGCTATATTCTTACAGTTGGAAAGGTGCAGAGAGAATGTGTTGCTGGCTGTGGGCAGAGGAGAATGAGGATGGCAGAGGAGGAGAATGGGCTTCCCAGCCATGCTGGGCCTCTATTATAGTTTGGATTTCTAATGTCCCCAAAAGGCTCGTGTGTTGGAAGCTTGGTCCTCACCCAGCTGGTGGCACTCTAGGGACATAGTGGAGACTTTAGGAGTTGGACTCTAGTTGGAGGAAGTGGGTTACTGGAGGCACGGTTTTCAAGGTACATTTCTTCCAGGGCTCCTGCACCTGCCATTCTGCCTCCTGGCTACCATGAGATAAGCAGCTTCTTCCCTCACACTCTTGTGCCACGTTTCTATCTCTCCACAGGACTGAAAGTAGTGGAGCTAGCCAGCCATGGACTGCAACCATTTTGAACTTTTCTTTCTTTTTGAAGTTGTTATACTCAGGCATTTTGTCATAGCAATGGAAAGCCAACTAACATAGTGCCTTTGCGGGTGTTTATAAGTGGATAGAATTATTTTTAAAAGTGTGTTTGGGAAGGCTTTGAGAATAAGAATTACCTCCTTGGGTTGAGGTAATAAGGGATCTAGCGAGTTTGGGGGAGGTCATTCTCCCATCCTGGTGGAACCCAGCCCTGAGCTGACGCACACGGGAACCAGCTGGAAGCCTCCTTCAGGCAGCCTGGAGGCTGCAAAGGTGTTGACAGCCAGAGCTGAGAGGGGAAATAAGGGGGCTGCTGCATGAAGCAGCAGCAGACAATGCTGAGAGGACGTGAGGCGTCATTTGGGGGCTCCCAGTGGTAAATGGGGACACTAAGAGAAGTTTCCCACAGAGAGCAGGGCCGTGGGGGTGGTTGAAGTGTGCGTGTCAACAGGCAGGGAGGCTCGGCGCCATCCAAATTTGGGTCTAAATATGAATCTGATCCACAATCACATCCAGCAACCAGACCCGCTTTGGGTTACTAGTTCACATTTGTTGAAAGAATTCTTAATTGAATATAATTTCAATTCTCTCTAGAGATTAGATGTGTTTCACAGGAAAAAAATGGTCCTCTCGATTTGAGAAGGCATTGTTCTTAAATTAGAGACTCTGGTCAGACTCACCAGTTCTCATCTTGCAGAGGGCACCTTGAATTTATTAGTGGTGCCTCGACTCCTCAGCTTTCTTCCCACTGTGCCTGTGCTCACGGCTCTCCTCTTCCTGGAATCCCCACTCCACCCACACTCCACCCTGGAAAATTCCTACTCATATTTTAAGACCAAGGCTAGTTCCTTTAAAAAACTCTTCATGCCCTTTCCTGTACACTGATGGTTTTTTTCCCTTCCTTTTCTGTGCTCCCAAAGCAGGATGTATCTCCTTCTGTCTGGGTAACATGATGAATTCTGATTCACAGGACACTCCACTATGGAGTTCTGGAGGCACAGGTCTGCTCTTGTTGAGGTGTATTCCTGGCCCAGAGCCCACTGGAAGGTACACAGAGCAGCCTGGTATTTAGTGTAACATAGAAATGGTTCATTTTTCTCCATAGGATTCCATGGTAGCAGCACTAACCTCCAGGGAAGAAATACGGGACTTCATTTCCTGTTCACGCCTTGCCCTTCTCTCTCACACAATCCACACTTCAAAAATGGGGATGTTAAAATGGATGAGTGGAGACTCATTGGACTTGGAGTTCTCCCTGGGTTTCCTTTCTCCTCCTCTTCCTTCTTTTCCTTTTCTTTCCCCGCTCTTCTTCTTCCTCCTCCTCTCTCTTGATTTCATAAATATCCTGTGGTGAGAAGACTTAGCTGGGAAATTGCGCGGCTATGTGGAAGTCAGGGGTGGACAGAATAGAACAGGCCTGTTCTCTGCCGGGGGAGACCACCTGCCTCTTACACATCTGCCTTCGATGCTACCTTTGAATGGTGAGAAGAAGTAGACCAAGCAGGGGAAAGAGTCTTGCTTAGGAAACAGAGGACACCTTTCAAGGATCAACCCCAATCTCAGAGAGGACCATACTGGAATACTGCTTGGCTTATAGTCGGAGCTCAAATAATACTTACTGAGTACATGAGAGAATGGGAGGCGGTTCTCATCATGCAGGCACACACCTCTATTAGGATCTTGTCGGACGTGAAAGAAGGGAAGAAGTCAGAGAGAGGAATGTTGGTAGGTTAGGACAGGTCTAAGTATGGAGGGTTCCAGATCTATTGCCATCACCATTTTACTCCAAAAATGTCTAAAGAGCAACACATTATTTTATGTACCATAAATATAGTGGCATTTTAAAAGTTCTATACTGTAGATCTTTTTGGAGTCTCAATTCATGAGGTTTCAGTCATTGTATTCTGACAATTTTTTTGCCAGTTTAATTGCTTATCACTTAGCCAAACCAGCCTTTGTAAGAGAAGGGACACAGGAAAATAGACATTCCCGTCTTACTCCCTCCCACCCTTTCAGTCACTGTGATAAAAATTGATCTACAGAAGCAGAGGGGGGTGGAGCCACCCATGACCATGGTCTCCTTGCTCCATCACTGTGAGTAGAACCATATGACATTACAGATCAACACGGACAGCAGGCGGTTGCTCCATTGTCTGAGATTAGCTGTGAGAGCCGTATCTCATACTTCTACTTGGCTTTGTGCTTTATGTCACATTTCGTGTATGTGTTAGTGCTATTGTCCAGCTTGGCTCCCCTAACTGACCAGAGTTGAGACTCATGAATGTCCTCTTCTCTGGGAACCACTTAGCTTCATGTGTTAGTCTCTTTTCCTCCTCCTTTCCATCTGAATTTATCTGATCCATAGGGCTTTCCTCACTTTTCCATACAATCTTTCCTGGGATCATCAAAAAACATATCAAAGAGCAATGGTACCAGCTGTGTGTTAAGATCAAGTGGGAAGCTGTCTCCAGCAGTCTCCTGGGTCAGCCAACTCCTAGTGGTCCTTCTAAATCCACCTTGCCCCAGCCTGTGCATGTTCACCTGCCCCACTGTCCTGGGCATGCCCACTCCTGCCACTTGCACCTGGGAGACTGTGTTGAAGTATGCAATCTCTCTATGCCTCCATTTTTTTTTCATCTATGACGTGGGTTCTGCTTACCTAAAAATAAGGTTGTGTGGATATCATCAGATAACTGTGAACACATGATGAGTTTTTAGAAAGATTACTGGGTAGGGAAGACTCATCAGCTTAGAGAGAACAGACTTTAGTGGTTAAAATAAAATGAACATTAATTTCCATCTAAAGCATAGGAGGTGGACTAATTAGGGCCGGAAAGGTAGATGTCATCAGGGACTTTGGCTCTTTCTCTGGTTTAGTATTCCCAAATTGACCTCATTGTCCAAGATGTCTTCTGAAGCTCCAGCAATTGTATTCATGTTCCAAGTAGGAAGAAAAAGGAAAAAAAAAAAAAAAAAAAAAGAGGATAACTCCATTTTGTTAAGGAAATTTACCAAAAACTTATTATAATAATTAAACAGTTCCATACAGAGCATGAAATCTGGATAGACAGTGAATGCTCAGTAAGTGTAGCATGTTATGATTATTACTTCTTATTTCCTCCACCATTCTATGTTACATCCCTTGTAATATCTGAGAACCCCACCACCATCATATACACTTGAATCTACTGCCACACTTCTTTCTTGTGGTCTTGAAGTTCCCTCTGTCTGAGACATTTTGGGTGATTCATGTCATTAGGGTAGGATACGATCTACAGGAGGCCATTGTTCTTTGCTGAGGTCTTTGACAGCCTCATATTTTTCTAGTTTAACTAAAACTAAATGTCTGCTACCAAGTAAGTACATGGCAGCCGGACTGGGGGGGGGGGGGAACCAGGAGATGGAAGAGGAGGTGTGACTATGCAAAGTGATCCTGGCTGGAGCAGATGGGGTCTTCTCGAGGAGGGACACTGAAGCACAGGGGTATTGGGCTTACTTATCCTGCATTGTTCTCTTGCTTATGGAAAAGAAGACATAATAGGACGAAATGCAAGTGTTGCTGGTTGGCTGGTTCTTGAGTGTTTCTCTCTGTAGGTCTGTAGTGCTGCTGATGTGCACTGAACATGCAGGGGCCCTGGTCTCGCCAGGAGAAGGCCATGCTTTTTGGTCCAGACCCACAGCATCCCAGTTGTTCCTGGTGTCTGGACTGCCGGAAGACCTGACATCTATGTGCTGTAGACAATGGTCCACGAGTACAAGGGGCAGAGAGAGCCATTTGCCTGTCACATTTGGGTTCTGGCTGTGAAAATACTCTTATTTTTTTTTTCTCTGAGGATGAACTTATGAATACAACTTTTTTTTTTTTTTCATATGGGTGGGTGGCATTGCATTTGGAGTCCAAAATTTTGTGCTTAGGACATACCTTGACCTCTGACTTGTCGTGAGATGTTTGCTGTAGCTTACTACTTCTTGCTCAGATTTTCATGTGTAGAACAAAAGTAATATATTCTGTGACCTGGCTCCACATTTTTTTTTTCAGGAGAAAACATTGAATAGTGGTAAAGAAACAGGAGAGAGGATTATTTGTGTTTCCAGAAAATTGTGCTATAGGTTTTTCTTGATGTAGGTACCTATAACCACAGATGATCCATGATACTTATATATTTAATTAATTATGGCTTATATGATAATGACTTTAAGTTTCAGAAAGTGAACAAAGGAAACCTTTTCTTGCTTCTTAGAGTTCTCCCATCCTTCCACCTATGCTCCGAAGCCCTGGCATATGAAATGGGGATAACTGAGGATTCAGCACACATATTTGGAGTGTGAAAAGTATAACCAACTATGTTTGTGTGTGTTCTTTCTGGAGGAGAAAATAACAGAATGGGAAAGATAATAAATGATGTGATCTTTACCTTAAGAAGAGCTTAGAATATAGTAGAAGTGACAAAACAAACATCAAAAGAGATTTCTAAAAAAAAAAAAAGAAAAAGAAAAAGAAAAAAGAAAGAAGAAGAATGGGTTATTTGAATATCTTGAAATAAATTTCTTAGGTCTGTTTATCTTCCTTCCTGGATTGACTGAGAAGACCCAATGAAGATCCAGACATTGTGCATATGAGCCATTATGAAAACTGTAAAGGCCCAGGTGGATACTATGATTTACTCTTGGTTAGACAAAGCTTCATAAAGGAGGATAGGGTACAAAACTGACCATAAATCACAGGCAGAGAAGGGGAAAAAAGTCTTACATGTGGGGATGATGGAGGTGCTACTGGGGGCAGAATTGAGTATGGCCAGGAGGGTCTTGCAGTCTCCATGAGTCGAACTTAGAGATTGGTGTTCCTAGCTCCATGTTACAGATGCGGACCTGGGGGAGGAGTGAGCAGCTTGCTGAAAGTTGCAGTTAGTAACAACCAAGTCAACAGTTCTGTAGCTGGTAAGCACCTAATTTGAGCTTTCAAGTTCAAAGTCATAGCCCAGGGGCAGCTAACTCAAGGCCTAAAATCTGTCTATGGAGATGTGATTTGCTTTCTTCAGCACACTGCAAAGGAAATGTATAAAGGAGTGAGGCTGGGGGAGAAGGACCTTACAGGTTTTGAGGTGGCCTGAAGGAGCCTGGAAGCCTACAGACTGGATTGATGACTGACTGACTAGATGGCTGATTTTTGGCCTTATTGCTAAAGAGATTTTTAAAGAAACAAAAGGGACCCATAACACCAAGATAAAATTAAGTTAAAATAAGTGAAGAAATAAGGCAAAGGGAAGATAAAAATAGGAGAGAAAGATGAATCCAGAAGTGAGGTCATTGCATAAAATGCATAATGTAATTTCCTGGGCATTTGCTAGAGATGGGCCAGACATTTGGCACTATACCATGTGAACAGGAGACAAAATCAGTTATAGGATCTACAGTATCCATAAAAGAAAAGAGTACCCCCGAGCTGATTCTGTTGCAATGAAAGAACTAGATCAAGAAGGGTTCTGTTCTTCAAAACCAAAGAATCCCTGATAATGACATTGGCTTCTCACAAACATAGCCTCTTTCTGTTTGTTTTTTGTTTGTTTGTTTGTTTGTTTGTTTTTTCCTTCTTCTTCTTCTTCTTCTTCTAGCTCACCTTCTGAGCAATAGGAAGGGTAGAGAAAGTAATCAATCTAGTGTACTGCCCTAATAAACCTATTTTCTGGTTGCTGAGCAAAGCTGGTCGAGCAGGTGCTGTGGCAGCGCCACAGAGACTGCAAGTGACCTGCAGAGTCAGTGAGATTGAACTGAAGCATTGGAACCTTTCACAACCTGCCTGCTTCTTCTGAGCCAGAGACAGACAGTTGGCCAGCGCTACAGGAGAATCACTGTGCTTCTGGGGAGGCCATTCCCAGCAGGGACAGTGGGGCCAGCCCCGTCTGCAGTCCTGTATGTGAGCCTTCCGGGGTTCTGCTTGTAGAAACTGCCCTAATCCAGATGGCCCAGAGCCAAGGGGCGGCTTGCTGTGTAATACCCATTCCTGGGCAGTTAGTTGTTAGTGGAGCTGCATTGCATGAGAGGAGCTTTGCCAAGGAATGGGAGCCAGAGAAAACGAGGGCCCCACCCAGAAGCTAAGGCAAACACATCAGGAGCAATTTAGGATCTGCACCTGCAAAATATGAACTGTTCTGTTTAAAGTGTTTTGTGATCAGTAAAAGATGACTTTGCTGCCTGTCTTTAATTTTATCTTGGAAGCTCTGTGGATGTAATGCTAAGACTTAAGGTAGAGTACAGAGAGGATAAAATTATTTTCATTTTCTTTCTATTCTTTTCTTTCATCCTCCTGTTTGCCCCTGGTGATCCATTTGTGCGTGCGCGCACACACACACACACACACACACACACACACACACACAGAGCCTTTGGTGACTTAAGTAGAAATAGTAGCTCCTGGAAGCCACCTAGGGTGGAAAGTAGGAAGGTCCACATTTTTCTGTTTCAAGGAAGCTAACTGCACTCCTGGGGAGCTGTTGGTTCTCTCTCCTGGCTTGCAGAGGCAGCCTCTCCTCCTCCCTTGTCAAGAGCACTTAGCCCTGACAGAGCCAGCGGAGGTTTCACATGACCTGACTCATACCTTCAGAGGCTGCATTCACTTAGAGGTCCCCAAAGCCTTAGTCAGGACTGAGCCTGGAGAGTCTGGGAGCATAATGCAGATACCAGGGCCCAAAGCTTCCTGTTGTGTGGTAGGCCAATGGCCAGGAGGGACCCAGGAGGGGATGGGTTGTGGAATTATTCCTTTTTAGCTTCAGAACTTGCAGAACTGTGCTGGGGCCGTTTCCCTGCTGCAGATGGTGGGTGTGTTACTCCACATCTCCAGCCACACACTGGGAAGGAACTGGGTGGGCTCAGGTTGCTACCATTGGTCAGATTGAGGTAGCTGGATCCTATGAGGGTACTCTGTGTGTTCCCAGCTGAATAAATCCTGGTTGAAAGCAAAAACTGTAAATTTGGGGGAAGGGTTCATTTCTATTTAAACAGGTGATTTAGGTCTTGGTATGAAATCATAGCCCTGATTATTCTCAGACCAAAGGCAAAATTAGATCATTCAGCCAGTGCCCCCTTGTAACATGTGCTCCTGATGTCAGCCACAGGGCGGAGTGGTTCTTGAAGCAGGAAAGAAGGGAGGAATGGCAGAGGAGAAGCTGGAGGGATGTTTGGATAGCTTTCTCTTGGTATCACACAGAAATCTCTAAGTCAACAAATCCAAATTGCCTTTATTGTCTTTATTCCCCTAATTACTGCTTCTTCCCTGTGACTCCTTCACCTTGTCCCCAAGCCCATAATCCAATCACCAGGTCTGACCAAGTCCACCCCCTCTGTGATGGCTGACAACTGCTGGTGTCCCAGCCACCACCTCCCGGCCATCCCCCCAGCCTTTACTTCACCCTCAGATAGAGTCATCTTTACCTGTGTCCTACAGAAGCCCTGGGAGACTTCCTTTCACCCCAGGGCAAAGTTCAAAGCCTTAATAAAACTTAGTAGGAGGAAGAGGCTTCCATAGAATGAGAGCTAGTTCTGCTGACTTCCAGACCCAGCCCATCCTCTCAACTAGGATCTTAATGTCACCCTTTGGGCTTCTGGAGCTACCCTCCCACCCCCGTTTCTTGCTTTTTCCTCTCTGAATCTTCCCACACATAGATCCTTTTTCCTGAACGGACTTCCTCTTTCTTGGGTAATTCAAGTTCATCCTCCAGGTCTCAATTTAAATATCTACTTTCTGTAAGACGCCATTCCTAAAATCCCCTCTGTCTAGTGGACTCTTCTCCCTGTTCCTTTGGAATGATCTACCCCTGCAGTCCCTCATCATTGTCAGTTAACTTTGCAGTTATTCCTATGCTCTGTGATGGCAAAGGCCATGTTTCTATGGTTCTGCTGGATTTATAGAATCCACTATAGTACTCAACAGGTAAAGGTACTTTCTAAATATTTCTTGAATGGGGGAGTGGATTAACTGAAGGGGTTCGATGCCTGTCTCTGGCAATCTTGGTAAGGTCTTGCTATGGGAAAAGAGCATCAACTCTGGAACCAGGCTAGGACCTACTTGAACCCCAGGTCCATGAGTAGTGGGGTGCATTAGGGTTCTTTGAAGAACAGAACCAATAGGGAACACAGTATATACATATATAAACAAACACATTATGTATACACACACACCTATATAGGATATATAGAAATCTATCTATAATCTATTAAAATATTGAGATTGAGATTTATTTCAAGGAATTGGCTCACACATGATTGTGCGGTTGGCAAGTCTGAAATCTACAGAGCAGGTCACAGGCTTGAGGCTCAGGAAAGAGTTCATGTCACAGTTCAAGGCTGAGAAGTCTGCTGGTCGAATTCCCTGCCCTTCAGGGACCTCACATTTTATTCTATTCAGATCCCCCAAAGGGAGAGCTGTACTGTAGCAGAGCTTTTCAATGTTGGTCTTTTTCCTGTTCCTTCTATACCTATCTCATTTGGGGACTGCTCTAGATGGAGAAAACCCTTTCCTCTGTTTGAAACAGCTGACTGTGTGCAGCTCTTTCATTCTGTTTCCATACCTGTGGGAAAGGGGTATAAGGAACGAGAATTCACTGAGGTCAAAGTTGTGTATGGAGTCTTCAGTGGCAGTTGGGGGTCATACCCAGATAAAATTGGAATTCTGTGCTCCTGTAGATTTTATTACCCCCATCCAGTTTGGTTTCATACCCGTTCCAGAGTCAATGGATGCCAGGAAAACAAGGCCTGATTCCTAGCAAGGACCCACTGAGCTCCCTCTCTGTCCACAGACCTCACTAGCATATGTGTATACATGCTGCTGCGTGTTTGGCGTTGGTTCTAATTTCCTTAAAATAGTCAGAGATAATTTTGTGTGATAAAAAAGGCTTATTTCTTTGATAAATGCAAGACCCATAGACCTCCTTCTATTTTAAGCAAAATTAGCTTTCTTTCTTTTTTTTTTTTTTTTGTAAAATAGGAGGAAAAAATATTGCCCATCCTGTGTGTGGCCTGAAGGCAACCCTCAAAACATCTGAAAGGTTATCTGTCAAAGTTTTTAAAAGGAAATATATTGTTCTTAATTATTCTTATCTCATTTTTATATAATACTTGGTGGATTTATTTTTTTAATCTATAATCTTATGCCAAAAGAGGCCATTTAGGCTCATTTTTATTTGCAGACTGATACAGAGACAAAATCTACAGGACTATGTTTAACCATTTTAAATTCTCCTTTCCATTCCTTCTCCTTTCAACTAGAAAAGGACTTTTGTGCTGCAGACCACATCTGACCTAGGGTCAGTGCCTTCCCTGCAGGCCAGTGGGGAAGGCCTGAGAGAGCTCTGGGCCAGCAGGCAGCCATATATTTCTTCCATAATCCTGTGTGCGTGGGCGAAGTATCAGGCAAAGGTATAAATAAAGTGTTCTGACTCCACATATGGTATTTTGGGTTTACAAATCCTTCATAAACTTTTTCCACTCCTATCAGCAGTTTTATTCATTATGGGACATCCAGCGAGTCTCCTTTCGGGATTATTTGAGAAGCAGCAAAGACTTCCTGTGAAAGGAGCATGTTTGCTGTAAGATTTGTGCGAAGATTGAGTGCCTGTGGGAGAATAATCCCGATGTAGTCAGATCTCAAATGTTCGGTGGGGTTTCCCCTGTCATGGACTTTCATGTTCTCAGCACATGGATGCTATAGGAGCTCAGCCCCTAAGATGGAAAAGTGCATTTTCGCTTTCCTCTAGGGTACCAGGGTCAGGTCCATGATCTGACTGACGTGTTTTCTCCTTTCTGTCTGCCTTCAGTTTGTGTTTTTACTGATTTGGGGGGGGGGGGGAGTCCAAAATGAGAAATCAGGCCTGAAACTTACAATTTTAAAATTTGAAAACTGAGGTAGGCTCAATGTATCCAGACAAATTGAAATCACGTTCGTATTTCCAACTCTGTGAGCCACTGGGCTTTGGCCAGGTTTTAGAAAGAGTATATCTTGGATCAAAAATAGCCAATAGAGGAGTGTGTCCCAGGAGGAAAAGTATTTAGACACAGATCCTTGGGTGGTCTCATTCACAGGAACAAAGAGAAAGATCCCCTACTGACCCATAACTGGAGTAACAAATGTCCATGGCCAAGCTTGGCATAGGATGCTACAGCATATCAGTCAATATAATTCAAAGCCCTGATATCTCTCTCTCTCTCTCTCTCTCTCTCTCTCTCTCTCTCTCTCTCTCTCTCTCTCTCTCTCTCTCACACACACACACACACACACACACACACATACACACCTGTCTGCATGATTGCAAACTCTGTGCCCCAACCTGGAATTGATTGAGGATGAATGTACTGAATAAATCAAGAGTACAAGTGCCAGACTAGATGGTGCCATGCTTTTCTGTTTGCTTCCATCCCTAGTCATCATCAGATGATGTTGATCCTACCTACTAGGGACAATACAAATGTACCCTTTTAACCACAGGGGCACCACATTGCACTTCAGTAATTCACTCTCAGGGCTCTTTATTATTATTCCAGGAGGGCATCCTCAGCTGCAGTCAGACCAGCATGTATGTGGGAACCTTAGAGAAGGACCCACCTTGTAGCTAATAAATGAATAAAGCTTCAGCTTTGGCCCTTTTCAGTTGCACAGGCCTCTTCCAAGAGCTGGGAGGAGCCCTTGTAATGTGTTCGCACGGTTGTGTATTCTTGTAAAATGTATTATAAGCAAGATATATTTAGCCATTGTTGGTTAAGACTGTTTTCTCTTTCAGTTCCAACTTCCCCTCCATGTTCCTACTGCGGGGGTGTCAGTGCAGTCACGAGCACTCTGGGTCTCCAGCTAGAGGGAAGTTGAGTTGGGAATACATTTAGTGTGGGCTAAGGAGGGGATATTTTTGTGGTTGGTAGTTGTTTCCAAGTGCACTTAGGTTATTGCTAACCCTCCTGGTGTAAGAACAGTTTCTAGGAACACTCCTACAGCCCCTGCACAGACGCAGCCAGCCACATGACAGGAAGTAGAGGGCCAGCATCAGATCATGATGTAAAAGCGCCCTACCAGCCTCTGACACCAGCCATATATGTAGAGTCAAGGACAAGCAAAGTTTAAAATGCACAAAGCAGGAAGCTTGTCTGTGGGAAATTCTTCTGAAGTCTGATGACTAAATTGTAAGCATTGGACTTTATTTTCAGTAACAAATAGAACAGAAGTCCTCTCCTTTCAGGAATATAGTATGCCACATTATGTATAAAATCGCAAATGCATGGTGCCTGTTTTCTCTTTTAATGAGAATTCTAGAGAAAAGTGTTATTGGAATTCCCATGCTTTGACCTATGAGGATGGTATTTGTTATCATCCTAAAATTTGTATTTTATTGTGATTTATTTCCTCCTTTTAAATAATTATTCCATTTTGTACCAAATTGAGTATTCTTGGCTTTGAAATTTCTTTTCCTTAATGAGGACTCTCTAAGTCTTCTTTAAGCAAAAGGCCCTAGAAAGTCTGAACCAGAAACAGTCTGTCCCCCAGGTTGTAGTCAGGCGAGTCTTTCTAAAGCAGGAATTTAATAGGTGACAAACCTCTAATACAAATCCTTTGATGATTTTCATCTCTTTATAAACTGGCACCTGCTACTGCACCCTCTATCTTCCTCCTTCCTCTCCCTCCCTGTGCACCAGAAACTGGCCAGCCCCCAGCACCTGGTATGCACAGCTTTGTCATTTGCTCCACCTCCTGTGCCCATGTGTTTCCCTCTAATCACAGATTATTTCAAATATTTGTTTGCTTGTTTGATAAACTATTGGTCCTTCATAATGTAGCAAGGCAAGGCTGAGGGTTGTAGCTCAGTGATACAGCACTTGCCTAGCATGCATGAGGCCCTGGGTTCCATCCTCATCATCACAAAAAAAATATATAGCAAGGGAGAAAATTACACTGATGAGCTGGAAACTGGCCAGGAGTAGCACTGGCATAGGGTGGCCTGAAGGAATTTAAGTGATACAGCCAGTCTTTGTGAGCTAGCTTAGGCCCAGAGCACAAGGATCAGTAGGAAGTTTCCCAGATATACCCGGTGCCTGGGTTCTGGCTTGACATAGAGCAGATGCAGAATGCAGGCTGTTAACGGAGTTCAGGAAGCATTCCGCAGCCTGTCCATCCCCTAGTGCTCTGCAGCAGAGCGGATGCACCCTGGGCGGCTAGCTCCTTCCTACTTTATATCCTGTGATGCTCTTTTGCTTCAATGACTGTCTGGTCTGGATTTGGGACATTTCTGGCCACTCTCATTCTCATCCTCAAATCCAGGGATTCTGCTTTGTCCCTCTTTCAAGACCAGAGCTATGGGGATGCCCTGGAGAAAGCCATTTTTTTTTTCCTCCTTCATTCTTCATTTATCAGGGCTGTCTCATTTTTCTTTTCATTCTTAATTAGTATCTCCCAAGGAAATGATATCTATAAATAGAATTCATCTTATATTTGTGACTCAAGAGTCCAAACCACATGTGTCCAAACCAGTGTGGTAAGTGCAGTTGTAGATTTTCTTTGATTTCGTGGGATGGTATTATTAGCACCAACATTTATGATAATAAAGCAAAGGCCAATTATTGTTTACAACATTTACTGAAAGCCTTTTCAAGCAAGCACTTTTTCATTATTTAGTGTGGGCTTTAATTAGTCACAGGACTGTTATACTAAATTAACTCAGAGTTCTATTAAAATGTGCAGATTATGTCCCCCTCTTTATTTCCTTTCCTGTCATCTTCTCTCTGTGTGTCATCCAATCTTTTCCTTCAGTTCAAAGATTTACATGTAAGAAAGATGGCTCCAAGTCCCAATCCTCCCCTGCTGCCTTAGAATGACATTATGTATCAAGAAAAGATATAAGGAGACTCTGGGAAATTTCCAGGCCAAAGAAAGCAAACGTTAAATCTGTCATTCTTTAGGCATGGCCTCAGAGAACTTTGCAGAGCAATCTGGTGCTTAGTTTTTTGGGGAATAATGGAAACAGTTTCCTTCACATCCCCAATATTTCATTTTCTACATATTCAGTTAGCTAATAAATAGCCACTCAGTTTCTCTGGCCAGACAGAGCGACAAATACTGCTCTTCCTCTGAATCTTACCAGCTGCAAATACACATAGAAAAATTTGCTCTTCAGATTGTGTTATCTTCTGTGTTACTTCATTTAGAAAGCAGAGGGAAGAGGCCTTAAGGACAGAGTCTGGCATGTACCTGTCCTCAAAGAAGGTAGAAGTTCACCCATTGTATTGGTTCATTTTCTGAAGCTATAACTGATACCAGACTGGGAAACATTTTTTTTTCTTACAGTTCTGGAGACTGGGAAGTCCAAGATTGAGGAGCTGGTGAGGGTATTTTTGTTGGTGGACTCCATTGCAGAATCCCAAGGTGGCAAAGGGCCTTACATGGTGAGACAGCCCAAGCAAGCCAAAGACAGCTCCATTTTATACTAGTCATGCCCTCAATAACCAATTAATCCACTAATCCATGAAATTATTAATCTATCCATGAGGGCAGAGCCCTTGTGACCCAATCAACTCTTAAAGGTCTCACCTTGTTCTGTCTCCTAATACTTCAAAATGGGGATTAAATTTCACCATGAGTTTCAATAGGGGACAGTCAAACACAGTGCCATTGTTCTGTCAACTTGACCTTGAGGAGTAAGTAAGAGAAGCAAGCGTGTCTCTCAGCCTCTTTTCTCCAGGCCAGAGATCTATAAGTAAGATCAGTTTGAAAGTTGATCTACCTGAAGTGTACTATATTCTGTTGGATTTTCCTTTAAATCCCTACTGGATGAATGGGTTTGGGAGCTATTGATAGGAGATAGACTACAACTTCCAAAATACAATTTCACCCAGCTGGACTTGATATCAAATGTCAAGGACCAGAGAATCATAACAATCTAGACATTTTTTTTTTAAGAGTGAAATGCTTTCAAGGACGTTTGCTGTTATTCTAACAAACTACAGTCCAATTTCTTATTCCACAAAATGCTGATCCTTCTTTCATCTCTTGTAAGAAATAAGGGTTACAGTAGGATCAAGGGCACAGGCTGGGAGTATAAGATAAATGACAACTTACCACGCCTTCTAGAGGATACAGAAAGGAGGTTATTTATTTTATGCAAAAATAGTTATAACTCTTATATGTGCTCAGATCTATTTTGCCCCAAGAGATAAGTGATCTTTTTTTTTTTTTTCTGGAAGATAATTAATAGTTTCTTATCTAGATTTCCCTTGTCCAAATTAAGCTGCTAGGCAGGATAGGAGAAAAACATGGGCATGTTCAGTGTGTTAATTATAAGGTTATAAAATGTAACCCAAATGCAATGGACTTAAAAATTCTGAGATCTGTACCAAAAATGAATCACAGAAGGACAGAGATACTGCAAAACATTCAAGAAGTGACCGTTGCCATTCAGAGTGAAAAACCAGCCTCTACTCAGAGCAAAGCCTGTCCAAGGAAAGGGGAGTGACCTTTGTCCTTGGAAAGACCCAGGGAGCACTCCTAGGCACAAATCCACCCTACTGAGTTGTTGATCTACAAATACCAGGAGAGATCTTTTGCGCCAAGTGTCCCTGACTCAGTCAGGCTAGGTGGAGACCCATAGTAACTCCTTAGCAGCCACCAATCAGCCTGAGACAGGGAAATACCTGCGATGCCAGATGACTCTCCCAGTAGTTTATGGTGGTTGATAACATGTAGTTCCCATGGTTTCCCAACATGTTATCATGGCCTAAACCAATCAGTTCAAACGAATCCCCCTCTTGGATTAACCAATCACCCCTACCCAACTCCCCCGCCAGTGAATGTGCTAATCAATGTTAAGAGTTGTTTTATGATTTTCCCTTGGTGTGTAATGATATGCTAAGAGATGCTATGATGTATGTAAAGTCCCTGCCTTCTCCAAAGAGTGTATACAACTGCTGCAAACCCTGGGCTTGGGGCCTCTCAGCGTCACCAGTTGCTGTGTGAGCATGGAGGACCGAGCTAGCTCACAATAAACACCTCTTTGCTGCTTACATCGATCTTGGTCTCCGGTGGTCTTTTGGGGGTCCCGAATTCGAGCATAGCAATTGCTTATTTATAATTTCTTTGAATAAAACTTATGTTCTCTTCTTTTTAATTTTTTGATTTGTCCACTCTTTCAATGGGTTATATCAAGTGTTCGGTGGAAGGATTGGATACAACCACACCATGGATATTTTGAGACAGAGATGTGTTCAATGCTTTGAAAAGTCAATAGACAAGATAAGCAAATAAAGACTCTGACTGGCATCAAGTTCTCCGGCATCTACATTGCTTATCTGCTCCATATCCTGCACACTAAGGGACTGAGAGCACATGGCAAGCCTAAGAGGTCAGCAGGCAGCCTGGCCTCCACTGGATAGTTTTTTGCTAATGTAACTGTGAAGGTAAGGAAGGACTAACAAAGAGACAAAGGGAAAGTTTTTCTACTTCCAAATCTTGTGATAACCTGGTATTTGGACTTGAAGCCATGTCCTCCTGGAGTTGGGGTGGATTCCTCTTGTTTTGCTTTCTCTGGAGCAAATCCCTTTAGTGCTAATATCTTACATCAAATCTGATGCTTTCATTTTCTTCATAAATCTCATTGCCTCCCACAAATTGCATTTTGTTAAAAAAAAAAAGTTGGAGATAAGTTTGAAAATGAAAAAAAAAACTTCATATTGCATATATGATATTCATTTTTATATTCTTAGTTGCTCAAATTCTATCCTTTTGCTTAATTTCCAGGGCAGAATACTGCAGGGAAACCATTTAGCTATTTACACTTCTCACAAACACTCAGGGCATGTAAGCAGTGATCTGGATGCCCAGGCCCACCTCTAGGTGCCAATACTCTTCTACTGAAGCCAGATTTAAAGATAGGTTAGTGTAGTTAGGTAGATTGGGGTCTAATATCCAGTATAATAAAGAAAATGAAGACCTTAAGGAGAATGGAGTCCAGGCAACTAGAACAACACCTGGGGAAATTGAAATGTTAATGTCCCCAAGGCCTGGAACCCATCCTAAAGAATTGCTAATGAAGTAGCTCCAGCAAACCTGGAGGTGCTAATCAAACCACCCCAGGCCCTTTCTTCCCAGATTACTCCTCCCTGTCCTATCACTAGATCTCCCACCTTTTGGCCTTCCCACCTGCATTCTATCACTGCAGGATAGAGGAAAATAAAGGACAGGAATGTGGGAGGACTAAAAGAAGACCTTAGCTATAAAAAAGGAAAGACCTCCCCCTTCCAAGGATTATGCCTTTCTGGTCCCCTGATTCCTCATGGAGGAAATCTTTTCTGTGTGCTTCTCTGATGTTATACTTCAGCATTGGGAAACAAGGACTCACCAGTAAACAGTGGTAACAATACCTTGCAGGTGGAGGGAGTGGAGCTGAGACTTTGGGAGGAAAGGATTTCTACTCCAAACAAAGTCAGCTGCCTTAGTTCCACATTTCTTTGTCCTCTGTTGCCTTCCCTAATACATTTCTGTGTTCTACCACACTTCTCACCACCTCTTTCTTTCCCATCCTCCTCCTTTTTCTTTTTGGTACTGGCGATTGAACCCAGGTGTGCTTTATCACTGAGCCACACCCCCAGCTATTTTTATCTTTTATTTTGAGACAGGGTCTCACTAAATTGATAAGATCGGCTATCCATCTTACTCAGTCTCCCAAGCCATTGGGATGATAGGCATGCACCACCATACCTGGCTCATCCTCCCTCTTGAGTTTAAATCTGTATTCCAGAATCTCTCCACCATGGGCCCACCTGTCTCTGCCACCCAATACTGAATGTCTCCCGAGCATCCCACTATGTTTCAGGTGTGGCACATACCAGATATGATTATTCCAAGTGGCTGGTTTTTGGCAAGTCCCATATTGTACATTTTTCCCCCTAAATCTTCAATCCTTTGTGTATTTTAGGAGGAAATTTAATCCATCTGTTTCTGGTTCATTTGCTATTATAGTAATTCTCCAGAACCTTTTGTTTTAAGACTTATTTGATGTTCAAGAAGCCTTATGAACTTTTTCACAGGATTTTGAAAACATCCTTCCTAGAACCAGGAAGCAGTCTTTGGCCAGTTATCAATCAATTTCAACATGACACTGTGTGATTTTAATTTAAGACCTTCATTAGCTGAAAGGTGTCTTCTCACTCCTATTATGCAATTGTTCAGACTACAACAGGCTATTGCATCCCTCAGGAAGATACCTAATTAGGAAAGATTACTTGTACCTAATTAGGAAAGTTTACTTGTACCTAATTAGGAAAGATTACTTGTATCTGGAGGGCAAAGCCTTATTATATATCAATAGTTACAGGGTTAGGTGGATGGGAAGCCCTAAGAAGATGGCTTTAGAGTTTAAACCGTTTATGGTAATTCTTGCACTGTTATGAATATGAAGAATCTAAGAGCCAATCATCCTGGTTACTGACAGAAAGACTTATACATTACATCATTAAAGCTAGTCAATAGAATTGGATGGTGGCTAAAGTGGGATTTTGTATGAGATTAAGTCTTTAAGGATGTATGTCACTGTAAGTGGAGTTTCTTGTACAATGATATGTAGACAACGGGGGGCTAGAGTTTTCGTTCCAAGAAAGTGAAAGAAGTGAGAATAGTTTTCACAGTTGTAACTTTGCTACACCTGGGAAATTGTACACGAAGTGAAGTGTAGACTGGTTGTTGAGATGTCTAGACCATTCCTTCTGTAGGTGTGGATAAGGAATTTGCTATAGGAGGGAAAGTTGCGGTAGCAAGTGTTCTCTGGGAAAATTAGTCTCTAATGGTGCATGCATGGCATACAGTCATGGCATCCCAAACAACTAGTACTGAATGCTCAGTCTATGAAGAATATGAGTGGGAACTGGGGCTTGGTGGTGTTCACCCTTAGAGGTCGGTATGCAGCCAGTATGAGCTGGGGTCCATCCTGGTGGGTCATTGCCCATGTTTTGTTGGTGGCTAATTACTTTGTAGCTTTCTCTTTTGGTTTACAATTTGTAAGTCATGCACAAGCTTTCCGGAACATAGTTGGGGTTTGAGAGCCATGACAAGCAGTAATAAGCAGCAATTGATTTTGATACAAAACATGTATCTTCCACCAGAACAGTATTACACAGATTGCATGGTAGGAATCACACCAGGAACAATTAGGAGAGAAAAAAGTTAATTGGTTGAGAAGAGAGATCCAGTTTTATCACAGTTAGGAGCCCAGCTATAGGCCACCTTCAGACCTGTACCACCTCTAATTCAAAAAGTGAATTTTCTGTGTGGTCAAACATGAGCCTTCTTTCCAGGGAATGGAAAGCTTCTTAAATGGCCAACTTGGTAAGAGCAGCAGTCAGTCCAGGCCTGTCCTTGTCACCAGAATCTCTTCTCCTTCTTCTCCAAGTTTACAAATCCTATATACACCTTTCAAGTGCAACTGAAGCCCCAGCTTTTCAGACAGCTTCCTTTGGTGTCCTACGTGACAATCCTGTTCATTTTCTAGGTGGACACTGACAGTACATGAAGTTTTGTTGGTGTTACTTTGCATGGGTAGGTAGTCTTCTTATAGATGTGTGTCTGATCTTCACTATTCTGTGGTTACCTTCTCCAGGACTAGGATTCTATCTGCCCTGCTTTGGTTTTCAATGCCTTACATAGAACCTGCTATACAGAAAAATCCCTGAAGCTCCCAACGCCTTCTGAACACTATTGTCATTCCACGTGGCCAGGCTGCATAGTTTTTTGGTGAATTTTTTCATCTGAGAGAATATACTGCTGAGAAAGAAGGTAAGAAAAAGGGATCAGGCTATAGCAGAAATGAGAGTTTGAGAGGTGGCCATGGTGGAATGGGAGGGATGGGTATGGTGGTTCATGCACAAAAGGCCACTTATCTGTGTGTCCTGGGCATGATGAGAACTCAAAGTCCATGACAAAACAAAAACAAGCATTTGGCTTTGGGTTCATGAGGTCAGATAATATGGAGCAGCCAGAATTGCTGTCTTCTCTTTTGGGAACTTTCTGTTTTCCTGCCTGGTATATCTCACCAAAATGAAGATGCAGATCAGCAACATGATAACTGTTATACCATATTTTCTCTGCCCCCTTTCTCTCTCTAGTACAGAGAACATATGCCATCCCCATGAGGGGCACTTACTAATTCAATATAATTTAAATCAAACTTTACTTACAGTGTACATTTTATGAAATGCCCAGTCTCCAGACTACCATAATTTTAAGTCACTCTCGGAGCTCTACTATCTATATATAATGCCACCTCCTTTTAAATTTATTAATTTACACTATTTTTTTATTGTACTGGTAACCCACTGTAACAAATTTTCAATGTTAGGGACTTTCTTCTGCCCAGAAAGCATGCCAAGAGATAATATGGTGTGAAACCAAGGGAAAAGCAGAGATGTCGACCTAAACAGTCTCATGAGAAAATGTGACGATTTGCATCAGTAACCGTCTTTAATGCCACTTGGAGGCCATATGACAAGTCAGAAAAAGACATGTTGGATCTGGATCTGTGAATGTAGTTGTTCATTTGGACGAGCACAGGATCAGGAATATCTATGGGAAAGAAGCTAGAATGGAATTTTTTGAAGAGTGAACTGGAGGTAAAAATAGAGACTTTTGCAGAATATTTTCATTGCGATTTTTATTCTCCTCCTATTAAGCAGATGACAAGGGCTACATGTTCGTGTTCATGAAAAACTTAGGAAGAGAATACAATGCACAGACTAGGAAGAGAGAACAGAGAATCAATGAAAGATACCTCTTCAGGTAATTATTCTCGTGTCCAACTGCATTTTCAGGAGGATATGTAAAAAGATCTTACATCCTCCAATTCCATTCCAGTGACATCCAGGCCTGAAAATCACTGGACAAGATATAATTGTTATTTATGCTTTTTCCATATAAATTTATTTTAAAAGATTTTCCATAAATCTTAGCATTTTCTGAATGCACAATAATAAGCAGGAAGAATGTTTTTTCTTCTTCCTAAGAGTTACCTTAATTTCATTTTTTTTGGCTAATTTGCAAAGCTAAAACTTTAGATCAATGACAAATAAAATAAGTAAGAGTGGACATCCTGGTATTCTTTCTGAATTCTCATGTTTCCTGTGCAAATTATGATATTGGCTATTGATTTATTATCCATATTCTTCCCTGTGTCATGAAAGTATCCACTTAGTAGCATGAGCCTTAATTTTGCATAACATAAAAAATGAATGCTTCTGTTTCAGGATTTACTATAATGATAATATGATTTTCCTCCTAGAACTTACTGTGACAAATTATAATGGAGTTTGCACTTCTAATCCATTCTTGCATTCTTATAATAAATTCAACTTTCACACAAATATTTGTTGTCTCATTAATTAGATTTTGTCTAAGAATGTTTAAGAATATATAAGACAATTTTTTATTGTTCATATTTTACAAAGGCCTGTTTTCTTTCTTCTATTACATTGTCCAATTTTGACATAATAGCTGTGCTAAAATGAAATAGATTGAAATAGATTGTTTCTCCTGTTTTTCCAAGTAGCAGATTATATTAGTTAAGGTGGCTCTGTCTAGTTGTTACCACGAGCCACCCTCAAATCTCAGAGGCTAAACCCAACATGTTTATTTCTTTAATTCTCAATGACGACAGAGTTGGATGTGGGCTGGGGGCTGTGGCATGGTAGAGCTGATTCATTCTGGCTCATGAGAACTGGTTGTGTGTCTCTTCCCAATTTTGTGATCACACTGTGACATCACATTGGTTACCTAAATTCTGCCAGAGTGGGAGCACTTCATTATAGAAACTGACAAGTGCTACCAAGAGAGTCCCCCATCTCCATCACCAAAAGCTGGTTGTTCGACATTTACCAGCTCATCACCACTTATTGGGTGGATCTCCTGGGCCTCTGAGCGATGACTCAAGGATCCTGTCTCTATTCCATCCTATGATTCTGAGCTCTCAGGGTGCTTCACTTTGAGCTGCAAGAAAGGGGAGGGGAGCCTATAAGAGCCTCTAGGACCTTTTTATAGGTCAGGACTGGAAGTAATTTCTTTCTTTTTTTTTTTTTCTGACATTCCACTGGCCACCACTTGTCAAAAAGATCCTTTTAAATGTAAGGAATATGAAAATGGCATCCTTCTATGTATATATCTTCTTTGGGACTTTTCATTTTGTCTACTTATCTGTCTATTCTGGCCCTGGACTAAGTTTTCTCATTGCTACAGTTTCCTATTTTGCATGTCCATTTCTCTTTCCTTGCCCTCACCTCTGCAATATTTTATTTTATATCCTTAACACTTTGATTTTAGCGACCATTTCTCAAATTCTAAGGAAAAAAATCCCATTTGTACTATATTCAAACTGCATGAAATTTATAGATTTTTGAGGATAAAATTGACATATATATGTCAAAATAAATCCATATTACATTGTGAGGTTGACTAACACTAAATAACTCCTCAATTCCTAGAATTGAATCTGTTAGAGCACTTAGGTATTTTTTAATAATGTATTCAATATAGAATGAATGCAAAGTGATTTAGAATTTTCACATGTAATTGACAAATAGGATTGCTTTTTAGTCCCAGCCTTGATCTTTCCTCCCCAGTTCCCTTTTTATATCATTGTCAGATTTTACTAGACACCTGAGAAAAATAAATCAAGAATGATCCCATCCTTTTCTATGCATAATAGCAGTTCAAATGGCCTGATTCTGTTCCTTGAATCATCTGACATTATTTACTAACTTTTAAAGTGTATTCTACCATTTTGTTTTCTTCCATTGTCTATTTCTTTGCATTGATTATTTTAGTTATTTGAGTCTTATAAAATTATTCCTTTAGTTGAAATTTTCAAAATCACTAGCACAAAACTGATCATGGGATTTGTGCCAGGGGAAGGAGGAGTGGGGAACATACTGGGTTGGGGCACTTTCTGAGATAATGGGAAGTTCTACATCTTGGTTATGGTGGTGCTTTCGTGACGTGTAAATTTGCCAAAACTGATGGAAATTTACCCTTGAAACTGGTGCATTTTACTGCAAACAAGCGGTAATTCAATAAAGCTGATTTCTTTACAAAGTCTTTTATATTCACTTATTTTCAATGTATCAGTCAAATACAAAATGTAGTCATATTTTTCAATTTTGTGTTTGTGATCATAATAAGAATGCTTTCATCTTTCATTTGATTTCATTTTGTTTTGTTTTCTGTTTTAAGGTTTTCAAGCAGTTTCTTTTGTTTACAGCTCTTGTTCTCTAAATTGGTTTCTTTTTTTGATTTTTTTTTTTCAATAGAGAAGGAGAAGATGTGAACTTAATTTTCAATTCTGATTCCTCTAATTCTCAATGTCAACAGTTAAGCAGTATCTACTGGCCTCCTGGATGATGAAAGCAGCTATCTTAACTTCTTCCCATCATCAGTCTTTCCCATCATCAGCCACATACAGTGGGCTCAGAGTAAGAGCACCATCATCCATGCATCATCTTTGGGTTGATGGCAAGTATCTCCTCATAGAAAGGACAAGTTCACTGGTACAATATCCATTACAGTGTCAGGTACCACATGTGCTTATGAAATGAATGCAAATGTGTATTAGAAAATAATTTTATTGGTAGGACACTAGAAGTGAGAAATAGTGATCACCTTGGTCTCAATTTCTTGCTTCTTATTCAGTACTAATGGCAACTGGAAGCTCTCATCCTGCCTAACATTGACTAAGCAATGTGTCAGTTTTACGAGTTGGGTAAATGAGGAAAATAACTGCTAAATATCTAATGTAAAACAGGAATTACACCTAGTCTCTGGAGAGGAAAGCTTAGTATACATACTACACTACCATCCTCTCCCCAAGAATTATAATCTGTAATTTATCATGGAAGAGGGTGACCCAGGATCCTGGTTGGTCAGAGGTTAAAAGAATATCCTGGAATGAAGGGCTCTCATTGTGCTAAAACCCAAGGTCTCCAGCAAACCAGGGAAGTTTGAAAAAAAATTGGAATAAGCTGACTACCCTAAATATCCAGCTGACACATAAGGCATTTATTTCAGTGACATAGATGACACAACATGTTTTATAGCAACATAGAAGAGCCCCTGCATAAGTCTGAAATTTTAGATAGCTGGCTATAACACTGCTATACACCATGGTCACTATAGCAGATGGAATTTACACAGTAAGTAATTTTTCACATGATCTGAGAGGGTTTCAATAAAGGATCAAACTTTGATGGTATTTATAGATCTTGAGGACCTGGGGACCATGCTTGCCCTGGCAATTGCACGTCCTCTCTTGGGTTTTGGAGACTGTGTTGAAACTTACAGACTCTTTCTGACTCTGCTCTGCTGTCATCAAAAAGTACCACACATTGAACAAAAGTGCTAAGTCACTGGGCCCATGGGGTTAGCTCATTTCGAAAACGGAACTGGCCTTTCTACCCAAAGCCAGAGAAATGTTGAAAACATAAAACAACAAAAAATCTGTGGTGTGTTTGTAAAACCCAAGACTCTAACCCTGATCTAAACCAGACTGCTCTCCTCCTGGCTTCCTCCCTTTTTCCCTTAATTAAGCTAACTGGAAAGAAAAGGCTTTCATCAGAGCAAGACGGCAATCTTCCTACCCTCATCTCTAGGACGAAAACAGAGAATCTGGTCTGGAATTGAATTTGAAATATTAAAGAAAAATGACTACCAGCTTAATGCTGTCACTGTCCTATGTTTATTTTTCTTTCTTTTATGTCTGATGTCAAGGAGAAAACAATGTCATCTGCTGGAAACTTGAGCATGTTTGCATTTTGAGATAATTAGAATTAATGTTGGAGGGCCAAACCAGCACCGAGCAGTCCCTGTGCTTCCCATGTGTGTAAAACATTTTGTAATGACTTTCACTTAATCTGGGAGCCTGGCAGGCTGCCACAAGCCACCTAGATCCAAGCAACAAAGTTACTTTTTCAAAAAGGAAAATTGAGACGTTGGACATTAGAAATTAGGGCATCGGTAAAGTAGTTAGGACTCTGCAGATTGCTTTATCGTTTTGCATTTCTCTTCCATCTATATTTCTTCCTTTTGCAGCTTGGAGGAATGTGCTTCCAGCACACACAGCATGCAGCAGCAGACCTGCATCATCCCTCAGCTATTGTGAAGGAGAGTCTATCAGAGGAAGGCAGTGGATGTCTGTAAGGATCTCTAAACCCAAGGAGTCAGGCTCTGAGAGATCATCTGTGAGATTTGTTCAGTGAGAGGACCCAGACACAATGAATACTGGTTGGAGGGCAGGCAGTAGTTGACAGGATGTTTAACTTTTCCATAAACTGTTTTGCCAACTGAACACACAGTCTGTGTGATTCATGCATACGAAGCTCTTGCTTAAAATCTTTCAGTAGCCTCTCATTACCCACAGGGTAAAAACCCAAATTCCTAAACCTCTTGGTATAAAGCTCAAGTCTTTTCTTGAATCTTGTCATCCTCAACTCCCTAGATTCATTTCTTTAGTGCCACAAGTCACAGATACCAAATGCCTGGCAGTTCCCTGAACATAAGATTCTGTTCCATGTACATCATTCCTTTCCATTGAGGAGGCTACGATTCACCTTCATGCATAATCTAGCACTTTGCATCTGGTAGGGGAGGGGCTCAATATTTTGTTGTACAAGTGAATTTCAAAACTTTATGCAAGCATCACTTTTTCTGACTCCTCTACATGGAATACGGACTCCATTCTCTGGGCTTCCACAATTTTTAAGAGGTCAGGAATATTGCTAAATATTCCACAATATATAGGATAGCCTCCACAACAAGGAAATATCCAGCCCAAAATATCAACAGTGCCAAGGTTGAGAAAACTGTTCAGCAGAACTCATTTTTTTTAGAATCGTCATCTTAGGGGACATCTGTCTCCTCTGCTGATTGGTAAGCTCCTTATGTCAGGGTCCATATCTCAATTATCATTGCATTCTCATTGTTTAACACAGTGTCTAGCATTTGCAAGATAAATGTTGAGTGAGTGAACAAAGGGTCAGAGCATTGCAGAACTACTGAGTAGTAATCACTCTCTGAGGAATTATGAAAAACACAGAGCTCTTTTCCACATGGAACAATATGAATTCTAAGTTGCCCAGCTTCAAGAAAATGGCATCTCTCCACTCTTTTCACTCCATACGGATTTTTTTTCCCCCCAATGGTTCATAACTTTGCCAGTAGTACTATGTTGGGGAGCCCCTTCTGCCTTGGGAGAAGTAGCTTCTACCACGCTGCACTTTTCTCAACCCCTAAAAATTCACACTAAAGGTTGACATTCTATTTTTATGCCAACTCTCAAAAGCTTGGTCTTTGTAATTGGTGTCAGCTATAGCATTTCAGAATGCCCCATAAATAGACCCTGTTTGGGAGCTTTTCGAAGTGCTATTTTGATACTTCTTCCCCGGGTATTCACTTGGACTCCAGCCATTTGTCAGGGGAACCATTTGAAAAGGCAATTTGGAAGCCCACCCACATGATCCTGGTACCTCTTTCTTCTTGCTGATGGTATTAGACTAAAATTGGTCTGGTTTTGACTTTACCCACCCCTCTCACTAAATAACTAGATTATGTTTAGAATAAGAACTCAAAGCATAATGGATTAACTGTGGAGTTTGTGTTTCTCAGAAGCTTTAGCAAGAACCTCCTCTTTGCATTGTAATTCCTCCATAGAATTGTAGTTTGCTTGGAAGCACTGCAAGCAAATTATGGTCATAGTTGATGTTTGTCATAATAAAAATGTGAGGGGTACGATTTTTATTTAAATGTGTCCTCCCAGGAGTGGCCAGGACATTTAGGGAGAATCATCCTGCTTTGCTAAACATTTGGGGTGGGGTTATCCTTACCAAACAAATAAAAGCATGCACAGTTCTGCTTAGATCCCTGTGAGAATTAAGCTCACTTGGTAACATTTTTTCCATTGTTCCATGAGAGAATTTCACCCAACAGTCTTTGTGAAATGTGAATTTATTACATTGAAGATTATGTGTTGGACTTAATAAAATAATTTGTGAATCTTAATGAGCATGTTTCACAATGACCATTTGCTTTATTTTAAAGAATTAACAAATAATTATCACGCATTATGACATGCAAACAGTAGATGAGGATTTAAAGAAACATAGCACTTGAAATTGACATTCTACCCAAAGAACTTGGAGAGGGACCAGGATGCATAGCTGCAAAAGTCGTACAGAGAGACCATGACAATGACTGATTGGCAGCTAAGTCGGGGAGAAAGGCAGAGTTCATAAAATGAAGTAGATGCAAGTATGGATTAAAGATCTTAGAGAAGCTTTCATCAAAGAAATAGAATTGATGAATAGTTTTTCAAACCCTGTTCTGGAGCATCCTGGTGCTTAAATTTGGAACCCTCAGAATGGTCATATGATGGGTTTGCTTATTGTATGTCTTCTCTTTCTCTGACCTTGTCAGCATCTGGAGGGCAGAAGCTGCAGTTATCATCTCTTATCTGCATAGCAGTTGGCACAGTGTCTATTAGTGAGAAGATCTCAGCAAAGGTTATAGTTGAATAGAAATGGACAATTCTCCGTGGTGTCATTTCTTAAAAGTGCCCACTATCATGACATCAGAACCAGACACCAAAGAATTTTTTGTCTTCCATAGTGTCAAAGGAGGAGGAGTAGCCAATTGCAGCTCTGCAATCATGACTCAACACCATCGTTTTATTTTGTTTTTATTTATTTTTTTATTTTATGTTTTTTTTTTTTTTTTTTGCTGGATCAAAGTCCAATTGCTTTTGTTCTTTTCAAGGGTTATAAAGAATTAGAATTTGTCCTTTGTGCCCACTTAAAATAGTTTATTCAGTTTTAATCTCCCATCCACATTCTTAAAATGACTCAATACAAAATAATTCAAAGGCCACATTTAAAATAAAATCAAATTCTGCAAGTCAATGCCTTCATCTCTTTTTTCATGGCCTAATTCACAACTTCTTTAGAGCCTGGAATCTACTCCAGGGCAACTCTGCAAATATTCGGTATTTAATTGCAGTTTGTAGTTTGGGATCGTTATTCATGCTCATGAATTGCATTGCATTTACACATAAATTTTACTTGTCTAATTTACTAATTACTGAGAAGGAGTAATGTGGCGGCATCTTAATCTAGGAAAAACATCTCGAACGCTTTTGCACACGTTTTGTATTTGGCATAACCTAAAACACATTTCCCCACAAAAACTTTTCCCCTTAACTCTTAAGCCCCTGAGTATTTCAATGGAAACACAATACTTTTTATCTGGATTCATTTACACTCTCATTTACTCATCAGCATGGTGTTTTGTAAGAGATATTTAATATTCTCCAAGAGCCCTTTTTTCTCCCGCACATTTCAAAGTTTTTCCTGTAGGAAACACTGTGTTCCAAGCCATAAATTGAGTCTGAATCCAGAAAACAGGAGTTGGGGGAAGCCATAAATTTCAAATGAGTTCCAAGTGGTACTGATCTAAACTGCCCATTATACATATAATGTGGTTACCAAAATGAGGATTGAGTGCTCTGAATGAAGAAGACTTTTTAAATTTGGTGGCATTAATTTACCACCAGTGCAGATGGTTAGGAAATAGTAACTTGCATCCTCTCTCTCTCACTTGGTTGACTGAAGATGGCTTCTTTTTCAGGAAACAGGTGTCACTACTGAAGAATTCTCTCTGAGAGTAATCAGCTTCCCGTGGAGTAACTTTCTCCTCCTGGAAATGAAGTCTCAGCATCACGAGTAACCAGCCTATCACAGTAGCCAGAGGATTCTCCCACACAGGACCTGCTGAATAATACCATACTGGTGCTAACTCTTCCTGCAACTCATGCATGGCTGATAGCTAACTATCTTGGTGAATTTATTTTTATTGCAAGTATTGGAAAACAGTTCTAGTGAGCTAGTTAAAAAGGACATTTGTTGGAAGGATACCAAAGCCTTCCTTAGAAAGTCAAAGAAAAGTTAAAAATCCAGTTCCTTAAGATACAGGACCAAAGGGACAGTGTCAAGGAGGCTGCTTAGGACCCAGTGGGACAGATGCATTGGACAAATCACAGAACCCAATACACAGGTTGGGCAGTCAGTCACCCAGGTGAGATCTAATAGTACCAACTATTATAATAGCTTCCTAACTGCTTAAACTTTGATCTGTTCTTTCTTTCTTCTTCTCTTCAGTGGGAATATTGTGGCCACCCTATTCACTTTGATTTTAAAAATACTTTTTCCTTATATTATTGTAATTACAATACTATTTATCTATAGTGCTGAATATATTATTATCATTTACAGATTTTACATGAAAAATTTTCCTCTTATTTTCTATATTATTTGCTTATGTTGAACTCCTGAGACTATAGGTTTTCAACATGATCAAACAATTTTTGTAACTAACTCACTCTGGGAAGATAGCTTTCTCTCCATCACAGTGAATCAAAAAATTCTCTTCAACTCTGAAAGCTTATAACCAATGGGATTTTTTTCTTTGTGACAAGAATATCCCCAAACCTAAGAAACCTGGCTTTAAGGAATTTAGTTTCTTTCTTTCAAATATTTGGTTTTCAAATAAAATAATTTTAAAAGCAATTATTTCATCAATACATCTCCCCGAATGGATGCACATGAAACTAATACTTAATTACTAATCACATAAAGTCATAGATTAATGTTTTTCAAAAATAATAGGATTTATGTAAGAATTTATTTATGAATTACTAATGGAAAATCAACAGTCTGTTTTGAACTACTTAAGTCTATGCATTTCAAATATGGTGAATTTCTGTTTGTGGCCAAAGGATGCTGAAGGCCAGGTAAAACTTACTCCTTACAACTCTAGACATTGTAAAAAATTTTATCCTACATCTAAGAAGTAGACCTATTTAAGGACTGAAAATAAAACACAGCCTTATTGAAGGCAGATCCTCCAGCTACCCTATTTACTGGTGTGCTTGCCAACATGAATCCAAAGTGCTCTTTCTGGGGAATCATCACATCCATGTTCCAAAGGTTTAAAAAATCCTTGCAGAGAGGAAAGTCAGTAATGTGGTCTTTCTCTTTTCTCTGATTTTACTGGGTCAAAAGAAAAACCTGTAAATAGAGCTTGCTTTAATCATCTGCCAAACACATGGACTCAAGGTTTTCTTCCACGGGGAGGAGGTCTTGTGGTCAGTCCAAGGGAACAGTACCCACAAGGAGGGGAAAATATGCTTCAGGAAGCACCTTCTTCTTAGGTGTACATACATTCAACATTTTTAACTCTCTTGGAAGATAATATTCAGAAGGCAAGAGGCATCTATAGTAAAGAAATAAGTTATTGGTAGAGAGCACTGAGGCAATATAATATTTCATCTATTCTCAATAGTGCACTGCACATGCTTATAAATTTAATGGGTCTGAAAGAAATCAGGCTGTGGTCAAATAAAAATTTGAACTTAAAATGCCTTAAAACATGTTTCTAATCGATTATAGGTTTTTGCATAGAAGCTTTAGAAGGATATTATGGTTTGGAAATATTTATAATCATAAAGCAATAAAGCAAAAGGGCATGAAGAGAGACATCAGTTCCATGCTCCGGTTTAGCAGATGAGGGAGTCAAGAACTAGAGAAATGAGTTCCTCCAAATGACCTGGTCATTATTTGGCAGGTTGTAAACCAGAATTGGATTTCACGACTTTTAATAGTATTTTCCAGTTCATTTGGATTGAAGTGTGAATTCTGATTTAAGGATTTGTGAAAACAATTTGCAATTCCACCATCAAATATGGTCTGTGAACTCTTTATGCTATGAGCTTTCATAGAGGACATGAAAAAGAGTAGGATAATTTCTGCCCTAACTAATCTGTGAATTAAATAATAATATGAATATCAGGTTCCATCAGTCATAGAAAGTGAAATTCTTAGTAATATTTTGCATAAATTAATTGAATTAATAAATTTGATTAGAACTTTATATTTACTTCTATTCAAAAGCAGAATGCAGTTAAATATGTGCAATGATTACATTGGAAAAAGGAAGCAGTTTAGTCAGGCTTAGTTTCCTTACTTGTATCATAGGGAAAATAATTGCTACTTGCTATGATTGACAGGAGTCTTCAATAAGATAACTTCTACATGTGTATTGGCTTATTGACAGAAGTTATCAATAAGGTAACTTCTACATGTGTAAACATGTTCCATCTACTTTGTGGATGCTAGTTTCCTTGAGGAATAACTAATATTCTTTTAGGAATATTAAAATCCTCATAATTTCATGACTTCAATTCTTTAGGATGAGACATAGCATAAATTCATTGACACACAAAGAACTCAGAAATGAATTCAAGGACATTGGTTAAGAATATTAATTTAGTTCTCCTTAATTTTATCTGGACTTGTCAAACGGCTATACAAGTTCAGATCTCCAGTCTTTTGTGTGTCATTGCTTCATGAGGCTGGCTTTCAGCTTTGGTAGGTAAGGGCATTCACCCCTCAGTACTCGAGTTATTCCTTCAAATACCTACTGATCTGGTTCTCTCCTCAAAATAATGTCCATGAGCAATTTGTCAATGTGACCTTATTTAGAAATAAGTTCTTTATAGATGTAATCAAGTTGAGGTCATACTGAATTACTGTGGGCCCCAAATTCACTATGACTATTGTCCTTGTAACAAGGGTCATTAGAGATACAGAAGATGCAGATAAAGAATGCTCAGGGTTGCAGCAATCACCAGAACAAACAAAGACAGATCCTTCACTAGAGGTTTCAGAGAGAACCTGTCCCTGCTGACTTTTTGGTATTGGACATCTGGACTCTTAAGAACTGCCCGAGAATATACTTTTCTTCTTGAAAGACACTTATTTTGTGGTTATTTGTTACAGCAACCCCAGGAAACTAATGCACTGGCTCGTCTGAAGGTCATGAGGTTTGCCAGTGATTCTGTAGACCATCCTCTGTATTATACCAGTTTGAATGGAATTCCCTTAATTTTCCAGCCTTGATACAGGATTTGGATTTCTGTAATCTACACCATCCCTATTGTTTCCTTCAGAAAGAATGCTGAAAAATGAGGTCACCTCAAGTCTCTCTGCCAAGGAGTCCAGACTTATATTCTCCTCTTCAACATTATGGCTTAGATTCTCTTTGGGACCAGACAAGTTCCCAGTCCTAATGAAGCAGAGAACTGCAAAATCCAGAATGCCTTGGAGAAGTATCATTAGTGAGCAATTATGACAACTGGGAATTTTAGGCAAGAACATATTTGTGGTTAATTGGCCTTCTGGATATTAAAGTGAGTTTTAGCATTTGGGCCTTCCCTATTGAACTTCCTCATTAATCCCGTTCTATAGTGAAGGTGCATAAGACATGGTGTGAGAAATGGGTTTCTATTCACTGGCGTGCACTGTAGTTTCTCAGTTAATGTCAGATTAAGCTCATATATGCCATCTTGGGTGAGTGTGACATATTTGACTTCATTCATATGATATTAATATTAAATGTAAAGAGCAGTATATTAAAATGTATTATATAGAGTAAACCTCCTTAATATTTACTAGCCATATAAAGAGTATGTGCACGTAAACATTTAATATTAATCAGTATATTTTATCTGTCTTTTCCATTCCAGTCTTCACTCCATTAAAAAACAATTGCAGGAAACTTCCATTTGGGCCTCTGGGTCATTCCTCATTCAAAATGTCCTTTCAACAAACAAAGCTGTGTGCAGCCCTGAGCTGGAACAAAAAACTACAAAAAATGAAGGCCAAACATAGTTTTATGTTTCAGAGCTAATATTTTTGTAATGGGAAAATACACACACACATACAACACACACAAATTTAGGACAAAATGGAAAAAGACTGTGCATATGAAGAAAAAAGATCAATTAGCTCTTTATGAGAGAGTCAAATCAATCTTCAGAGATAAAATGTGAATATGTGAACTGGTCTTAGGAAGTGAGAAGGTGCAAGAAGGGCCAGGGGAAGGTCTGAAAAAGTAGGTTCTTAAACTCATATCCTGTCCAAGCAACACTATTTTCAGACCCGATTAGTCTACCTGCAGCACAGTTCTGCACATCCCTTGACACATCTCTCCGTCCCTTAATCTGTACCTGTTGCTTCCATAGCAACGTTTTGACACCTCAGCAAGAATTTAAGACATTCCATAATCATATTTCAATTTTATTTCTGTTTCTTTCCTATCCCCTACTCTGCTCCCTCTGCACAGCATTTCCTAGGACGTTGCCTTCATACCTGCAAGTTTCTAATCCTACTTCCTTTAACCATCTTCATCCAAGTTTCCAATATTTCAGAACCCAGCTTAACATCACCTCCTCCAGAAATTCTTCTTTTTACTTTCAGTTTGAAGTGTTCTTCATGTTTCTAAATTCCCAAACCACTTTCTCCATTCCTCTCTCATGATATGTGTGATGAATTGTATTAAATTTCTCAAATATTTGCAGCCTGTGCAATGGTGCCCACCCCATGTCTTCTCCCTGGTTCTCTACTGACATCAGAGGGGGCCTATGATGGTCCCTGGTCAATGGAACCTGAGAGAATGTGGTGTGCCTTTTCTATACAGAAGCTCTCTGTGCTGTTCCACCTGATGCTGCCATAAAGCCAACATGTCCCCCAGGGGCCATTCCTTCTGCCTGATTCCATGGACGATGGCAACATGGAGCAGAAGAGCAGCTGAGCATGAAGCACTGTTACTACATGAGAACTGTTGAAGCTATTTGTGGTTGTATTATCAATGTATAGTCTACTGTAAGATCATCTGTATGACAGGCCTTATTGTCCTTCATAAAAGATCAATATTTGTATTTGTAACATTTCTTCATTATTAGGCTATTGAGCTCCTTTAAAATCTATGTGGGATTCCCCCAATGAACTTATCATTCCCACCACAGGGATGGGCATTCAGTAGTTGTTGACTAAATATTTATTGATTTGCATGATAAATGAATGTGTAATTTCAGAAAGTAGTGTACACATGCACTGGTAGGAGCCTTCAAAGAGGGGTAAAGGAGGCTGTGAAGAAGAGGGGAAAAGAATCAGCTCATCTTTTAGCCTTAGCTTGGTCCAACTCTTTTTCCTTAATGACTCTGTGACCTGTGGGCTGCATTATGAATTATCTAAAGAGAGATTTATTATTAATCTATCCCTTTCATCACAAACCCAGTGAGAGATGTCCATGGGATGACTGGAGCATTTGCAAAGCACTCCTTGCACTGGGGAGAGTTGAAGGGCTTGGTTGGATGACTGGATTGCTGAGTCAGGCCTTAGTGACAACATGTAGATTGCTGTGATAAAATGTGCCTGGGACTCCAGTACTTGTAGGGTCAAGTGATGCTTGTTTGTTTCTAATGGAGCTGAAGAGACTCACAAATATGCATGCACATGCACACACACACACACACAGAGAGAGAGAGAGAGAGAGAGAGAGAGAGAGAGAGAGAGAGAGAGCGCAAAGCCAGGAATGTGGCCACCTTCAATAGTGAAACCCATCAATAAGAAGCTGAAGGTTAATAGAGATATTCCCTGAGATTTTTTTTACTTGGAGTGTAGATCTTTAAGGATCAAGCAAAACTAATGGAAACTCTAGAGAACAAAGGAATACCTGAAGGGAAAGAAGTAAGCCTCACTCATCTACGACAATAATGTTCTTCATTTCCTCTTTCCACTCCAACTTCTTTCTATTCTGACCTGATAATAAAACATTTGGCAAGATTAGGGCCATTGGAGGGTGAAGTCGCAGCAGGAGAAAGAAGAGATTACTTAACCTTAATTAAGGCTGCAGGTCTCTAGATGAGGAAGGTGGAAATCAGACATTAAATAAAGTTTGGTGTTTTGATTAAATCTTTGGGTATTTTGACTGTAGCATTAAGACTTTCAAAGTTATCACTTACTGTAGCTGGGGTGTACTTCAGGGGTGGAGCATGTGTTTAACAAACAGGAGGCCCTGTGTTTAATCCCCAGCACCACCTCCCACCCCGCAAAAACAAGTTTACTTAGCATCTATTACCCATCTGTTACCTAGGATTAAACAGAAAATTCAACTGATGTTTTTATATAGAGGTCATTGAAAGTAACCTCCTTAAATAATTGTAATGAGATAGTAAGGGAGGAGTAAATAACAATTATAATAATAAGTTGCATAACAATTACATAACAGTTGCCCTTATTATCATACTGGTTAAATTTATCTTGGAACTAGACTCCTTCATGACAACTGGGCCTGATCCAAGGAGAAGGTACCCAAGGAAGATAGTGAGAAGCTAAGAGCCTGCTAAGAGAAGGATTGGAACCACCTTGGGTGTCCCATGGAAATAAGCATCTCTAGAGACTGGGGAATCTGGATTTATGTAGAGAGAGCTCAAGAACCAAAATCAGATCATTTTCACCCAAAGAAGGGGCCTGGGGCAGAAAGAGAGGTATTCTCATTACCATTATGAACACTCGATAAGCCGTGACTGTCTGTCTTCCTGCTCCCCTTCCCCAACCCCAGCGTGGGGACAGCAGTCGAAGAAATGTTTCCAAAACCTTAGAGTGAAGGCCGTCTGAATTCCAAACTGATGATGTGATTTTAATCCTCATTTTAATATCTGGTTCAGGTCGAGTCAAAGAGGCAATTATTAAGGCACAAATGCATTGTTCCTGAGTTACATGAAAAATCATCTGGATTCCTTTCTCCCTTGCTCTCTCTCCCAGTGGCAGCCCTTAAACAAGCCTCCCTCCCCAGCCTCCTTTTTTGCTCCTGACCTCCCTTCATCTCCAGAGAGTTGAGCAATTTTGATACCTCTCTCAGAGTGATCTTATTTCCTGGCTGTATTCTCTTAAGGCACTTTTTTTTGTTTGTTTTTTACCTTACTAGGGCAAAAAAAAAATGGAGGGAGTCCTGAGGTGTCAATATGATACAATGCAAAAGAGGAGATGGATCTCTCCTCTTTTGATGAAACTTCTGGGAGTGGGGCTCTTCAGTAGGCACCCTTCAGACCACTCTTCCTTATTTTTATACATTTGAATGTGTGAGGACTGCAAATACATTGCATTTGTACAATAAAGTCTGTGTGTCACCGCAACAGAATATCACGGCTCCTGATCTCTCCCTTAGAGATCACCCTACAGTAGGAAGAACACTGGCTTTAAGAATGGACACATCTGTCAGAGTTCCAGCTGTTAGATTTTGTACCTTCCATCACTGAGCCATTTATTACTGCAACATAATTTCCAAAAACACTTTCTCTGTGGGGAGTGCTGGGGAGACATTGGGGGCTTACTGATCTAGAATATGAGTGCTTGCCTTCAAGCAACCTTTAGTATAATGGGGGAGATGGACATAGTGACAAATAAATAGGGAGCCATGTGACTAGCATAAATTTGGAGGTATGTGGTCTTCCTGTTACTCTGTGGGGAACTGAAGTGGACGTGGAGAATGGTTATGAGCTCACTGGTTGGACATCACACCAAGTGGAGGACATGCCAGGTATGTATTGATCCACAGGGGATTGGAGTGACATGGTGCATCTGAAGGAGTGTTCATTTTTCCATATGAGCTTAGCACAGGGTGGTGCTGGGAAGAGGTGGAAGGTGAAGACAGAAAGACAGGCAGGGGCAGGATCTTGATATTATGCAGAGCCCTGTAAGCCTTGCTAAAGAGACTGTATTTTATCATGCATACAGTGGAAGTCACTAATGAGTTTCATGCCAGGGAAAGTCTGTGATCATATTTATGTTTTTTAAAACTTTCTTTGAAGGAAGGGTTTGAAGGAAAAAAAAATTGAAGACTGTAAGAGGAAAGCTAGGATATTGCTCAACAGTTAAAGTGCAATAAAATGAATTTATGACGTACAGAGGGAATGGAGAGATGTCTTAAGTTACGTTATCTGAGAAGCAGACACAACAATATTTGAATGCAATTAGTTTATTTTGGAGAGCACAGAAATAGGATAGTAAGTTCGAGAAGTGGCAGAAAGAAGGAAGCAAAAGAGGATGCAAGAATGATCCGTTTCCCATGGTGGAACTGAAGCTGAATCCTGCCAGTACCCTTTATGGAGTCTGTTAAGCATTGCCCCATTCCTTTAGGGGAATCGAAGGTTATTTATGGACCAACTTCCATCTGTCATTGATTGGGGTTCTCTCCCAAGAGTACTAGCTTCCTGACACTTTAGGCTTGCCTTGGACATATGCAGAATAGGTTTCCGAAGACACCTGAATCCCTTAGGTGGAGAAATTCGAGGTTTTGACGTCAGAAACAATTGACACACCCTGCTGTGATGTGTGTCCAGGGGAAACAGGGTGCCAACAGTGTCTGAAGTGGGAGGTAACAAGTTAGGAGGCAGAATGAGTAAAGAATATAAGGGATAAAAGGGAGGGAACAATCTGGAATAATTTCCAACTTTCTGATAAGAGTGCCTGTATAAATATTAATGAGCTCTAATTAAGTATAAGGAGGAGTTGAAGACTGTGGATTGAAAACAAAAATTGAGTGCAAAAAGTTTCTTAAGCTCTCTGAATTTCAAGTTTTCTTTTTTAAATACAAGAACACCTATATTAAAGTGTTAGTATAAGAATTAAATGATCCAATATTTATGAAGAATTGAGTTAGGTCTCTAGGATGAAATGAATGCTCAATAATAAGCAATATTTATTGGGTGGTTGTTATATAAAGAGAAATTATTTTTATGAACTTTATTTGCATTATCTCATTTAATTCCCAGGAGCCTACAGTAGTTACCACTCTTAGTCCCATAATATTTAAATGGATTCACTGCAGTGCATTGTGAAAACCCATCACATATTATTTGAACAACACCAAAATTAGTGGAAGAAAGGAAATAATTAAAAATCAGGGCTGAAATCAATGAAGTTGAAACAAAAGAAACAATTTAAAAAATTGGTAAAACAAAAAGCTGGTTCTCAGAGGAGGACATACAATCAATCAATAAGTACATGAAAAAATGCTCACTATCGCTAGCAGTCAGAGAAATGCAAATCAAAACCACCCTAAGATACCATCTCACTCCAGTAAGATTGGCAGCCATCATGAAGTCCAACAACAACAAGTGCTGGAGAGGATGCGGGGAAAAGGGTACACTTGTTCATTGTTGGTGGGACTGCAAATTGGTGCAGCCAATTTGGAAAGCAGTATGGAGATTCCTTGGAAAGCTGGGAATGAAACGGCCATTTGACCCAGCTATTCCCCTTCTTGGTCTATTCCCTAAAGACCTAATAAGAGCATGCTACAGGGACACTGCTACATCGATGTTCATAGCAGCACAATTCACAATAGCAAGATTGTGGAACCAACCTAGATGCCCTTCAATAGATGAATGGATAAAAAAAATGTGGCATTTATACACAATGGAGAATTACTCTGCATTAAAAAATGACAAAATCATAGAATTTGGAGGGAAATGGATGGCATTAGAGCAGATTATGCTAAGTGAAGCTAGCCAATCTTTAAAAAACAAATGCCAAATGGCTCCTTTGATATAAGGGGAGTAACCAAGGACAGGGTAGGGACGAAGAGCTTGAGAAGAAGATTAACATTAAACAGGGATGAGAGGTGGGAGGGAAAGGGAGTGAGAAGGGAAATCGCATGGAAATGGAAGGTGATCCTCAGGGTTATAAAAAATTACATATAAGAGGAAAGGAAGGGTAAAACAAAATAATACAAGTGGAAGAAATGATTTACAGTAGAGGGGGTAGAGAGAGAAAAGGAGAGGAGAGGGGAGGGGAGGGGAGGGGGGATAGTAGAGAATAGGACAAACAGCAGAATACATCAGTCACTAGAATGGCAATATGTAAATCAATGGAAGGGTAACTGATGTGATACAGCAATCTGTATACGGGGTAAAATTGGGAGTTCATAACCCACTTGAATCAAACTGTGAAATATGATATATTAAGAACTATGTAATGTTTTGAACGACCAACAATAAAAAAAAAAGATTAAAAAGAAACCAAAAAACAGAAAAACCCAAAAAGCTGGTTCTTTTAAAAAAAATAAAATTGACAAACCCTTAGCCACCCTAATAAAAAGAAGGAGAGAGAAAACTCAAATTTCTAAAATTCATGATGAAAAAGGAAATATCATTACAGACACCACTGTAATATAGAAGACATTTAGAAACTATTTTGAAAATGTATACTCCAATAAAACAGAAAACCTCAAAGACACCAAGAAATTTCTAGAGGCATATAATCTATCCAAACTCAACCAGGAGAATACGCACAATTTAAACAGGTCAATTTTTCAAGCAAGAAAGTAGAAGATGCCATTAAAAGCCTATCAATCAAGAAAAGCCCAGGACCAGATGGATTCTCAGCTGAGTTCTACAAGACCTACAAAAAAGAATTAATTCCTATACTCCTCAAATTATTCCATGAAATAGAAAAGGAGGGAACCCTTCCAGCCTCATTCTATGAGACTAGTATCATCCTGATACGAAAAGCAGACAGAGACACATCAAGGAAAGAAAATTTCAGACCAATATCCCTGATGAACATTGATGCAAAAATTCTCAACGAAATTTTGACAAATTGCATAAAAAACATATTTTAAAAATAGTGCACTATGATTAAGTGGGGTTCATTCCAGAGATGCAAGGTTGGTTCAACATATGGAAATCAATAAACATAACTCATCACATCAATAGACTTAAAGAATCATATGATTATATCAACTGATGCAGAGAAAGCATTTGACCAAATGCAGCACTCTTTCATGTTCAAAACACTAGAAAAACTAGGGATAGTAGGAATATACCTCAACATTGTAAAAGCTATCTGTCCTAAACCCAAGGCCAACATCATTCTAAATGGAGAAAAATTGGAAGCATTCCCTCTAAAAACTGGAAAAAGAAAGGGATGCCCTCTTTAACCACTGCTATTAACATAGTCCTTGAAACCCTAGCAGAGAAATTAGATGAAAGAAATTAAAGGGATACAAATAGAAAAAGAGAACTCAAACTATTATTATTTGCAAATGACATGATTATATACTTAGAGGACCCAAAAAAATTCCACCAGAAAACTTCTAGAATGAATAAATGAATTCAGCAAAGTAGCAGAATATAAAATCAATACCAATAAATCAAATGCATTTCTATACATCAGTGATGAATCCTCTGAAAGAGAAATTAGGAAAAGTACCCCCTTCACAATAAAATTTTTTCAGAAAAAATAAAATAAGTGGAAATCAATTTAACAAAAGAGGTGAAAAGATCTCTACAATGAAAACTACAGAACACTAAAGAAAGAAATTGAAGAAGACCTTAGAAGATGGAAAGATCTCCCATGCTCTTGGATAGGCAGAATTAATATTGTTAAAAATGACCACACTACCCAAAGCACTACACAGATTCAATGTGATTCCAATTAAAATCCCAACATCATTCCTTATAGAAATAGAAAAAATAATCATGAAATTCAGTTGGAAAAATAAGAGACTCAAAATAACCAAGCAATCCTTAGCAAGAAGAGTGAAGCAGGAGGTATCACAATACCAGACCTTAAACTATACTACAAACCTACAGTAACAAAAATGGCATGGTATTGGCCCCAAAATAGACAGGTAGGCCAATGATACAGAATAGGAGACACAGAAACATACCCACATAAATACATTTATATCATACTAGACAGAGGCACCAAAAAGATATTTTTGGAGAAAAGATATTCACTTCAACAAATGGTGCTGGGAAAACTGGAAATCCACATGCAGTAAAATGAAACTAAACCCCTATATCTCAGCATGCACAAAACTTAACTCAAAGAGGGCCAACAACCTAGGAATTAGATCAGAGACCCTGAGCCTAAGAGAAAGAAAAAAAAAGCCCAAATCTTCATCATGTGGGATTAGGCCCCAACTTCCTTAACAAGACTCCTTAAGTGCAAGAAATAAAATCAAGAATCAATAAATGGGTTAGATTCAAACTAAAAAAAGCTTCTTTTCAGCAAAAGAAACAATCAGGTAAAGAGAGAACCTAGATTTGGGGAACAAATTTTTGTCACATGCATGTCAGAGCACTAATCTCCAGGATATATAAAGAACTTAAAAAACTGAACACCAAAAATAACAAACAACTCAATCAATAAATGGGCTAAGAAGCTGAACAGACACTTCTCAGAAGAAGATATACAATTGATCAACAAATATATGAAAAAAATGTTCAACATCTTTAGTAATTAGAGAAATATAAATCAAAACTACTCTAAGATTTCATCTCACTTCAGTCAGAATGGCAATTATCAAGAATATAAGGGGGCTGTAGCTGTAGCTCAATAACAGAGTGCATGCCTGTGTGAGGCATGTGTGAGGCACTGGGTTCAATCCCCAACACCATATAAAAATAAACAAGTAAAACAAAGGCATTCTGTCCATCTACAATTACAATAATAAAAAAAAATACAAGCAACAATAAGTGTTGGTGAGGACATTGGGGGATAAGGTACACTCATACATTGCTGATGGGACTGCAAATTAGTGCAACCACTCTGGAAAGCAGTATGGAGATTCATTAGAAAACTTGGAATGGAACCACCATTTAACCCAGCTATCTCACTCTTTGCTCTATACCCAAAGGACTTAAAAATAGCATACTACAGTGATGTAACCACATCAGTGTTTATAGCAGCACAATTTACAATAGCCACACTGTGGAACCAACATAGATACCCTTCAATGGATAAAGAAACTGTGATAAATATATATATATATATATATATATATATATATAATTATTCAGCAATAAAAGAAAATTATGGCATTTGCAGTTAAATGGATGGAGTTGGAGAATATCATGCTAAGTGAAGTAAGCTAATCCCAAAAGACTAAGGGCTGAATGTTTTCTCTGATAAGTGGATGCTCATCCATGGGGGGTGAGGGTGGGATGAGTGAAGGAACTTTGGATTAGCCAAAGGGGAGGGAGGAATGGGGAGGAGGCATGGAGATAGGAAAGATGGTAGAAAAATGAGAAAGTAATGTAATATAAACATAACATAAATATAAACATATCATATAAATATAAACATGAAATATAAATGTCCACTGTATAAACTACAGGAGCAACCAACCCAGTAGCTCTCATTACTGATAAATTAAGAAATTATTGCTCCTTCAGTATCAATGGCCAGTTTATGTCAAACTTTTATGGTTGGTCTGCTAACATTTTAAATGTTTGAACTATAAGAGTAATAATTTTTTTTTAATGAGACTTTGGAAAAATAAAGCTATGGTAATCGAGATAGTATGGTATTGATGAAAGAATAGAGAAATCAATGAATAAAACAGAAAAGAAATCTCCAAGTTTTAGGGTGGTAATATTAGTTTGTATCATACTATGATGATAAATACTATGATGATACATATATTGCAGTATATATTTATCAAAACCACAGAGTGTATCACCTAGAGTGAATCTTTATGTAGGCTATGGTGCTTGGGTAATAATGGTGTGTCAGTGTAGGTTTTCAATTGTAGTGATACACTATTCTGGTATAGGATGCTGATAGTGGCGTAAGTGGAGGTTGCATTTTTGTAGAGGCAAGGGTCTATGGGAACACTGTAATTCCTGTTCAGTTTTGCTGTGAACCTTAAATTCCCTTAAAGGGCAAATTCTACAAAAGGGGAAAAATGGGCAAACTACATACATAGACATTTATTCAAAGAAGATATACAAATGGCCAAAAAGCACATAAAAAGATTCTCAGTATCACTAATCATTAGAAAAATTAAACCCCTATGAGATACCAATTTGGAGTGGCTAATATATATATAAAATTTGTAGAGACAGAAAGAATGTTGGTTTCCAGGGGTTGGAGTAGAGGGAAAAGTAGGACTTCCTGTTTAACATATACAAAGTTTCAGATTGGGAAGATTCTGGAATTGGATGTTGGTAGTAGTTGCATAAGAGTACAAATGTACCTAATACTACAGAATGGTTTACTCAAAAGTGGTTAAAACAGTAAATTGTATGCTAAGGATATTTCGTAGCAACAAAAATAGAATGAGGAGCCTTAGTATCTAGAGATAAAGAAGACAAGAAAAATGTAAAACCAGACACACGCAAATCCACCATATATGAAGCCATTGGCTTTAAAAATAAACTAGAAATGTTTAAAAATATGAATTGCATAATCAATAGCACCATAAGTCTTAATTGATAAATTGAAAAATGCATAATGAGCGAATGTTCTGGAACTGAAGGAGACAACATTGTAAAAGTCAAGGCTTTCTTTTATTTTTGTGTTTTAACTTTTTTATCTAAAGAAATTCTATTCAAAAAGTGAACAAAGTGTACCAAATAGCCATCTGGTAAGAAAAAGGTAAATAATAGTTAAAAAAAAAAAAGTAATAATAGCCAAGAAAATGTTGAAAAAGAAGAAATTAGTGTTGATAAAAAATTACAGTACTGAAGGTAGTGTAATTCTAAGGCATAAAATAATCACTGGAAGAATGAAAAAGGAATCTGGGAAACAAATGCACGAGAAACTGCCTTTGTATACAATTAGGTTTGTTAAAATATTTGTACATAAAGGAGTAGAAGAAAACATAAAAAATATTAACAGTAATTGTCTTGTTTTACAGATTACCCATGATTTTTACAACTTTTGCTTCTTTTTGTGTATTTTGTAGGTTTTCAGCAGTGATCAATATAGACTTTATAGTCAAGGAAGGATATTGTTTTCAAAAAGGAAAAAAAAAAAAAAGAAAATGTCTCCTGCCAGCCTGGAATAGCCTGGCTCTGCTCTTTTGAAACGTCCATTAGCCTTGGTGCTGATGTCTCCCCTGAGCAGCCTTGTGGACTTTATACTCTTTGCTCCCACATTCAGCTTAATGTGTGGGCAGAGAGAGCAGAAAATGCTGATCTTGAGGAAACACTGTGAGATGCTATCGGGAAGAAATTAAGAAGTAGTTTTAAATGAAGATCGGGGGATTTGTCAACAAATTGGAAAGAATCCAGAGAAGAACCAAGGAATGACTGAGGACCTGGGGCTGAAGGCTAGACTTGAGAGCACAGATGAAAAAGAGGATATGTTTTACTTGGCTAGACACTGAGTTGAGACTTTAAAACAGTATTGGAGCCCAATCAAACCACCATTAAGAACTGCCAGGCAGATCCCCATCCTGAATGACCCCCAAAGGTTAAAAAAAATAAAATAAAATAAAAAATAAACTCTTACAATTTCCAGTACTTTTTAGTTCAACCTGAGGTTAAAGACGATATCTTCTACAGAGTACAGATTGCTTTTGCATGAATGCCAAGAGCTCATCTTCATTAAGGGATGTGTATTAAGAATGCAAATATTGTATAGAGGAAATGAGCCTCTTTAGCTGAAGAGACTCCTGGTGACAGAAGGTGCTGACATGGCTGGAGTGAGTCAGAATTTTTTCCAGGTATGCTCAGTACAAATGCTCTGACCAAATGGTCTTTTCTTTTTGTGGTTCACTTTTCCTGCTTGTTTTCTCTTCACTTGGTGAAACAGAGGGTTGTTGAGAAAGTGATGACTGAAAAAGAAACAGAGACACACAGAAAAAAGTGAGGCTAAAAGAGGCCCTGGAAGAGACCTGGGGAGGCCCCCAGAGGGAGAGAGGGCATACCTGACAATGAGCCAGAAATTCAGGAATTATGCTGAGATAAATGCTGCAGCAGAGAGAATCCAGGAGCCAACAGGAAGGAAGAGAGGGCTCAGTGATCTGTCCTGGGGTGGGGCACAGCAGGGGATCTTGACTCATTTGTACTTGTTCAGACTTAAAAGGAGAACAGAGATCTGTGGCAAGCCAGTACTGGTTATTTTTAATATGCCATTGTAATTGGGTAACAGGAAAGAATGCAAAAGAAAACTTAGAATGGAGCCTGTATTACCTCTTGAGATTTTCTCAAAAAAAATGATGATTTCCCCTGCATCCAGGTAGCTCTGCTAGTCTCCTGTGGCCTCTTGGCCATCCTGTGCTCTAGCCAGGGAGAGAGGGTTGGGCTTATGAGTTCTGTTCTTCCCTATTCCTATGGTTGACATCTTAAAATAGATGCTGTCAGAGGTATCAAGCTGGGCAATTCAAACGGGTTGCTTCACTCAGAGACCCTTAAATCCCATCACAAGGGCAGTTAATTGGAAATTTGTATATTTAGATGAACTCCTTTTTGATCTTGCCTTACACACCATATCTGGTGAGTTGAAGATCTGGGATTTTCTATCAGTAAACAAAAGCATGCACTTAAGATTGTACTCCTGGTCATTTTCCTCTTGCTTATTCAGGGACATGTCACTAAAGTGACATAATAAAACAAACATCTCTACTTTTCTATCTTTTCATGGTTTGATCATAAAAATACAAAAATCTCTTGAGGAAGAACATTTTAAAAAATCCAAATTTATCTTGATTAATTCTTCACTAACAGGAATATTTTAATTCAGTTTGGGATTATCATCATGTCAAAATGACAGAGATGATGGTACAAGAAACAATGTATCATATTGAAGGAAAATACAAATCTATGACACTACTCAAAAAAATGTTTACCTGTTTCTACAGTTGGAGCTGCCTATCCGAAGATCTGTTGAATTGTTTGCTTGCTCTTCAGGGTTAATTATTCTGGATTGAAACATGGATTCTTTTGAAATATGATGCATTTATACATTAATATGCAATTAAATCAACATGCTTGCCTTGGTGATGTGCTCTCAGTGATGAGGACAAGACCCATACCATTTGGATTCCACCTCTGTAGTCTGTGGTGTAGGGCAAGAGTTCTCAGAGCACATCACATAAGAAGAAAGCCACAAAGGAACCGGAGCCAGATCAGACATATCTGCATACCAGAATTGCTTTGGGAACATTTTGAAACATACTTTTGGATTTAATGGGAACTCCATGGTGAGACCTAGGAATTTATAATTTTTTATGTATGGACTATCATTGTGAACAACTGAACTGGACAACCTTTTATTTCCCTGCCTAGAGTTTTTGAACATGTCCTCAAGTATGATTACCAACTTAATGTACTCAGATGCTAATTATATCCTTCAGGAGCAAAAAAAAAAAAAAAAAAAAAAAAATTCTTCAATATGGAAATTAGATGATATCTCTCAATGTTTTGATCACCAATTCTATCTAATAGCTCTAGAGTTACATGAACGTCATGTAGTGGGTACATGTTTGTTTGAACAAAGATAACCATGTTGATTTTATTGGTTCATTTTTTTTAACCATATCAGCTTTATTAGGGTGAATTAATTTGAAATCATGTTCTGATTTCAGGTGAACATTATTTTGAAACTTTAGAAAACATGGCCCTTTAGTAACTCTCCTGAGGCCACAAGCAAATTAAGTTTCATGGTAGCTGTTTATTGCATGATAACCTATTTGCTAACTTTTCCTTAATAAGTTTATTTTAAGATATTCATGGGTGTTTTATGATGGGACAGGGATGTAGAAGAAAGGAAAAGAAAGAATGGGGGATGTGGGTATTCTAAATAATGCTCCAAGTCTGTGGGCCTAACTGTGGGTTAGTGCTCAGACTGTAGGCTGAAAGGCAGAGGAGGATGGACATTGACTCACTGTCACCAACTCTGAGTAAGACTTTTGACCTTTTGGTGTCTTAGTGACTGAATCCAAAAGCAAAGAAGCAGTGGGAAAAAGCAACACGGTCAAACTGTCCATGAAATCTCCTAGGTAAATACGTGATGATATTGGAGTTGAGTGTTCTTGTGACCTTCTGTGGCTTCTTTAGTCTGGGGAGTTATCTTCATTGCAACAGACAACCCTGTCATTTTCGCTTTGTGGTAACAAGGAGAAAGTCTCTGATGTGGAACTCTGGATCACTGTGTGAGCTAAGAAAAGAATAGTCATCTCATCCTTCCACCCACCAGCTCCAGGTCTATCCAGAACAGAGGCAGAGAGTCTCCCATGTAATTGGTTTTTTTTAAAAAAATCAACTTTATCATGTCCATTTTAAGCTCGTAGTTTGAAGAAGAATTTTGACAAATGCAAACACTTGAGTAATGGCCACTAAATCACCATATACAATCGTTTCTTCAATCCTTAAACATTTCTTTGTGTTCCTACCTGGAAAACCTTTCTCCCTTCCCAGTGTTAGTCAACCCCTTATCTGCTTTTAATCATTGTAAATTAGATAGGTCTTTTCTAGACTTCTCTCTAGATGCAGCCATATCATATGTATTCTTTTACATCTGGTTTCTTTAATTCAACGTGATGGTTTTGAGATTCACCCATGAAGTTGCCTCTATCAGTAGTTTGTATACTTTTATTGCTGAATAGTCTTCCATTGTATAATCATATCACAATTTATATCTTTATCTGCCAATGGACACTTGAGTTATTTCCAGGTCAGGTCGTTATGAATAAAGGTATTATAATCATTTTTGTGTGCCTGCCACATGAACATCCATTTCAATTTCTCCTGGGTAAATTTCTCAGGAAGAAATTGTGCTGTTTGTAATAGGTATTTGGTTAACTTTGGCAGACTGCTGAACAGTGTCCCCAAAGTGACTGCCCCATTGCACATTCCCACCAACAGTGTATGAGGGTTCTAATTTCTCCACAACTTCTCTAACACTTGTCATTAGTTGTCTTTTTTCATTCTAGCCATTCTTGCAGGTGTGTGTAGTGCTATCTCCTTGTAGTTTTACTTGAAAAGTTCCTGATGATGAAGGATGTTGAACAGCTTTTCGTGTGCTTATTGGCCATTTCATTGTTCATGCTATTAGTTGTAGATCAGAAACTTTTTAGTTGTTAATAAGTTGAAGAAGCTGTTTACTATGTGATGTGTCTGGCCTTCTCCTTGTGAGCAGAGGAACAGTAGACTCCACTGCCCCACCAATGGTGGAATCCCTGAGGTCTACCCCATGAAGTCAGCCCATCCACTGCCACCTCAGCCTCCCAGGAAGGATGAGTACAGTGAGCCTCACCTCTACCACATCCTTTTCCCCAAGTTCACTCTTCCTTCTCAGTTCACTTATGGACATTACAGAAGCCTTTTATTCTCCTTCAAGTCTTCCCACAGAGTTTGCCTTGGATTTGCCAGTTAAAAAAAAAAAATTTGCTTTTGTAAAATCAACTCACAGAGATCCACTCTGGTTGATCTATTTTCCATGGTCTCCATCCTTGAGATGTTTCTTACTTGGACAAAAATAATAACCATAGCACAGCCTTTGGTTATGAGGTGCCAACCAGATTCCCTGTTTTAAATTGATACCATCATTTCCCCAGCTGCTAGGGATGTTGGCTACTGATAGCTCACAATTAAGTCAACCCAATGGAATTGCGCTCTGTTGAAAAGAGCTGTCTTGTCTTGTGATGCTTCACTCTCTTGAGAGTTGCTGTGCACAATACAGAGAATGAATGCTTTGGTCCGGAAATAAGTAGTTCCGGCCTTCTTTCCTCAATTCAGGATATCTTTGAAGGGTTAGGTCAGCTTTAAGCTTTCAGTGGGATCAACTGAGCCCTTCTTGCCAAGGCATTGGAGTTCACATTGTCCCTCTTCCCAATCCTGCTTCCATCTGCCTGCAAATCTGTCTCAGAGTGTGTTTTCCTGGGCAGATTAGTTTCCTGTGGCTGTAATGACAAAGCATTACCAACTGGGTGACTTAAAACACTTAAAGCAGAAACTTATTTTCTCATAACTCAAAAATTCAGAAATCTGAGTCAAAGTGTTGGCAGGATTGGTTTCTTTCTCCTTTTTTTTTTTTTTTTTTTTTTGCTTCTCTTCCAGCTGCTGGTGTTTGCTGGCAATCATTAGTTCTTCTAGGCTTATGGACCCATCACCCCAATGCCTGCCTCTGTCTTCACATCACTTTCTCTTCTGTGTGTTCCTTAAAAGGACACTTTTCATTGGATGTTAAGTCCACTCGGATAATTGGGGATGGTCTCATCTCAAACCCTTTCATTTCATTTTATCTGCCAGATCCTTTTCCCGAATATAATTGCATTCTCTTGTTCTGGGCAGACACATCATTTGAGACAGCACCATTTAATTCATTACCCTAAAAATCAGTTAGTATGGTGGAATATAGAGCTCTAAAAAGCATATTTAAAAATTGGGTTTAGGAGCCCGAACCAGTCACCAACTGACCATCACTAGGGGTGAATGAAACCCCTGGATTTCAACAGGAGGGGTCAATTATTTAAACTTTCACTGTGGTAAACTGGGATGGAAAAGATGTACTCTGGCAAGCTGTCTCAGAGGTTCAAGTCAAGCAGTAAATATCAGGGCTGTGGAAGCAAATGGATATTATATTAGGAAAGACAATGAAAGCCTGATAGTGATTAGTCACAATTTAAAGTGAATGTAAAAACCATACCTCCTTACTGGCAGCATATAAAAGACTCTCATCTTCTGCAGGTGGTGAGCCAAAAAAGTCTAGAATCAGTTTCAGGATCTAATTAGAAGAGTAGCCAAGCCTCAGAGGGGGCTATTTTCTTTATCTTGGTAGACTGTCCCTTTCAAGGAAGGGCCCTGATTGGAAAGGAGTGGGACCCTAAGGCTTGGAATAGCTTGTCCAAATTGATGTACACAAAATCTTGAGTTCCTGAAAATCTGGGCTTACAAAGGTAGATAATTCTCCTTGAAACAGTCTATACTTTAGGTAATATAGAGAACTCTGAAAAAAATAACTTGTTTCTCTCCATTAGAATCAGTGCCCACCTCCACTCCTGGCCATCAGAACAATCTCTGGCTTCATGTCATAACACAATTACGTGGGAAAGTTCTGGATCTGCTAAAGGAGGAAGGGACTAGATCCCCCAGAGAAAGGAAGATCTAGACCACAGTTACTGGAAGACAGCTGGAGGTTGGGTAGGAACTGGATGCTGAGGGTGTTGGCTCAAAGGGTAAGCATAATATATTTGGATAAGTTGAGAGGTTCTTTTTAAAAAGCTTGTTCTAATTAGTTATACATGACAGTAGAATGTATTTTGACACACCATAAGTAAATGGAGTACAACTTCTCATTGTACATGATGTAGAATCACACCGATCATGCAATCATATACACATAGGGTAATAATGTCTGATTCATCCTACTACCCTTACTACTCCCATACCCTCTCCCCTCCCTTCTTTCCCCTCTGCCTAAGTCAATATACCTCTATTTCCTATACCCACGCCCCCATTGTGAATTAGTATCCATATAGCCAATAAAACACTCAGTCTTTGGTTTTTGTGGATTGGATTATTTCACTTAGTATGATATTCTCCATTTCCATCCATAAGCAAATTCCATAATTTTGTTCTTCTTTAAGGATGAATAATATTCCCTTGTGTATATATACTACATTTCCTCATTCATTCATCCTTAGAAGGTCATCTAGATTGGTTCTGTGGTTTGGCTATTTGTGAGTTGAGCTGCTAAAAATATGGCTGCTTCACTGTAGTATGCTGACCTTAAGTCCTTTGGATATAAACCTAGGATAGGATAGCTGGGTCAAATAGTGGTTCCATTCCAAATTTTCAGAGGAATCCTGCTTTCCATAGAGATTACACCGATTTACAGTCCAACCAGAAACGTATGAATGTGCTTTTCTCCCCATATCCTTGCCATCGTTCATTGTTGCTTGTATTTTTGATAGTTGTATTGTATTTTTGATAGTTGCCATTCTGACTGAAGTGAAATGAAGTCTGTATTTATTTATTTATTTATTAGAGAGGATTGAACTCAGGGGCACTCAAACACTGAACCACTTCCTCAACCCTATTTTGTATTTTATTTAGAGACAGGGTATCCCTGAGTTATTTAGTGCTTTGCTTTTGCTAAGGCTGGCTTTGAACTTGAGATCCTCCTGCCTTAGCCTTCCTTCCAAGCCGCTGGGATTACAGGCATGTGCCATCACACCTGGAAAGATGAAATCTTAGAGTAGTTTTGATTTGCATTTCAGGTGAGAGTTTCTAAATATGGAAACACTCTACTGTGATGTGGAAGCTTGACCCTGGCATAGCTTGACCCTGGCATAGCTTGACCCTAAACGATGGTGTTAATATATTGCTTTAATGGCTTCTGAGGCTCAGAGAAAGCAACAGCCCATGTCAAGATGGAACTGCCATGATTCCTTTATTACACACAGGGACAAAAGGATCAACGAGTTTAGAGAAACAGATGTGCTAGAATAAAGCCAGAAAACCCAGCTGCCCACTGTACCTCAGGAGGTCCTGGAGAGCCTCATTCTCCAAAGTGACAAGGAATGTGCTGGGGAGAGTGGCACAGCATTATTAAGAAGTACCCGTAGGAGATGCCATTTCAGAACTGATAGCCACAAGCATGAAAGGCTCCTAAAATAGTAGAGGGCAGGTGGTGGAGCATAACTGTCAGAAGAAAAGTGGCTGCTTGAGTATCCTCAAGACCAGGCAGCTGGCTTCCTACAGGAGGCAGCATTTAGGAGAAAGAGCGTGCCAAGTGCAAGGTGCCCTTGAAAGGACCTGGTCTTGGATGTAATTTCCACAGCATTATATTTGAAGGAAAGGAATCACTATGATAGGTGCACACACAGGGAAGGAAAATCAGTTTTACCTTTTGAAAGGAAAACTGTCAAAGATCTTGAACTTGCAAGTATATTTCAAAACGACCTAAGGGAAAGTGTTGGGGGAATTAATGCTTCTTATCATGGCAACCTAAGAGTCTGTGGGTATCAAAGTCATGGTTTCCAAAGGGAACATTGTCACTGGGGACATTGAGATTTAAGCTACAGCTGTTGCCGAGTCACTAAAGGACCTGTGTCAAGGAACCAGTAGGTAAAGGAAGGGGCTGATATCCTTGCTTAGGGACATTGGCCCAATTACTAGATGGAGAAATGGTTGCTTTACTGAATGGGGAATGCACAAATTTGGCCCCCACTGGGACATTTATTTTCATTTTCCTATTCAATTTTGTCAGTCAAATGACCCCAGCCTAGGAGTCTGAGAAATACCACCCAGGTAAGCCACCTGGAATGGAAAAGTAAAAAAGTAATCTAAAACAAATAACAGAGGGAGATGATGAGCATCAGTTTAGTCTCCAAGAATAAAGACTGCAGCCAGTTTGCAGTTCATCTCACTAAGCTTTGTGCAGTTTTCCTGCAGAACAAGAGCATTTGCAATCTTGGAGGAATTTTATCCACTTGGGGTCAATTTATCTCATGGAGAAAGTACCTCTGGGTCTCTTCAGGACTCAAGGACTCATTTCTCCAGTAGGTGGATGTTACCCACTGGTGGCTTACACCCAATTTGCTCAGAAACAGCCCTTAGCTGAAAAATGGAGGCTTGCCCAATGTAATACCTCCCTCTCTGGGGGCTATTGCATCCAGTGACTAGTGGGATCTGAAGGTATGAAGTCCAGTCCCCTTGACTCAAATTGGGAAATTTCTGGAAGACTATCCCAGCTACATAGCTTTTGGTGGAGTCATAAGATAACCTGCTGCAATTTCACTGTAGTTCACCTTCCTCTTCCTCTGCCTAGCCCTCTTGTCTTCACTGTCTTGGGCTGCTGCTCTCAATTACATTCCCATAGGGTCCCAACACTGATAGTGACCTTAGCACTTGATTCCCTTAGAATGCCATCACTGATAGTGAGCTTAGCACCTGATTCCCATAGAATGCCATCAGTGACCCCACAATTTATATAATGTTTACTGAGCCAATTCATAGGTCTAAGTTCTTTACATATATTGTCCCTTTAGGTCCACTCAATAATTCTATAAAGAAGCTATTATTTTGGGCTGGGGTTGTAGCTCAGCGGCAGAACACTTGCCTAGCATGCATGAAACACTGGGTTCGATTCTCAGCACCACATAAAAATCAACAAATAAAATAAAGGCATTCTATCCATCTACAACTACAAAAAAAGTTAAAAAAGAAGCTATTATTTGTATTTGCATTGTACAGATAAGAAATTGAAAATCACTTGTTGAAGTTCACAGAGATAATAAATGGCAGTCACCTTTAGACTCAGATCTGACTCTAGAACCTGAAGTCTTGACAGCTACCTTTGAATTTCCCTTATTTCATGGTCCTAAGATTATGATATTTATGTAGCATAAAAACTTGTTCATAATCTTGGATAGGCTCCTAAATGATAATACAGACATATTAAAGGTTTGAGTTAGCTTTGCTGCAGTAACAACCCTAAAGTCTCAATGTTTAGTAAAGACCAACATAGATTTCTCATCCATCCTATGTGTTGGCAGCTCTGACTAGGCTGTGATGACTTTCCTTCCCACATCTTCTTCTAGAACTGATGCTCAGAGTTCAGTTCCTGTTTGGGGTCTGATCTCTTTATGGCAGAGAAAGAAGGTCAAAAAACCTGATGGAAACTTGTGATGGGATATGTTACATTTACTCACTTCAACAAGTTACTTTGCAAGCCCAGAGACAATGACCTTCTCACTGGGAAAGGGAGAGTGATTATAAACAATAATGCCATTGACTGTGGTATTCATGTCAGGGTAAAAGCAAATTAATAATCCACTTCCACCAGTTAAACAATTTAAACTCAGAAAATATTTCCATAATGTGTCTTAGGTGCTGGGGTCACCATGATTGTCAACTGTTTCAGTAACTCATGGTGTTTATTCTTTTGGCTACTTATCAGAGATGCAGTATACCTCAGGGACCCTCTTCCCCACTTACTGGGATTCTCAGAAGAAATGCTAGTGTGTTACCAGCCTACAAAGACTTCCCTATCAGGGAACTTGTGAAGAAGAATGGGAAACTTAGTTGGCCACATCACTTTTGAAAGAAGGCAACATTTTTCAAATTTCCATTGCCTAAAAAATAGGATTACACAGAGGGGATAAAGTTCTCAGCTTAATACAAGTGCAGAGGAGTTGAAAGGGTCTACTTAAATTCAAGTTTCAGGGGGCTAGCAGAGAGGCATTTACAAAGTCAAATACCCTGTGCTAGAGAGGGGACATAGCAAGTAGAGATGCTTTGAGGCTTTACCAGACAAGCTTCTGTGATTGTGCAGTAAATCTTGTCTTTCCTCCAAGTTGGGGATCCTTTTTGTGGCTATAAGAAAGACCCCTGTTCTCACCACAAGTGTTAGGGAGATGTAAGTAAGCAAAAGCAGGATGCCTAGATTTAACATCATGGAAGAAAGCAAAGAAGGATAGTAAAGTTCTTCATTTTGCAAGAGAGGCTTTTGGCCTTATATTTTTGATGTGAAAATCGTGATTTGAAAATACCTTTTCCTCCAATGTGCTTTCTGTCAATTTTGGTACCACTGAGACCCAAGGAACACTACTTGGCTGGCTGCCAAACTAAATACATCTTGGCCAAGCTCCTAATAATGGAAACTAACATGTGGTGGGAAAACGTCTTAAGGATGTTTTGTAGAATAAAAAGTTCCTGATGAGATTGCAGAAACAATCATTTCTTCTTTGCTCTTTAAACCTAAATAAAATAGATTAAATCTATCAGCTTTCTTTTGTTCCCTTAGTACAGACTTAAATTCCAAATGGTTAGCTTCAACTAGTAACATTGTAAGGATTTTCTTAAGTTTGTATCTATTAAAGGGAAGCTCATATATGATAAGGAAGTTTCAAAATACAGTTTTTCCCCCAAATATAAAATACTTAGTTTCATATTTATTCAGTTGGATTCATATCCGGGTGCTATTAGATGAAAATTATGAATTATTTAAAAAATTTTTTGACTAGAACATTAAAAAAAAAAAACTAACGCACCCACTTTACCATAACAACTGCAGGGATCTAGAGTAAAGCTAGTGACATTGACATGTTGTCTATTCACTTGACTGAAGTTTGTGCTATTGCATGACAGCAACTGATGTTTCTAGTTCTATAAGCACCCTCATATCTGCCTGTACTGATGAGTATACTTTGTCTCAGATACAACATCCTCATTTGGGAAATACAAATTTTGTGATTATTTACATGCATGTCACCTTCATTTTGGCTTTAGAAAAGATAATGGCATGAGTCAGAGCTATTGGAATCATCCACAGCATCCAGCGCCTTTTTTCCCCCCTATCAACATCTGTTTTATTTCTATGTGAATGGGGCTAACCATCCCTTTATTTTGAAATTAATTAATTAGAGTCAAGGAAAGACTTTTAGAAACTTGTCCAGGGAGCAAAAGTGTTTTACTTTTTGATTTCAACAAAAACAGAAGTTTAAATTTTGTTTTTTGAAAAGTACTTTTTCTGAAGACTGTTTTAAAAAGATAATGGTCCAAAGAAACAAATTTCCAAAGTTTTGTGAGTTTGGTGACTGACTTGCTGGCAGTTTGCTGCTACACCAATGCCCTGAGTCTGTCTTTCAGACACTGACTCCATTAGAAGCAGGGTGAAGCAACACCTTAGAGCTACATGAAACTTTGATCCATGCATCATGACAGGTTCTAAGATATTTACTAATGAAAAATATTGCTCAGGTCATGTGCACATGCAATACTCATAGAAAAAGAAGTTAAAATCCAGGAGGGGATGTGTTAGATTTAGAACTAAGAAGATGGATATCATGTGAATTTTTTTTACTTTTAATTAATTAATTAATTAATTAACTTTGGTACCAGGGATTGAACTCAGGGGCACTTATCCACTGAACCACATCTCCAGCCCTTTTAATTTTTTTATTTTGAGATAGGGTCTTCCTAACTTGCTTAGGGCTTCACTAAATTGCAGAAGTAGCCTTGAACTTGTGATCTTCCTGTCTCAGCCTTTCAAGTCCCTGGGATTATATGTATGTGTTATTGTGATGGGAAATTTGTGAATTTCTGAAGAAACATTTTTAAATTAAGAAGAGTCAAGTGATATGCAAGTGGCCCCATTTTCAAGGATTTCACACAACATCTCTTCTTAAAATAAAAACTACTTGATGTTTGAATATACCTTATACTTTGGGGTTTTATTTTTAAAATTAGGCTTACCTCTGCTTTTGCAAGGCCATACCTAGTGGTATAAGTTATTCATTGTTTTAATTATTTATTTGTTCAAAAGATATTTATTGACTTTCTATTATTTGTTGGCAATGGGAATACAATAATTTGGACTTAGGCACTAAATAAATAAAAGAAGAAGCTTCAGTTGTGAGAAGTGTCATTGAGGAAGTGAACAGTGGTATTAGAAGGACTTTGAGGTGGTGGTGGTTGGAGTATGGGATGCCTGTGTTCAGGGTGGTCAAGCTGGGTGTACCTAAGACACAGAAAGGAACCAACAGTGCAAAGATCCAAGGGGAAACCACCCAGGCAGAGTGGGCTAGCACAGGCAGACTCTGAGATGGTAAAGGGCTTGGTGTGCATTGAAACAGAATGGAGCCCCCCGTGGCAGGTGCACCGTGAGACGAGATTGTTAAGAAGCGTCCATTTTCTTCTAAGTGCAAACCAGGGGGGTGCAGGTGGGGGAACCATGTAATCTGATTTAAATCAGAATCATAACAACATTAAAAGATAGCAGTTATGGGCCTCACTTACATCATTAAAATTATTGGTCTTTCACGCCACCAAATTTTCTCCTTTGTACTAGATATTTACAGATATCTGATTCCTTATATGTGTTGCGAAGTTTCCAATTCTTGGGATCTGCTCTCCTTTAGTCTTTCCTTCTCAACACTCACAGCAATGTCCCTGATCATATTCTGCCTTTATCCTTCTTGGTTCAAGATGTTCTTGTCACTGGGTTGACGATGTACTCCCTGGATAAAGCCATTACTCTGTCATTTTCTCATGATGTCACCTCTGTAACTGGCTTCAACAGTTTTCCTTTACTGCACTCTGACAGTTTCTACAAGCAAAATGAAGAACACAGTCTCCTTCTATTTGTGTTCAAATGTGTAAAGTGCAAGGAATAGGCAGGGTTGGCTGGCATGGGAACAGCCCTAGGGGAAAGACATTACAGAGTACATGGCAAAAAGGGTTGAAGAAGCAACCTGTCCATACCAGTCACTGTAGATACACGTTTCCCAGACCAGAGCAGAGGTAAAATCCAAGAACATCTATTTGAACTGTTGCAATTCTAAGACTGCTGTATTCTAAGAGGATACTCTCAATATAAATCTTCCGATTTCTGAAATTAAAAAAACTATGCCTGAAGCATCTTATTTATGTCCTGGACAATACTGGAGAAAGAATTTGCCATTGGTACTAATAGATGGGCTCAGAGTTGTCACATGTGATTAGACATTCAGCAATACTGTTGTCAAGGGTTTCCCTCTGGGGAGGGTGAAAGCCCAAGGGAAATCCATCCTTAAGGTTTGACTGAGGTTCTCAGAGTTCATTGTATTTTATGGGAGAGCAATCTTATGGTTCACAACTCCTTTCAGCAGAGGAAATTCATCCATAGCGTCCATGCATACACCATGAGTTAGGTCAGGGAATTTTAGGTTTGACTAGGCAAGGGCTGCTCTGCTTGGCAGAGTTCTCCAACCTTCTAAGGGAGGAACTCTGTAGCCCTCTATAGATTTGGAAAAACAGGATAAAAAGGGAGTATTGTGGTTAGAGTTGCCTTAGGAAAAAATTATTATGGGGAATTCATGGAAAAACATTGCTTTCCAATTTCAGAACTACTCAAAATATCTGGTAGGCTAAATATAGAAAACCGTTCACAACCTTGCAGGTCCTAAGGTCTGGTTAAATGTGAGCTCTCGGGGGAGGGTTTCCTCTCCTCCCTTTTTCTCTTTCATTCTTTCTCTCTTTCCTTATTTCCTTCTCAAGCTACCCTGGAAGCTTAACCAAGAATAATTGTTAAATAGAAATCTTAATTGTTGTCCTAGTACAGCTGTTATTTAATTTAAAAAAATATTAAGTGATGTTAATGAAATTTCCCTCTGAAAAATAACAGCTGAGATGAAACATGGAATGTTTCTCAAACTCAATGAGGTCACAAACACATCTTTCAGAAAATGCTCTATAAAGTTTGCGCAACTCAAAGGAATGCTGCAATCACCCAGTGTTCTACTAAGAATTATAGCAGAGGTAATTCAAAGAATTTTGTACATTGGACTGGAAAAATATTGCTCTTTGTGCCCACTAAAATAGATATGTATCCACAGGAGGGAATTAAGATTGGTGTAAAGTAAAACTCCATTCTATGAAGTGTGAGGCCTAAAATTCACTTCTAAATAGAACCAACAAAATGAATTCACTGTTGATATAACTTTTGGTTATCTTGTTCCCTTCTCGAAGGATGTGTGGGGGGATATCCATAATATTCAAGCGTTTTCTCCTACTTTACAATGGATGTAGAGTCTAATTTCATTGTCTATAGTAGTTGTGTAGAGTCTTTGCAAACCAAGTGAACAAATATTGAGCAAATGCTTCTGGGAAAAAGACTAAGTTAGAGCCCACAAGTCTCTCATCACAACCTGTTCATCAACCGATCAATGCATAGTCTCTTATTTTAAGTATGTTTCTGTTCAAAGACTCCTTATTTAATATATATGGTTAGTTCATCCCATGGTTAACAGCTCCATAACTTATTCCTGCATGAAGATTCTTTAACACACATACACATTTTTTTTCCACAAGGCACACGACAGCCTCCTTGTGTTTTATGAACATCAGGCAGCATTTTAGCACTAAGCTTAGGGGACATTTTAAATACTAAAATCATCAAGAAAAATTGCAAAAAAAAAAACTCGCATTAGATTGACAGTGTGAAGGACTCTTGTTTAGAATAAAAGGACTGGAATAAGGAGGCAGATAATGATCCATCCTTATTCCATCTCAGCTAGAATCAGGCATTTTGAATTTTTACCAGTCTGTGCGTGTCTATGAATGGCCATGAAAGCCCAGGAACTGTTGCTTTGGGAGTTACAAATATATTTTAGGCAGGTGGATTTACAAATAAAAATTTTGTTAATAATAAGAATCAACTGTGTATGCACATATACATGTATTTCCCATTCTTTTCAACTCTGTCCTTGTCAAAAGTTCTTCTACATATGCATTGGGGAAGACTCTAGGCAACTACATTCCGTTGAAAGAGAAACTAGATGCTGGCAAGTGCACGTCTAAGAAGGGTAGAATTTACAATAAGTTGAAATGTGCTGGTTCATGCTGTACCCAAACAATTCATAGATTTGGAAAACTAGACGCAGTAGGACCATCTCTGTGTGTATGTGTCTTTAGTTTAATCCTCAAGGCATGGTCACACACAGAATTTTTGAGGGTTACTGGTAAAGTGGAAGACTGGCAGGTGTCAAAGGGACCTTCTCCTCCCATAAACAGGATGGCTGAATCCACTCGAATCCATTCTAATGCTTCAACATGATTCCTGGCTAATAGATGAAAAGGCAATTTTTATATGACAAAAAAAGAAGCAAAGCTAACCTCTTGGGAAGCCTGGAGTGATGCTGAAGTAGCACGTGGGCTTTGGGGTTTAGGACAGAGGGAATCAGACAAGGGCAGAAGGTAAGCCTCACCCACAAGACCATGAAGCTGGAATCCAGCTTCTCTGCACTAACTAGGAGCCTCACCGTCTGCCATCTCTGTGCAAAGGGGTGAAGAAACTACCCACAAGGCTTGAGAAATGACCAGTGTTGTCATTCCTAAAAGATAAAAGACGATAAATCTGTGCTGATGGGAGTAGCCCACACGTTCTCTTCCCTTGATGGGAATTCATGTGAAAGAATAATAAATCAATGGACGACATTTCTGAAGCCTAGCTAATTCAGTCCTTTTCCATTACCAGAGGCAAATGGAATTTTTATAGGGAACATAATCATCCTAATTGATAAACACTAATAAAATATTATAAATCATGTGAAAAACACCACCATTAAGGAGACACAACCATTACAGCAAAAGGGAGAATTAGTATTCTAAACTTATAATAAAAATCTTGAAAGAGAATAGAAAATATTTTAAAATTGAAACATAAAAAGAAGGAAAATAAATTATAACAAGAGAAAAAAGGCAATAGTAACAAAGAACTCTATGCTGAATTAAAACAGAAATTTTAGAAAATTATGACTATATTAAAAATTCTGTGCTTAATTTAAATCCCAACTTAGACACTTTTGAAGAGAGATTCAGTAAGCTGGAAAATATATCTATCAAAATAATACACAAAAAGAAGAAGAAAAAAATGGAGAGGGCGTGTTTTAAAACCAAGCTTTCAAACATGTGGACTGTTTTAACATAAAAAAATATACAGAAAAACCGCAAAAATGGGAAGTTACACTCTATATGTATATTAATCAAGATACACTCTACTGTCATATATATCTAAAAGAATTTTTTAAAATGATAAAGAAAAGTAAAATTAAAGAATTCTTAAGTTGAAACATTGTTCAGAAGGCAGATATAAAAGTTGATCACCTTTAAGTTGTGTTGAGTCAAATACATTTTTAAAAATTTTAGTGGTGTATAATAATTTTTTCCTTAGTTCCTGAGAAGGGAGCCTCTAACATTTGGAGTTTTCCGAATGATAGGAGTGTCTTTATTATTCATATATAATAATGAAAATAATAAATAATACAACTGTAATTTTAAGTGTACTGCTTTCCTATGTTTCAGATCACTCTAGTGAATTTCAGAAGTTGAGTACTCTGAATGGTGAGTGGAAACTTCTAGTTTTAGTCAGTTGATCACAGCATGGGTGGCTTGGAATCCCCAGGCATGTGACTTGCGTCTGAGTGAGGGTAGACTTGTAGAGGACTCTGCCCTGCTCTGTGGCATATGACCCAACTCTGGGTAGTTGATCTCAGAAGTCATTGTAAACAGCAACCACTGAAATAGGAATGAAATGAATAACTTCCAACTCTGTCGATGATAAAAGAAGAATAAAGTAAGCTTGATTAATTCACCAGAAAACTGAAGAGGAGAAAAAATAAACCAAGGAAAATCATGGTAAAAAGGGAAATACAAGGTAAGATGGTAGAAATAAAGCCAAGTGTATCCACCCTGATGACAATGAATGCACCTTTCTTTCATCTTTTAACTTAGGACTTCTCTCAGCTATTCTCTTAACCTTTTCCAGGAAGTAGTCTCTAACACACCTGTGTGGGATTGGGTGTCCCCTGTGAGCTTTCATGTTGGCTCCTTCTATTACCTGCTCCTACCCCAAAGACGAAAGGGGTTCAAGCCTTAGGGTGGGGACCTCCACTTTGCAAGCTCACTGCAGAGTGAGCCTCTCCCAGAGCCTGGCCTACTGCAGAGATGCCAAGCATTTTTCTCATAGCAACTTGATGCATTTTTAGTTATAGATCTTAAAAGTTATTTCAAGTTCATTTAAAAACAAGGGCATCACAGAGGGGGGAAAAAAGCACAGAATTACCAAAATTTTCTCAGAAGCAATTGTGATTGATATACATTTTCTGACTCCTTCTTAGGTACGCTTGGAATCATACAAAGATGTATGTGATATGTTCTCTCTGTTCTCTCTTTTTATTTCTGCTTAGAAATGTATTTTGGTCATTTTTATCATGTTCATAGAGGTTGTCTTTCCTCATCAGTTAATATAGATGTATGTTCTATATGATCATTTTAAATTTTTGCATAGTATTCCATTAGATGAAAATAATTACAATAATCATCAACATTTATTGAGTGACTACTTTGAGCTATGTATTATGTTAAGTACTTTGTAGTCATTGCTTTATTTAATCTTCACAGGAATTTATGAGACCTATCTATGATTAGTTTTCCACTTTGCTGTTGAGGAAACTATGGATCAGAGATGAGTATTGCCAGGGACTGTTTGAGACCATTGTCTACATCCTTCACTACTGCTTTCTGGTATCCTGCCACATTGAACATGCCTCTACTGGTGGATGATTAAGGTTTTTCATTATTATTATTTTTGCAATAATAAACAAAATGTTGGAAAATAGAGATAACATGCGAGTTTATTATCGTGACCATTTTGCTGTTCTATCTTTCCTCTCCCTTGGCCTTTTTCTTGTTACTTAAATGTGGAAAAAAGAAATTCAGAATTCCATCACACTCATTTTTATGAAATATGCTAGTACTTGGTATAGGCAGGCCCTCAAGACTCCTTGGAATCAGGAAATCTTTAGCTCATTGTACGCCATTTAAAACAAATTCCTTGGAAATTCTTCAATGCTCACTTCGAATTTGATTAAGATCCTACTTCATGGCAGTTACTGTGGATTCAATTACACCAGGAACTTAGGTTATTGCTCTTTGAGAAGGACTGAAAAGTGGTTAGCTTCCCTTTTATAAAAAAATATTGTCATGAAGAATAAAGCAACAAATTTTCTCAGTTGGAAAGGTGTTGATACACATTTGCCAAACTTCCCAATTTATAGTTTGTGAAATGAAGACAGATGACATTTCCTACTTCACTATAACATGTAATTTAAGGAACTAGAAATCTGGAGATGGAGGACTCAGAGAACGGGAAAAATTCCTTTTGGATTAAAGTTACTGCTTCATTTCCCCCCGCCCAATTATAATTACCATAAACATTTTCCCATCTTTGTCCTCTTTTTAATGGTGACTCAAAATGAGATAAAAATTAAAATGCAGAACTTCCTTTATGTAATCAAGTTGCAGTTCTCTTCAGCTCGATTTATTTCACCTAAAATGGGTGTCTAGGAGAAACAAGCACAAAAGGCATAAGTTGGCCTGAGTGATGAGAATTAATTCACGTTTCTTACATAAACAATGCTAATATGCAGTCACTGTTATCGATTTACAGAGAAGATGCTACATTCAATCATGCCATCTTTTTAAGAGAATGTATACCTGCCTCTTTCCTGGAGTACCTTGTAGCTGCTCAGAGTTGCTGGGAAAACAGGTTGCACTGAATTGATCTGAACCAGAGTCTCCATAGACCTCATGACTTTTTGTTTGCAAATACTTTCCCATTAATTCCTAATTCAGTTGCCTCTGGCTTGCCCAGTGCAGACTCTTTGGTCCCATTTCAAAGTTTTGCTCAGTTGTTAAGGAAATATTTGGAGATGTCTTCTGTGAAGTAGCCAACATTCTCACATATTTTTTCAAGTTAGCCCCTTGTGTTGTTCTCTAGGGCTCCTAGAGATGCCAAATATTGGCACACATGCCCACAAAAACACCTGCTGTGATCTGTGTGGAAATTCAGAGAAAGTCCCTTCCTTCCATTCATTGGTTTGGGCTTTGGTTTCCTTTGCATCTCATTTACAATGTTTCCTTAGTCTCCCTATAAATAGAGGCCTAAAGGAGATAACTGTTCATTCTGTCCCCAAAAGTAAACTTTTAACACACTTCCTTTCCCTGGTATAGAGATTCCAAATGATACTAACTCTGTAGAGTTACTTGGACATGCATGAATTCTAATGAGCACAAATATACCCAGACTGAGGTTGCTGTTTTAGATTTAGAATGAACTTGGATAAGATAGAGAATTTCCCTACTCTACTCTCAATGGCTGATCCAAAAACTCTGTGAATCCTGTTTTACAATATTGGATATTAATGAAATCTGAAGTGTCCAAGTGACTTACTAATAACTACAGAACCTTGGAAGCAGAGTTATTATACATGAATATTTGGTACACTAAAAAAATGTTCTTCACCAAAAAACGTAGGAATGTGGTTGTTTGACTGTCATAAATATAGGGTTGACATATGAGATCATTGCAAGTTCAGAATAGCATAATATTAACAAACTGGAAGTTTTGATACTGGGAGAGAAACATTTCATGAAATAAAAAGGGTAAGACTTAATCTTGATCACTGTAGAGATGTTTCTTTTTATACCATTTGCAGTTTCTATAGACTTAACCTGGGTCAGAAAATACACAGTAGAGATGAGATTTGCTGCTTTCCAGAAAAGAAAAATAAAGGTGATTATTTTGGTGAAAAAGAGGAAATCATTTGCTTATGCCTCAGGCCTTAAGAAAGCACTAGGATTACATCCCAAGTTAGCATGATAGTCCTATCTACTTAGAATCAGTGGAGTGGCAGTAATTATCTGGTTGAAAAATCAACACTTTCTTTACTCGTTTCTTCTCATCAACTATGAAAACTGGTCCATATAAGCAGAGAAAATAAGTTGAAGCCATATAACTGCCTTTCTTTCCTCTTGCTTGATCTAACTTTGCAGCAGAAAATGTATTCAAATGAAGACAAGTGACATTAGTAAAATGAAATAGGTTATATGATCTCATCACTGTTTCTTAAATTTTAATGTGAATGTACATCACCTAGAGTAGGACCTTGTTAAAATGTTCATTCTGATATAGCAGGTTCTGACATGACCTGAAATCCTGAAGTTTAGCAAGCTCTGAAATGATGTTCATGCTGCTAAGGACCCAGATGTTGTTAATGGTGCTGAAGACTACACCTTGTACCGTGCTATAGTTTGGATCTTAATATTCTCCCAATGTATGGAAGGTTTGGTCCCCAGACCATGACATTATTGGGAGGTGGTAGAACCTTCAGAAAGTAAGATTTAGTTAAAGAAAATAAGATCAATTTGTTAAGTTAGGCCCTTGAAGAGGATATTAAGCTTCTGGTCTCTCTTCTTCCCTCTGTCTGTTTTGACGCCACCATGAGAAAAATACTCTCTTCGGCCACATGTTACCACCATAATGTACCATACCACCTCAGGCCAAAAGCAACAAGGCCAGGAGATCATGATCTGAAACTTCTAAAACCATAGGCCAAAATAATCCTTTCCTCCTTTTAAGTTGATTATCTGGGGTGTTTTTTCACAGTAACAGAAAACTGATTAATAAGTAGCTAAAAATAAAGAGATGTTTAAGCTGTTTTTTTTTTCCTTTGCCATTCTTTATATAGCCACATAGCCAACCCATTTGTACCTCTGAGATTTAAAGCTGAAAACTAAAAGTATTTGCAGCTTAATGTTTGCTGGTTAAGTAATTGTGGTAAAGGCTTAATGTAAAGAAGCTACAAACTGAGAGCATTATGTTAAGTTTAATAATCCAGGCACAGATAGACAAATGCTCTGTGTCCTTACTTATTTGTGTAAGCTAAAAGTTGTTTTCATAGGAGCAAAAAAAAAAAAAAATAGAACAGGGGTTACCAGAGGCCAGAAGGGGAAAGGGAAGGAACATAGAAAGAGGTAAGATAATAGGTTAAAAATATATATATTGTTAGAGAGGAGGAATTAATTCTAGCATTCTATAGAGCAGTGGGATGACTGTAGTCTAGCAGAATTTATTATTTATTTCAAAATAACTAGAAGAGTCCAAAGGTTCCCAACACATAGAAATGATAAATGTTCGAAGAGACAGAGATGGTAATTCACTGATTTGATTGTACACATTGTATACATATAACGAGTTATTGTACTATCCCCCATAAGTATTTACAAATATTATGTGTCAATTAAAAAACAAAGATTCTAATTTAGTAGGCAGGGGTGAGGTCTGAAATGCTGCATTTCAAACATATTGCCAGGAAGCATCAAAGCTGCTGGTTCAAGGATCAAACTTTGAATGGTCAAGGTCTCTAAGGAACAGAATTTACAAAAATCTGCACCCCCCCTTTTTCTTTTCTTTTGTCTTTTTGCTCATTGTTTCACAATGTTCGTGCCTGGTGCCTGTCCTGCGATCCCAAAGCCCGGAGGTGTCCAGACTGGTGTGCATCCCAGGCCACGTGGATGGCTGAGACAAATTATTGTAACCCAGAGAATTCCCTACATGACCAGGACTGCCTCTGTTTTTTCCCATTTTGAATAAATTGAAGTCAGCAGGATTTTTGTCACTTCTCACTTCTGCCCAATTCAAGTTTCTGTCTGCACATGTGTGTACGGATTATGTGGAAGCAAAGGAAAAGTCAGGTTCCATCAGCCGCACACCAGACAGCTCTTCATTTCCTAGGTTGGCAGTGGCAACCCAGTGCAGTTTTCCATATGTACTTCACCTTTGTTCCCCCAAGTTGCGTCTACAGTGCATCCTCCCTCACCCCTCTCTGACTTCATTGTCAGCTTCCAGTTTCAGTCAAGGCTCTAACTGTTGGCCACTGACCCTGGAGGAGAAACAACACAGAGCAATCCCAAGACCCTGTTAACCTGTGCCCTGTGACGTTACCCTATCTTCTTTCTCATTACACATCCAGACACCTCCAGATGGTCTTTTGTTTCTGTGCTAAACAAACATATACAGGGAGGCTTTTCTCTATGGATTTCTTCTGAACTCATATTGCACAAGCGTGAAAACCGGAAAACATCCCACTTCCTACCAGCCAGTTGAAACTTTCCTGATGACAGTCCTAAGTAACCACAAAAGGCAATGAGTTCACATTTCAGTTGGGAGGATTTCCCCTCCCCTCCTCTCCTGTCACTGAGGCATAGAGTTCCCAGCTGATTTCTCCATCTGGTCCAGCCATTCCTGGAAACCTGCTTCCAAAGATGTCAATGAGAAGATGCGGAAGAGTTGCCTGGGAAAGGGAGGTTATGTGGTCTAGTGGCTCTTTCGTGGGCCTGCTGCCTATTTTATTTTTATTGTTATAATTATGTTGTTATATTAATACTAATAATGACAATTATTATTTTGTGGTGCCGGGGATTGGACCCAGGGCCACATAAGCATTCTCCCACTGAGTTACATCCTCAGCGCTGCTGCCTAGAAACACAATTCTTACTTTGTTAAAGAGATATGAGCCACTAACTCCATTTCTTTTTCTTTTCTTTCTTTCTTTCTTTTTTTTCTTTCTTTTTTTTTTTTTTTTTTTTTTGTAGTAGGATTGAATCCAGGAACACTTTACCACTGAGCCACATCCCCAGCCCTTTTTATTCTTTAGTTAGAGACAGGTCTCACCAAGCTGCTTAGGCCCTTGCTAAATTGCTGAGGCTGACTTCAAACATGTGATTCTCCTGCCTCAGTCTCCAGAGCTGCTGGGATTACAGATGTGACCACCATGCCCAGGTAGTAAATTCTTCCAAATAAAATAAACAATAAAGAATAAAAGTGGTGAGGACATACAGAGGAGTTACAATTCCTCACTGGGTACACCTTAGGCAGTAAAAATTTCAAAGATTGATCTTATACATAACATCTCAATTGACTTAGACAAAATACAAACCATAATTCTAGCAAAAAAGGCCTTTACTAAACACACACTCACATTATATAGAAAACGGCCTTAATGCAATACAATGTCTTCAATATTGAAGCGCATACCATAACTCCTGCCACTCTCTAGCTTTTCTCAGTGTTTATCCAAGCAGGAGGGCTACATGGTCTCAGAGAGAACAAATCAATCAGTGTTTCCAGGAGTTAGTTTTTCCAAACTGGGTGAGAAAAAATTTTAGAAATGTAATTACTTGTGGGTCAGATTAAGATGCTGTATGATGGAATGATATTATGCAAAGCAAACTGTGTCATTGAGAGGCAAAGAGTTAACACAGGAGGATCACAAGTCCAAAGTTCAAAGAAGTTTCAGCAACTTAGAGAGGCCCTAAGCATCTCAGGGAGACCCTGTCCCTAAATAAAATATGAAAAAGGCTGGGGATGTGGCTCAGTGGTTAAGTGCCCCTGGGTTAAAGCTCTGGACCAAAAAAAAGAAAAAAAAAAAACACAAAGCAAAATGACTGTAATGGTGGTATGGATGCAGGGAATGATCAAGGTTTCCCCTAGGACCTTTTATGGGACAGAAAATATTCACCACAATGTAGAATCCCAGGAATTTGAGGAAACCCACATTCAAAGATTGCATACACCTAACCCCACTCTAACCCAATGGGTGCCTTCTTGGAGACTGTCTGCGTGTTTTACCACATTACTTCAGCAATTTCCATTACAAAAGAAGACTGTATCCTTTACCCATGGCATTGATGAGCACAGAAACCCAACTTTTTTCATGTGGCTCTAGAGGAGATACCACTGTTATTCTTATTTCAATCAGACAGAGAACAATACCTTCCTGAATGGACAACCAGTTGTAGTACTTGGCCTTTTGATGTTCCAGACTTTGTGGAATATGGCAGTAAACACACTATTGTTCCCTTTATGCTTTTCAAATTCAGAGCTAAATAATTCACATATGTTACCACTTTTATACCTCTCCATGTCCCTTTAAAGTAGATGCCAGGATCCAGACATTACAAATCTTCCCTTTTGAAGATAGAAGAGTTGAAGTTACTTAGCTGAATTGGTGGGATGGTTGGATCCTTAGAGGATGGCTCTTGTTCTCCCTAGTAAGGATCAGTTGCTCAGGAAAGATCTTGAGAAATCTGCAAGAGACTGACTATAATCAATTCATGTAAAAAAATAAGGCAGTCCTCATTCTTCTATCTGATCATGTTCAAAATTTTTGTGGCAGTTACTTAAGCAAATTTTATAATAGAATTTTTTTACCACAGGCTATAATCAATTCCAGGTAAATTAAGGGATTAACTGTCAAAAGCAATCCCTTAAAAACCTTAGAAAATTATTTAATTGAATGTCTTTTAGATATTAGGGTTGTTTCTTTCTTAAGCAATAACTACAGAAGAAAATATCAATGAGTTTACATATGAAATTGAGAGTTTCCATTCACCAAATAATACCATAAACTTGAACGACATATTTTTAACATATCAGTAAAGAACATAACAGGATATGAGAAAGATTTCTATAAGTAGATGAGGAAAAGAAAAGCAACCCAATAAGAAAATTTAAAAAAAGAACTATATTGATTTTTTGCAGGGGAAGGGGCTACCCAGGATTGAACTCAGGGGTACTCAACCACTGAGCCACATCCCTATCCCTATTTTGTATTTTATTTAGAGACGGGTTTTCACTGAGTTGCTTAGCACCTTGCTTTTGCTGAGGCTGGCTTTGAACTCATGATCCTCCTGCCTCAGCCTCTCTAGACACTGCGATTACAGGTATGCACCACTGCACCTGGCAATACTGGCATTTTACTAAAAGATATACATACAGTTTAACATAAACAAGTGACAAGTTGACAAGGTGCCTTCTTTTTATTTTAGGGGAAATATTGTATGGGTAAAGATGAGGTGTAATAGGCACTCTGATACATGCTGTTGATAGAAAAGCAAATTAGAACCACTTTGTAAAGCAGTTTTGCACTATTTAATGAAATGGATATAAATTCTTATGATCTAGCAATTCTATCCCCTGACACACACACCACACATCAGCAGGCCTGTTTCGAATAATACGGTGTTAATGGAAGCTTCTGCACATTGGAAACATGTCCTTGCTTTGTACAGTTCCATGGGGACCAAAGTAACAGTGATAAGTTACCTCTGAATCTGCAGAGAGGACACAGCACTGATATACACAAGTTTTAGATAACATGGCACTGTGAAAAGTAAGGATTAGATGTCTGTGTGTATATATATATTCAAAAGAAATTTATGCATATGTGGACCAAGATAAAGGACAGGAATATTCATTGCAATATTTTTTTATCTAACACTTGGAAAAAAAGTCTAAATGTTTATTAAAAATAGAATGGGTATCATATTTTTTTTAGAAGATGCAGTTTTAGGGAAGGGAACGGGGAATTAGGGGAGGGAGAAGAGAGAGGAGGACAAGAGGGAGTAGAAGGGAAGGTAGATATGATCAAAGTACGATATGTACATGTATGAAAATGTCATAGTGAAAACCATTAATTTGTACAGTTAATTTTTGAATAAGTATAAACAAAAATAAATTAATTAAATAAATCAAGGGAAATAGAATAGATGAGCAAATGCAGTATATGTATGTTAACTGAATAGTGAACAGCAGTGAAAGAGACAGCTACTGCTGCACAACAAGGTGCATGAGTTTTAGAAGCACAATTTGAGACAAAGAAGTAAGACATAAAAAAGAGACTATGTAATATAAATCAATTTTTATAAAATAAAAAAAATATTTTATCTGTGGATTCACACATATTTGCTCAAGAAAAAATCAGAAAATATTATTAACAAGAGTTAGCTAGATAGTGGTTACTTCTCCTTGGGAGGGAAGAATTAGTTTCGGGTACATACAAAAGGTTTTCTGTGCTTTAGGATCATTCTGCTTCTTGGCCTAAGTTTTAGCTATATATGATACCATAATGTGCTAATTATTTAACATTTTTTGAAAAACACAGAATATTAGAATATAAGACCCATTAAGTGCAATTTAGACTAGTTCCATTCAAAGTCTAAATTAATTTAAAAAAAAATGGAAATAATTGAATTTTGGTCCTAAAACTTGTATGCTTTCCCAAAACCTTGGGAACCATAAAAACAGATTTTCTGATTTCAACAGAGAGATTTCAACTCAAAGGTTTTGTGGGTGGGGACTTATAATCTAAGGTTTAAAAAATTCCCTAAGTGATTTTGAGGGAGCCAGCCCAAGGACTATCATTTGAAGTTAATGGTCTGGCTGGCACTGAACACCTGCACTGAACACCTGCACAGATAGAAAGATTTACTTTTTGCACCTTAAATAAAGCCCCATGACTATATTTAGAAATTTAAGTGAACAAAAATAAAATAAATGCAACTATTTACTGTCTTTCAGAAGAGATATTAGCTTTTATTGTTATTTAAAGAAAATTTCAATGTCCCTTTCTGGATACCTGGTACAAATTTGCACAGAATCGTTCCCAGTTTTCATCAAGCTACATTGGTGAACTTTTGAACAATGCTACCTTATATCTTATGGAATAGAAATACTCTGAACTTAAGAGAAATACTGCTTAATACAAATAATTTGCACTTTGTTCACTTTCTATTGATTATTTCTTTTGCCTACATAAAAATTATAGATGTTATCTTTTAAAAAATATTTTCAATGTATTTTTTGAGGAACTGTTGAAATGTAATCATCCCTTTAAAATTAAGTAGTAGACAAGATTGCTTCTGTCTCTAGTCTAGTCAAAATTGTGTTGGAGATCCTAGCCTACAAAATGACCCAAGAAAAGATATTAAAGACTTCAAGTTTGGGAAAATGGGCATAAAAAAATGTCATTATTTCAGAGGATAGTATTGTCTATGTAAGAAAACATAAATGCATCCATGGATAAATTACTTAGAAATAGGTGAATTCAGCAAGTTGACAAGATCTAAGACCGATATTCATAAGTCTGTTGCTTCTCTTAGTAGTACTTGTTTTCAATATGATGAAAATTTAATGTTGACTAATAAGGGAAGAAGTATGTCTGGGTAAAACAGCATTCTCTAAAATTGCAGTGAGTTCTATGGTTGTGGCTTACCACTTAACCAATCACTTCAGAAGTTAAAACTCTTAATTAAATTAATTGCTAGTTGGTAGTGAGATGGGTTAACATTGGTCTATCCCAGGAGACAAAGGAGATTCTTTACTGCAGAACTTTATAAAAAACAACAACATTGACAAAAATGAAATTGAGGATTCCACACTATGAAAAGAGCCTGTATGCAAAATACTCAATTACTATCAAGAGTAGTTATTCTATGAATACAACAAGCCACAATAATAAAATATTATTCTGACTGCAACTCCCACTTTCTTCTAATAAATTTGGTGAAACACAAAAGGATGGGAGAGTGGAGGATCATTGTTTAAATCCCTTTTATTTTATTGTTGTTATCTTGTCCAGATGCTGAGATCCCTGTGGCTTTCTGGGTATCTGGTACAAATTTGCACAGGAAGGGTTACCACACATCAAACTTAATTAGAAGTATTAGGTTTGTTTTTAGTTGCAATTGCTTAGTGTTCTTGAGTTTAGTAGAAAAAGATGTAGTGGCAACAGAAAAGATGAAATGCCTAGGAAAAAAGCAAGAATTGTGTAAAATCTATGTGAAGAAACTTTAAATCACTGAGACACATAAAGATAAAATTGAAAACTTGGAAAGGCATATCCTATTCTCAGATGAGAAGACTCAACATTCTAATGAGGCCAATTCCCCTACAATCAAACTACAAATGTATCATGAGCCTAGTAAAAGTACTACTGCAATACTTTTAGAACTATATAAAATTATTTTCAAGTTTATAAGAAAAATAACTGCAAAAGAATTATCTATAAAAACCAAAGAGAAAGAATAACTACAGAATTATAACTATGTTAACTATATAGGTCTATAGTAATTAAAATAGCATGCTGTGAGACTATAAATAAACAACTAGATCAACAAAATTGCATAGACATCCCAGAATCTTACCCAAAGAAATATGGGGATTTAGAATAAAAAAGCTATTAGTGTGTATCAGTGAATAAATATATTTTTTTAAAAAAATTTTTTAGTAGTCAATGGACCTTTATTTATTTATACATGGTGCTAGGAATCAAACCCAGTGCTTCACATATGCTAGGCAAGCACTCTACCACTGAGCCACAACCGTAGCCCAAATATGTTTTTTAAAATAAATGATTTGAAGACATTTGAATAATTACTTAAGAAATATGACAATTGATTTTTGTCCCTTTCCTTACATTAAAATAAATACAAATCAAATTCAAAAGTAAATAAGGAAATTACAATACTACTGGAAGAGCATTTCCATCTATTCTCACTAAGGGACAGATTTTTTGAAAGTGTCACATACTAAAAAAGGAAACACTGATAAATTTCATTATAAATCAATGAAATATTTCTGTGAAAAATGTTATGTGCTATTGAAGAATACAGTTATGAGCTTAACACTTAAAAATTATCTGAATAAATACTTTTACACTTGTTAAAATCAAAAGACAGTTGCATAGAAAAGAGATTATATGGGCTGGGGGTGTAGCTCAGTAGAAGAATACTTGCCTTGCAGGTGTAACTCAACCTGTTATAATAATCACTAATAGAAGTGTAAGGCCCTGGGTTTTTGCTTTAGTCACTGAAGGAAACAAACAAACAAACAAACAAGATTTTATTTGTCTCTCAAATGCTAGCTGTATGAATCACAAGACTACTTTTGTACTTTATATAATTAAGTTTTTTGTTCCTTTGCTTGTTTAAGACAAAATAAGCAGAAAGAATAGGTTCCTGGATGCTAATGTTGCAAACCCAAGCCTACCATTCCAGTCCTGTGGAATCATACTATACAGTTACTTTGAAGGAAAATAGGATCCTTGGATTGCACTGGAGTGATGTATCAGTAAATCTTGCAATATGCTACAGTTATTAAGAAAGGAGAGGTAGAACTCTTGAGTACTTTCAGTCTTATATTTACTTGTTCAGTCATTCTATAATATTGCTAAAAAATATTTGTTAGAGATGGGGATGATAGTCATGGACAAGATGCAAATTGACTTGTCTGCTTCAGATTAGGGCAGTCTTTTAAAAAAAAAATTACTGGGACCAAGAAATTGTGTCATTCTTTTTTTTTTTTTTTTTTTTTTTTTTTTTTAGAATTGCCAGTTGAAGGTGGTCAACAAATTTAAATTTATGTCCTTGTTTAAATATAATTTTTGAAACAAACATTTTTCCTAAATTTTAGACTTGGTAATAGTATGAATTACTGAAGATATTTGTATTCATTGCTTATTGTGGCAACAATAATGTATTTGATTAAGTAACCAGAGTGGCAAATTTAATCTTGAGTATTCTATGGTTCATCTCTTCATCTACTTTTCTGGTAGTATTACTTAAGAAGGGGAAAACTGTGAAGCTCATCTATTTGTGAGTTCCAGACTCTTTTAGCATTAGTTGTGAGTTGGTTTTTATTTGATGAAAGTGTTTTGGGGGGTCAGTTGTGTAAGGTACTCCTAAATTAACATAAATGTATTCACCTGGGTTTTCTCCTTTATATAGACTAGATATTATTTTATATTACTTTTATAGTTAATAGATATTCAACTAACTTTGCAAGAACATTTCACATACCTTTCCTTCTTCCTTGAAACCCATTTGCTTTCTCAGATAGCTTCTGCCTCTTGGAGTCCTAAAGTACCCTAAGAAGTGGTTCAAAGGTGAACTAGGTACTAAGCAGTATTTTCAAAGCAGAGTAATAGCCTGGTATGTGTCCTTTTGAGTTCCATACAAATAAATCAACCACGGATCATAAAACTCAACCTGTAATAACAATCACTAATATTTCATAAATCGCCAACTGGTTTGAAAACCTGTTCAAATATTTTGTACCACCCACAAAAGCTGTTGTAATAAACTGCTTGGTTATAAAAATCACGTAACACTTAATTATTGGCATTATCATGTTTATTTGTTCTCTCATTCTCTCTTTTTGGAAACAAAATTCTTGGTTTGAAAAACAACTTTCCGGTGGCATTTCCTATTCTGAATTGTGATGTGAATTTTAAGTTAAAAAATAAACTTGGGCAATGATACAAATGAAATTGGATCTTTTTAAAAATAAGAGATCCCAAACTATAATTTTCAATGAGTCACTAATGATTAATATAATAACAATTTTCATAGTGAATTTACTGCAGTATAGAAAAGCCACTATGGAAACCCATAAAAGTGCTGTAGTTTGTCAAAGTTTTAGATTAATTTTTTTTTTTTGCAAGAGTAATAACTTGGAAACTATAAACATGTGCCTGGGTGTAGCATGGGGAATTTTGGATTTAAAAAATAAAGGAGATGAGGTCCTGGCTTATTTCTACTGGCTAGGACTTTAGTTTCTGAGGTACTAAGAAATATTTGTGTGCTTTGCATTCTACTAGAGATGGATATTCCAGCAACCATGAGGCTTTGCCATTGTGCCTGTCTATATAATGAGTATATTGTTTTAAAAAAAATCCTCAGGTAAGTAGGGAATCTATTTTGCTCCACAAGCCAGGGTCAAGAATTTTGTTAGCTCAGCCAAGTACTAGAAATATGTAGGAAAAAAAGAAGAGTTTCCCAATTTCAATGAAACGTGAACCAGTTAGCTGATAATATATTTAATGGGCATTTTGTTGCATAGCAGGGATCTTTGCCTTTCTGATGGGTACTGATCTCAGGAAATCAAGTACAATTGCCAAGCAACTGCCAAGCATCCTAATCATGGTCTACTTGCAGAGTGCCTCTGCTCAGTGTCTTAACTTCTGGGATAATGGGTAACCTCTTTTGTTCACACTTTCCTGTATAAACTAGATTAAAATCTCAGGCCACTTCTGGAAAGATGAATTAATTAAGTAGGAAAGAAGTACCCATGATAAAGTGGGAAATCTAAATGAGGGCAAATCTAAATTTGCCTTACAGCATCTATGTAAAACCATCAATCAAAGAGCAAATGGACATTTCACCGATGGGAATCAACATCTACCAGGTGTGGGGGAAAAGTGTGAAAAACACCTAGCACCTCTTAAAAGGCCTTCAAATTAATTTCAGCTGTTAAACCCTCTGAGCCCACATTATGTAATTTCTCTTTCTGTGGGGTTGCAGCCATCCTGTATCTTAACTATGCAGAAGGAAGTTAAACCACAGGGATGGGCGACTTACCAAAACATTGGGAGAAGTCTAATTAGAATTTTAATTAGGTTTGGTAACTTCTTTACTTTTCCCCTACAAGTTATGTTTTGGCTTTTGGGTGGTCATATGAACTGTTTGGATGAGGAAGTATGTTCTAATTCTGAATAAGAGTCATTACCCTCATGGCACAGCATGGACTACCCCATTCTCAGAGGAGCCTCACATGTCAGATGAAGATCTGAGTAGTAAATTCCTGCAGACCATAAGATGTGGACAGATGGAAACACACCTGAAAGAAGAAGATAATATGTTATATTACTATCATTCTGTAGTAGATGTTTGGTTGATATTCCCCAACACCCACATCTCCATCCACCCCACTAGTACACACTAGTGTGTTAGACAGCTTTCTGTTGCTGCAACAAAAAGCCTGAGAAAAACAACTTAAAGGGGAAAGGATTTATTTTGGCTCATGGTATTAGAGGTTTCAGTCCATGATCACTTACCTCTGTTGTTTCTAGACCTGTCTTGAGGCAGAACATTGTGGCAGGGAGTGCATGTTAGAGCAAAGCTTCGCACCTCAAGGTGCCCAGGAAGCAAAGAGAGAGAGGAAAGGCCCAAGATTCCAGTACACCCTTCAAGGGCATGCCTCCAAGGATCTACTTCCTCAAACTAGTTTCCACCTTCTCCCATTAGCCCATTAAACTATTAATACATCAATGGTTTAATCCATTGAAGAGGTCAACACTCTCATGATCCAATCACCTCGCAAAGGCTCCACCTCTGAAAATTGCTGCCTTGGGGACCGGGCCTTTAACACATGAGCTTTTATGGAACAGTTCAGACTCAAACCATAACAACTAGTAATTTATCCCTCTGGCTGGTGATTGCTTCTGGAATTGTCAGGCGTAAGCCAATCAGGGTCAAAGAAGTATGAGGAGAATTCAGAAAAGTTTAAAGAATCAGAGAGAATCACACATACACATACAGTTAAAATGGGGCACAAGCACAGCTTCTACGCTGCCAGGAATGGAAAACCAACCCTCAGATACCGTGTTGCCTCCTGGTCCCCATTCTTACCTAACAGTCCCCAGATCAAAGATGCATATGTTCTTTACTGTAACTAAACCAAACTCAGAATGAAGTTGCCCTCATCAATATCTAGATGAGGGGATGCAAACACCTAGATCTCTTTGATGGTATTCAAGAACTACCATATCAGTCCAAGTTCTTTACCTGTCTCCCTGTCATGTGAATTAATATATTTTCTCATTATACAAGTCAGTTTGAGTTGGGTTTTTTCTGCTCTTGAAATAGAAATCCTAACCAATATACAATTACACTTCACTTATATTGTTTTGGGGGTCCGTATGTTGTCTGGTTACCCTCCCCCGCAGGGGATCTGCTCTTCTTGGTCCCAGAAGGTGGACCATCCTAGACCGACTGGTCCCAGTGTTCTCTGATCTCTGATTCAGATCAGTCTGCAGTGGGGCCACCAGGAGGACATGGGAGGACAGAGGAAGAGTTGGGATGTTTCTTCTCCTGGCTTAGAAGCTTTCTACTGGCTTAGAAACTGACTCTCCATGACCACAGCTCCTTTAGGGTGACCTTCCTCCTTGTCTCAATAACATGTATTTCCTGCTCTCTTCCTTCTGTCCCAGGGGTGGTGACAGTTCTCTGTTCCCTGTCCCAATATCCCTTGCTCAAATCTTTAAATTTGTCCATACCTCTGGAAGTGGTCCTTTCACTAAAATCTCTGCATTTGAACTGTTTGTGGGGAATTCTGTTTTCTTCTAGAACTTTGATGCTCTCTGCTTTCTGTTTCAGTTTCTGGCTTTCATTTATTTAAAGTGATGAAATTCTTCAACCCTGATCCATAAGCAAAATTGATTGGGGCGGAGACTGGCATTTGATAAGGATTTGAAACCATTTTCATTCTGCTTATTGGCTGACTTCGAGTGAGAGGTGAACAAAGATTTTTGCAAGTATTTTAGACTTTGTGGGACAAGCAGTATCTGTGGCAACCATCAACTCTGCCACTTTGAAAGCATATGTTGCAGTAGATTTTTATTAAAAAAAAAAAAAAGGTGGTGGAGCCAGATTTGATGTCCAGACTACAGACTACAGGCTTCTTCTGACCTCTGAGTTAGTTCATTTGGTTTATGGCTCCTGAGTGTGGGAACAAGATTTTAGTCTCCCAGACAGATTCAGATGAGAATGCTTTGTGAGGAAAGTTTTTTGTTTATAAGGTGAGGTTTGCATATGATAAAGCCATTCCAGGGAGATGATTTTTATGTTAAAAATAGCATGGGAGAGTAATTTCCTTTTTCTACCAGCAGAGAGACACAGAAAAACGTGGTAATGACCAGAATGGGAGCACTCCACACTTGGCCGTGCCTTCCAAACTCCTCTCTGGAGTCTGAGATGGATTCCTAGGTCCAGGGAAAAGCGTTAGGTTTGAGAAGCCAATTTACTACTTACTACTTTCTGTCAAGAACAGACAGGAACTCCCAAGGTGGCCCCAGAGACTAGAGGAAAGTTTAGATTGGCAAGCAACATGAAGATCTACTACAATGCCATATATTCCCAAGAGCCTTTTTCTGTTTTTCAAGGTCAAAAAATCCCTTCCCTTTGTGGTTTTCCCATAGGACTTTCTCTGCTATAGCTTTCTTGGAGCCGTTATGACGTAAGTGTGGTAATTATCTTTGCACATCTATGCCCTTCACTGCTAGGTAGCAAAGACCTGTGCACACACAGACTCAGCTCATCTCCCTGTGTACCATGAAGCACAGCACTGTTCTTTACCTAGGGTGGATGCTCACTACCTACTCAAGTGAGCTGAATTTTAATTTTGAAATAAATTCTAGGCCTGTCTTTCATATATCAGAGCCTGGGATAAGATCATGAATGCAGACATGACTAAATATTTAATAGGTGCACATTAAACTAACTAGACCTTTCTATGCCTTTAGCCTGGATTGTGCTCCCATCCCTGACTCTACGGCCTGCTCAGTGGAGATTACCCTTGGAATCTGGAGACAGTATCCCTGGGCCAACCCTGTTATTTTCAGTGTAGAGGTTGCAAAGTCTGGGGACAGAGCAGGGGGAAACTCAGTCCAGGCTCAGGACCTCTAGACGGTTCTGGGTGAAACTGGGGAGTCCAGTGCTCAAGCTTCCTGGGGAGGCTAGGTCAGGAGACTTTCCTTATGCCTCATTTGTCTAAATTGAGATTTCTAGGTAGTTCTAAAGCTTTCCTAGATCCATGCCATCAAAGAGGAAGGGGAGAACAGAACAGATACCTAAGGAATTGGTTTGCTATCCATCTGCTTTGGGCAATGGGGGAGGGGCAGGGGCCGCAGCCAGCTTAAGCAAAGCAGTTCTCCCAGGGCACGGGTGGAGACCACATCCTTCCTGTCATCCCTTGTCCTCTTTCCCTATAATACTCTCAATCATTCTCATCTTGCTTTTTCTTGATCTGGGGATTCTGTTCAGTTCATGTTTCCTTTTTGCATGATTTGCTCATTCAAATAGTTAATGAACTTCCTAAAATCTTTTGGCACAGAAAAAAAAAATCAAGCATCTTTTTTTGCACATTGGGATATCTGGGGCGCTGGGCAGAGATCCTCTCAACCCAGTCCATGGATACCTGGAGAATATTGTATCTTCCCAGCGAATCTGCCCACTGAATCATTTGCTACGGTTGGTGTGTATCAGTGATCAGATTTTCTTTTTGGCTTGCTGAAATATACACCACTGGGCCCCATATCCAGAGTTTCTCATTTAGTGGACTGGGATAAAACCCCCAAATTCACACATCTTACAAGTTCCCAGGTGATGCTACTTGCTTGGGTCACCACGTGAGACCCAGGGGTATATAGGATCGTGTATTCAGAGACCCCAAAATAACTGTGTCTCATAATTCTACAGACAAGCAGTGGGTTACCCTAGCTGGCACTGGCCCCAAGATATTGTTAGAAACTTGATCTTTAGTAGCTGGGAAAAAAGGGAAAATGTTTAAAGCTGCAAGCAATTTCCAGTCTCTAAGGGTAGGGACATGAATTTACCTCAGAGGCAAATTGTTGCTTTTGGTCTGGGAAAACCACTTGAGTCTGCCATTTATTTACAAAAATGTAAATCAAATATTCACCCACTGTTCTAGAGGGAAATGTGGAGTCAGTATTAACCCGAACACAGATGTTTTAGACTGAGAAGTTAAGTGTTCTATTTGATAGCATAAATTTTGGTGCAAGAATGAGCCAAACTTCTGTCTCGGAGACATACTTGTCTGGCGGGGAGGGTGTGTATATTCTAGGGTTTTTAGGCCTGTCTGATTTTAAGGGTACTTTTCTATAAGCGGTTGCCTATTCTTATAGCTCTGTGTGTGCAAGTTTGTGTGTAGAGTTGTTTTCCAGAACTCCAGACCGAGACCCGAGGACTGAGGAGAGAAGAGCATCCATAGAACCACATCTCCAACAGGCACTTGGTATGTCTTACACAGGGTTACTTCTGCAGAATAACTCAACACATAGACTGTTACTGACTATTATTTTCTAAGGTAATTTTTCTATTGGGTGGAGGAGTTTTCTCTGGTGGAAAAAATATTTCCATTTTCAGTCTACGTGGGAAAAAGTTGATTCTCAGCCTCAAAATACATGAAGGAAAGAGATGGTACTCTGAGAGAGAGAAGAGATTCTCCTCTTGACATCCAAAGGCAGATGGTCCTTGATTTTCAGGACAGCTAATCCCTTGGGGGACCTCAGGTGATTGTGGGAGAAGGAGGTGGCGTGAACTGGAAGCTAGACTGGGGGAGGAATGCAAACAGATGGTAGGGGTTCTTGAAGAGAGTTTGGGGACCATGAGCCACAAATTTCTTTGCTTCTATTCCAAGATTGCACTTCTTTCCTTAGAACTTGGGTTTTTGGTGAAATATTGTTCAAAGTTAGAGTTTAGTCTCTGTTGGAACATGAATATTTAAAAGAAGAATAATATGTAACAAGCTTGGAACTAATTGCTAAAGAGAGGACAGGGCTCATGTCCAAGGCCAGTTCTCAAGGACAGTGTGAGGCTCAGCTAAGGATTACTGCAGGGGTAACACAGAAAGTCAGGAGGGGGCAAGCCAGGCATAAATTGGAAGACATGTAAGGAGGGGCAAATATTTTTATGGACAGGTTGGACTTCAAGATCAACCATGATAAACCTGGATATTTGAGTTAGAAAGGGAGTATAGTTGGCTCATTTGGCTACACATTACAGAGAATTTGCAAACAGGAATTATAGATGAACACCCATCCAAAAGATCAGATACCAGTAGAAAGAATTCCCTTTCTTTAATAGGATAAGGTAATTCAAATCTTCATGACAAGTGAATACATCCAAAGCTACATCAGCAAGAAATGGAACTCTTTATGTGCAGATTTTAGATAAGAAATAAAGTTTCATTGTATGAGCTTCAAAAACTCCCTCTAATTAGGCAATATGATTTCCATCAACTCAATTAATCTTCCATGGCACCTATATAAAAACCCTAAACATAGAAGGAAATAAAACCAAGTTAGAGCAACATGAAGGGTTGCGTAGGTGCAGGAGGTCACTAAAGAAAATCAATTTTCCTGTAATTTACTTGAGAGCTCCAAAAATAACAATCAAAGATCAATTTGGAACCAGATTTTTCCCTACTCCATCATGACTCCTTGAGCCTAGCAGACTGACCAAGGCCATCCAGAAGGTGGGACATCTTGACTTTAGCCAAAGTAAGCATATTTGTGCAGAAAACCCAAACAATTTGGGGGGAAGAAGCCAACATGTAACACATGCTGATTCAGTGAAAACGTGAATATATATCTAGTACATCAAAGAGTTGGAACAAGGACAGTACAATGTGGGTGCAGGAGCCTTCACAGTGACCACCAATAACTCACTCTGGGAGAGCTGTGGATTTTGCAGAAGACAGTATTGCCTAACTAGGAGGGTTAATCTAGTTAATATCTCATTGTATCCATTGGTTTCTTGATCTTACAAAACTCAAAACAATGAGTATCCTACCCCAATGTTTTGATGAAGGTCAAAGCTATTATGTTCTTTAATAATTACTCTTTAGGAGTTTTAATAACATTTCAATGGAAGGTTCATGTGACTAAATACAGATTGCATACAGAAACATTTATAGACTTCATTGAGTGGCCTCCTGTCTTATGCCTCAATGTCTCCTTTTGAAAAAGATTTGCATTTTGTTCAGACTATGAAACATTTAAAAATTGTTTTCCCTTATTAATAGGAAAATTGAGGCACACTGTTTTCTACTTAGAATATATTATGGTCTAATTGGCACTGGACAGTATTTCTTGACTGTATAATTTTTCCCTGGTTGCATAATTTCCTTGGGAAAAACCAGTGGTATGTAATTATCTTTTGACCACATTTTTCTAGTAGACATTTCAGAGAGCTTTACCAATATTTTCCTATCCATCTCCCACCTCTCTGAGCAAAGGAGACAGTGAAGAACACACAGCAAAGTAGTTTGTCCAGCACTATATGACGAGTTTAGCAGGGCTTGGGCCCCATGCTTCTAACCAGGGCCAGCACACATGTTGATATTTTTATGGTGAAGCTACTGTCTCTATGATGCCAAGAACAAAAACAAAAACAGTGGCATTCTGTGGGTGAAATTTATGAACACTTGAGAATTGAAGACAGTGGACATCAGAACTAGAGGGCATCTGGCTTTGCTTGAAATAAATTTGTTTTTTTTTCTCTTGTCATATGGACTGTACACTTTCTTAAGACCCTTGGTTTTTAGGACCTTTGTATTTCAAAGACCATCAAATATTTCTCATTAGCTTACCCTTCACTCATCAGAATAGTTGTCTTGCAAGGTTCATTTTGATGCCAAAGTGTTTGGGTGACTTTTAAAAGTATGTTTTGAAAGAGTTCTCCTTTGAAGTTATCAATTGACCTTTTTGGCAAATGCGAGTGGAATTAAAATTCTAATTCAAATTGACACGGATAATTCATTAAGTTTTTAAAGACTCTCATCTTGAAGATATTTATGATATATTTGGCAATTAGATCCTTTAGCATGTTACCCGAAATATTGGCTGTTTAACAGTCTGAAAAGAAAGCAGTAGAGAAGAGTGCCAGGAAACTTAAAGTTCCATGGTTGATTTAATTCATTTCTGCAGCAGCTACTGCTGCTTTTCAAGGCACTGAACCCTGTGTTTGGATGAATATGAAGCATGATCTTTGCTTTCAAGGGGGTTTACCTTTGAATGGGGGAGAAAGAAACTCACACACAAAGGTAATAAAAGCTGTACTGGGTACAAAGAGCCTTGAAAGCACAGAGGTGGGAGAAATCATTTTATGTTAAACAAGAAAGGCTTGGTGGCTCAGGCTGCCTTTGAACTTTGCAGTGGTTTGGGAATATTGCCCAGGGAGAAGAGGGCTGGGGTACTCATTCAGGTGGACTAAAGGAAACAGGAGCTAATTCAGGAAAGAGTGATTGGTCTGATGAGAACCAAACCCAGGTTTTCCATCTTAGTAGCCCTCTCCAAACATACTTATAAAGCATTAAGCAGAGATAATCAATCACAATGAACTACTATAAAGATCTGTGTGATCTTTTTACCCTCCCCATTTTATAACAATGACTCAAATAGCCTGTCACAAAGGACAAATGGCTGGTTGAAACTTAAAGCTTTGGGTCCTGGACACCTCCAGGCATCTAGATGACCAATGTCATACCCTTGATTCTCATGCAGTGATCCTGAATCCAAGTCTGTTTGCTGGTCTGGATATTGGCCTTTCTTTGGCTCTGTATCTTGGAAATATTGCTATTATATAATAAAAGATTTAAATATAAGTTTGTCTGGAATATTTGCAATCCCTAATTAGCATGTTCTCTCTCAGTGTGGGTTTTTTTTTTTTTACTGACTATAGGGGATTTATCCTTATGGTGAATAAAATGTTAGTCAATGATGTGCCTCCCCACAGGTATGTGTGACTTTCCATTGAGTGCTGGGAAGACAATTTAGACATTTCTGTTTCCATTCAAATGTGAAAATAGAAAAGAAGTTTTACTAACAGGTAGTGTACAACAACAGGGGTGTGAAGCTCAGAGTCTCATGTCAACCTCTCCATGTTGAGTGTGAAGGCAGAGTGTCAATGGGTATGACCTTAGGTTTTTGCTCTCACTGGGACTTGCTGCGGTTTATTTTATATGTTAAGTGAACTTCTTCAGCATGGGTCTATAATGTTGTCATTTTGCATTATTACATTTTATTATATTATCAGTTTAAACTCAACAAAATGCTCAGACATCCTAAAAATTTTCTATAAAGAAGTCATGAATTGAAGATTCTTCTAATAACGCAAGCCCGAGTGAGAAGCATGAATGGGGGCAGAGTGACCAAACTTTCTCAAGTGCTTCTGCCATGTAATGATGTTAAAAACAGGGCAGCCTATTCTGATCTACGAAATTGGCCACAAAATTAATACATGTATGTATGTATGTATGTATGTGTATATTTATCTTTCTTTATCTCTCTAATGATATATATATATATATATAATTACTAGGAAAAACATTTAGATAGGGATTTTCAAGACTTATTGTTAAGGATGATTTTGTTCTAAGAATATATGTCATTCCCTGAGTTAATAGTAGTAAATATAATTTATAAATAGACACATATTAAGATATATGCTTAAAATGTTGAAGATCACTAAATACAAACATTCTCTTCTCTGTGTCCCATACCTGAGAGGAAAAGCATCCCAATGAGCATTATGTCATAGATGGGGTAACATCTGATGCTATTTCTCTGTTCTGCAATAAAGCATGACCTATGTGCTATTTTCCTGGGCCACACTGCCAAATTCTTGCAGTTTGGAGTCTCTTTTCTAGATTTCATGCTGAGCATCTCCATTCATTTTAGCATTCTATCTTTAGCTGTCTTAGTCACACCCTGTTTGTTTTTCTTTAGGCCTGGGACCATTGGATTATAAATTATATTTTGCCAAATATGTTTCTAATCTATTATATTTGGATTGTGCCAAGAGGTCACTGTCAATGTGCTATCTGAAAAGAGCACCTTTATTTACATTTAATAAAGAAAAATTGCAATAAAGACATTGATAGACTAAAATGGAGAATGGATTTTTCCCCAAATCTGAGCTTTTTCTGTACTATGGAATTTCATTTATAATGCAAGAAAAATTAGAGTGGAAATAAAAAATAATTACATGTATTTTTACTAAAGATGGCATAGAGTTGACATACTTCCAAGGTGAACAAGGGTACAGATGTGTTTTTCTACTTTCTCAGTGGCAATATTGGAGCAAGTGGTTACAATTAAATGACATGTCCAAAGTGGATCCCATACTAACCACTTGATTAGATTCTCCTAAAGTCTGTGTTTCCCTCCAGAATTCTTAGGAAGGGTAAAAATGCTTGGTACTGAAAGCTTATGTATTTTTCAAGTTAAAAATAGTTAAAATTTTCTAATTGTTTTTAGTCTCCTCTCCCTTTTCAGCCAAGGGTCCTGGGTAAAGGATATAATACTCTTCCAACTCCTGGGATTTAATAAGAGGATCTGATAATATAATGTTCTTTGAGATCTGCTGGCCTTGTAATGTGTCCTCCCCTCTCCACTTGAGTGGAACCACAAAACACTAAGAGTCAGAGGATAGGAGAGAGCTCATACTTACCACCAGCTTAGAAGTAAAATGTCATGTTAACAAGATAAAGCTATCAAATGAGATGGTACAAACTAGAGTAGGCTTCTCACCATTGATTGATTAAACCTGACAAAAGGAAAGAACTATGGGGGAGGTGAAGCACACCATTTTAAATGATGAACCTGAGCACCCTATTCCACAATGACAAAAAAATGGTTGTCGCTAGACTCTCTCAGAAGAAATCAATAGTGAAGACTGAAATCAATTAGTGAAACAGTGAAATCAAACCAAAAGTGAAATTGGTGAGTGAATCAATGCAAAACGGGTTTTATTGTTTCCTGCTAGGTGATATCAAGTACCTGATCTGAATGAGTTAATTTAGTTTATCAAACTCCCTAATTTACAGGAACTAGTGCATATCCTAAGAGAATGTTGCTCACTGTCCCTCTGCAATTTATGTCACCCTACAGGAATGTTAATTTCCCTTCAGTGCCTTGTCCACATTATGTAATGTGCCTTATCCTTCTGCATTTACCATTTAAGGTTTTGGGAGCTCTGCTTGGGGAGGTTAGCTAGTGGGGTCTTTCTCCAAGGTTCACTGAAGGCTTTAATCTAACCCTCAGTTCCTCTGCAGGCTGTATCAAGTTCTAATTGCAGCTAAGCAACCCAGAAACTAATTTTGAGGCCAGAGTCCAGCCTCATGCACATCTAGGAGGCCTGAGCCACTTAGCACAATGAACATATTTCCTTCAAACTACTATAAGTGTCATATCAATAAGGCCAAATAGGCCCCAACAGGCCAGCCTGTCAGCTTTCTATCATGGGGCAATGGGGGCCAGAGAAATGCCTTAGCATACATTGGAGGAGGTTTATTTGCATGGAAAAGTGCAGAAAGAAGGCTCACCACAAGAGACTAGACATTTTGGCAGAATGAGGACTTAAGATTTTTAGATTTCTTTTTAGCTTAATGCAATTAAGATTGATTGTCACATTATCACCATGAACAAAGTTGGGTAATGAAAGATTGAGTATAGCAACATCATTTAGAAGAAGGATCAAGCACATGCCCGTCTCAAATATAGGTGCCAGCAATCAACGTGGATACTGAGGGGCAGTTATTAAAATTATGTAGCTTACTGTAATTATCTCAAAAAATCATTTTCCTTTTTCTCAAAAGATAATAGAGATAGGAGTATTTTGTGTGTGTGTGTGTGTGTGTGTGTGTGTGTGTTCCCATTCATGTGCTCATGAGTACACCCTTGCTTTTGCCTGCGTGTGTTTGTCATATAACTTGAAAGAAGTGCAAGTTTTAGCTGGAGGGAAAGCTTTTTATAGCAGAGTTATAAATCACTTCAAGGAGTGAGTTGCTGTTAAGAGCTGACAGCTCACGAGTAGAGTGACCATGCCAGACATGCCATTCAAAGAAGGTTGGACACCAGTCTTATTTGTCATCTAAAATGGAAGTGATATGTTCTTGGGAAAACTACACAAGCAGGCAAGATTTAGCATTCCTGTCATTTGCACTATCTTTGGATGGAACTAGAAGGAGGTGTTAGTATGATGTAATATATAATATTGAGCATGAAGTGATTAAGCAGTTGTATGTGGAGCTACTGTTTGGGCAAGGTAGAGACAGAAATATTGTTTATTGTTACACCAAAATTCTGGCTACCATGTTGTTCAATAAATGATCCATTTGCAGTTAGGACTCCAAGAAGTAAGTTATTGGATCTGTGTGCCACACTTTATAACCTTTTCTCATCATATAATGAGAACTCCAACCCTAGAGAGAGCTAGAGATGGAATGTGTGGTACAGCAAGAGTTAAAGCTAAAATCAATAAAGAATAACAGAAGTGTCTTGTCTATTTTCTGTTGTTAATAATACAATCCCACAGACTTAATAAATTGTAAAGGAAAGAGCTTCATAGTATTGGTATGTCAAGGGGCTGCATCTGGTGATGTCTTCCTTGTTGGAAAAAATCTAAAGACAGCTCAAGATCACAGAGCCATAGACAGGGAGCTCAGCAGAGACTTAGCCAAACTGGCTTTTATAGTAGACCCCTGTGGTAATAATCTTTTAATTCACTAATCATATATGTGGGTTGGTCCATTTGTGAAAGCAAAATCCTAATTACTTCTTAAGGGTACCTCCTGATTCTACCTCTTAACTCTCATAACGGGGAATTCATTTCAACATCAGTTTCAGAAGGAACAATCCATATGCAAACCATAGCAGGAAGTCAAAAAGAGTAAAAATCCATTGAGAGTTCACGTGTGAGGGTGCAAACCTGTAATTCTAGAGACTTGAGAGGCTGAGGCAAGAGTATCATGTATTCAAGGCCAGTCTCAGCAATCTAATGAGACCCTGTCTTAAAATAATAAGAAGAATTTTAAAAAACAGAACCAAGAATATAGCTTGGCAATAGAGAACCCCTGGATTCAATTCCCAGAAACACAAAACACACACACACACACACACACACACACACACACACACACTAACACACACAGTCCATTGAGAAAGAATCCTCTTTAAGCAAGAGATTAAGTCATTGGTCTAGGAAGCAGGAAGTAGGCCTCCCAGAACTCTGGCCTAACAGTCATGAATAATGGAAGACACACATGTCTAGACCAGATAAGAACTCATCTCTATTTCCCCTTGTAGCACAGTTCCCGAATGCAAAGGAACTGGAGACTGGTATCAGAAACCACCATATTTTCCTTAGATTTCATTGGCTACAACTTTGTAACTTGACTGGTGTGAAAGTTGGACTTCTGAAAAAAAAGTGGTTTAAAAAAAAAAGGACAATTAATATAAGAAAAAAACATGCTCTGTTGCAAAAAATTCGTCTTTTTTGTGCCATATCAACTACTTCATGCAAAATTAAATATTAGGAAGAGCTTATTTATGAAAGAAACAAATCATGCACAATATCAGTTATAGGTAGAGGTAGTTCAGCAAAAAGGATCTGGAAGTTGTTCTCAACTGTTATTAAAAATTCTCTCTGAAGAAGCCTCTGTTGCATTCAGTGTTAGCCAGACTTGACCTTTAATATGGTTTCACCATTGTGTCTGCTCTCCTGCGTCTACCTCTAGGTGAAGCTGGGGTCAAGGTCAGCAGCATGTTCACTGTTTTTAGCCTAGCAGAGAACCATCATTCTAGCTGGAGCTGTGTCTCCTGCTTTTTTTTCATTTATGGTCCTTCCAGTGATATGAATTAATGCTTTCCTTGCTTAATTTCAGATTGAAAAAAAAAAAACTACTGGGCAAATACATGCAACATTTCAGAAATTATTGCCTTCGTATTTTTGAACAGTATTAATTTCTCCCTCATTTTCTTCCTTTATATAGATATGAGTTTTAACATATAATTTATATACATTTAATTTACACATAGCTTTATGTATCTATATAAATCTCGAGTAAATTGAGAAATGGCTATAATTCTCATTACAGAGTTAAGGGTTTATTTTTAAATTTTATCATATGCAAATATCTGAAGCAGTAGACTTTCACTGATTATCCCAGCCAAGATCCTATTGTGCAGAACAGGCAAAACCAGATAAGCAGCATCCTTTACAGCCCTCTGCCTTAGTGAGGCTTATTTCTGTCTGGGAATGCAACTTGCTATAATAGCTCCACCAGATGGGACACTTAACACTGTCAGCACCCCGTTCTGCCCCAATATGCCACTGTATATGCTCGATGGATGAGGATGAAATGAGGGCAGTGTTCTCCTTGAATTAAACATGGAGCATTTGCAAAACATCAGGATGAAGATTTAATTCAATAATTTGGAAATAGAGGTGGATTTAGGTAACTCGTTGCATTGCCTGAGTTATTCCCTTTTCCATCACGTAGCAAAGTTTATTCTGACCACATTGATCCTCTTCTGTCAATCTCACTGACTTTACCCTTTTGTAGAATTAAAATAAAAATCATGGCACTTGTTATTAAAGTCTCAGTGTTCACACTTCAAGATGCTCATAGAAATTCCTGCACATTAATAGTTCACAAAATCCAGTGTCTTTTCATTTCCTTCAGGTTCCCCTGTGTCTGACAAAGAGTCAACTCTGTAAATAAATGAAGGAATGCATCATAGAGGCCTTGGCATAGTGTCCTCTTTGTGTCTCTGTTTTGGGAAGATAGAATTTTAAAAATCCATTGATAGCAAAGATTGAGAAAGAGTCCCCTCTTTGCTACCATCCATTCCCATAATCCAATGTTGCTGCCTCAATAACTGGTTTCCTTTTTCTTTTCATTTAAATAGTGTCTAACCTCCAACCCTCACTACATTCTTTCGGTCTGTGCTTTGTGTGATATTTAGATACAATCGCTGTGGAGTTCTTCTTCCCCTAACCAAAGTTCCATAGGAAGTGGCCAGAATGAGGGCTGACTATCTGTGGGTACTGCTTAGCTGCTCTAAGCATGTAGGAGCTGCAAAAGGTATTTTCTTGCTGCATTTCCTTTACACTCATGCACTTGAAACTCTAATAATAAGGTTTCATTTAGGGAAAAGTAAGTTGTTCTCTGTCAATGAGGCAGATCATTACTTTTCCATTTGCTAGCGTGGATATCATGCTGTCTTTCACAATTCACATGCTACAAACACACCGATCAATGAGAGGCAATATGAGTTATTTTTTCAATAAACAGCATACGATATTGTGCTGATCCAGGCATAGTACGTCATTCAGACCCCTAGTGAGCAATAACACGTATTTATAAAATTACTGGCTGGTTTGGAAATATGGCTTACAATATCTCTTTTCCTCTGTGAAGCTAAATTATTTATTTCAGTTCAACTCCAAGGCATTTCATGATTAGACTCTATGAAAAAGCAGCAAAACATTGAGGTTAAGAGAGTCTGAACTTTGGAAACAGAAAGGTCTTGATTAGAGTCCAGGCTCTGTTGTGAATGTCCAACCAACTTTCTGCAACTTACACGTCAAACCCACCTGACAGAGTTATTTGTCTTTTCAAACCTTGGAATAAGAAACAAAGGAGACATGAGTTGTGTAGTGCCTGATACCTAATACGCGTCTAAGAAAGGTAACTTCTAACTACATTCAACTGATTCAATCTTGGTATGGTAGACAAACCTCATCCACAGAGTATAAAGGAATTCTTCATCTGCTTAACATTATTATAACTTCCCAGGATAATATTCCACCTCCACCCTTGGACTTTTATGGTATTATTCCAGTTGGCTCTCTCATACCTCTTAGGCTTCTCACTACCACATTGTTCTTTCCTAGCCATTAAGTTCATCCTTGGCATCTTATTCTTGTTTTCCCACTAAGTCAATCCATCAGCACCCCTGTGAATTAGTCCTCTGAAATTCACTCACTCCTTTCCATGTCCATAACCTCTGCTGCAGCCCAGGCCCCGTAAACCAACTGAAATTTAAATAAATTGTCCCCAGTCAAATCTCTATTTCAAACCCTTCTTCAGTCTCATCCTCAGATCACGGATGTTACCACCATCTACCAGGCTCTGTGGGGCTTTGCTCCACCTGTCCAGTTTCACACGGATTCATTTCCCCTCTTTATTTCAACCATGCTGGCCTCCACCTCTTAGAAGCCAGGGGGTTTTGATGAAGCAATGATTGATTTTTCTCTTCCTGCTTGCACTTAGCATTTCTAACCAAGAAAAAAGAAATTTAGAACTTCCTTTTCCTTCCAAATGCATGGAGAGGTTTAGTGAGTTCTTATTTTCCATGGACTTTTGAAGAGTCTCACATAAAATGTCAAAAACAAGCCCAATATATTATTATGATTTGAATTAGGTCCAAACAACTTTGATATTTCCAGTAGGAATGAAATTATTAAACCAACTGCCATTCCCCTTAGCGTATGTGAACTTCAATTTCTAGGCCAAAGTCCAGCTACAAAAGTGCTGACATTTTGAATGTTATATAGTTAAAAAAAAAAAAAAAAAGGTAATGGAGTGTTTAGTTGCTTTGAAAATGTATACTTTGGGATTTAGTTGCAGGTGTCAAAGCAAGTTAGTCAAGTGACAGTGAAACATTCAAGGTGTATACATAATTCACCAGGAGGCCAGCAGCTTCAAAGTACCATTGGAAGTGAAGTCCCAGTGTATACAGCAGAAATCTGTTCTGTAATAATTTCTGGGTGACAATCTAACAGAGCCTCCTCCTCTATCCCTGCTACTATTCTGGTACCTCCATTTTATTTTTGTCTTGACTGGCAAGCACTCAGAGATAACCAAAAATGAGGCCAAATGATGGTAATGATAGTTTGGACTATAGTTTAAAGCTCGGAAGGTACTACAGACAGCTGTTTGAGGGCATCCAACTACAAAAATGTCTTTATGCTATGAAAGCTGCCCAGGATGGAAATTCCTGGTTCTTCTGACACTTAGAGATATCTTCTGGAATATATGGCCAACACTTTAGTGGTGCTACCTGCTACCCCCTTGGTCACAACTGGGCAGGGACATGGCAGGGGGTGGTAGCATGTGTGTTGCTGACATCTGGCCTTTTATTAATTCTTTTTTCTATCATCATCTAAACTTCCTAGACATGAGTGAAAAAATAATGTTGAACTTATTGTTTTCAGTTTTGGTCAGCCAATATTAATCATTAAAGACTTTAATCTTCAAAGATGAACATTTCTACTAATACCAACATCCATTGGCCACTTATTGCTATGGGAATATTATGACAATTTTTGGAGATTGAAGGACCAACCCTCTGTTATATTGGGCCCCTTTGCTATGCCCTTCAGAGCACTTACTCTATTCACAAAATTTATACCATCTATAATAATTGGCACTACCAGACTGGAAGTGCTTTATGAGTACAGGAGTCCTGCCCATATTATTCATTGTGGTTTCCCCACACATTAGATCTAAAGTAGGTACTGCATAACTTTTTAAAAAGAATGGGTAAATAGAAGTAATCCCAAACCAAAGAAAACAACATAAAATGAGACTCCTTTAATATTATAGGGTATATATAGAGAAAATTTATTGCTGTATTTTTAATTAGAGTAACTTTTACTACTTCCTAAAAATAATGTAAAAATAGTTATTTATAATAGCAAAAGGTAAAAAGAAAAATAAATAATAAACTGGACTTTGTTAAATTAAAAAACTTTCTGCTCTGTGAAAGACACTGTCAAAAGAGTGAAAAGGCAATCCAAGACAGGAAAAAATATTTGCAAAAGACATATCCAATAAAGGCCCATCATCCAAACCATGCAAAGTACTCTTAAAACTCAACAATGAGAAATCAAACAACCTAATTTAAAAATGGGCAAAAGACCTGAACAGACATCTCATCAAAGAAGATGTGCAGATAACCAATAAGCATATGAAAAGATGCTCAACATCATATAGTCTGAGGGAAATTCAAATTAAAACAAGAATGTGATACACATAGTGGAATGGCCAAAATTCAAAACCCTGACAATAACAAGTGCTGTTGAGGATGTGGAGCAACAGGAACACTCATTCTTTGCTGGTGGGAGTGTGAGATGATTCAGTCACTTTGGAAGACAGTTTGATGGTTTCTTACAAAGTCAAAGGAACTCATCATACGCTTTGATACAGTGATCATGCTACTGGGTATTTATTCAAAGGGACTGAAAACATGTTCATGTAAAAATCCGCACATGGATGCTTATAGCAGCTTTAATAATTTTGTCAAAATGTGAAGAAATTAAGATAAAAAGTAGGTGGATGTATACATAAACTGCAGTATAACTAGACAATGGACTCTTATTCAACACAAAAGAAAGAGATGAAAGTCATGAAAAGACCTGGGGGAAATTTAAACATATATAGTAGTGCCTCCTTATCCTGGGTGATTCATTCCAAGACCCTTAGCAGATGTTTGAAATTGAAAATAAGGCTGAACCCCATAGGAGCTATGTTTTTCTTATATGTACTTACCTTTGATAGAGCTTAGTTCATAAATTAGGCACAATAAGATATTAACAAAAATAACTAATGATAAAATAGAACAATGACAACAATATACCCTAATAAAAGTTATGTGTCTGTGATCTCTTTCTCTTAAAAAGTCTTATTTGAACACTAGCACTGTGATACCATGGACACGAATCCGATAATCAAGTGACTAATGGATGGGTATGGTATTTGCTATGGTACAGACAAAAGGATGATTCACATCCTTAGAGGAATGAAGCTGGTTGGCTCAAGATTATATTATGATACTCAAAAGAGCAGGCAAGTTAAAACTTATAAATTGTTTATTTCTGGAATTTCCTATTTAATATTTTTGAACCATAGTTGGTTTTA